>NW_025111022.1:616556-1233112 GCF_015476425.1 Leptopilina heterotoma
AAAATTTTTTTTCTAATAAAGGTGAATTTCTAAAAAACTTTTTTCTAATAAAGGTGATTTTCTAATTTTCTTTCTTCTAATAAAGGTCATTGTCTAAAAATTTATTTTTCTTATAAAGACAATTTAAAAAAAAAAAATGTTTCTAACCATATTCAATTTTTGTAATGACGACCAATAGGTATAGGTATGATTAGAAAATAAAATTTACGAAAATTTTTTAATTCTTTAAAAATAAATACTTGAGATTTCATTAAAAAATTATAATAAAAAATAGAAATTATGCAAATTTTTTAACAAAACTTTAAAAAAAGTTAAAAATGAAATTAAAAATCGTAATTAAGAAATAGAAAATATAGGGATTTTTTCCTAAAGATATTTCAAATTTTCTGCAAAAGTGTTTTAAAAATAAATTAATTTTGGAACTTTTAGTATAAAAATGATGCAAATTATTATTTTTTTTCCAAGAAAAACAGAATTTTGTTAATAAATTGTGATAAAAAATAGTAATTTTATTAAAAAAATTTTATTCTTTTTTAAAAAGAAACTTATAATTTTCTAAACAAAATTGTGATTAAGAAACAGAAAAAATGCAAAATAATTTTTGTTTCTTAATCTTAGTTTTTCTTAAAACAATTTTCTAACTTTTATCAAAATTATGGAAATTTTCAAATTTTAGGAAAATAAATATTAGAAATCATAACTTTTTAGAAAATTTTTGTTTAGAAATCAAAACTTGTGAGAAAAACTTTTTTTAGAAAACATATTTCATTAGAAATTGCTTTTTTTAGACAAACAGGATTAGAAAATATTTTTTAGAAGAAGTGACCACCTACCGTTTTAAATTTTGAATCTGAAATTATTGAACAATTAATGATTATATTTGAAAATATAAAATTTTAATTTGCAAAATAATAAATGGAAAAGTAACATTTACGATAGTAATTAATAATTATTACATTTATTATTGTAATCATAAGAATGTAAAGAACCAAAATTATAATTTATCTTTAAAAAATGGTTTATTTGAATTATTTAAATGTTTAAAAATATTTTCATTACACAAGTCAACATGCAATTTGCGCCTGACATTTAAGATATTTTTTATGATAGATTTATCGACAGATATGAGGAAAAAAATTATATTTTATCAAAAAGTTTGCTTTTGTATATAGGAGAACGTTTTTACCATATTTTTGAAAATTTATGATTTTCTGAATGAAATGGTCAATCAAAAATCTGTAAAGTACGTAATAAAACGTACTTTACAGATTTTTGATTGACCATTTCATGAGTATTGCATGAGTATGGATGTGCAAAATAAATATATTTTTTAAATTTTATTAAAAAATGGTGGCTGTGCAGCATTTCATTAGAAAGCGTCTCGTTTCAGGCTTCCATGTCCAGACAACTAACGTCCTTAATTTTTGATCTGGAAAAAAACGAAAATGTTGTCATTTTCTATACATCAACAGCTATCGACACACGAAGGTTTTTTTATATTACTTACTTTTATTTTTCTCAACAATTTTTAGAATTTTTTTTTTTTTGAAAATTGTCATTTTTTTGTTCAATCACGCACCATTTTGCAATAAATCAAAATATCGAAAAAATCCTACGTGTATCGATAGCTATTGATGTATAGAAAATGACAACATTTTGGTTTTTTTAAAATTAAAAAGTGAGGACGTTAGTAAGTTGTTCGGCCATGGAACCCTAAAAAAACAGACGTCTTCCAATAAAATGCTGCAACGCAGCCATTTTGTAATGAAATTTTTTTGAAAAAATATAGTTTGCATTTCAATACTCATGGAATAAAACGTACTTTACAGATTTTTAATTGGCCATTTCATTGAGCCAAAAAAAATTCCTAAAATATGCCTAATTTTCGTGATTTTTCCCCTTAACATGTTTGCAACTACTACAAAAGCAAACTTTAAAAAGAATGTGTATATTTTTTCTTTATTTTAGTGAATAATAAATAGAAAAATCATTATATAAACCCAGGCGCAAAATTTTTTCGTTTTTTTTGTTAAGCTGTGTTATTAATTGTTATACACAGCCTTCGCAAAATTTTCAAAAAATCTTTAAGTTTTTACAATATTTCTTCAAATTCTCATTGGCTCTACTTCGTCACTTTCGTTCGACTTCCTATTTATACCTTTTGCATCAGTTAACTATCATTCACGCATGTATATTTATTATTTATGTTATAGTTATAGTTGATATAACCAAAAGAATATATTGAAGAAGAAGAAAAAGATCTAACAGTTGATATCAACGAAAGTCATTAGAGAAAAAAAATACAGGAGCAAAGCTCACAAATTTGTTTCGTACCAAAAAAATTTCGTAATTAATTGTACCTGCGATATAAAATGCACCTATAGAAACTATATATTTATACACACATACGTTTTTGAAAGGCTCTCTTTATCAGATCAAAGTAATGGCTTAACATCATCTAATTTGATATCCAAAGACTTCTTATCTTCTTGAGTAATTCAAGCACAGTTTCGTGTATATGGCACGAGTGCCGGTATTGAGAAAGGCATATATACATACACAGTAGCACATAGTGAAAAAGGGATTTCTCTTGATGTTTTCTGCATTGGGAGGATGAGCGTGTCGTTGGCGCTCAAAAGAGAAGATTTTTTTAACCCCAACCTAACTTGAACGCGCGTAACGCCCCCGCGGTATTCTTCGGCTATGAAGACTGTAACACAGAGGAAAAAGGAGAGAGAAGGGGAAAAAGGGGTTTTTTTTTTTTTTTTGTAGGAGAAGGATGGTGCTGGTGCATGGTGTGTATGTATCGCTGAAGTTCATACAGGGAACGTCGAAAGGGTGCGAGTGCCACGCACTCACCACTCCAGTTTCTGTACGGATCTCTCTTTTTATTTTTGTAAAGTGACTTTTTTCTCGCAGTCCCACCTCTTTTTCAGGGTTCTCTCTTTTTCTTCTTCTTCTTCTTCGTCTATAGCCGACGACGTCGTCTTCTTTCTTCAACGAACTAACGCACGCACGCGCTCTTTAGTCCGCGGCATCGTCGGCGAATTCTTTGATCCGCTCTGTAATTAGTTGGTGGCAGCGTTGCTGCCTCCTCCCAACGGGGGTGGTAGCGAAAATGTTTGAGTGGCGATCAAAGTAGTGCGACTCTGACTTGCGCCGGGCAGAGGGTCGTGATGAAGCAAAATGGTTATAGAATGCTGTTTCTCTCTCTCTCTCTTTCTCTCTCTTTCTTTCTCTCTTTCTCGTGCTTGCTTCTCAGTAAATGTACATTACTCTATGTGTGTGTGTATATCGTGAAAAACGACGTTCTTATACAGCAGTTACTATACTCTTGGTGTAATTTTTACTATACTTCAGTTTTGATTCATTCCATATATTTTCCAAAAGCAATTAATTAATTAATTACTGTCCTTAATTTCTTTGGTTAAACAGCAAAGAAATTAATTAATTACTGTCCTTAATTTCTTAGGTTAAACAGCAAAGAAATTAATTAATTTCCAACCTTAATTTCTTTGGTAAAAAATATGGACAGAATCAAAATTGATGTATAGTAAAAATTACACCAACAGTATTTGTATAGGGGAATGTAGTCAAGGTTGGCCTACTGTCTAGGTAGGCCACTCGCGTTTTTTTGTCAAGTTCACTAGCGCCACCTACGCGCATTTTTGTCGAAGCTTGTCTTAGTGAAACCTAACTTTTTGTTCAATTACATTTTCGGAAAATCGAAAATTGTGTTTTCTGTGACGTCGGTACAAAAAAAGCTCAAAAAAAGTTTTGTGCATAATGTGAAAAACCATTAATAAAAGATAAAAAACAAATTGAATCGTCAAGGCAAGTATGCAGAAAATTTGTGGGACTCATGGTTGAAAGGAAAACAAAGTAAAAAATCGAATCCCGAAACGTATTTCTTTATGGTTACAACAATTCGGTAATGTTACTTACTGTCAAGGTCGGCCACTATGTGTTTAAAATGCGCAAAGTTGAGGACGAGCTACTTCATTTGCAAAAACTGCAATTCTGTATAACTCATAATATAATTGATCATCTTATTATTATTTTTATTTAATTTTATTAATATTTTAGTGCAAAACTTTTTTTTATTTATATTTATTTTTTTATATTGTTTATTGTTATTATTTTGTTATTTCATTAAGTTACAAACTGTAAACAATAAAGAATCAATTTTCCGTAACTCCAAACATGTTATTTTAGTTTTTAACGATTAATGCCCTTTGAATTTTAAACATGGCCGACCTTGACTGTAATGGCCAACCTGGACTACAAATTTTTTTTTTTTTAAATCTTTATAACTTTTTCATTTTTAAACCTGTCAATTTACTTTGTACAGAAAAAATGTTCCTATTAAACAGGACTTTCCAACCATATACTTCAATTGTCCAAATTCATTTTTAAAAAAAAGTTATAAACAAAAGTCAAAAAGGTGGCCGACCTAGACTATGTTCCCCTACTCTCTAAATCTGAATTTGTTCAAAATAACTAATCATTAATAAAATCATGAGTGACTTTTTGCTTCATCAATTAGTAAAAAATACTAATTATTAGTAGATAATTACTAATTATTAGTAAATAAATAACTACAAAAATAGTAAAATTCCACTAATTGAATTAGTTGATAAAATTTTCAGTCATTTTTACGTATAACCTAAGAGTGGATTTAATCATTAGTTTAAAAAAATTAAATAGTTTCAATTTTTTACTGTGGTACCAAAGCACGCCAGTTAGAAAGTCTAGAATTATTTTCTTGAATCAGACAATTAATTTTGTTTTTCATTGACTTTTCCCTAATTTCCAGACAAAATTTTGACTTTTTCTTTGAGCCAAAAGAATATTTTGATTCACTCTAAAAATAAAACTAGATATTAAAAAAAATGTTCTGTTCATTTATTTACGAATTTCTTTAATTGTAAAATTATTAGAATACATTCAATATTTTTTTTTAAATCGATATTAAATCATTATTATTTTTCAATAGAAATTAAGATTTCCAAAAAAAAAAAATTCAAATTCAAACTTTTATGAAATTTAACAACATATAAGAATATTAGGGTAGAGTGGGGTAAAAAAGCCATGGTGTAAAAAAGCCATTTGAGTTTTATTTAAAAACTATTAAGCCGATTTATCAGCTGTTTAGAATATAAATACTATTAGGTAATACGCAACTTTTGAATCTAATTTGAATGTTGTACTTAGATTAATATTGTTTTTATTGTAATTTTAATTTTTTGTTGCTTTTTTGAAAACATTTTGGTGAACTTTTCAAACATATTACAATCTGATTAAGTGAACGAATAGTAAAAGTAAATGTTTGTACATAAGGAGAAAAGTATACCGAAAACGTATACAATGTTAATTTTTAGAAATTGAACTGAATTAACAATTTATTTTTGCTTTTTTTAATAACTAGTCTTGGGTGTAAAAAAGCCAGGGCAAAAAATCCATTGAATATTTTGTGAAATTCACTTGTTTTCTATTTAAACTAACCTTCCTATTTTACAAAATTTCTCGTGTTTATTTAATAAAATAAATTAAACACGACGAAAAAGTAGTTCAAAGTGCATTTAAAAAATAAACAATGAATAAACGGTTGCAACGAAATATGTTATCTGTGGTAAAATTTAAAGAAAACTTCTAAAAAAGGTACGAAAAATTGGCAGTGCAAATCGAAAACAGGTAAACTTAATATAATTTTCAATTTTGCTTGCTAAAAACTCTTTCATAATTATTAAAATATTTTTCAAATAAGACTATTTGTCATATAAATAAAGGAAAACTATAAAAATACCTAAATTGATAACATGTTTTGCTAAAATCGTAGGGTGGCTTTTTCACCCCACCAGGTGGTGCAAAAAAGCCACTTGCAGTGCTTTCGTAAAACTCTTATAACTTAGTCCTTTCATGAGATAAAAAATATTTCCGTCAAAAATTTTCAAGTTTAATAACTAAACTTTCAATAACAATTGGAAATTTGAGAAAAAAATTTTAAATACAGATTTTACAGCATCAAAAGTAAAAATGTGGCTTTTTTACCCCACTCTACCCTATTATAAAACATGAAGCTAACGATTGATATCTTCCTGTTTTATAATAATTTAAATTTTCCATAAAATTTTTTTTAAAAAAAGATAAATTATTAACAAAATATTTTATAAAATCCTTCGCAAGAATTCAATTATTTTTACAGGTAATAAAATTTTTCACATGAATTCAATTATATTTAAAAAAAAAATGTAATACAATCCGTTGTAAAAATTTAATTATTTTCATAAATAATAACAATTTTCATAAGATTTCAATTATTTTTAAAATACAATTTTAAATGAATTCCTCCAGAAATATAATTATTTTTAAAAATTTTTTGCTTAATTCAATTACATTTTACAAATAATAAAATTCAAATATTTTTAAAATCTACTGTGTTAATAAAATTCTTTTGAAAGAATTCAATTATTTAACAAGAATGTAATGAAATTAGAAATTCATTGCAAGAATTCAATTATTTAAAAAAATTTTAAGAAAAATTGTTGCAAGAATTCAATTATTTTCAAAAACAATAAAATTCTTTAGAGGATTTCAATTATTAAAAACAGAATGTAATAAATATTCGTTAAAAGAAATTCAATTATTCTTCAAAATAATAAATATTCGTTAAAAGAATTCAATTATTCTTCAAAATAATAAAATTCCTAACAGGATTTCAATTATTTTTAATAAAATTTTAAGTAAATTCTTCGAAAAATATTATTATTTTTAAAAATTTTAATAAAATTCTTCGAAAGAATTCAATTATCAATTATTTTTAATAATTTTTGCAAAAGTTCCCTGAGAATTTTCCAATACATTTGTTCACAATTCAATTTTACGAAATTTCACTCTTCCAGAAATTTTTAAGTTAAAAATTATGGAAATAAAAACTTGAAATAATTTTAAAAAAAATCCAATTAAACTTTTTCAAAAAAATAAATTCTAAAGAAATGTTTAGTTAAAAGTATGAAAAATATAAATTTTTGAAAATTTTAATTTGAAACCTTTTCAAAAATCAATTATTATAAAAAATTCAGGCTATAGTGCTTTTAATATTCAATTATTATCTAAAATTTTAACTGAAATTCATTTTTAGTAAGTTATTAGAAATATATCCTTCCATAGTTTGATAATGTTGATAATGTATATGATCTTGGGAAGGTAAGATTTGAATAAAAAATTCAAAAGTGTGTCGTTAAAAGAGCGACGTTTCGTTGGCTAGGGTTTGCCAACCTCATCAGGCTAAAATTTTATTAAATAGATAGGTTACACATCAGTATTTCTTTGGAAAGGTCTAAAAGCACTATTTCAATAAATTAACAATAATGATATACCTAAATTTCGTTAGAACATCGAACACATGCTAACACGTCAAAGATTAAAATTCTGTCAAAATATAATAAAAAATCACTCCACACTTATAAAAATAAAATTTAAAGTAGAGAGAAGACATTCTCACACAGCGATTCACTGTCAACTGAAAAGAAATTTAATTATCTTACAAAGTCAAACCAGGAAACACGTGAGAGAAGTCAATGAACCAAAACATAAACACATTCTTAAATGAGGTACAAGTTATATTGATTTTATTATTTTCTCTATGGACACGAGTCCATACGTCTAAGTAAAGGAAAGAATGTTTTGTTTAAGGTGAAGATATCTTCCTTTCTGTTGATAGTGGAATGATTTGTTTTTATATGTAAAAATAAGGTATATCATTATTGTTAATTTATTGAAATAGTGCTTTTAGACCTTTCCAAAGAAATACTGATGTGTAACCTATCTATTTAATAAAATTTTAGCCTGATGAGGTTGGCAAACCCTAGCCAACGAAACGTCGCTCTTTTAACGACACACTTTTGAATTTTTTATTCAAATCTTACCTTCCCAAGATCATATACATTATCAACATTATGAAATTCATTTTTAAATAAATTTTCATTAGAAAATTCTACGAGAATTCAATTATTTAAATACAAAAATAAATAATTTATGGAATAAATGAATGTTTTCTTAAAATTGAATTCTCATAAAGAATTTTATCAACAAATTTTAAAATAATTAATTTTTTTCGACGAATTTTAATAAAATTTTCAAGAATAATTACATTTTTCGAGAAATACGATTGAAATTGTATGAAAAATAATTGAAATTCTATGATGAGTTTTATTATTAATAAAAATTTTATAAAAAGGTTATATAATCAGATTTTCGACCAAAATAATAACTACAATGCGGTCAACTATACAGTAACTTAAGATTTTCATTGTTCAGTACATTGTACGAAAGGGCAATATAAACCCGTTTATATACTAAATAAATAAATAAATAAATAAAAAATTTGTAAATAGATGAATTCCTGTGAAATTTTTATGATTTATGAAAATCATTTATAATGTTTGCTTAGAATTTTATCAAATTTTTTTTTAAACAATTGAATTCTTTCGAAAAATTTTATTAAAACAGTAGATATTGAAAATTATTAATTTAAGGGGAAATTTTAAAAAATAATTGTAATTTTTGCCAAGATTTTTTATTAAAATTTTTGAAAATAATTGAAGTTTGAAGAAGAATTTTATTATGTTTAAAGACCCGTGCAGAAATCGCCACTTTTGTTCCCGATTACCGCCCTGGCCCCGGTCGGGATTTCATGATCTGGCCCCGACTTCGTGGCCCCGACCAGGACCAGACCGGGTTTGCCCAAGGATCTACAAACAGCGCACAATGGGATTTTTTTTACAATTTACTGTTCAAAACTGTCTACAGCCTACAATTCTTAACCGGTTTCAGTATTCTTTATTTTAAATTAAAGGCGAATAAATTCTTAAGACATCCCTTAAGGTCAATTTTTTAGTTCTTAATTGTTTATAATTTTTATTTTCAATCAAAGTTAACAAATTAATACAATTTTTCAAAAAAGGAGGCTTATTTTCTTATTCCGTTGCTGCATATGATCTGAATCAGTTCAAATTAATACAATATGACCACCATATAATTAATAAAACAGAAAGTAATTTATATCAATTGTTATAAACAATATTAATTAACAAATAGTTAACTTTGATTTCTTTCCACTAAAAAATGTTTTTTTTACCTTTTCTTTTTAATTTAAGTTCATTTAAAGAATATTTGCCCTTTTTGATTATAAAATAACTTATTTAAATTGTTATAAACAATATTAATTAACAAATAGTTAACATTGATTCCTATTCCACTAAAAATTTTTTTTTCACATTTTCTTTTTAATTTAAGTCTATTTAAAGAATATTTGTCCTTTTTGATTAAAAAATAACTTATTTAAATTGTTATAAACAATATATTAAATAACAAATAGTTATGTAACTTATGCTCCTGTCCACCAAAAAAATTTTTTTTCACGTCTACTTTTTAATTTAAGTTCATTTTAAAAATATGTGTCCTTTTTGTTTAAAAAATAACTTATTTAAATGGTTACAAATAATATTAATTAACAAATAGTTAATTTTTGTTCCTTTCCACCAAAAATTTTTTTTTCACGTTTACTTTTTTATTTAGATAATGTTAAAAGACCACGGATATATAATATTAAATATTTAAATAAGTTATATTATAAGCAAAAAAGACATATATTCTTTAAAAGAACCTAAGTAAAAAAGAAAATTTGCAACAAAAATTTTCTGTTGGACAGGATCATAAGTTAACTATTTGTTAATTAATGTTGTTTATGACAATTGAAATATATTACTTTATGGGTTTTTAATTGTCTGCTGGTAATATTGGATTAATTTGAACTGATTTAGAGCATGTGCAGTAACGGAATAAGAAAATAAACGTCCGTTTTTAAAAAATTGTGTTAATTTGTTAACTTTGATTGAAATTTGAAAATAAAAATTATAAACAATTAAAAACTCAAAAATTGTCCTCGAGGGATGTCTTAAGAATTTATTCTCCTTTAATTTAAAACAATAGGACAAACGCACCAATTGTCGAAGGTGAACCATTTGTCGATGTTATCATGGTGATAACCAAAAATATTGCCTAAAATGTTAAATTTTTTTGTGGTTATAATATTAACATATTATTTTTGACATTTATAACTCTTAAAAACTCTTAATTGTTTTTCACACTTAAATTGAAATTCCATGTTTAAGGCAAAAAAATAAATTATTATTAATTAATAATTTTTAGTATTATTGTGAATTATTAATAATGAAAAAATTTTTATTATTTTAAAAAATAGTTAAATTATAAATAATATAGAATAAATAATTAAATTAACAATTTTTACCATATTATTATGATAAACATATTAATTTATATATATATATATATATATATATATATATATATATATATATATATATATATATATAACATACATTTTTAATAATTTTTCTATAAATAAATATGATACAGTCAATTTATTATGATAACACTGTATATAACGGTCCCATGATTCAAAAGGAAGTTTAAGCGAGGTCGCTTCCAAGCTTGCGTGGCTATGCGGTATGTGTATTCGACTTGCGTCCTCGAGGTCTAGGGTTCGGTCCCCCGTGCGTGCGATATTTTTCCGTCTTAGTTTTAAGTGTTTTGTGTATAATTCTTAATAATGTTACATAAAGTATAGGTTTAAATAATTATTAACAATAATAATAATTATAAATAATTATTAATTTAAATAAGATAGTCTGTCTAAATTAATGAAAGAAAATAAGAAAAATATTTTTTTTAAAAACTTAGTCCAATAAAAGCAATTCTAATAACTATTTACATTTTTAATGACACTCATAAAAGTTTATTTACTACAAAAATATTAATAATAATCATTAATATTGAAGTAAATACTCCCCATTCTTTAATAATCAAATAACAAGCTTTAATATAATAAAATGCAGTCAGTATTGGAATTCTACCTGGGTAGCGAAAAGATCGGGGGAAATCCCATGGCCCCGACCGGGTCCCGACAGGGCGGCCAGATCGGGCAAAGTGCCATGGCCCCGGTCAAAATTTCTGCACGGGGATAATTGAAATTTTGAAGATAATTTTTAAAAGTTTTTGAACATAATTGAATTTCTGCGAAGAATATTATTACTTTTGAAAATAATTGAATTTCTGGAATCATTTGTATCTTGTCCAAAATTCAAATTTTTCCAGTACTTTAATAAAAATCCCTGACTTTTCCCTGACCTGTAGCAAACCCCTCTGAATAACTGTATGTTCGAGTCTGACAGGGTATTTTTAATTCCTCTTTTCTTTATCAGTAGTATAAATGTTAATTCCAGTCAGACAAAAATTTACAATCTTGCTTCAAAAATCAGTGTTAAAATTTACCTTTAGTCAGACAAGTAACTAATTAATCATTAGTTTTTATAATAATGACCGCGTGAAAATAAACGAGAGAATTATTTAGAACATTGTCTGACTAAATGCAGATTTTTCTACTGATTTCCAAAGCAAGATGTATAAATCTTTTAAAACGAGTTTAGTTGTAACTATTTTCATAAAGCAGAAAAATAAGCAACTATACATCAATTTTATATGTTTTCAGAATCAGTAGTGATAGTTACTCTTCGTCAGATGTAGATTTTAATTTTTCCACATTTAGATTCGGAGAAAAAGAAATTGTAGGTTATGTTTCTAATGATGAACGTATAACCTACAATTTTTTGCTGCGTAGGTTATTTCAAACAAATTTTTTTATTGATGTCCTTTTTGGTTGGAAAGAAATATTTCAAAAAAAAAAACATAAACTATAAAATTTTTTTTCTACTTAGATCCTTCTTTCTTCAGTGCTTGCGTCACATCATTCAACATAATTCGCAAAAGAGGAAGTTGCATAACGAATATGCTTTTGTTTGCCACGACATTCCTCTGACGCGACTGAAAAGCGCGTATTTGCGACTGGTTTTCAACTCGAATCAACCATTATTTCTTGAGCTGAGAAACCAACTCAAAGGTTTTGCTTTCAAATATCCGAGGCAAGAGGCAAGAGTTTGTCTCCGCTTGTGCGAAGCGAAGGCTTGGCACTCGGTAATCTATGCGTAAATCTATTGCCGCGCAAAGCGAAACTGAATATATTTTGCTCTCTCTCTAGCATACACGAACATCTATTTGCGAGTGTGTTGCAGTTTGTAGTTGAGATGTGACTTGTTGAGTAGTACGCTACTCTGCACCCTCAAAGCCGCGCGCGATGGCAGATCGCGACTCATGACATGGTTTCAACCAGTTTCAACGTTCGTTCGACAGAGAGCAAAGAGAGAGAGGAGAACGTGGATATATATGGAATTTAATGCATTTGCAAAGAGTTATACGGAAAAACGGAACGTGCAACGAACCGGAAGATCACCCCCCTGCAATATTTCATGTGCCTCCTTTTTCCATATCGATCCCCCTCACCTCCCCCCCTTCAACCCCCTTCACTCAAATTGGCACTTACTTTGAAATTTGTTCTCTTTGTGGAAACAAGTCACTGGATTTCTCATAATGAGGAGAACAAAGATATATCCAGAGACAAAGGATTCGAAAGATTTTCGTTTTTTTGTTTTACTTTTTTTTCATACATATATATATATATATACAATACATTTGCCAGGGAGTTTATTTTCTTTTCTTTTCGGCTGAAAATTTGTTCTCGAAAAGTTTTTATTTCTATAAAAACAATCATTTTAAAGATGAATGATAAGAAAATGTTTTGTTTTAGAAACGGGAACGAAAAAAACGAGAAAATATTTATAATGATAATTAAATAATAATAATAATTATTATTATTATAATAATTGAAAATTTAAAAAAAAAAATTTAATTATTAACTATAATAATCTTCTTAATCTTTCTTTCATTTTTTCCACAGATTTATAATAAATCAATATTTGAAATTAGAAAATATAAAAAAATTATGATTAAAAACACAGTAAAACGTGAGGTGTTAAAATAACACCAGAATGGATTAAAATAATCTGCCACAGTTTAATTCCTCTAGGATTAAATTAACACCAAAAACGATTAAAATAATCTATTTTCGTGATATTTTTGACTATGAATGAAATTTTACTTTAAATAAAACACCAAAGTTAACGATTTGTAAAAATCCAATTAATTCATCTTCTCCAGCGAGAATAGTAACTTAGTAAGTTACTTACTAACTTACTAACTAACTTAGTAACATATAGTTACTAAATTCAATGGTGTTCAAAATTTCTTAAAAATTCTCGTCAATATTTCAATTCTCTTTATAAATAATAAAATTCTTCTCTGATATTCAATTATCATACAAAATTTTAATCAAATTCTTTTCAAAATTTCAATTATTTTTAAAAATGTTCTAAAATTCAATGCTTTTTAATATCTACTATTTCAATAAATTTTTCCAAAAGAATTCCATTATCAAAAAAAATTTGAATAAAATTCTACGCAAACATTCAATTATTTTCATAAATAATAAAAATTTTTACAGAAATTCAATTATTTACAATTTTTTTTATAAATTTCTTCGCAATAATTCAATTATTTCCATAAATAATACCATCCTTACAGGGATTCAATTGTTTTTATAAATAATAAAATTCTTTTAGGAATTCAATTATTTTCATAAATAATAAAACTCATTGCAGAATTTCAATTATTTTTAATGCAATTTTTATCGAATTCATCGAAAAATTCAATTATTCTTAAAAATTTTATTAAAATTCGTCCAAAGAATTTAATGATTTCAAAACTTTGTTGATAACATTTTTTATGAGAGTTTAATTTCAAGAAAAATGAAATTATTCAAAAATTATTTATTTTTGTATTTAAATAATTGAATTCTCGTAGAATTTACTAATAAAAACGGTTTCAAAAATAAATTTTAGTTAAAATTTTAGATTATTATTAAATATTAAAAGCATTATAACGTGGATTTTTAGAAATAATTAAATTTTGAAAAAAGTTTCAAATTAAAATCATTGAAAATCTTAATTTTTCATACTTTTTACAAACAATTCTGTAGAATTAATTATTTTTATAAGTTTAATAGGATTTTTATTGGAATTATTTCAAGTTTTTATTTTTCAATATATATTTAATTGCAGAATTTCCGAATAATTGAAATTTTGTAAAATTGAATTGTAAACGAATGAATTTGAAAATTCTCAAAGAACTTTTTTAAAAATTATTGAAAATAATGAATTTATTGAAGAATTTTCGTTAAAACACTAGAAAAAAATATTTTAATTTTAGAGAAGTTACAGATTATTGCAGAAATTCAATTATTTTCAAGAGTAATAAAATTCTTCTGAAGTATTCAATTATTTTTACTAATAATAAAACTAATCGTAGCGTTTAAATTATTTTTCATACAATTATAATTGAATTTCTTGAAAAAAGTAATTATGTTCATGCAAGTTTTAATGAAATTCAACAAAAGAATTCAATTATTTAAAAATTTGTTACTGAAAATTCTTTATGAGAATTGAATTTTGAGAAATATTCAATTATTCAATAAATTATTTATTTTTGCAATTAAATAATTAAATTCTTGTGGAATTTTCTAATAAAAATTGATTTTCATTTCATAAAAATGAATTTCAGTTAAAATTTTACATTATAATTGAATATTAAAAGCAATATAGCGTGAATTTTAAGAAATAATTGAATTTTGAAATTAATTTTTTTGAAAAAGTTTTATTGAATTTTCTTTTATATTATTTGAAGTTTTTATTTTCTAATATGTATTTAATTAAAGAATTTAGGAATAATTGAAATTTCGTGAAATTGAATATTGTAAACAAATGTTTTTGAAAATTGCCAAAGAACTTTTTCGAAAATTATTAAAAAATAATTGTTATAAAGTAAAATTGGAGTTAAATATTTTTGAAAATAATAATTGAATTGAAGTAATGAAAATAATTTTGAAGAAGTATAATAATCTTATAATATAAAATAATGATTTTATTACTTCTTCATCTTTAATTATTATAAAATATGAAGAAATCAATGACTCCGAGTCGAAGACTCGGAGTTATCGATATCTTCATGTTTTATAGTTATAAAAAAATGTAGTGAACTAAAATTTCATTTATTGTAAAAAATAACACCAAAATTGATTATTTAAATCTTTTTTGGTGTTAATTTAATCTGCAACACTTTTTAATACCTCTCGATTTACTGTGAAATAAATTTTGTTTATTATATGCTTTTTTCTATAACAAATTTTGTTTGACTGATCTAAATTATGCAAATTTTGCTCCTTTTTATTTATAAAAAATATGAGAAAATTGTGAAAAAATTATAATTAAGAAATAGGACATATACTTATATCTTATGAACAATTTATATTTCTCAATAACAATATTGTTCAGAAACTCATTCTTTTCTTTTGGAAAAGAAACATTATAATATTCTATTCTATTTGTCAATTACAAATTTTAATTGAAAATGAAATTGAAACTTTTTAAATTCTTAGAAAATAAAGGAAAAAATTTTATTCAAAAAAATGTTCTGTTATATTTATTTACGAATTTCTTTCATTGTAAAATTATTCAAAAACATCAATAACTTTTTTTTAAAATAAATATTTAATCAATATTATTTTCCAGTAGGAATTAAGAATTTCAAAAATTTCAAATTCAAATCTTTTTTAATTCAATAACTTATAAAAGTATTTGTTATAAAACATGAAGAAATAGATTGCTCCGAGTCGAAGACTCGGAGTGATCGATTTCTTCATGTTTTATTAATAATTAAAAATGACTGAGTGATAAAATCATTGTTTTAATATTATAAGAATATTATTTCAGTAACTTTTTCAAAATTATTTTCATCATTTCAAATAAACTATTATTCTCTACAATTTTTAATTATTTTTTATAAAAATAATTGACTTTAACAAAAAATTTTATTATTTATAAAAATAATTAAATTATTGCGAAGGAATTTATAAAAAAAATCTGCAAATAATTGAATTCCTGAGAAATTTTTATTATTAATAAAAATAATTAAATGTTTGCGTACTATTTTTGAGAATTTGATATTGATTTTAAAATAATTGAACTTTGGGGAAGAATTTTGTAAGATAATAAAATTTAACCTCAATTTCAAAAACTCAATAAAAATGTACAGTTGCAATTTTTTAAAATAATTAATTATTCTATGAATTATTCATTTTTGTATTTAAAGAACTGAATTCTGATAATGATTGATTTAAAAAAGAATTTTAGTTAAAACTATAATAATATTATTTAAAAATTCTAAAAAATAATTGAATTTTGCAAGACTTGAAGTTCAAATTTTCATAAAAATTTTTTCCAATCGTTTTACATTGAAAGTATTTCGAAATTTTAAGCAAATAAAGAACAATAAGTATTTAAATATTTATTTTACAAAAATGATTGAAATTTGAAAGATTTAATTTAGAAATTCTGAAAAAATTAGGTTTTTGAAAAATAGTAATTAAAATTTTTTGAAGATATACTTTAATTCTCGAAAATAATCTTAAAAAATAAAAGTAAATAAAAGTACATAATATTATTTATTATTTTGTATTACTTTCAAAAATTTTAATAAAATTCTTCGCAAAAATGTAATTATTGACAAAAATAATAATATTCTTTGGAAGAATTCAATTATTTTTAATTCTTTATGAATATTAAAATTCTTTGCAGAAGTTCAATTATTTTCAATACAATTTCAATGAAATTTAATAATCAAATTTTTAATTATAATTATTATTAACAGACACGATTATTTTAAAAGAAAACACTGTTTAATTAAATTAATTTTAAAAATTTGAATTAAAAAATGATGAAAAAACTCTATTACTTTCAAGAACTTAAAGAAATTCTTCAAAAGAATTTAATTTGCTATGAATAATTTTAATAAAATTTCGATAATAAAATTATTAATTACAGTTATTGAGAAAATTGATTATTTTCAACAAATTATAGAAGTTTTTTTAAAAGAATTCAATTATTTTCAATATTTTAATAAAGTTTCTGGAATGAATTAAATTATTTTAAAAAATTGTAATAAAATTCTGAGAAGAATTTAATTATTTTATAAAGATTTTAATAAAATTCAATAATTAAATGTTTATTTTTTATTGTTAATAATCCATTATTTTAAAAAAAAATTCATAGAAATTCTTTAAAAGAAATAAAGAATTCAAATAAAGGACGATATTTCTTTTTTTTTAATTTGTATTTTTTTTACAAAAAAAATAATTTTTTCTAAAAATGATTTATTTTTATATTAAAAAAAATGATTCTTAATTAATTAAAACTGGTTCGAAGCTTTATGATTATTATATTTACCTGAATCAAATATTAATTTTAATCAAATAAATTATATTTGAACTATAAATTTAAATCAAAATCAGTAATTTCTATATTCAAAGCAACAGTTTCAGTACTTGAAGCAATAATTCCAATATTAGAAGCAAATAGAAATTTAATTAACTTTAATAAAAATTATTTGGTAGAATTAAATATTTGCTTGATAATTAACAAGTAATCGTTAATTTGAATCAAATCAATTTCTATTTTTCGGTGTATATATAAAAAATATATTCTGTGTATATAGAATTAATAACTGGAGAAGAAGCAAAAACATTTTAATTAAATAATTACTGAATGAAATTAAATCAAAGCAGACGAAATTATATTTTTAAAACTGGTTTAAAGAAGAAGAGATCGGAGGAAGAGATTATTGTCCACATGATTGAGTGACTTAATTTTGAGAGGAATTTTTATTATCAAGTGTCATCTTTTTTTTAGTTGGAATGTATAAATATAAGGATTATACTTTCTTTTATTATTCTCCTGTTAAAATTGACAGTAAATTCTATATAAAAATAGAAATTTCATAAAAATGTTAAACCAACTTTAAATAATTTACATTTCCGCTCTAGTTTTTTATATTTCTATTTTTAGTGTTCAATAGTCGATTTCCACAGAAAAAGTGATTTTCTTATTAAGTAATAAATTACTGTAATTAATAACTAATTAAAATTTCTTCATAATTACTTAAAAACTACTTAAAACTATTGAATTAAAAATATTAATTATTAAATAATTAATTTTCAGCTAATTATAACTTTTCTCGGTTGATTTTTTGCTTCAGTAATTCGAACACCGCTGGAGAAAAGTTTCAGTTCAACTATGTAAATATAATATATTTGTGTTTAATTAATTTTTAACAAATAAATTTCTATTTGGCGGTCTATCAGTTCTGTCAAAAACTTTTTTTTTTTACCTTTATTTGTCTAATTTTTTTCAATTAAATTTAAAATATAGAATTATTTGGATTTTTTTCTGAATGAATTCAATTTTTTTTCTCAACGATAAAATAACGGAAAATTCGTCTCTATAATTTTGAAATTTAAAATAATTTCCTATAAGATTAAAAATAGACAGAAAATCAAAATACAAAATAATAAAATATACAAACAAAATCGTTTTCATCCGAGAGAATATAACAAGGGACAAGGAAGGCAGGCAGGCAGGCACTTTAAGTGGAGAATATTTCCACCAACTCTTATACTATATAGATTATTTCACGAGCAATGGAAATAATATCTTAATCTTCTTACGAGTGAGCAAGTTCAGTTTCTGATTCCAGATGAGACTCGAAAAATCCGTAAAGTAGACGTGCCAAAGCTGTTTGAGTACTTGCTTTCACCTTTTCAAGTATGAAACTCGTTTTCTCGGAAAAAGACGTAAAAATTATATATGTAATAAAACTTTCAAGTTTATCTAACCCAAACTATCATAATTTTATACATCTATATATAAAGATTACTGTTGAGTAGTCTCGTGATAAAGACAAAAACTTTGTCGCTAAAATTTTCAAAAAAAAAAGCCTGAAAACTTTTACTTTATTTTGCAAACATGTTGATAAATTTTACAGTTTGCTTTTAGCAACTTTTCTCAGATTTTAATTACAGAATTTTTTATTAGAAAAAAAATTTCTTATTGAAAATTTCATAAATTTTAAGTATAAAATTCAATAAAGGTTTGAGAATATTTTCGCATGATAATGACAAAAAATGAGAAAAAAAAGATAAAATTATAATTCGTGTGAAATTAAAAAGTAGTCGATAGAAAATTCGATTGAGTGAAAATTTGATGAAATGAAAATTCAGTGATATGCAAATTTTCTTGAATTACAATTTTGTTTCATTAGGAGATGAAAATTCGGTTTGACGCAAATTTTAATTAAAGTGGAAAATAGTTAAAATGAGAAAAAAAATCCGTTTTTTTCAAATAATAATTAAATCAAGAAAATTAATAAAATTTGTTGTGAAAAAAATTTTATGCTTTTTTAAGCATCTTTCCATAAAGATATAAAACCTTTTATTCCAACCAATAATTTCTCTGTTTGAAATAAATATATTTAACTGCGTTAAATAAAAATTATTCGACTAAAATAAATATTTGTTTGCTAATACTTAAGTGTAATCTACATTATATTTGATTTAATATTTGCCTTTTATTGAATTTTTGTTGGTATATTGGTAATAGTAATATTATGAAAAATATATAAAATAAATATAATAAAAATAATAATAATAAAAATATTTAGTATATATCTAATTTAATAATAATTAAATTTTGATTAAATAATTTTTTGTCAGTGTACAATTTTTTTTATCTACTTCATTAAAATAAATGTTTAGTAGTTGTAGAAAATTTAAAGTAATCAATCAAATTTTTCGGAACTATTCAGCATATTTTAATGAAGTTGAATGAGAAATTGTTGAATTGTATCCACGAAATATTTGTCAAATCATTATTCTATCCAAAAATAAAGGACAGTCAATGAAAATTTATCAAACTTATATATTCCGTGTAGCGCTGTCTTGTAACTATTTGATTGAATAATTGATTACATTTTCAATCGAATACCGCAACAGCAAAGAGAATCGAATAAATATTTCTCGAGAAATGTGTAACAAACTTTGACTTTTTTTTTCATTAATTCAAAGCGAGACGGATTTTTAATATTATTATTATTATTATTATTATATTATTATTAAAAAGAGTATTATTATAACTATTAATAAATTTCAATTTAAAAGTTTAAAGAATTTTCTACATTAAAAATTTGTTCGAAAAAATTCCATTGGATTTTTGTTTCAATTCAGTTGCAAAAAAAAAAAAATAGTGGAAATTTTGATAAATTTAGTTCGTGTCATCTAATTTTGTTAATAAATAATAGGTTTGTATAAACGAAACGAATTTGTATAAACGAAAAAAGAAAGGTAATTTCCCTTGATCAAAAATTTTTTCGAGAGAAAATTTCATCAACTTTTTTTCCAATTTAGTTGGAAAAATAATTGGATGGTAAAAATTTTGTTAAATATTAATAAAAGTTGATACTTTTGATTTAAAATTAAATTTATTTTCACTCTAACTTTAAAAGATTTTTATTTTTACTTTCAAATTGAAAATCTATTAAAGCAAAATCTATTAAAGAAAAAGTAGATTTTTTTCACATTCATTTTCACTTTGACAAATTTTTATTTTTAGTTTCATTTGTACTTTTAATCTCACTTTGATAGATTTTTATTTTCACTGTCATTTTCATTTTCGCATTGACAAATTTTTATTTTTCCTTTTATTTACACTTTCTTAGATTTTTATTTTCACTTTCTATCAAAGTGGAAGTGAAAGTGATGATAGTAAAAGTGAAAATAAAAATTTTGTCAACCTGAATGTGACAATAAAAGTGAAATTAAAAATAAGAATCTATCAAAGTGAATGTGAAAGTAAAAGTTGATTTTTATTTTCACTTCCATTTTCACTTTGACATTTTATTTTTATTATCCTTTTATTTCTACTGTCACTGTGATAGATTTTTAATTTCACTTTTTCTTTTACTTTGATGAAAACTGAAAAGAAAAATCTTTGAAAGTCTGTCAGAACTTAATTTTTACTTTTCATTTTTTTCTCATAGTAATAAGAATGAAATAAATAAAATAAAAAGTAATCAATAAAATAGAACATGAAAAATAAAAAGAAAGTAGGAAAAATAAAATAGAATTTTATTTTCATTTTTATTTTTGTTTATTTCTTCAATACCTATATTAATGAATTTTTGTTTAATGAAAATGAAAGTGAAAATGAAAGTTTTTATACATGAAAGTTTAAAACTGTGCTAAAATTTGATTTTCACTTTCATTCTCTATTTTATTGGAATTTATTTCACTCTTACTTTGATAAGAGTAAAAATGAAAGTGAAAATAAAATTCTATTATAAATTATTATAAATTATAAATATAATAATATATAATAATAATATATAATTCTATTCTACTAAAAAAAAAATTTCGCTTTTAATTTCACCACAAAAAATTTTCACTTTTAATTTCACCACAAAAAATTTTTACTTTAAATTTCACGCAAAATATTTTCACTTTCACTATTATCAAAAAAATTTCACTTTCACTTAAAAAATTGTCACCTCCACTCAAAAAATTTTCATTTTCAATTTCGTCAAAAAACATTTCACTTTCAATCAAAAAATTGTTGGTGAAATTGTAAGTGGAATTTTTTTCGTAGAAAGTGAAAGTATTTTGGGTGAAATTGAAAGTGAAAATTTGTTGGCAAAATTAAAATGAAGAATCTTTTAGAAGTGGTAATTCTTTGAGTGAAATTGTAAGTGACAATTTTTTCATAGAAATAAATGTTAAAATATTTTGAGTGCAAGTGAAAATATTTTGCGTGGAATTGAAAGTAAAAATTTTTGAATGAAAGTGAACATTTTTTGAGTGAAAGAGAGAATTTTTTGGGTGATGGTGAGAATTTTTTGGGTTAAAGCGAACATTTTTTGCGTTGTAGTGAAAATTTGTTGAGTGAAAGTGAAAATATTTTGAGTGAAAGTAAAATTGTAATTTGTAAGTGAACAATTTTTCATAAAACGTGAAAGTATTTTGAGTGAAATTGAAAATTTCTTAATTGACAGTAAAAATTAAAATGTTTTGGGTGAAATTGTAAATTTTTTGATTGAAATAGAAAATTTTTTAAGTGTAGGTAAAAACTTTGTGGGTTAAAGCGAACATTTTTTGCGTTAAAGTGAAAATTTTTTGAGTGAAAGAAAAAATTTTTGGGTGAAAGTAAAATTGTAAGTGAACAATTTTTCATAAAACGTGAAAGTATTTTGAGTAAAATTCAAAGTGATTGTGAACCTTTTTTAATTGACAGTAAAAGTGAAAATATTTTGGATGTAATTGAAAATTTTTTGAATGAAGGTGAAAATTTTGTGTAATAAAGCGAACATTTTTTGCGTTAAAGTGAAAATTTTCTGAGTGAAAGTGAAAATTGTTGGGTGAAAGTAAAAATATTTTACGTCTTTTGGTGAAATTGAGAGTGAAAATTTTTTTGAGTGAAAGTGAAAGTTACGTGATTAAAATATTTCCAGAAAATAAAATTATTTCTCCATTTCTTTTTTCTCTCCATAAAGTTAAAAAAATTTTCCCAATTTGCCCCCGTCGATATTTGGACGTAGAAGAAAATTTGGTCTCCAGATATATTATGGTAAATTTACTCAGACTTGTCAAGTCTTGAAGTTGACTTACATATTATACATGAGTGAAACTTGTCGAAAACTTGAGCTACTATCCTCAGTGGTGGATGGTGGAAATTTTCGTTAGTTTAGTCTCTTTGACTTAAAGCGATATAACCACGATCAATTTCGCAAACAGGAGAGAGAGAGAGAGAAAAGAGGTATTTTGCAAGTGAATATAAGGGTGGATTTTAGGAAGCGCAAAGCCTTGGAAACATTAATGCATCGAAATGTAGTTATACAGCTTGTAACTATATTTGAGGGGATGTGCCCGTGACGTGTCCGCCTGCCTCCCTTTGCAATATTCTGGCATAGATAACAAACAAGAAGCCTATATAACAAAACCCCCAGTCGACATCTACTTAGAGGTGCGGCCCGGATGCTGTGCACAAGGCACATTCTGAGCCGTCTCGAACATCTGTGTCGCAAATACTGTATACAATATATACACATTCACTCCCCATATTCTCCCCCGCTCGATTAATTCATTATACTGAAAATTAGTTGGGTTTCACCGAAACACTCATAACTTATATATATATATATACCGCATGTATGCACGAATCATATTTATTGATAAATCATGAGAAAAATTATTTATCGTCAATTTAATTCCGAAGCGGGCTCCATTCTTCTAAATTTTAATTATGGTTGAAAAAAATTATTTTGACTAATTATTTAGAAATTAATAGATTTTGTATAATATCACTTTGACTTCCGCTTCGATTTTGACTTTGACTTTCATTTTCACTTTACAGGTTTAGGGAAATCAGGGAATTGTCAGGAAAAGTAGAATTTTATTGGTCAGGGAAATCAGGGAAAAGTCAGGGATTTTTATTAAAAGTACTGGAAAAAATTTAATTTCTAGAATTCATAAGAAAAATTCTAAATTTTGGTGCCTTTTTTGTTTGCCTTATAAGCTATGAAGTTACCACGAATTTTAGTACAAAACCTTCAATTATTTTTTCCATTTTTTCCAAGAATGAATTTTTGTAATATTATTTAATTATTTGAAAAGCAAATTATCTTCATAAATAACAAAATTTTTCACTGAAATTCAATTATTTTTACAGGAATTTTAATAAAATTCTTTGCAAAATTCAATTATTTTCCAAAATTTTAACGATTATATTGTCAAGAATTCAATTTTTTTTATGAATGGCAAAATTCTTCACCAAAAATTCAATTATTTTCAATAATTTTTAATAAAATTCTTTGCAAAATTTCAATTATTTTAAAAAGTTTTTCGCAATTCAATTATTTTTAATTATTGAAAACAATTTTTTGATACAATTCTACGAAAACCTTCAATTATTTTCATAAAGAATAAAATTTCTTTTAGGAATTCAATTATTTTCATCGCAAAATTTCAAATAATTATTTAATACAATTTTAAATAAATTCCTCAAAAAATGCAATTATTCTTAAAAATTTAAATAAAATTTTTTGCAAAATTTCAATTATTTTCAAAAGTTTTTCGCAAATTCAATGATTTTGAATATTTACTATTTTCATCAAATTTATCACAAAATTTAATATTATTGAAAAAATTTTTTTGATACAATTCTACGAAAACATTCAATTATTTTCATAAAGAATAAAAATTTCTTTTAGGAATTCAATTATTTTTTATCGCAAAATTTGCAATAATTTTTAATACAAGTTTAAATAAATTTCTCGAAAAATGCAATTATTATTAAAAATTTTATTAAAACACTCGACGAAAGAATTCAATTTTAAGAAACATTCAATTATTCAATTAAATAATAAAATTCGTTGCAATAATTCAATTATTTAAATAAATAACTTTTAATTCGTCGCAGAAAGTCAATAATTTTCAAAAAAATTTTAAGTAATTCTGCAAAAGAATTCAATTATCTTATAGTAAACGAACAAAATTCTTATCATAAAATAAATTATTTTAAGGAATTTTAATAAAATTCTTTTCTAAAATTCAATTATTTTGATAAAAATCAAAATTTATTACAAGAATTCAATTCTTTTGAAAAGTAATAAAATACTTTCCAAAAATAAAATTATTTCCATAATTTTTGAAAAATTCTCGTCAATTATTTTAAAAAATCTCAATAAAATTCTTATGGTAAAATTTCAATTATTTAAAGAAAATTAAATAAAATTATTTTTAAAAATTTTAATAAAATTCTTCAAAAGTTTTCAATTATTTTCAAAAATTGTGATAAAATTCCTTATTTTAATAAATTTCAATAAAATTTTAATTAAATTCCTTAAAAGAAATTAATTATTTTCAAAAGTTGTTAATAAAATTCTTTGTTAATAAAAATTCAATTTTTAGGAACATTCAATTATTCAATAAATTATTTATTTTTTTATTTAAATAATTGAATGCTCATAGAATTTTCTAATAAAAATTTATTTCAAAATGAATTTCAGTTAAAATTTTAGATAATAATTGAATATTAAATCAATTATAGCGTGAATTTTTAGAAATAATTGAATTTTGAAAATCTGAATTTTTCATACTTTTAAATTAAAAATTCTGTGAAACTAAGTTTTTCGAAAAATTTTATTTGAATTTTTTTTTTTGAAATTATTTGAAGTTTTTATTTTCAAATATCAATTTAAATAAAGAATTTTCGAATAATTGAAATTTCATAAAATTGAATTGTAAACAACAGGATTTAAAAATTCCCAAAGAACTTTTTCAAAAATTATTAAAAATAATTGATTTAAAGAAGAATTTTAGTTAAAAATTCTAGAAAATAGTAATAATTGAATTTAAATGATGAAAATAATTTGAAAGAAGTAAGAGTACTTAACAATGTTTTTGTATAAAATAATAATTTAATCACTGTTATTTTTAATTATTATAAAAACATGAAAGAATCGATCACTCCAAGTCGAAGACTCGGAGAGATCGATATTTTTGTGTTTTATAATAATATTCTTATATAAGTTGTTAAATTTCAAAAGGTTGGAATTTGAAATTTTTGAGAATCTTAATTCCTATGGAATAATAATAATGATTAAATATTTATTTCAAAATGAAGTTATTAATGTTTTCGAATAATTTTACTTTTGAAGAAATTTGTAAATAAATGTAAATAGAACATTTTTTTGAGTATCTAATAATTTTTAGAGTGAATCAGAATATTCTTTAGGGTCAGGGTAAATGTAAAAATTCTGTCTGGAAATCAGGGAAAAGTCAGGAAAAAACAAAGTAAAGTTTTATGTGACAACCCTGCTCTAACTTTGACGATTACTTTGATTTTGATTTTGAATTTTAAAGCAAAAGTTAATGTCAAAGTCAAAATCGATTGAAATTTGTAATTTGACTTTGCCTTGGAAATAAATAATTTATTAAAGTTCTGAGACAAATACACTGTAAAAAAAGGAAGTTAAATTTTAACTCCCCAGGGGATTCTATAAAAGTCGCACCCATTGGAGAGTTAATGACAGGGGAGTTAAATAAAGAGAGTTAAAATTACACACCCAAATGCTAACTCCCCAAGGAAAAAATAACTCGCGCGGGTGTTGAATGAAGGGAGTTAGAAATTAACTCTCTTTTGGAGTTGATTTTTAACTCGAAAAATTTCACTCCCAACTCCCGAGTCCGTTAACTCCCT
Source organism: Leptopilina heterotoma (assembly GCF_015476425.1). Taxonomy (NCBI): domain Eukaryota; kingdom Metazoa; phylum Arthropoda; class Insecta; order Hymenoptera; family Figitidae; genus Leptopilina; species Leptopilina heterotoma. Next base: position 642,725 of record NW_025111022.1, read on the forward strand.
AAATTTTTTACAGTGTATAGAATTTTTTATTTTACTCAAATAAATTATATTTGGATCAAATAAATTATATTTGGATCAAATAAATTATATTTGGATCAAATAAATTATATTTGGTTCAAATAAATTTTTTCCCCGACTGCTGAGACTTCTTTCAAAATATTGTTTACTCATCTAAAAAGAAAATTTTACAAACAAATATAATGTAACAGAAAAAATCTCTACAAATAAGAAAAGATACATGAAAACTAAATTCATCATTCTTTCATCATCCATCTTTAAATTCGTATTTCTTTTTCACTAAAAATCGCGCAGAAAGAACTCTCAATCATGAAATTTTTTTTCCTTTCTACTTTTTTATTATCAAAAATAAAAAAAAGAGAAGAAAAGAAACTTCAACATCTCGAAAGTTTATACTTTATACTCTAGCTTAAACAAACTTGTATAAAGAATAACAAAAGGAGATGATGCATCGTCAGACTGAAAACTGACCGTAATTAATCTTTGTTCGTTCGAATACACGCACGCAATGATTGATGTATCGTCGCGACAAAAGATCAAAATTCACAAAAAAAAGAAAATATATCGATTTTGAATGGCACGATCGTCTATTTTGATAAACTGGTTGCAAATAATTTTTTTTCTTCCTCTGGGTGGCACTTGGACACTGATGATGACGTGTGATGCAGATTGAGCATGGAAATGGATGATTTAGATTTAGGGGGTTCCTATAATCGAGTAGTAGAGAGCGAGAGAGAGAGAGAGAGAGAAAAGTGGAGGGGGATCAGAGTGGGTCGAACCCCTCGAAATATTGATTGACATCCAAGTGACAGATTTCACTGGCCACACACCCCTTTAGCTGTGAACTGCAACGTATACCCCAGCCTGCGTGCATTCAGCCCCATACATGCCCTTTGTCATGCTGATTTGTTGCCGAGCCTCCAGTGGTGCCCAATCATGTGCGCCATTGTGCCAAAAAAAATGCTCTTAAAATATAAAATTCACATTTTTACATTCTCATTTTCAATAACGTGCCACTCATTTTTTTTCTTCTTTGTTCTTCAAATATAACTGTTTAATACATTTTATATACACTTTTTCCCCCTTCGACAAAAAAAGGAATTAGGTGACCCCTATTTTCGGACAATTTAATAAATTGAGATTTCTATTTAAGTTTATCCTATTACAGAAGTAATTTATATTTTTCTAATAAAAGAAGAATTTATTTTCTCATCAAGACGTTGGTTTATTTGACAAAATTTGAAATTTGAAATTTTTTGACTAAATCTGAATTAGTAAAAATGTTTACTTATTTTGAATTAGTGACTGACTTTTTGCTTTTGAATTAGTAAATTTCACTAATAAATTAGTAGAAATTACTATTTATTTAGTAAACTTTACTAATTAAAAAGAAAAAAGTCAGTCACTAATTTAAATTTAAAGAGAGATATTATTCTTTCTTCATTTTACTCATCCTAAAGTTTTAAATATTCAAATGAGCAAAATTTATTCAATTAACTGAAGTGCTGACAGATTGGAGGATTTTTCTTCAAATCTGAAGAAAATTAAAGCAATCTGCAATATTTGAAAAATTTGAAGAAATATTGTAAAATCTTGAAGACTTTTTGAAAATTTTGCGAAGGCTGTGCATATATCAAATAATAATGAAAATATTTATAAACATTTAAATAATATTAATAAACCATTTTTTAAAGATAAATTATAACTTTTGTTCTCTACATTCTTATGATTATAATAATAAATGTAACAATTATTAATTACTATCGTAAATGTTACTGTTCCATTTAATATTTTGCAAATTAAAAAATTTTATATTTCCAAAAATAAACATTAATTTTTGAATAATTTCAGATCCAAAAATTAAAAAATTCCCCTATTAACTACATAATTAACTATTCTTGTTTATTATTTTCAAAAATGCTAATAACATTTTTCGCAAGAATTAAATTATTTAAAAAAATTTTTAATGATAAGAATTAAGTTATTTTCAAAAATTTTAATAAAACATTCTTTGGAAGAATTCAATTATATTTTTATAAACAGTAAAATTCATCGCAGGAATTCAATTATTTTTCAAAACAATTTTAATAAAATTTCACGAAGAGATTCAATTGTTTACAAAAATTTTTAATAAAATTCTTGTTAAGAATTAAATTAATTTCAATAATTTTAATAAAATTCTTTGGAAAGAATTCGATTCTTTTTATAAATAATAATATTTTTTGCGATAATTCAATATTATTTTCAAAATTTTAATTAAATTTTCTCGAAAGAATTCAATTATTTAAAAAAGAAATTTTGATATAATTCGTCAAAGGACTTTAATTATTCACAAATTTTTGGATAAAAACCTTGCAAGAATTTAGTAATTTTCAGTGCATTGATTTTTCAAATTCAAATTGGAGAAATTCAATTATTTTCATAAGTAATAAAATTCTCCTTACAACAAAAGTTCAATTATGTTCAAAATTTAAAAAAAAATTTTCGTCAAAATCACAATTATCTTTATAAATAACAAAATTCTTATCTAAAATTCAATTATTTTGCAAAAATTTTCTTAATTCAATGATTTTCAATATCTACTCGTTTAATAAATTTCCTAAAAGAATTCAATTTTTTAATAAAATTTTACTCAAACATTTACAAATTAAATTCATAAATAATACATTTTTTTTATGAATTTAATTATTTTTATAAATAATGAATTTGTTTGAGGAATTTAATTATTTTCATAAATAATAAAGCTCATGGCAGAATTTTAATTATTTTTAGTACAATTTTCATCGAATTCCTCGAAAAATGTAATTATTCTTAAAAATGTGATTAAAATTCGTCAAAAGAATTCAATTATTTAAAAATTTGTTGATAAAATTCTTTATAAGAATTAAATTTAAAAAAACATTCAATGAATTATTTACTTTTGTATTTAAATAATTGAATAATTTTGAAAAAGTTTCAAATTAAAATATTTGTATTTTCTATACTTTTAACATGAAACTGAAGTTACCAACGTTGATTCAACGAAAAACTTAAAAAAAAATTTTCTCAGGATACAAATTTTCCTTGTATATTTTTAACCCAAGTAAACCCTCTAAACCCTAAAATAAAAAAAACGTGGGAAAAGCAGTGATTTTTATTCTATTTTTTTAATTTTTTCCAAAAATCACGAAATTTTAAATAAATTCATAAATCCTCGCCTCGGTAGTCATTTTTTTCTTTTGATAATTGTTTATTTTAATATTAGACGCTATTTAAAAAAAATTTTATACGTTTCCAAATCGGGGAAAACAGTAATTTTGGTTTTTTTGTCACGGATTTTTGGAAAATCCGAGCGTTTCAAGTAATTTAATAATTCCTCGCCTCGGTAGTTACTTTTTTCTTTTGATAATTGTTTATTTTATTATTACACATTATTTAAAAAAAATTTTAAGTAATTCCAAGTCGGGGAAAGCAGTGATTTTGAATTTTTTTGTGTCACGAATTTTCCAAAAATTCCGAAATTTCATTTAAATTAATAATTCCTCGCCTCGGTAGTCATTTTTTTCTTATAATAATTGTTTATTTTGACATTAGACGTTATTTTAAAAAAATTTCAAGTGATTCCAAGTCGGGGAAAGTAGTGATTTTTATTTTTTTTATCGAATTTTTTTCAAAAATAACGAAATTTTAATTAAATTAATAGTTCCTCGACCCAGTAGTCATTTTTTTCTTTTGATAATTGTTTATTTTAATATTAGACGCAATTTAAAAAAAATTTTGTACGTTTCCTTATCGGGGAAAACAGTAATTTTGGTTTTTTTGTCACGGATTTTTGGAAAATCCGGAAATTTTAAGTAATTTAATAATTTCCCCGCCTCGGTAGTTAATTTTTTCTTTTGATAATTGTTTATGTTAATATTACACGTTATTTAAGAAAAATTTTAAGTAATTCCAAGTCGGGGAAAGCAGTGATTTTGAATTTTTTTTGTGTCACGAATTTTCCAAAAATTCCGAAATTTCATTTAAATTCATAATTCCTCGCCTCAGTAGTCACTTTTTTCTTTTGATAATTGTTTATTTTGACATTAGACGTTATTTTAAAAAAATTTCAAGTGATTCCAAGTCGGGGAAAGCAGTGATATTTATTTTTTTTGTCGAATTTTTTCCAAAAATCCTGGAATTTCAATAAAAAATTCAAAATCACTGCTTTCCCCGACTTGGAACTACTTGGAATTTTTTTTAAATGGCACACGACATTAGAATAAACAATTATCAAAAGAAAAAAATGACTACCGAGGCGAGGAATTATGAATTTAATTAAAATTTCGTGATTTTTGGAAAAAATTTGCCAAAAAAAAATAAAAATCACTACTTTCCCCGACTTGGAATCACTTGAAGTTTTTTTAAAATAACGGCTAATGGCAAAATAAACAATTATCAAAAGAAAAAAATGACTACCGAAGCGAGGAATCATTGATTAATTTGCAATTTCGAGATTTTTGGAAAATTCGTGACACAAAAAAAATTCAAAATCACTGCTTTCCCCGACTTGGAATCACTTGAAATTTCTTTTAAATAACGTCTAATATTAAAATAAACAATTATCAAAAGAAAAAAGTAACTACCGAGGCGAGGAATTATTAAATTACTTGAAATGCTCGGATTTTTCAAAAATCCGTGACAAAAAAACCAAAATCACTGCTTTCCCCGACTTGGAACTATTTGGAATTTTTTTAAATGGCACTCGACATTAGAATAAACAATTATCAAAAGAAAAAAATGACTACCGAGGCGAGGAATTAAGAATTTAATTAAAGTTCGTGATTTTTGGAAAAAATTTGCCAAAAAAAAATAAAAATCACTTTTTTACCCACGTTTTTTTTATTTTAGGGTTTGGAGAGTTTACTTGGGTTAAAAATATACAAGAAAAATTTATATCCTTAGAAAATTTTTATTTAAGTTTTTCGTTGAATCAACGTTGGTAACTTCAGATTCATCTTTTAACTGGCAATTTTGAAGAATAAATATTTTTGAAAAAGTTTCATTTTTTTGAAATAATTTGGAGTTACATGGAATTTTTTCCAAATTGTCAGAAATTTTCCTATATTTTCATAAAGAATTTTTCCTAAACGTTTAAGAGAATTTTTCCAAACTTTTAGGATTTTGTCTACAGTATTTCATGAACATGCTTCTAAATTCATAAGAAGCTTTCTATAATTTATTAGAAAAATTTCCTTACCTATGTTAGTAAATTTTTCTAAATAATTGGTAAAATTTGCTTCCTAAATTTTTTTGGAAAAATTTTCAAAATTTTCCACACAGTGTATTTAATTGAAGAATTTCCGAATAATCGAAATTTCATAAAATTGAATTTTAAACAAATATATTTGAAACTTCTAAAAGAACTTTTTCAAAAATTTTTTAAAATAGTTGATTTAGAGAAGAATTTTGGTTAAAAATTCTAGAAAATAACAATTGAATTGAAATGATAAAAATAATTTTTAAGAAGTTACAGTAACAATATTCTTAATATAAAAATAATAATAATATTCTTATAAGTTGTTTAATTTCAAAATGGTTTGAATTTGACATTTTTAAAAAATCTTAATTCCTGTGGAAAAATAATAATAATTAAATATTTATTTAAAAAAGAAGTTATTGATGTTTTCGAATAATTTTACTTTTGAAGAAATTCGTAAATAAATGTAACAGAACATATTTTTTTAAGTAAAATTTTTTCCTTTATTTTCTAAAAATTTTGAAAATTCCAATTTATTTTTAAATAAAAATTTCCAATTGACAAATAGAATTCTTATTATAGTTAATTAATTTTTGTGACAACTCTTTCCAGACTTTTTTTTTACAAATAAACAATAAAAATCCGTGTATTTTTAAATAAATAAATTAGAAATACTGTTTTCAATTTGATTGCAAATTTTCATTCTATAAAGATAAGAAAAAAAGGGGAAAAGAAATAAAAGATGAAGAGGTGAATTAAAAGAGTTTTTTTTTGATAATAGTTTGGATCAAAAGCTGTCTGATGCGTTGGTCAGTGTCCATCTCGTTGGATGTGACAAAGAAATCGCGGAAGCGTTTATTTTCTGTATTATATAGTAGGCGGTGAAGGAGGAAAAAAAGTAGTATTCTTTTTTTGTTTTCCTTTTTTTTCTGTATATACTCTTTTTATCCGGTTCTTTTTGGAGTACTCATCGGATATATTACACTCGAATTGCACAAGTATTACTGGCTGTCTGTCTGTATATTTGTGGGAGGGGGTTTGGGACCATCGAAAAGAGACAGAGAAAATTAACTCGCAACGAGTGCTCTTCAGTTCGGGAAAAACGAGAGAGAATCCCACTTTTGCCCGGGGAATATAAAGCGGAGGCACTCAAGATGTTGATAATCGAGTTATATCTCTCTATCCTCTCTTCGTACGTAATCTGACGATTGCTTTCGGTATTTCATTTTATTTTTCCCTTATATTCCAACTCGACTTTTTTATTCTCTTCTTGAACGGTGCAATTCACTACATGGCAATTTTCAATATAGAAAAAAAAATAATAATCGTCCAGAAGAATTTTATTATCTATTTAATATATATAGGAATTTTCTTTTCTTTCAATTAGGGTAAATTTGATTTTGTAATAATGGGTAATACTTCAGTATTGCAATTATTACAAAAGTGGCAAATTTCATCAAATTATAAAGAATATTATTGTAAAACATGAGAGTGATAAAATCATTATTTTATATTATTATAAAAATATTTTATTCAAAATTGTTTTCATCATTTCAATTTAATTATTATTTTCTACAATTTTTAACTAAAATTCTTCTTTAAATCAAATATTTTTAGAAATTTTTGAGAATTTTCAAATCCACTTGTTAAGAAATTAAATTTTACGAATTTTCGATTAATTAGAAAATCTACAATTAAACATATATATTAGAAAATAAAAACTTTAAATAATTTCAAAAAAAATCTCAATTGCACTTTTTTAAAAAAATTTATTCTAAGAGAATTGAATTATTTAAATAAAAAAATAATGTATTGAATAATTGAATGCTTCTTAAAATTGAATTCTCATAAAGAATTTTATCAACAAATTTGTAAGTAATTGAATTCTTTCGACCAATTTTAATAAAATTTTTAACAATAATTACATTGCAATTTTGCGATTGTTATAATATTATTTATGAAAATAATTGAATTTCTAAAAAGAATTTTACTATTTATAAAAATAACTGTATCAGTGTAAAAATTTTATTATTTATGAAAATAATTGAATTATTGCAAAGAAATCTATAAAAAATTTGTAAATAATTGAAATCCTGTGAAATTTTTATTATTTATGAAAAACATTAAATGTTTTACGTAGAATTTTATTAGAATTTTTTTCAAATAATTGAATTCTTTTGGAAAATTTTAGAAAATATTTGAAATTTTGCTAAGAATTCTTTTATAATTTAAAAAAAAAAATTGAATTTTTGAAAAGAATTTTTTTAAATCTTTGAACATAATAATTAAATTTGTGCGAAGAATTTCATTACTTTTGAAAATAATTGTATCTTTGCAATCATTTAGAATATTATAATATTAGAAAATAAAAAATTCAATAATTTCAAAGAAAATTCAATTAAATTTTCTCAGGAAAAATAATTTTACAGAATTGTTAGTTAAAAAAGCAGGAAAGTATGAAAAATACAAATTTTGGAAGATTTTAATTTAAATTGAAACCTTTTAAAAATTCAATTAGTTCTAAAAAGTCATGCTTAATGCTTTTAATATTCAATTATTATCTAAAATTTTAACAGAAATTCATTTTTAAATTAATTTTTATTAGTATAAATTCTACAAGAATTTAATTATTTAAATGCAAATATTTTTCCAGGAATTCGATTAAAATTTTATTAAAAATAATTGAATTTCTGCGATGAGTTATATTATTTATGAAGACAATTGAATTTCTTAAAAAAATTTTATTATTTATGAAAATAATTGAATCACTGTAAAAATTTTATTATTTATGAAAATAATTAAATTCTTTGAAGGAATTTTAATAAAATTTTTAAGAATAATTACATTTTTCGAGGAATTTGTTTAAAATTTTAAAATTTGTTCTCATCTGCGATGAGTTATATTATATTTATTTATGAAAATAATTGAATCACTGTAAAAATTTTATTATTTATGAAAATAATTAAATTCTTTCCAGGAATTTTAATAAAATTTTTAAGAATAATTACATTGTTTGAGGATTTCTTATAAAATTGTATTAAAAATATTTGAAATTCTGCGATGAGTTTTATTATTATTTATGAATGTAATTGAATTCCTAAAACAAATTTTATTATTTATGAAAATAATTGAATTTCGGGGAAGCATTTTTTTTTTATTTATAAAGATCATTGAAATTTTGACTATTAATTTGTTTAAATTTTTGAAAATAATTGAATTTCTGCGAAGAATTTTATTACTTTTGAAAATAATTAAATTTCTGCAATCATGTGTAAATATTCAATTTATTTATTGTTTTAACTATAGAATTCTTCTAGAAGTCCATTATTTTTAATAATTAATTAAATATTTATAAATTAAATGAATCTTTCGACAGTCATTTATTTATTGAAATTGTAAACGCAACTCTTTTAAAATTCAATTAATTTTGAATTTTTTAAGTAAAATTATTCATTAAATAACTTCTAAGTAATAATAATTTTATGATAGTTCTTGAAGAATTAAGTTATTTAAAAAGAAATTATTGCCAGAAATAGAAAAAATTGAAGGTTTTGTATTAAAATTCTTGGTAATTTCATAGTTTATATGTCAAACAAAAAGGAGAAAAAAATTTAGAATATTTTTATGAGTTCAAAAAATTAAATTTATTTCAGTACTTTTAATAAAAATCCCTGACTTTTCTCTGATTTTTCTGAACAATTCTTTTTCTCCTGACTTTTCCCTGAATTCCCTGACCTGTGGCAACCCTGTTTAATTAAACTGATCCACAACTTTTTAAAGTTCCAATAAATACGAAATATTTCTTATTAAAAATATTTTTATATATTACTAATTGCAATAAAAATTAACAATTTGAATTCTAAATTAAATTTGAAAATTAATTTTTTTTTATTCTATTCGAGGCCTATTATTATTATTACCATTTTTTAATATAATGTACGAGATTAAACAGAATTGATGGGGAAATATATTTGAAACCGATAACACTTGATCAGACATTTATTTTAATAAATATTTAACGGAATAAAATTTGCAGTTTTCTGACAAAGAGATAGAGCGATAGAGAGAAAGGTAATTATTTTACATTTATCGTTATATATTTGAAATGAATTGTGAATGGGTCAAACTGATATTTGGCAGCAGATTTATTTTTAGCCACAGACGCGTCGAGGCGAGAAAATTAATTCGTGGATCGTTAATAATGATTGTCCCGTGTGACGTCATCGTGTTCAATTCGCAAATGACATTAAAAGCTTTGACGCCAATTCTCTTCTTCAATAAAACATTCACTTTTTTTTTATTGTTTTCTGTATCTAAATGAAACAAATATTTTTACTCTGAAAATCAATTGATGCACATTAATTCTTGATTCTTGAAATGCACATATTATTCATTCTTCGTATGAAAGAAATGATTTCTCTAGATTCTTATAATTGAATAATTCTCTATCTATATAAAGATAACAAACTGTAATTGTTCGTTTCAGAAATAAAATTTCTTTTCGTGTAAAATGAAAGAATTTTTTTTCTTACAATTTTTCTTTTTTTGGAAAATAATACTTGAAATTGATTTATATACAAAATATATAAAAAATTTTCATACAAATATTAAAAATTTCTTGATCGAGAAATAAAACAAAATTTTCTAAACAAAAAAAAAATTAAAATTTTCAAATTTTCTTATTTGAGTGAAAAATATTTTTCTCTCAAAACAAAATTCTCCTTTTACTATCTGCATTCAAAACAAAATGTTTTCCCGAATGAATGAAATTATTTTATGAATGTACAAAATTACGTAGAGATACAAACACAAAGTCAATTTCAATAATGCTTTCGGAAAAGTCCAGTTTAAGTTTGCGGCTGAAACTTGCTCAATGATGGGGAAAATGGAGAACATCGACTAAAGTAGTCCAAAAAAAAAGGAGAAGAAGAGGACGAAAAAAATATAGCGGGTATTACTATAAGTGAAGGCACGTGACCGCAATTATTTTCCACTCGACAATATTTCCTCTTTCTGACATTCCTGAAATTTTCCCTGAGGCATTTAGAGAAGATAAAGTTTTCCCATTTCAAACAACTTTGCAGACATTTCTGAAATAGATCGTTATACATTTTCTATATAAACATCTACAAATCTCTTCTCTACAACTCAAGAATATATGCGCGTATATCGCTCATGCAAAATAACATATATCTTTTTAAATTTTTACAATTTTTTTCCCCTATTTGAAAATCGTGTCAATTTTATCATATACTTTAAAAAAAATTCGATTGATACTAAACTGAATTTTTTTTTCTTTTTTTTTTTTTTGATTGAAGAACTTTGAATAATGTTTTATTCTTTATTATTATTTCTGTTAACATTATCATTATTATTATTTTTATTATTACAGCGCTCGAACCAGGGAAAGATCATTAAAAATTCCAATTATTATTTCAACGCTATTTTCAAGCTAATTATTTTTATTTTACCAAATGATAATTTTTAAATATTTTGCAAACAAAAAGCGTTTTTTTTTAAAGTATAGCAGTAACGATGTTTAGTATAAAATTAGCAGTAAAGAAATAGCCCTGATAAAAAATAGACACGGTAACAAAAATACGGACTTTATGAACCAAAAATGGAAAATTACGGACCATTTTTACAATATAAGAATATTGTACTTCTACAATAATATTATTTCATCATTTCAATTCAATTATTATTTTCAAAGAATTTTTACCTAAAATTCTTCTCTAAATCAATTATTTTTAATAATTTCAGAAAAAGTTCTTTGAGAATATTCAAATCCATTTGTTTACAATTCAATTTTATGAAATTTCTATTATTCGAAAATTCTCGAATTAAATATAAATTAGAAATAAAAACTTCAAATAATTTCAAAAAAAAGCTCAACTATAAACTTTTTCAAATAAATTAATTTCAAAATTCAATTATTTATAAAAATTAAAAAATTAAAAATTTCTGCGAAGAATTTCATTACTTTTGAAAATAATTGTATTTTTGCAATCATTTAGAATATTATAATATTAGAAAATAAAAACTTTAAATGTTTAAATATTTTCAAATAAAATTCAATTCAATTTTGTCAAAAAAAAAATAATTCTACAGAATTGTTTGTAAGGATAATTAAAATATTGACTACAATTTTTTTTTAGATTTTTTGAAATTAATTGAATTTGTGCGAAGAATTTTATTAATTTTGAAAATAATTGAATTCTTTTGATGAATATTGGTATTTATAAAAATAATTGAATTTTACAATAAATTTTATAATAATTCCTAAATATAATTGAATTTCAGCGAAGAAATAAATTCTACTAAAATTGAATTATTTAAATAAAAAAATAATGTATTGAGTAATTGAATGTTTCTTAAAATGGAATTCTCATTAAGAATTTTATCAACTAATTTTTAAATAATTGAATTCTTTCGATGAATTTTATTAGAAGTTTTAATAATAATTACAATTTTCGAGGAATTACATTAAAATTGTATATGAAAGTACCACGAATTGTAAAAAAAAAACCTTACATTTTTTCTATTCCTAACAATAATTTATTTTAAATAACTTGATTCCATTGGAAAATTGACAAAAAGTAATTACTTATAAATCATTTCGCCGAAATTCAATTATAATCAGGAATTTTTATAAAATTTAATGTAAAATCCAATTATTTTTATAAATACGAATATTCATCAAAAAGAATTCAATTATTTTTAAAATTAATAAAATTCTTCGCACAAATTCAATTACTTTCAAAAAATCTAAAGAAAAAATTGTAGCCAATATTTTAATTATCTTTATAAATGAATAGCAACATTCTTCGACAAAATTCAATTATTTTCAGGAATTTTAATGAAATTCATTGCGAAATTCAATTATTTTCATAAATCATTCATAATTCAATTACTAAACAAAAATTTTGATAATATTCTACACGAAAATTGAATTATTATTTAAAAAATAAAAATTTCACAGGAATTCAACTATTTACAAATTTTTTTAAAAATTTCTTCTAAATAATTCAATTATTTTTATAAATAATGAAACCCAATGCAGAATTTCAATTATTTTTAATACAATTTAAATGGAATTCCTCAAAAAGTGCAATTATTCTTAAAACTTTTATTAAAATTTGTCGTAAAAATTCAATTATTTAAAAATTTGTTGCTAAAATTCTTTATCAGAATTCCACTTTAAGATACACTTAATTATTCAATAAATTATTTATTTTTGTATTTAAATAATTGAATTCTAGTAAAATTTTCTAATAAAAATTTATTTAAAAATGAATTTAACTTAAAATTTTAGATTATAATTGAGTATTTAAAGTATTATAACGGGAATTTTTAGAAATAATTGAATTTTGCAAAAGTTTCAAATTAAAATCTTTGAAAATTTTAATTTTCCATACTTTTCACTAACATTTCTGTAGACGAATTAATTTTTTGGAAAAATTTTATTTCAATTTTACTTGAAATGATTTTTTTAATGTTTTTATTTTCTAATATTATATTTAATTGAAGAATTTCCAAATAATGGTAATTTTGTAAAATTGAATTGTATACAATTGAATTTGAAAGTTATCAAAAACGTTTTTCAAAAATTATTAAAAGTTATGGACTTATAGAAGAATTTTAGTTAAAAACACTAATAAAAAATTTAATTTTTGTGAAATTACAAATTATTGCAGAAATTCAATTATTATAAAAAATAATAAAATTCTTCGCAGAAATTCAATTATGTTCAAAAATTTATTTGAATTCTCGTCAAAATATCAATTATTTTTATAGAAATAATAAAATTCTTCTTTAAAATTCAATTATTTTCATAAATTTTAATAAAATTCTTTGCAAAATTCTTGCAACGAATTTTATTACATTCTTTTTAAATAATTGAATTTTTTGAGAAATTTTATTAACATATAGTAGATTTTGAAAATATTTGAATTTCAGCGAATAATTTCATTATTTTGTGAAATGTAATTGAATTGAGCAAAAAAATTTTGAAAATACTTACATTTCTCGAGGAATTCATTTAAAATTGTATTAAAAATAAACCAAGTTGAAGTCTACAACGTTGATCAACGAAAAAAATTGTTTTCTTAGTAAATTAATTAAAAATGCGCAGCAATATTTACCCAAAAATATTTAGAAAAAAAAGATTGATGTTTATATTTTGATAATAATTATTTTACAATTAAATATTAAATTAAAAATAATATTTGAAAGTATTATATAATTTTTTTTCATTGATAAACGTTGTGGACTTCAACTTCGTTAAAAATAATTGAAATCTTATGAAAATTGTTATTATTTAATAATTAAATTTTTACAGCGGATTTTATTAAATTTCTTTACATAATTGAATTCAAGTGAAATATTGATTAAAAAAAATATTGATGTTTTCCAATAATTTAACAGTTAAAGAAATTTGTAAATAAAAGTAGGTAATAGAACGTTTTTTTGAGTATCTAATAATTTTTAGAGTGAATCAAAATATTCTTTAGGGTTAAAGGGAAGAAGGAAAAAATTTTGTCTGAAAATCAGGAAAAAAGAAAATTAAATTTTTGTGGCAACCTTGAATAAACTCTTTCTAAAAATTAAAATCCCTTACACGAAAAAATCACCATGATCCCTGGGACTATAATATATGTATGAATCATAAATTCTCGGTATGTAAACATTTAACACTGAGTCTATTAATATTAATTTGAAACAGTGACTCTCGTTATTTCATTTGCCTGTGATACTAATTCAAGCTTAACGCGAATTGTAATAATCTTCTGACGATCCTAATTAGGAGTCATTGGTCACCAGTGTGTTATTGAACAAACAAAACTCTACACACTGGAATCAAGTACTGGGAATTCGCCAACGCAACTGCCAAAAGGCTTAAAGCCTTATAACGATGAATGCCAGAGATGAATTTATTTTTAGGGCATTTCTTAATCATCTTTTTCTTTTTTTTTTATTTTCTTTCTTTCTTTCTTTTTTTGCTTTTTTTTGCCTAACAGATTTATAGCACGACCTTATAAGAACGTTTGTTCTACCTTCAAATATAAACTCAAATCATGGCCACGGGCGTCGATAAATTCCTTTTAATTTTTGCAGCATATCAAAGAGTTACTTTCATGTTCCCAGAATCACTTGGTCCATGCCCCTCTACACATCTTCAATTATTATCCGCCTACCAGTGTGCGGTAACATCTTCTTGAAAATCCCCATGGAAATAAAATAAATACAATATACATCTTTTCATAAATTATTTAGAGAATAATAAAATTGTCCACTTGTTCTATTTTGGAAAAAAAAGATTTTGTTTTTGGTATCAAAAGTTTCGAATTAGTGCCTTTTCTATTTTTTATCAGGGCTATTTTTTTACTGCTAATTTTATTAATAAGGATTCTTACTGTTACTTTTAAAAAGGCGCTATTTATTTGCAAAATATTTAAAAATTACCATTTGGTAATTTTCGTTGAAAATAATTAGCATTTTTTAATGATCTTCAACGTATGTTACATCCAAGAAATTACTCCTTTCAAATAAATGTTTATTTTACTGTATAGTTAATTATTTATCTGATTCAAGAAAATATTTCTAGTCTAGTTAATTATTTATTTGATTAAAGTACTTTTTTTCCATTGCCTGATATTTAACTTGTGATATATTAAAAATGATTTTTATTTGAAGAGAATATTTCTTTTCCTGCTTGTATTGTATCTTTTTGATATATGCATTCGTACATAAAGCACATGGATTCTCCATCTTATCTGACCGTTTGGTTGGTAATGGTCCATCGACTATTTCTATTTGGGTGAGGAACTCGTTTGAAAGTAAATCGAACTTCTGTTCACCGAGTCGCAAAAATCGAATATATATAGTAAGAAGGGAAAAAAGCATCACCTACTCTATAATCCGATTGTGTTCTATCAAAGCGTAATACCTTCGCATTTCAACCCAACAATATTTAACTTTTTATGTCCCTTCATCGGCCGTAAACATTAATTCCACTTAAGTACGTTGTATTCAAATTTTCTTATTTAGTTTTAAATCCCCCAAATAGGAGGGATTTCAATTACAAACGTTTCATTAATTTCTAATCATTTTTTTATTCTAAAATAATTTTTCACTCTCCAAATATTTTTTGTTTCCTTAATATTTCTTTTCTTCTCTTTCTAATAATAATAATTATTAATTCAATATTTTTGGAAGCCATAAAATTATATAAATAAAAGATGTTTGCTTCTTTTATTTATTTAAATAATAATTAATTATTATCATAATACAGTACCTAATGATAATAAAAATAGTAATAATAATAACAGGTCTCGAATTAGGTCCGTAAATATTCTGTAAAGGTCTGTAAATTTTCTTCAAGTCCGTAAAAGTCAGTCTTTTTTAAAAAAAAGGTCCGTAAAGTCCGTAATTTTATTGAAAAGGAACGAAAAGTTCGTAAATTGTACGATATAATTTGGAGAATTTTAGAGAAATTACAAATTATTGCAGAAATTCAATTATTTTCAAAAATAATAAAATTCTTTGCAGAAATTCAATTATGTTCAGAAATTTTTATAAAATTCTCGTCAAAATTTCAATTATTTTTAGAAATAATAAAATTCTTCTCCGAAATTCAATATTATAAATAAATAATTCAAATTTTGCCAAGAATTTTACTAAAATTTATAAAAATAATTGAATTTCGGAGAAGAATTTTATTATTTCTAAAAATAATTGAAATTTTGACAAGAATTTTTAAAAATTTTTTGAACAAAATTGAATTTCTACGAAGAATTTTATTATTTTTGAAAATAATTGAATTTCTGCAATAATTTCTAATTTCTCCAAAATTAAATTAACTTTCAAATTCAATTGTATACAATTTTCAATTTTACAAAATTACCGCATTATTCGGAAATTCTTGAATTAAATATAATATTAGAAAATAAAAACTTCAAAAAAATAATTAATTTTTAATCTTAATTCAATTAATATTCTCTAGAATTTTTAACTAAAATTCTTCTTTAAAAAATAATAATTTTTGGAAAAGTTCTTTGAGAATTTTCAAGTCCATTTGTCTACGAATCAATTTTACGAAATTTCAATTATTTGGAAATTATACAATTAAATATTATATTAAAAATTAAAATCTTCTAATAATTTAAAAAAAGAATTTAAATAAAATTTTTTGAAGAAAATTAGTTTTAAAGAATTTTTAATTTAAAAGTATGGAAAATTCAGACTTTCAAAGATTTTAATGTGAAATTTTTTCAAAATTCAATTATTATCTAAAATTTTAACCGAAATTCATTTTGAAAGGAATTTTTATTAGAAAATTCTACGAGAATTAAATTATTTAAATTCAAATATAAATAATTAATTGAATACTTAAATGTTTATATCAAAATTGAATTCTCATAAAGAATTTTATTAACAAATTTTTAAATAATTGAATTCTTTCGACGAATTTTAAGAGAATTTTTAAGAATAATTACATTTTTCCAGAAATTCGATTAAAATTGTATTAAAAATAATTGCAGAAATTCAATTATTTTCAAAAATAATAAAATTCTTTGCAGAAATTCAATTATGTTCAGAAATTTTTAAAAATTCTCGTCAAAATTTCAATTATTTTTAGAAATAATAAAATTCTTCTCCGAAATTCAATTATAAATAAATCATTCAAATTTTGCCAAGAATTTTACTACAATTTATGAAAATAATTGAATTTTGGAGAAGAATTTTATTATTTCTAAAAATAATTGAAATTTTGACGAGAATTTTTAAAAATTTTTGAACAAAATTGAATTTCTGCGAAGAATTTTACTATTTTTGAAAATAATTGAATTTCTGCAATAATTTCTAATTTCTCCAAAATTAAATTAACTTTCAAATTCAATTGTATACAATTTTCAATTTTACAAAATTACCATTATTCGGAAATTCTTGAATTAAATATAATATTAGAAAATAAAAACTTCAAAAAAATAATTTCAAGTAAAATTGAAATAAACTTTTTCAAAAAAATTAATTCTTCTACAGAATTGTTAATTAAAAGTAGTATAAAAAATTAAAATTCCTAAAGATTTTTATTTGAAATTTTTTCAAGTTCAATCATTTCTAAAAATTCACGCATATATAATAGGTATTTTAAATATTTAATTATAATCTAAAATTTTAAGTTTAATTCATTTTTAAATCAAGTTTTATTAAAAAATTCTACTGGAATTCAATTATTTAAATACAAAAATACATAATTTATTGAATATTTGAATGTTTCGCAAAATTGAATTCTCACAATGAATTGTATCAACAAACTTTTAAAAAATTTAATTCTTTCGACGAATTTTAATAAAAGTTTTAAGAATAATTACACTTTTTCTGGAATTCCATTAAAATTGTATTAAAAATAATTGAATTTCTGTATTGAGTTTAATTATTTATGAAAAAAATTGAATTATTTAGAAGAAATTTATATAAAATTTGTAAATAATAATTGAATTCCTGTGAATTTTTTTTTTTTTTGAAAAGTAATTGAATTTTAGTGTAGAATATTATCAAAATTTTTGTTTAGTTATTGAATTATGAATTATGTTATTTATTTATGAAAATAATTGAATTTTGCAATGAATTTTATTAAAATACCTGAAAATAGTTGAATTTTGATGAAGAATTTTCGTATTCATTTATAAAGATAATTGAAATTTTGACTACAATTTTTTTTTTAGATTTTTTGAAAGTAATTGAATATCTGCGAACAATTTTATTAAATTATTGAAAATAATTGAATTCTTATGATAAATCTTGTTATTTATGAAAATAATTTAATTTTACAATGAATTTTATAAAAATTCCTGAATATAATTGAATTTTGGCGAAGAATTTTGCTATTTATAAAGATAATTGAAAATTTTTCGAAAAGTTTTTTAATAATAATTGAAATTCTAAATTCTAATTTCTAATAATTGAAATTCTAAACATTTAATTTTTTCCAGTACTTTTAATAAAAATCCCCGACTTTTCCCTGATCTGTGGCAACCCTATTATTTTTTCCTCATAGAAGAAGAATTATATTTTTATTAGTTTGTTCAGTTTGAAAAAAGGATTTTTCAAATTAGGAAAAAAATTATTTTACTAATAATTTAATAAAAAAAAATATAATCATAGAAAATAATAATATAATTATTCAAATATAATTATTATAATTTCACATACAATTATTATCTATATTTCAATATATTTACTTACGAAATGAACTTGACAGAAAACATATTTTTTAACTCACCTGAAACAAAAGGAAAAGAAAATATATTAGAATTATTATGAAAAAGAAAATGGAATTCTTTTTATTTTTCCTTAGTCTACAAGTAATAATAATCTTAATCTTAGAAATAAACAATCTGCAGTATTTGAAAAAGAAGTAAAAAATGAGAATTATAAAAAATAATGTCCAGGAAAAATAATAATTAGGCATAAATAAAAAAAACGATTAAGTAAATATATATAGTAGGGTGGAACATCCATTTATTTTCATCACACGATCATTTTTCAAAGAAAATTTATTTTTATGATGACAATATTAAATAAATAACAGATTAATTTTCTCCAACTATTTTTTTTTTATTTTTTGTTCTCTCAGGGAAATAAAATCTTTGGACTCTGCTTCTGCAACAAAGAGCAGGAGCTTTTTCTTTGAAAAATGAAAAAAAAGGAGCGCAAAACTTTCTTGAAAATCCCAATAAATCCGAAAGCGAGGTTCGTAAATAAAATTCGACATGGAAGTACATTGATCTCAGTAATAAATAAAGTATAATGTATCTTGTCTTTGCGCTTTCTCGATGGAGAAAAATTTATATCTCCTTTGATTTATTTCGTTGGTTGCATGATCGTAATAGTGATTTATATTATTAAACTGCCAGTTCGAGTGGTGGACCTCCTCCTAATGCAACAAGATTCGATCGCTATTTATATGTACATATATAGTGTGCGATAAGTCCATAATAATTTTTCGACTTGTATTTATTCTTTCTCTCTCTCATTTACGCGTGGGATGCTTGTTGCCAACACTATATAGACTGTATGTATATATGAAGACGTAATTGGACCGGTTGACAGTTTCCCGGAGCATTTATTTGACATGTGACATGATTCAGTGGCGTTGACACGTCTTCAATTAGAGTCGCACCATCGAAACAATAATCATGATTCAACTAAGCTGTTTTTGTTGAACCCACTATTGTCAAACCTTTTTTTCACCAATTGAAAGATTTAGGAAGTAACAAATGCTCAACTCAAGCCGGAGAGAATTATAATCTCATTTAGGCCTTAATTTCGCGGATGCGAACAATTGTCGTGATTTGAGAAAATTATTTTCTCATAGCTTGGATATGTATGCAAGAGCTCGAGGGAAAATCAGAGGAACTATAAATGAAAAAATTTCAAAGAAAAAAAATTTCAAAGAAACAAGAAGTTTTTAATAAACAGAATCAAAACTTCTTGTTTCTTTCAGGTACACATTTTCTCTCGCTTTTATACTCTGAGAAAACGATTTATTTAATTCAAACATATTTTGTTTAAATCAAACTTAAAATATCTTTGCTATATATATCTTTGCTATAAGTTTAATTGAAACACATATTTTTTGGTTCATTTGAGGAAATAATATATTTAATTCAAACATAAGTTATGGTTGATTTTAAATTATTATTTACCAAGCAGAAGAGGTGCATAAAGCAATATTTACTTCAAATTTGAAGAATGTTTTATCAAAATCGATTTTCTCAAGTATAAAAGTAAGAGAAATATTACAAAGAATTCTAAAATAAATTTCGATTTTTTTCGGGAAACAATTTAAAATTTTGTTTTTCCTTGACTTTTTCCTGATTTCCAGACAAAATCTTGACTTCTTTTATTTATTCTATTTATTTACGAAATTTCTTTCATTGTTAAATTATACAAAAACATCAATAACTTGATTTTTTAATAAATATTTAATTATTATTTTTCCACAGAAAAATGATTATTTTTCTATTAAGATATTAAAAAATTTCAAATTCAAAACTTTTTGAAATTCAACAACTTTTAAGAATATTATTATAAAACATGAAGATATCGATGACTCGGAGTCATCGATTTCTTCATGTTTTATAATAATTAAAGATACCGAGTGATAAAATTATTATTTTATATTATAATAATATTGTAACTGTAACTTCTTCAAAATTATTTTCATCATTTTAATTCAATTATGATTTTCTTAATTTTAAACTAAAATTCTTCTTTAAATCAATTATTTTTAATAATTTTTGAAAATTAAAACCGCTTCTATAAATTTAAAAAAAAATTCAAATAAAATTTTCGAAAAAAATTAGTTTTACGAAATTTTTAATTTAGAAGTATAAAAAATTCAGATTTTCAAAGATTTTAATTAAAAATTCAATTATTATCTAAAATTTTAACAGAAATTCATTTTGAAATAAATTTTTATAAGACAATTCTACGAGAATTCAATTATTTAAATAAAAAAAAATAAATAATTAATTGAATAATTGAATGTTTCTTAAAATTGAATTTTTATGAAGAATTTTATTAACAAATTTTTAAATAATTGAATTCTTTTGACGAATTTCAATAAAATTTTTAAGAATAATTACATTTTTCGAGAAATTCGATTAAAATTGTATTAAAAATATTTGAAATTCGGCGATGAGTTTGATTATTTATGAAAATAATTGAAATCATAAAAAGAATTTTATTATTAATGAAGATACTTGAATAACTGTAAGAATTTTATTATTTATGAAGAAAATAATGAAATTATTGCAAAGAAATTTATAAAAAATTTATAAATAATTGAATTCCTGTGAAATTTTTATTATTTTATAAAAACAATTAAATTTTTGCGTAAAATTTTATTAATTTTTTTTAAATAATTGAATTCTTTTGGAAAATTTCATTAAAATATTAGATTTTGAAAATTATTGAAAAGAGGAAATGTTTTGAAAATAATTGAAATTTTGTCCATAATTTGATTTACCAACATTTTTGAAAATAATTGAATTTCGGAGAAGAATTTTATTATTTCTAAAAATAATTGACATTTACACGAGAATTTAAAACAAATTTTGAACATAATTGAATAGTTGCTAAGAAATTTATAAAAAATTTGTACATAATTGATTTCTTGTGGGATTTTCATTATTTATGAAAATAATTAAATCTTTGCGTAGAATTTTATTTACATATTATTCATATTTATAAAGATAATAGAAAATTTTGATGAGAATTTATAAAAATTTTAGTTGAATATAATATTTGAATTTCAGCGAAGAATTTTATTACTTTTGAAAATAATTAAATTTTTGCAATCATTTGGTACTTCTCCAAAATTCATTTTTTTTAAAAGTATTTTTTACAAGAAATTGTTTTATGAATCCATTTTTTTCAATAATTTTTGAAATTTTTCTTTGAGAATTTTTCAATTCATTTGTTTACAATTCAATTTTACGAAATTTCGATTATTTGGAAATTTTTCAATTAAATACATGAAAAAAAAATTTAAATAATATTCCAAAGAAAAATTCAATTTAACCGAATTAAACTTTTTTAAAAATATTAATTCTATAAAGAATTGTTAGTTAAAAGTATGGAGAATTCAAATTTTTAAAGAATTTAATTATTCAATTATTTTTATCAATAAAAATTCAATTATTTCTGAAAATCCATGCTATCATGCTTTTAATATTCAATTGTTACTTAAAATCTTTACTAAAATTCATTTTTGAATAAATTTTTAACAAAAAATTCTACAAGAATTCAATTATTTAAATACAAAAATAAATAATTTATTGAATAATTGAATGCTTCTTTAAATTGAATTGTCATGAAGAATTTTATTATAACAAATTTTTAAATAATTGAATTCTTTCGACGAATTTTAATAAAATTTTAAACAATAATATAATATTCTCGAATTTTTCGAGAAAATGGTTTAAAATTGTATTAAAAATAATTGAAATTCTGCTATGAGTTTTATTATTTATGAAAATAATTGAATTCCTAAAAAGAATTTTTTTTATGAAAATAATTGAATTTCGAGTAAATTCCTAAAAAGCATTTTATTATTTATGAAAATAATTGAATTATTACAAAGAAATTTATAAAAAATTTTATTTAAATATTAGGTAGATATTAAAAATTATTGAATTGAGGAAAATTTTTAAAAATAATTGAAATTTTGCCAAGATTTTTATTAAAATTTATGAAAATAATTGAATTTCGGAGAAGAATTTTATTAATTCTGAAAATAATTGAAATTTTGACAAGAATTTAAATTTTATTAAAATTTTGTCAAATAATTGAATTTTGGAGAAGAATTTTATTTTCTCTAAAGATAATTGGAATTTTGACTATAATTAATAATTTCAAATTGAAATCTTTTGAAGTTCAAATACAAATTACGAACTTATCTTAAAATTCTATTTACGTTTTTTAAACAACCTTTTTTAAAAAGAAAACTGAATTTTACGTACTTAAAAGAAATAAATAAATAAAACAACTTTAAAAATGCGAACAAAACTTAATTTATGGAAATTTATAGCAATAATTAATATCCCCCTTTGTTGAGTTCACAACAATTATTCTCGCCAAATTGGGAATTGTGCTCGACACCGAAAATTCCTTGTCGAGTTCTATTAAGCGTAATCTTAATTACAAATTGTAAAGCGCGAGAAAGAGGGGAATGTATAAGGAAACATAAAGTTCTCTAATTACAAGAAAACAGCGTGGATAATCATAGTGGCAGTAACGGTCAAGCAAAAATATATATTCCTAGGCACGATTCACTGATAATTATAAACACACACACACACACACACACATACTACAGAAAGGTGGCTGAACAAACGTTCCTCCATAGACGATTCTCATGTATGTTATCGTTCTAATTGCTTTTGTAAACGAATCCATACATGTACGAGAAATATTCACACACAATGAGCAGCTAACGAGTATATATACATAAGAATATGATTGTCAAGGTGTTAAAGGCAAAAAGAAGAAGAGAAAAAAAAGAGTGAAGGGAAGTCGAATGGAAGGAAGTTGTACAGGCTACATTTAAATAAAGGCATTGTTGATTGCATGATGTATATATATTTATGAAGAATAAACGCCGTGGGTCTTTTATTCATTTGTGACAATTTCGAAGAATCGAACGCTTTTAGAATTTTGAATTTCTTTTTTTTCCTTCTTTCTCATTTTAAATAGTCTCTTATTCAATTTTCAAGAGGATCACGTTTAATTGTCTGACAGGTGGTGAAATGTGTATCCCTCAAATGCTCCATAGTATGTGAATATTTTCTATTCAATTCAAATGTTAATATACACGGAAAGAAAATTATATTAAATTTTGTAAAAGTGCTTCTCAATTTAGGGAAAAAGTGCACCAAACCGAAAATTTTGGTATATCAAAAATACTAAACAGTGAAAGAAATAATTTGAAATTTAGTATAATAATATCAAATATCAAGAATTTTAATCTAACTTTACTAAATTTCAAATTATTTCTTTCACTGTTTAGTATTTTTGATACCAAAATTTCGGTTTGGTGCACTTTTTCCCTAAACTGTAAAAACTTTTACAAAATAAATATTATATGTGTTAATATATGTAATAAATTTTCTCTCCGTGTACTGTTAATATAATGATTTTTGAATGAGAATTTTGAAAATCATTATATTAAATTATTAACAGTAGGTACAAGTCGGGAAAAAATAAAAAAATGTGAATTAAAATTAATTTCTTCGTAAATATATCTTTTGGGTCTAATTTATTTTTTACGTGGGTTGAGTTCACATAACAATTGGAGAAAAAATACATTTTTTACTTTTCCGAATAAAAAATATCGTTTTCTTTTAATCGTTAATAACGATAAAGAAGATGAGAACGATAAGAACTTTATAAACTTCTTTGAAATTATCTTAAAATCAAGAATGTTAAATTCTGAAAAAGTGGAAAAATAATTTAAAATTTACTGAAAAAAATGAAAAAAATATAATTAACAATTATTAATAATAATTTAATAACAATTAAGAAATTAATAGTCTCAAAAATCGAAAACATCTTGAGACAAAACACTTGTACTGTCCTTATTTCCATTATATGTAGATATATATATTTCGAAGGACATAAAACAATTACGATAGAGTCTTGCAAGCATTCATGGCTCGTAATTCATTGCGGGGTATAAATTTACAGCGTCCGGAAGTCATCAGAGGATGTTTAGTCACATTGATGACTTTATAGGTTTAGGCCACGTGACAAAGATTATGATCGAAAGCGACGAACTTCTGCCTCATTTCGACAGTAATAAAATATCGTTTTACGGGCGTTAAACGCTCGTAAAACTTGCACACCCTGCGCGCTTGCATGCGTAACTTTCACACTCTAGACAAGGGTTTATCCCTGCGGGTTACGGGTACCTATACACAACACCCGCAGTTCATCTCCGAACTTTATTGACGTGGTTATTTTTACTTGTTTGGTCTCAAAATACCGCACTGATTTCATTTAAAACTACATTAACCCGACAGCTATAAATAGAAGATAAAAACAGACAATTTATTTTCAATTCAATAGTACGTTTAACTTTTATTGAGAAATCCTTTCGAGAACTCTTTAAATTTATATTTATTATATGAATATTGCAGGTGATAATTTGCTCAATATATTTTTACGGGGATTTAATTAATTTATTTTTTATTATTACAGGGCTCGAATCAGTGAAAGTATTTAAAAATACGGACTCTACGGACCAAAGATGAAAAATTACGGATCAATTTATTTATAGTTTTAAGTTAATAGTTTCAATATATTGAAATAATTACTAAAAAACTATAAATTAAATTTTTCATAACTATACAAAACATGAAAATGACCAAGTGCGATAAAATCGCATTTACAATTCAATTATTATTTACAAGAATTTTTAACTAAAATTTTCCTTTAAATCAATTATTTTTAATAACTTTCCCAAACAGTTCTTTGACAATTTTCAAATCAATTTATTTGTAACATTCAATTTTACGAAATTTTAATTATTTGTAAATTCTTCAATTAAATAAATATTAGAAAATAAAAACTTCAAATAATATAAAACAAATTGAATTAAACTTTTTCAAAAAAATTAATTTCAAAATTCAATTATTTCTAAAAAAATCACCCTATAATGCTTCCAATATTCAATTGTTTGAAATTTTAACTAAAATTTATTTTTAAATCAATTTTTATTAGAAAATTCTACTAAAATTCAATTATTTGAATACAAAAATAAATAATTTATGGAATAATTGAATGTTTCTTAAAATTCAAATCCCATAAAGAATTTTATCAACAAATTTTTAAATAATTGAATTCTTTCGGTGAATTTTAATAAATTTTTAAGAATAATTACATTTTTAAAAAAATACGATTAAAATTGTATTAAAAATAATTGAAATTCTGCATTGAGTTTCATTATTTATGTGAATAATTGAATTATTTAGAAGAAATTTATTAAAAATTTGTAAATAATTGAAATTTTGTGAAATTTTTATTTTTTTTTAAAGTAATTGAATTTTAGAGTAGAATATTATCAAAATTTTTGTTTAGTAATTGAATTATTCATTTATAAAGATAATTGAAATGTTGACTACAATTTTTTTTTAGATTTTTTGAAAGTAATTAAATTTGTGCGAAGAATTTTATTAATTTTGAAAATAATTGAATTCTTTTGATGAATATATTGGTATTTATAAAAATAATTGAATTTTACAATAAATTTTTATAAAAATTCCTGAATATAATTGAATTTTGGCGAAGAAATAAATTCTACTAAAATTCAATTATTTAAATAAAAAAAATAATGTATTGAGTAATTGAATGTTTCTTAAAATTGAATTCCGAAGAAGAATGTTATTATTTTTAGACAATATTTAATTTTTGCGAAAAATATTATTACTTTTGAAAATAATTAAAATTCTGCAATAATTTGTAACTTTTCCAAAATAAAATTTTTATTTCGTGTTTTCAAATAAAATTCTTCTATAACTACAATTAAACTTTCTGAAAAAAATTAATTCCCACGAATTGTTAGTTAAAAATATGAAAAAATCAGATTTTCAAAGATTTTAATTCGAAACCTTTTCAAAATTCAATTATTTCTAAAAATTAACACTCTTATGCTTTTAATATTCCATTAGAGTATAAAATTTTAAGTAAAATTCATTTTGAAATAAATTTTTATTAGAAAATTCTACGAGAATTCAATTATTTCAAACTAAAACAAATAATTTTTTGAATGAATGAATGCTTCTTAAAATTCAATTATCATGAAAAAAAAATTTTTAAATAATTGAATTCTCTTGACGAAATTTAATAAAACTTTTAAGAATAATAATTTTTTCATAGAAATAATTGAACTATTGAGAACAAATTTATAAAAAATTTGTAAATAATTTATTTTTTGTAGAAATTTGTATTATTTATAAAAATAATTAAGTGTTTGAGTAGAATATAATCAAAAATTTTATAAATAATTTAATTCTTTTGGAATATTCTAGAAAATAATTGCAATTTTGCCAAGAATTTTATTAATATTTTTAAAAGTAATTAAATTTCGGAGAAAAATTTTATTATTTATTAAGATAATTGAAATTTTAGGAATATTTTTTTTTAATTTTCAAACATAATCTAAAATTTTAACTAAAATTAAATTAATATTAATTTTTATTAAAAAATTCTACAAGAATTTAATTATTTGAATACAAAAGTAAATAATTTATTAAATATTTAAATGTTTCTCAAAATTGAATTCTGATAAAGAATTTTATCAACAAATTATTAAATAATTGAATTCTTTTGGTAAATTTTTTATAAAATTTTTAAGAATAATTACATTTTTCGTGGAATTCGGTTTAAATTGTATTAAAAATAATTGAAATTCTGCAATAAGTTTTATTATTTATGAAAAATAATGGATTTATTGCGAAGAAATTTATAAAAAAATTTGTAAATATTTGAATTCCTGTGAAATTTTTATTATTTATGAAAGTAATTAAATGTTTTCGCAGAATTTTATTAAAATTTTATTTAAATAATTGAAATATTGCCAAGAATTTTATTAACTTTTGAAAATAATTGAAATTTTGACGAGAATTTAAAAAAAATTTTTAACATAATTGAATTTTTGCATAGAATTTTATTATTTCTAAAATAATTGAATTTTTGGAATCATTCGTAACTTCACTAAAATTCAATTTTTCTTAGTGTTTTAAACTAAAATTCTTTTATAAATCTATTTTTTTAAATATTTAATTAAATATGTATTAAAAAAATTGAACTAATTTCAAAAGATTTGGAATTATTATAATTTTTCAATAATCTAAGTTCTTTGGTAAAATTAATTAAAAATTGAAATTTTATAACATATTTTCAAATTGAAATCTTTTGAAGTTGATCTATTTATGAAAATTGAAAACTCAACTCTTAAAATTCAATTAATTTTGAAACATATAAGTAATATTTTAAATTGATCTTTAAATAATTTTTAATTAATAATTTTTTAAAAGTTTTTCAAAAATTAAGTTATTTGAAAAGAAATTATTTGACAGAAATAGAAAAATTTGAAGGTTTTGTATTAGATTTCAAGAATAAACACAATAACTTTGAAAAACAACAATTTTTCAGGATTTCGATCGAAATTCCCTGACTTTTACAGGTTTTTTTTTGTTTTTTCAAGGTTTATAAAATTCGCTGACATTTCCCGGTTGAGTGGCAACTTTGTATATAGTAAAAATCATTTTACGGATTCTACATGCAGAATAATTTTCTGACTATTTTTTACTCTGAATCATCAGTATTTTTTTCAGATACAAATATTGAAATAATTTTTCTTTCAACGTAGATTTCAGTAGATTTTCACCTATTAATTTCTACAAAACAAGAAAGTGATAAAAAATAATTTCTTCACACACAATCACGAATAGATAATTCGATCGGATAAGAAAACTCTTTTTTTTTTTTTAAGTTTTCGTTTCCTATCCGATTAGAAGTCAGTCAAGCCTAGTGACACGTCTATAATAAACCAAGTTTGTCAAATTCCTTTGGGGAAATTGAGAACCTTTCATGAATAATTTTCCTTTCATTTGAGCTTAAAATATCCCTAGATGATGTGGTTATATAATCAATGGATTAAATGTGACAAGTCATGACGATGAAAACGCCTTGAATATTATACTATCTATATAGGGGAGAATGGGGTGCGAGAATTAAGCAGCTGGCGAAACATTTCTTTTTTCTTTCATTTTTTTTTTAAATAAAAAGAAAAAAAAACGTTGATCGACAAAACCCGTATCGATAACGTGTGTGCGTATGTATCGTCACATTCGAGAAAAACTTCCTGATGGCCATTGTCAGTTTTGATTTCAAAGCAAAAATGTTTCAAAAAGTGACAGTATACCTCTTGTATGTTTATACTGACATTTGAGAACAACTCGTCGCACGCCCTACGGACTTATGTGTCAAATGTTCAAGGGGTAACTTTTCTATTTAAAAGAAGAAAAAAAAAATGAAAACGAATTGTACAACCAGTTGTGCGTTATTTTTAGTTTTGATAACTCCTTCAAATATGTCGGGGATTTTTCTTCTTTATTTATAGATAAATAAGGGTTACGGTTTGACATTTTTTTCCTAACTTTATTTCATTTTCTGAAAATTTTGAACGTTCAAATTAATGAAAATATTTATTTCTTTTTTTAAATTCAAATCATATTATACAAACACTATTTAAGAAAAACTAATTAGGAAAGTTTCAAATTATATTCAAAACATGAAAATATCGATCAATTTTTATTGCTCAATTTTCTAATTAATTAATTAATTAATTAATTAAATTAAATTTTTAATCTTAATTAATTTTTTAGTTTTATAATATAGTTAAAAATGACCGAGAGATAAAATTATTATTTTACATTATTCTGTCAAATAAATTCTTTTCAAATAACTTAATTTTTGAAGAACTATCAAAATATTATAACTTATAAATTATTTAAAGAGAAATTTAAAATATTACTTGTATGTTTCAAAATTAATTGAATTTTAAGAGTTGAGTTTTCAATTTTCATAAATAGATCAACTTCAAAAGATTTCAATTTCAAAATGTTACAAAATTTTAATTTTTAACTAATTTTATTATAGAACTTAGATTATAGAAAAATTTTAATAATTCCAATACTTTTGAAATTAGTTAAATTTTTTAATACTTACTTAATTAATTAATGAAAAACATAGATTTATAGAAGAATTTTAGTTAAAAACACTACACTGTAAAAAATTTAGGGAGTTAACGGACTCGGGAGTTGGGAGTGAAATTTTTCGAGTTAAAAATCAACTCCAAAAGAGAGTTAATTTCTAACTCCCTTCATTCAACACCCGCGCGAGTTATTTTTTCCATGGGGAGTTAGCATTTGGGTGTGAAATTTTAACTCTCTTTATTTAACTCCCCTGGCATTAACTCCCCAATGGGTGCGACTTTTATAGAATCCCCTGGGGAGTTGAAATTTAACTCCCTTTTTTTACAGTGTAGGAAAAATTGAATTTTAGTGAAGTTACAAATGATTGCAAAAACTCAATTATATTTTAAAAGTATAATAAAATTCTATGCCGAGATTCAATTATATTAAAATTTTTTTTTTAATTCTCGTCAAAATTTCAATTATTTTCAAAAGTTAACAAAATTCTTCGCTCCGAAATTCAATAATTTTCAAAAATATTAATAAAATTTTTTGTCAAAATGATCAATTATTTAAATAAAATTTTAAATAAATAATAAAACTTTCACAGAAATTCAAATATTTACAAATTTTTTTTAAATTTCTTCGCAATGAATACATTATTTTTCATAAATTTAATAATAAAACTCATTGCAGAATTTCAATTATTTTTAATACAATTTAAATTGAATTTCACAAAAATGAAATTATTCCTAAATGTTTTATAAAAATTTGCGAAAAGAATTCAATTATTTAAAAATTTTTTGATAAAATTCTTTATCAGAATTCAATTTTGAGAAACATTTAATTATTCAATAAATTATTTATTTTAGTATTCAAATAATTAAATCTTTGTAGAATTTTTTAATAAAAATTGATTTTAATTTAATTTTTAGTTAAAATTTTTAAATTATCTTCAAAAATTGTAATAACATTCTTGGTAAAATTGCAATTATTTTCTAGAATATTATTCCAAAAGAATTCAATTATTTATAAAATTTTTGATAAAATTCTACTCAAACATTTAATTACTTTTATAAATAATACAAATTTCTCCAGAAAATAAATTATTTACAAATTTTTTATGAATTTCTTCTCAATAATTCAATTATTTTTATAAAAAATATAATTATTCTTAAAAATTTTATTAAAATTCGTTGAAAGAATTAAATTATTTAAAAATTTGTTAGTAAGATTCTTTTTATGAGAATTCTATTTTAAAAAAAACATTCAATTACCGTAAGTGAGGCTAAATTCGCTCAATTTTTCAATTCTTTTTTAAATAACTTCGGGAAACGATGAAAATAAACATTAGCACTGAAAATATATAATCTTTAACCCTTTATCTTTCCTATTACTGCATAAAGAAATTAAAATATGTTGCAGAAAATTATTTATAAGCCGTTTTTTTGTGAGCGACTTTACCTTTAAATGATGGGTAAATTCGCTCACCATTATTATTCTGGCAAAATATATTATAATCTACAAAAATGAAACTAAATATTCTTTAGAATCAATAAAGAAAAAAATTAAGAACAATATACAAAGTTATTGGAATAAATATTTAATATTGTTTTATCAATAAGTAATTAGATTCAATCATTCAATCAAACGTACTCATAACCATAAAAAACAAGGTTAAGTTTGACAGTTTAGTGCTTAAACCGTTTTAAATCGTTTAATTTTCAGTTATAAGAGTACTATTATTTAAAAAAATCGAATTATAAATTAAATTAATTAACATACTTAAAATATCCAGGCCCAAACATCTTTTTTGTTGACTTATTTCCTGAGCGAATTTACACAACAAATTTGAATTTTTTTTAAATTGATTTTTTGCAGAATCTGTTTATTGCTTTAATTTTTGTGCTTTATGAAAATCATGTTGGAGATACAGGAAATGTAATGTTCAGAAGTATTCAACTTAAAAATTTTGAAGTAAAGCTTTATTTCCTACTTTTTCATACTACTTGTTCAATATGAAAATTATTCACTTGTGTTTTAAATATAATTTCTACTGAAAGTTACCAATGAATTTGCTGCAAATAAATTTTAAATTAAAGTTTACCATTTATATTAACCAAAACAATTGTAAATCTTAAATATTTCTGTCTAAAAAGTATGTTAATCGAATTTTAAAAAATAGACATCGGTTGAGCGAATTTACCCTACATGAGCGAATTTAGCCTCACTTACGGTATTTAATAAATTATTCATTTTTGTATTTAGAAAATTAAATTCTCGTATAATGTTCTAATAAAAATTGATTTAAAAATAAATTTCTGTTAAAATTTTAAATAATAATATTGAATATTAAAAGAATTCTAGTGTGAATTTTTAGAAATAATTGAATTTTTAGAAGGTTTCGAATTAATTTCGAATTGAAATGATGAAAATAATTTCAAAGAAGTTACAGCAACAATATTCTTATAATTATAAAATAATTTGAATTTTCCCAGAATTTTTATAAATAAAATAAAATAAAATAATTATTTTATCACTTGGTTATCTTTAATTATTGTAAAGTTGTTGAATTTCAAAGGTAGGTAAACCTACAAGTACCACTTTCACAAAAAATTTTTTTTTTATACCAGAATTAAGAACTAATTTAGTGCTAATTTAGTACCATATTTAAAAATTTAGAGCTGCTAAACTTTTTAAAAAAACGTATGGTACTGCCAGCTTGACGTATAGCTACAAGTACCATACCCTAAAAAATAACAATTTTTAAAAAACTTTTCCACAGGAATTTAGAACTAATTTAGTGCTCTAGCATAGCATTAAAAAGAATTTTCCAAAAACTACCCTTAATCTCAAAAACTACCTAACGAAAAAAAAATATTTTTTCAAAATTTTTTTCACAGAAATTTAGAACTAATTTAGTGCTCTCACATAGAATTAAAAGGATTATTTTATAAAAACTACCCTTAACCTCAAAAACTACCTAATAAAAATTAAGAAACAAATTTTAAAAAAAAATTTTTCGATAGAATTTTAAAGCTAATAAAGTTTTCAAACTTAGTACTGAAAGATGTTTTCCAAAAACTAATTTTAACCTGAGCTAATTTAGTGCTCAAACAATGCACAAGAAAAATTTTTCACAAAAGTACCTTTTACCTCAAAAACTACAAGAAAACAAAGACATAATTATTTCTTAAAAATTTTTTCAGAGCAATTTAGAGATAATTTTGTGCTCAAGAATAGAAATTAAAAGTAATTCACAAAAACTACCTTTTACCTCAAAAACTATCTACAGGAATTTAAAAGGCACATATTTCCAAAATTCTATTCATAGGATTTTAGAACCAATTTAGTGCTCTAACATAGCATTAAAAAGAATTTTCCAAAAACTACCCTTAATCTCAAAACTACCTAACGAAAAAAAAATATTTTTTCAAAATTTTTTTCACAGAAATTTAGAACTAATTTAGTGCTCCCACATAGAATTAAAAGGAGTATTTTACAAAAACTACCCTTAACCTCAAAAACTACCTAGCAAACATAAAAATGTATATTTTTTCAAAACTTTTTTCAATTGAATTTAGAGCTAATTCAGTGCTCTAACAGAGTATTAAAAAGAATTTTCTAAAAAATACTCCTAACCTAAAAAAGTAGACAAAGGAAATAAAAAGGCATTTTTTAAAATTCTTTTTTCACAACAATTTAGAACTAATTTAGTGCTAATTTAGTACCATATATAAAAATTTAGAGCTGTTAAACTTCTTAAGGAAACGTATGGTACTACATATGCTTGACGTATAGCTACAAGTACCATACCCTAAAAAAAATGAATTTTTAAAAAACTTTTTCACAGGAATTTAGAACTAATTTAGTGCTTATCTAGTACGATATATAAAAAATTAGAGCTGTTAAATTTTTTAAGAAAACGTATGGTACTACATATGCTTGACGTATAGCTCCAAGTACCATACCCTAAAAAATAACAATTTTTAAAAAACTTTTCCACAGGAATTTAGAACTAATTTAGTGCTAATTTAGTACCATATATAAAAATTTAGAGCTGTTAAACTTCTTAAGGAAACGTATGGTACTACATATGCTTGACGTATAGCTACAAGTACCATACCTTAAAAAATAGCAATTTTTAAAAAACTTTTCCACAGGAATTTAGAACTAATTTAGTGCTAATTTAGTACCATATATAAAAATTTAGAGCTGTTAAACATCTTAAGAAAATGTATGGTACTACAGGCTTGACGTATATAGCTATAAGTTCCTTATGAAACTGAAGTTACCAACGTTTGTTCGACGAAAAATATAATACGTAACAATTTCCCCGCCTCAGATTCAATTTTTTTCCACATTTATTATAGATACTAATATTAGAAGCCATTAGAAATTATTTTCAAGTGGAACCAGGTCGGGGAGGGCAACGATTTTGATCTTTTGTTATGGATTTTCCGAAAAATCCGCGACAAAAATCAAAATCATTGCCTTCGAAATTTCTGAATTTTCGAAAAATCTGTGACAAAAAAAAGTCAAAATCGTTGCCCTCCCCGACCTGGTTCCACTTGAAAATAATTTCTAATGGCTTCTAACATTAGTATTTATAATAAAAGTGAAAAAAATTGGATCTGAGGCGGGGAAATAGAAATTGTTACGTATTATATTTTTCGTCGAGCAAAAGTTGGTAACTTCAGTTTCATAGTTCCTTACACTAAAAAGTAAGAATTTTTAAAAATCTTTTTCACCGGAATTGAGAATTAATTTAGTGCTCTAACATAGCATTAAGAAGAATTTTCCAAAAACTATCATCAACCTCAAAAACTACCTACCTACAGAAAATAAAAAGGCAAAATTTTTAAAAAAAATTTCTTATGAATTTATAGCTAATTTAGTGCTCTAGAATGGCATTTAATAGATTTTTCCAAAAAGCTGCATTTAATCTCAAACCTATAAAAATTGTACTACATTTTAGTCTAAAAGAACTCATGTATTAGTGAGAGTCTACTAACTTTATTGTAAAATACCTAGGGGAGAGGTACGCACGTTGAGACGGGTTCTGTTTTTCAGTTATAATTTTTAAAAAACAAAATTTAGCGAAAAATTCGAAATGCTTTCTTAAAAGTATTGTCCAGGGCTACAACATTACCAAAGAAAGTTATTTTTTTTGGACAAAATTGAAAAATTTATAGCTGATTTTTTAAACATGTTATTTTTGACCAAAAAAAATTGGTACGCACGTTGAGACACCCATAATAATTTATTTTAAATTGAAACAAAATGAATAATTACGTCAGATTCTAATTGTTTGTTGTTTATTTACTTATTTTGATGGTCTTAACTCAAAGAAAAAAAATTAAAACATTAAAAATTAACTTAAAAAAATAATTAAAAAATAAAATTTTATTTTGCACAAAAATAATTAATCGAAATTTTTATATTCGCAATTTTTACAGGTGAAGAACATGTAAAACGCTTAAAAATTGTGGATTCAAAATCAATTTTAATGACAGTACTATTTTCAAACCGTGAGCGTTTTAACCTGCGTACCACAGTGTGTCTCAACGTGCAGACCTTGCTGTTATTTTTTTAAAGCTTTGAAATTATTTGTAGATGGTAAATACACTAAACAGTAATTCTGAAAAACACTTTTTTTAACTAAAAAATTGGTTCGCTCTAGTTCTACCAAAAAAAACAGGAGTTATTGCGCTTTTTTTAATTAAAAAGTTTGGTATTAATGATACGACAAAATGCCAATAGAATTTTTGGTATTATCAGTTACACAGGTTATAATATCTTAGTGTCTCAACGCGCGTACCTCTCCCCTACTAATTAAATGTAACTCTTTACATACGTATAATTGGTTTTCTTCTATAAAATTACTAAGTTTCTAGTGTTAATTGAGTAGGTTTATACTAGAAATTAGCAAATTGTTCTATTGAATTAGTGAGACGCATACTTATTCCCGAAATCTTTTTTGACCAAGTATGTATTTGATATAAAACTACTTAACTTAAAATTCACATAATATGCACATTATTCGACATAAATTTCATTGTTCACAAAAACGATTTAACATAAATATCATTTGTCATAGAATTCATTACACAGAAATATTATGTAACATAAAACTCAGATAACTTAATTCCCATTTGACATAAAAATTATGTAACATAAATTTCTATTGACATAAAAATCATTTAACATAAATTTCTTTTGACATAAAATTCATTTAACGTAAATTTTATTTGTTATAAAATTCATTTGACTTCAATTTCATTTGGCATAAATGTCATTTAACGTAATTCTCATTTGACATAAATATCATTAGACATAAAATTAGCTTGACATAAATTTCATTTGACGTGAATATCATTTAACATAATTTATTCATTTACCATGAATTCCATTTAACATAATTCTCATTTGGCATAAAATTTACTTGACATAAATTTCATTTGGTATAAATCCCATTTAACATAATTTTCATTTGACATAAAGTTCACTTGATATCAATTTCATTTGAAGGATAACTCATTACACATAATTCTCATTTGACATAAAATTCATTCGTCATAGATTTTATTTTACATACAGATCATTTGACATGGAAATATAGGCGCGAATTTCAAAATTGGCGAATCACAATGTTGTTGATAATATATAATTGGTTACTTTTAAAATTCGCGCCGATATTGTTATGTAAAATGTAATTTGTGTAAAATGATTTTTATGTCAAATGAGAATTTTGTTGAATGACTTTTATGACAAATGAGAATTGTGTTAAATTTCTTTTATGTCAAATGAACTTTATGTCAAATGAAAATTATGTTAAATGGGATTTATACCAAATGAAATTTATGTCAAGTAAATTTTATGCCAAATGAGAATTATGTTAAATGAAATTTATGCTAAATGAAATTTATATAAATTTAATTTTACGTTAAATAATAATTATGTTAAATGATATTCACGTCAAATGAAATTTATGTCAAGCTAATTTTATGTCTAATGATATTTATGTCAAATGAGAATTACGTTAAATGACATTTATGCCAAATGAAATTGATGTCAAATGAATTTTATAACAAATAAAATTTACGTTAAATGAATTTTATGTCAAAAGAAATATATGTTAAATGATTTTTATGTCAATAGAAATTTATGTATTACATAATTTTTATGTCAAATGCGAATTAAGTTACCTGAGTTTTATGTAACATAATATTTCTGTTTAATGAATTCTATGACAAATGATATTTATGTTAAATGGTTTTTGTGTGCAATGAAATTTATGTCAAATAATGTGCATATTATGTGAATTTTAAGTAAACTAGTTTTATATCAAATAACTATTTGGTCAAAAAAGATTTCGGGAATAAGCATGCGTCTCGAATTAGTAAACGTTTCCAATTTTTTCTACTTAGTATAGAAATTTCTAATTCATATTTAGATTGTGTAATATTATGTTCTGTATTAAAAAATAATTTTTGCTTTTCTACACGGAGAGAGAATATATATTAAATTTTGTAAAAATATTTTCAAATTGGGGAAAAAGTGCGACAAAGCGAAATTTTGATATCAAAAAATACTAAACTTTAAAAAAACTTATATGAAATTTAGTAAAGTTATATTAGAATTTAATTAATATTCTTGATATTTGATATAATTATACTAAATTTCACATAAGTTTTTTTAAAGTTTAGTATTTTTTGATATCAAAATTTCGCTTTGTCGCACTTTTTCCCCAATTTAAAAATATTTTTACAAAATTTAATATATATTCTCTCTCCGTGTACATATTTAACTAACGTTTATAACTTTTACTACACTTCAGAATTTTTAAAAATATTTATATTGAAATAATATTTCGTTTATTTGATTATTGAGAATTTTCGAAACAAAAATTTACTGACACTAGAATGCGTAAAGTAATCATTTTACGCACTGAAAATCAGTTTACACACTGTTTTCAGTGTGTAAAATTCAATTTTACAGGTTAGTGTTGCAAAAAATATTTTTCCTATGGAAAAAGTTTTTGAAAAATATGCCTTTTTATTTGTGTTAGGTAGTTTAAGAGGTTGAGGATAGTTTTTTGGAAAATTCTTCTTAATGATATGTTAAAGCACTAAATTAATTCTCTATTCCTGTGAAAAAGATTTTTAAAAATTCTTACTTTTTAGTGTACCATACGTTTTCTTAAAAAATTTAACAGCTCTAATTTTTTATATATCGTACTAGATAAGCACTAAATTAGTTCTAAATTCCTGTGAAAAAGTTTTTTAAAAATTCATTTTTTTTAGGGTATGGTACTTGTAGCTATACGTCAAGCATATGTAGTACCATACGTTTTCTTAAAAAATTTAACAGTTCTAATTTTCTATATATGGTACTAAATTAGCACTAAATTAGTTTTAAATTCCTGTGGAAAAGTTTTTTAAAAATTGTTATTTTTTAGGGTATGGTACTTGGAGCTATACGTCAAGCATATGTAGTACCATACGTTTCCTTAAGAAGTTTAACAGCTCTAAATTTTTATATATGGTACTAAATTAGCACTAAATTAGTTCTAAATTCCTGTGGAAAAGTTTTTTAAAAATTGTTATTTTTTAAGGTATGGTACTTGTAGCTATACGTCAAGCATATGTAGTACCATACGTTTCCTTAAGAAGTTTAACAGCTCTAAATTTTTATATATGGTACTAAATTAGCACTAAATTAGTTCTAAATTCCTGTGGAAAAGTTTTTTAAAAATTGTTATTTTTTAGGGTATGGTACTTGGAGCTATACGTCAAGCATATGTAGTACCATAAGTTTCCTTAAGAAGTTTAACAGCTCTAAATTTTTATATATGGTACTAAATTAGCACTAAATTAGTTCTAAATTCCTGTGGAAAAGTTTTTTAAAAATTGTTATTTTTTAGGGTATGGTACTTGTAGCTATACGTCAAGCATATGTAGTACCATACGTTTTCTTAAAAAATTTAACAGTTCTAATTTTCTATATATGGTACTTAATTAGCACTAAATTAGTTCTAAATTCCTGTGGAAAAGTTTTTTAAAAATTGTTATTTTTTAGGGTATGGTACTTGGAGCTATACGTCAAGCATATGTAGTACCATACGTTTCCTTAAGAAGTTTAACAGCTCTAAATTTTTATATATGGTACTAAATTAGCACTAAATTAGTTCTAAATTCCTGTGGAAAAGTTTTTTAAAAATTGTTATTTTTTAGGGTATGGTACTTGGAGCTATACGTCAAGCATATGTAGTACCATAAGTTTCCTTAAGAAGTTTAACAGCTCTAAATTTTTATATATGGTACTAAATTAGCACTAAATTAGTTCTAAATTCCTGTGGAAAAGTTTTTTAAAAATTGTTATTTTTTAGGGTATGGTACTTGGAGCTATACGTCAAGCATATGTAGTACCATACGTTTCCTTAAGAAGTTTAACAGCTCTAAATTTTTATATATGGTACTAAATTAGCACTAAATTAGTTCTAAATTCCTGTGGAAAAGTTTTTTAAAAATTGTTATTTTTTAAGGTATGGTACTTGTAGCTATACGTCAAGCATATGTAGTACCATACGTTTCCTTAAGAAGTTTAACAGCTCTAAATTTTTATATATGGTACTAAATTAGCACTAAATTAGTTCTAAATTGTTGTGAAAAAAGAATTTTAAAAAATGCCTTTTTATTTCCTTTGTCTACTTTTTTAGGTTAGGAGTATTTTTTAGAAAATTCTTTTTAATACTCTGTTAGAGCACTGAATTAGCTCTAAATTCAATTGAAAAAAGTTTTGAAAAAATATACATTTTTATGTTTGCTAGGTAGTTTTTGAGGTTAAGGGTAGTTTTTGTAAAATACTCCTTTTAATTCTATGTGGGAGCACTAAATTAGTTCTAAATTTCTGTGAAAAAAATTTTGAAAAAATATTTTTTTTTCGTTAGGTAGTTTTGAGATTAAGGGTAGTTTTTGGAAAATTCTTTTTAATGCTATGTTAGAGCACTAAATTGGTTCTAAAATCCTATGAATAGAATTTTGGAAATATGTGCCTTTTAAATTCCTGTAGATAGTTTTTGAGGTAAAAGGTAGTTTTTGTGAATTACTTTTAATTTCTATTCTTGAGCACAAAATTATCTCTAAATTGCTCTGAAAAAATTTTTAAGAAATAATTATGTCTTTGTTTTCTTGTAGTTTTTGAGGTAAAAGGTACTTTTGTGAAAAATTTTTCTTGTGCATTGTTTGAGCACTAAATTAGCTCAGGTTAAAATTAGTTTTTGGAAAACATCTTTCAGTACTAAGTTTGAAAACTTTATTAGCTTTAAAATTCTATCGAAAAATTTTTTTTTAAAATTTGTTTCTTAATTTTTATTAGGTAGTTTTTGAGGTTAAGGGTAGTTTTTATAAAATAATCCTTTTAATTCTATGTGAGAGCACTAAATTAGTTCTAAATTTCTGTGAAAAAAATTTTGAAAAAATATTTTTTTTTCGTTAGGTAGTTTTTGAGATTAAGGGTAGTTTTTGGAAAATTCTTTTTAATGCTATGCTAGAGCACTAAATTAGTTCTAAATTCCTGTGGAAAAGTTTTTTAAAAATTGTTATTTTTTAGGGTATGGTACTTGTAGCTATACGTCAAGCTGGCAGTACCATACGTTTTTTTAAAAAGTTTAGCAGCTCTAAATTTTTAAATATGGTACTAAATTAGCACTAAATTAGTTCTTAATTCTGGTATAAAAAAAAATTTTTTTTGTGAAAGTGGTACTTGTAGGTTTACCTACCTGAATTTCAAAAGGTTTGAATTTGAAATTTTTTTCAAAATTTTTAAAGTAATTCTGCAAAACTGGTCAATTATCTTGGAAAACAACAAAATTCTTTCCATAAAATCAATTATTTAAATGAATTTTAATAAAATTCTTTTCCAAAATTCAATTATTTTGACAAATATCAAAATTTATCACAAGAATTCAATTCTTTTGAATAGTAATAAAACACTTTGCAGAAATTAGATTATTTTAAAAATTTTTTAAAAATTCTTGTCAAGAATTAAGTTATTTACTTATTTTCATAAATAGGTGGCTTAATTTCTCTCAAGAAGTAAATTATTTTCAAAAAGTTCAATAAAATTCTTGTCAAAATTTCAATTATTCAAACAAAATTTAATAAAATTCTTCGCATGAATGCAATTATTTTCATAAATTATTATTTAAATTCTTCTCATGAATTCAATTATTTTTCAAAATTTTAATAAAATTCTACAAAAGTTTTCAATTATTTTCAAAAAAATTGTAATAAAATTCCTAAATTCAATAAATTTCCGTAAAAATTTAACTAAATTCCTTAAAAGAAATGAATTATTTTCAAAAGTTGTTAAGAAAATTCTTCATAAAAATTTAATTTTGAGAAAAATTCAACTATACAATAAATTATTTATTCTTCAATTTAAATAATTGAATTCAGCGTAGAATTTTCTAATAAAAATTTATTACAAAATGAATTTCGATTAAAATTTTAGATAATAATTGAATATTAAAAGAATTCTAGCGTGAATTTTTAGAAATAATAAAATTTTGAAAAGTTTTCAAATTAAAATATTAGAAAATCTGAATTTTTTATTCTTTTAACCTAACAGTTCTGTAGAATTAAATTTTTTCAGAAAGTTTAATTGCGAATTTCTCAAATTATTTAAAGTCTTTATTTTCTAATATATATATGTAATTGGAGAATTTTCGAATTATCGAAATTTCGTAAAATTGAATATTGTAATCAAATGAATTTGAAAATTCTCAAAGAACTTTTTCAAAAATTATTAAAAATAATTGATTTAGAGAAGAATTTCAGTTAAAAATCCTAGAAAGTAGTAGTAATTGAATTGAAATGATGAAAATAATTTCGAAAAAGTTAGAGTAACCATTTTTTTTTATATAAAATAATAATTTAATCCCTGGGTTATTTTTAATTACTATAAAAACATAAAGATATCGATTGCTCCGAGTCGAAGACTCGGAGTGATCGATTTCTTCATGTTTTATAACATTTTTTTTCAAATTGTTTAATTTCAAAAAGGTTTGAATTTGAAATTTTTTGAAAATCTTAATTCCTATAAAAAAATAATAATAATTAAATATTTATTTCAAAATGAAGTTATTGATGTTTTCGAATAATTTTACTTTTGAAGAAATTCGTAAATAAAAAAAAAGATCCAAAATTAAAATTTTTCGATTGTTTAAAAATCGTAAAATATTTTATCAATAAGAATTTTAGAAAATACCAAAAGAATTTTTTTATTCAAAATTATTCATTTTTTTGAAATATTTTCTTTCCCGACTTTGTTTAATTAACCGTGAGAACTGTGAATTTTCAGCACAAACTGCGTATATTGCAAATGGAAAATAAGAGGCGATTTGTCGAAAAAATACTGGCTAAAAATAAATGTTTTTTCTTCAGGAATAAGAAACACGTAGAGCAAGGGAAAATATACTACTGTATACACGTAGAGAGGGTTGCGCGGGATTTGAAAAATAAGGGTTTGCCTTGAGAAAAAGAGGGAAAAAAAAATAAACGAGGATAAGTCTAGAAAAAGAAAGAAAGAAAAAAAAGGGGTGAGAGGGAGAGAAGGAAGTGGAAAAGTATATAGTTGAAACAAATGGATAGAGAAACACGCGAAAGGTGCGGATTTTGTTTAGCGCATTTCGAGTCAAAAAGAACCGTTTCCTGTTTGCTTAACCTTTCAAAAAGGAACAATACATATGTATATATATGAGTAAGGTAAAAGGAAAATGAGCGAAAGAGATGAAAGTTAATACTTGGTACATTACTTTTATGAATTTTCGTTGAATTCTTATTGTTATCGCTTGGAATTTACAGACTATTCAGTAATGCGTTAAATAAAAAAAGGAGGGAAAAAAATTGTTTCTCTCGTAAATATTTATTTGTTAATTGATTACTTGATTCATATCAATTTTTTGTGTTTATTTTTTACTGTATTTATTTTTCTTCTTTATTATATTTTTCAAATAAATTTTTTGTACTGTTCAAACTTTTCTGTTTATACTAACTTTTTTTCTTCATTGTTTTATTATCATTAACGTCAATATTTCTATAAACTTTCAGTTTAATATTAGTGATAATTGTATGGAAAAAAAACCCTAGTCTCTTAAATTTATTTACCTCAATCAAAAGGAAAAATAATTTGATTCAAATAACCGATTACTAGTCTATATTATCAAATAAATATTTACCTTTCAATCAAATAATTTTTATAGAAATCCAATAAATGTATTATTTTGAACTTATAATTTCAGTATTTGAAGCAAACACCATTTAATTGAGTTAAATAAAAATTATTTGATGGCTTGATGCAAATAAATATTAGCATTATTTGATTATTTACAAGTTAAGGTTTATTTTAAATTTTGAATCAAATAATAATTATTTTTCAGTGCATTTGTATATTTTTATTTTTTTTTAAAATTTTTTATTGTTTAAAAATTAATTTACATTATGGAAAAAAGAAATTGAAAACAAACTCAATAAAAGGGAGTAAAATAAAAGAGAGAATGACGCTATTATAATTTCAAAGTAAAATTATTTATTATTAAATTATATTAAAATTTTTATATTTTTACAAGAATTTTTTTTTTCATAACTTTTTCTAACTCGAGACAGAATTCCCTTATCTGTATTTTGAATATTTTTGACGAGGGATCCCACGAGGATTCTGTAGGTATAACCCTGGCTGGAACCAGGGATAAATTCAGGGATTATATCATCACTGGACGGATTAGAAAGTGCGTCTCTACTGACTCAAATTACCATACCTATGTCACGTTCCATTTGCATTGATTTATCAACGAAAATTTTTACACGCTCATTTATTCGCAATAGAGAAAGAATATTTCCCTCCCCATTCTTTTTATTTTGCACAAAAAGATTAAATTTTTGCAAATAAAAAATTATGATTTTTTAATTTCATTTCGGACTTTTCGGATTAAAAATGAAAAATTACGGACCAATTACTCATTCAAATTCAATTCCCATAAAGAATTTTATCAACAAATTTTTAAATAATTGAATTCTTTCGACGAATTTTAATTTTTAATAATATTT
The DNA here is from genome assembly GCF_015476425.1 of Leptopilina heterotoma. Lineage (NCBI taxonomy): Eukaryota > Metazoa > Arthropoda > Insecta > Hymenoptera > Figitidae > Leptopilina > Leptopilina heterotoma. The sequence continues at coordinate 686,341 of NW_025111022.1, forward strand.
TTTAGAGTAATTACATTTTTTGACAAATTCGATTAAAATTGTATAAAAAATGATTGAAATTCTGCGATGAGTTTTATTATTTGTGAAAATAATTGAATCCCTGAAAAGAATGTTATTTTTTTTTAAACAATATTTAATTTCTGCAAAGAATATTATTACTCTAAAAAATAATTGAATTTCTGCAATAATTTGTAACTTTTCCCAAAAAAATTTTTATTTTGTGTTTTCAACTAAAATTCTTCTATAAATGCATTATTTTTAATAATTTTTAAAAAAGTTCTTTGAGTACTTTCAAATTCATATGTTTACAAATCAATTCTTCAATTAAATATATATTAGAAAATAAAAACTTCAAATAATTTCAAAAAAAAAAAATCTCAATTGAAGTTTCTGAAAAAAATTAGTTCTTCAGAATTGTTAGTTAAAAATATGAAAAATTCAGATTTTCAAAGATTTTAATTTAAAACCTTGTTAAAAATTTAAAATTCAATTATTTTTAAAAATTCACACAATAATGTTTTTAATATTTAATTATAATCTAAAATTTTAACTGAAATCTATTTTTAAATCAATTTTTATGAGACAATTCTACTAGACATCAATTATTTAAAAACAAACATATATAATTTATTGAATAATTGAATGTTTCTTAAAAATAAATTTCCATACAGAAGTTTATCAATAAATTTTTCAATAATTGAATTCTTTTGACAATTTTTAATAAATATTTTAAAAATAATTGAAATTCTGCAATGAGTTTTATTATTTATGAAAATAATTGGGCGATTGTAAAGAAATTAATAAAAAATTTGTAAAATAATTGAATTCCTGTGAAATTTTTATTACTTTATGAAAGTAATTAACGGTTTGCGTAGAATTTCATTAATTTTTTAAAAATAATTGAATTCTTTTGGAAAAGTTTATTAAAATAGTATATATATTAAAAATCATTAAATTCTGGAAATTTTTGAAAATAATTGAAATTTTGCCAAGAATTTTATTAAAATTTTTAAAAATTAATTGAAATTTTGACGACAATTTTATTAAAATTTTTGAAAATAATTGAATTTTGGAGAAGAATTTAATTATTTCTTAAAATAATTGAAATTTTGACTAGAATTTTTAAAAAATTTTGAACATAATTGAATTTTTTTTGTTAAAAGTCAGTTTTTGAATAATTGAATTTTGGCAATCATTTGTAACTTTTCAAAAATAAACTTTTTATTGTTCTTTTTCTATAAATTCTTCTATAAATAAATTCATTATTTTTAATAATTTTTGAAAAAGTTCTTTGATAACTTTAAAATTCATTTGTTTACAATTCAATTTTACAAAATTTCAATTATTCGTAAATTCTTCAATTAAATATCTATTAGAAAATAAAAACTTGAAATAATTTAAAAAAAAAGCCGCAATTAAACTTTCTCAAAAAAATTAATTCCACAGAATTGTTAGTTAAAAATATGAAAAATTCAGTTTTCAAAAATTTCAATTTAAAACCTTTTCAAAATTCAATTATTTCTAAAAATTCACGCTGTATGCTTTTAATATTCAATTATAATATAAAATTTCAACTGAAATTCATTTTTAAATCAATTTTTATTAAAAAATTCTACTAGAATTCAATTATTTTAATACAAAAAGAAATAATTTATTGAATAATTAAATATTCCTTAAAATCAGTTATCATAAAGAATTTTATCAAAAACAGTTTTAAATAATTGAATTCTTTTGACCAATTTTAATAAAAATTTTAAGAATAATTACATTTTTCTAGGAATTCCGTTAAAATTGTGTTTTAAAAATTTTATTTTATTTTATTTATGTATTATTTATGTATTATTTATGTAAATAATTGAATTCATAAAAAGAATTTTACTATTTATGAAAATAATTGAATCAATGTAAAAATTTTATCAACTATTTATGAAAATAATTGAATTATTTAGAAGAAATTTATAGAAAAATTTGTAAATAATTGAATTCCTGTGAAGTTTTTATTATTTTATGAAAACAATTAAATGCTTGCGTAGAATTTTATTAAATTTCTTTTAAATAATTGAATTCTTTTCGAAAATTTTGTTAAAATAATAGATATTGAAAATCATTGAAAAGAGGAAAATTTTTGAGAATAATTGAAATTTTGCCAACAATGTTATTTACCAAAATTTTTCAAAATGATTGCATTTCGGAGAAGAATTTTATTATTTCTAAAGATAATTGAAATTTTGATGAGAATTTTTAAAAATTTTTGAACATACGATTTTAATTTCTGCGAAGAATTTTATTACTTTTGAAAATAATTGAATTTCTCCAATCATTTGTAATTTCTCTAAAATTCTCCAAATTATATCGTACAATTTACGAACTTTTCGTTCTTTTTCATTAAAATTACGGACTTTACGGACCTTTTTTTTTTTTTTAAACTGACTTTTAAGGACTTTTAGCAACGTTACGGGCTTTTACGGGAATTGCGGACCTAGTTCGAGCCCTGTGTTTTTTGTCAGTATAGTACTAATAGTTTTTAAAGAAAAAAAAAAAAAGAAAAAGAAAATAAATCGTATTTTTACAAGACAGAAGATGGTTATTTGGGACGTAATAACATAAACAAAGGAGTAAAATCAATTTGTAGTTTCTGAAGCGGTTACAGTAGCAGATGGAACGTTTGTTTAGGATTTGGTGGCTTTCATCATAAGGAGAGAGGCGAAGGGATGGCGCCTATCATTATATATTGGGGGCTAGTGGCTTTCTTGTCTATTTTCTACTTCCACTCCTCTGTCAAAACATAGGAATATTTCCAAAGTAATGGCATCGAACATTCTATATGACTATATGTACATACACGCCATTAGGTTCACTCTAATGACTCTTAAATGTCCAGAAAACTGGAAACGTGGAACCATTTAGTGTCACTCTTGTTTTTCGGAAAAACAACCCCTACTTACGTATATATACGTATAGTAAAACTGACGTCGTCGTTTTCTAGATGCGCCTTGTCTAAACACCATTATGTCGTAAATCGTTAATTGACACGGGTGATGGACGATCAGTTCATCATTATTTTCAAAAAGAAAAAGAAAAAGGCAAACCATAGCAAATAATTAATTCACTTGTTGTGTAATTATGACTAATTTGTTAATTTTTAATCTTTTAGAAAAAAAATTTAATGTTCCTAAAGTTTCGAATATGTTTACACTTTAAATGTAACGAAGATGATATTTTTATTACTGCGCTTTAAATTCTTATACTTTTTGAAATTTGTACCTACTTTATCAGAAAGTAGTATTTTTATTTTTTATACTAAAAATATTAATTCTTAACTAACTGTTTAATTTTTTTTTTATTTTTAATCTCAGTATATAGTCATTTTTTGAATTATTATTATTTCTCCACAAAAATTAAGATTTTCCAAAACCAAAAATTTCAAACCCTTTGAAATTCGATAATCTATAAAAATTGCTACTGTAACTTCTCCAAATTTATTTGAAAGATTTTAATTTATTTACTGCTTTCTAGAATTTCTATCTAAAATTCTACTCTAAATAAATTAATTTTCAATAATTTTTAAAGAAAGTTGTTTAAAAATTCAATTGTTTAAGGACAAAAAAGTTTACGTACAATATTTCGGAAATCCATTTGTTTACAATTCAATTTTCAGGGTTGCCACAAAAATTAAATTTTTTTCCCATGATTTCCAGACAAAATTTTAAATTTTCCCCTGCGATCTTGAAGAATATTCTGATTCACTCTAAAAATTATTAGATACTCAAAAAAAATGTTGTACTCCATTAATTTACAAATTTGTAAAATTATTTGAAACAATGAAACACTAATAGTTTTATTTAAAAAAAAATATTTAAAAACATTACTATTTTTCCATAGGAATTAAGATTTTACAATAATTCTAAATTCAAACCTTCTTGACATTTAACAACTTGTAAGAATATTGATACTGTAACTTCTTCAAAATTATTTCCATCATTTTAATTCAATTATTATTTTCTACAATTTTTAACTAATATTTTTCTTTAAATAAGTTATTGTCAATTAATTTTTGAAAAAAATTCTTTGAGAATTTTAAGATATTTTTGTTTAAAATTAAATTTTACGAAATTTCGATTATTCGTAAATTTTTCAATTAAATATATATATGAAAATAAAAATTTAAATAAATTTCAGAAAAAAATTCAATTAAACTTTTTCAAAAAAAAATAATTCCACAAAATTGTTAGTTAAAAAAAAATTCAGATTTTTAAAGATTTTAATTTGAAACCTTTCAAAATTCAATTATTTCTAAAAATTCACGCTATATATGCTATTAATATTCAATTATAATCTAAAATTTTAATTGAAATCCATTTTTAAATCAATTTTTATTAGAAAATTCTTCTAGAATTCAATTATTTAAATAAAAAAATTTTTTTTTGAATAATTTAATGTTTCTTAAAATTCAATTCTCATAAAGAATTTTATCAACAAATTTTTAAATAATTTAATTCATTCAACGAATTTTAATAAAATTTTTAATAATAATTATATTTTTCACAGAAATAATTGAATTATTGAGAAGAAATTTACAAAAAAAAATTGTAAGTAATTTATTTTCTGGAGAAATTTATATTATTTATGAAAGTAATTTAATGTTTGAGTAGAATTTTATCAAAAATTTTATAAATAATTGAATTCTTTTGAAAAATTTGAAAAAATAATTGCAATTTTGCCAAGAATTTTATTAAAATTTTTGAAAATAATTAAATTTTGGAGAAAAATTTTATTATTTGTAAAGATAATTGAAATTTTAACGATAGTTTTTTTATTTTTGAATATAATCTAAAATTTTAAATGAAATTAAATTGATATCAATTTTTATTAAAAAATTTTACATGAATTTAACTTTTTAAAAATAAAAATAAATAATTCATAGAATAATTAAATGTTTCTTTGAATTGACTTCTGATAAAAAATTTTATCAACGAGTTTTTAAATAAATGAATTATTTTGACGAATTTTTGTTTTTGAATACATTATTTATTTTTTTATTTCCTTTTATTTTTTTGAAGAATTCGATTGAAATTGTATTGAAAATAATTGAAATTCTGCGATGAGTTATTATTATTATTATTTTTAATTCTCAAAATAATGAAATGTTTGCGTATAATTTTATTAAAAATTTTTTTAAATAATTTAAATTTTGCCAAAAATTCTTTCAAAATTTTTGAAAATAAATGAATTTTGGAGAAGAATTTTATAACTTATGAAGATAATTAAAATTTAGACAAGAATTTAAAAAATTTTTTGAACAGAATTATTGAAATTCTGCGAAGAATTTTATTATTTTTGAAAATAATTGAATTTTTTCAAGCATTTGTAACTTCTACAGAATTCAATATTTTTTTTTGTATTTTTAACAAATAAAATTCTTCTATAAAACCATTATTTTTGATAATTAATTAAATATCTATTAAAAAATTTAATTGATTTCAGAAGAATTAGAATTATTAAAATTTTTCTAAAATGTGAGTTCTTTAAAATTTCTAATTAAATGCATTCAAAATTGAAAGTTTATAAAATTTCTTATTAAATTCATTCAAAATTGAAAGTTTATAAAATTTCCACTTGAAACGTTTTACCTATTATTTTTTTTTATTCTTATCATTTTTATTATTAGTATATAAATGTGCCTAATTATCATAATTTCTCATTTCTACTCGTTAACCAGAAATTAAAATATTTCGCAAACATTGAATTACAAATTCAAGAATTTACGACCGTGACAATAATTTAAATAAATATAATTTGTAGCATCATTACACATTTTTTTCGAACAGAAAAAATCGCATTCCAAACGAAGAGAATTTAAACTTCCAATTACAGTAAAAGAGTGTCAAGAGTGTCAAAAAAAAAAAAAAAAAAAAAAAAAAAATTGTCGAGAATATAGAAATGATATCTATTCAATATTGATACGTATATGGAAAACAAACACTGTGAAAGAGAAGAGGAAGAAAAAAAAATGTAGAAATTGCGAGAGAAAGGACATTTCAAGTGAAAGAAGGTAAATTTCGAAAAAATCACGTCTCGCTAACTTTAGCGAGAACGTGCTATTTTTATTATCCATATAAAGTCGAAGATATCGTGGCGGCACTTGTTCTTTTTTCCTTTTTTTTCTTCCTCCCGTTAATGCTTATGTTGCCGCCCATCATTGAGGATCGTTGTTGTATACCCATGTGATTATTATTGCATTTAAATTGGCGAGGTGTAACCCTTTAAAGCGAAACAAGCTTTGGTAGGAACCGCAAATATTGGCCCATTACGTATCACAATGATTCCCTACCGCCGAACCGCATCCACACCGTCAACTATACAAAGCCTATGAATAAGCCAACAGCGAGACCCGGCAACACGCATTCCAATTTTGGTCGTGTTTTCCTCCGGCTTCAGTAAGCAGGGTCATATTGATTTCCAACTTTTGTCTCGTCCTCGCGTGATCAAGAATATTACTGCTTTATACAAAAAAAAAAAAAAAACAGAAAAAATGATAAAAAAAATACTGCGGGGAAAAAATCGTCTATGTTTGTACACGTTGGGAAATACCCTGAGTTCATCATTCTTGAGTTGGTAATTTTTTTTACAAGCCGACTTGATTATCTTTTTATGATTTTATCTTAATTTGGTGTTTTATTTCTGTGAATGTTTCTAATATGATGATAATGATGATGATGATTATGATAATAATGATGATAAAATTATCCTTTCCATCAAAATAATTATGATTATTAATAATGATAATGATGATGACGATAAAATTATCCTTTTAAGTAATCATAATAATTATGATAATTTATTATCGCACTCTTAGTAACGAGATGGATACATAAATTACTCTATACAAATTATTTTAGTGACACAAAAATTTGATTTTGTTTTACTCAAAAAAATTAATTTCAAAATTCAATTAATTTCTAAAAATTCACGCTTTTAATATTCAATCATTATCGAAAATTTTAACTGAAATTCATTTTTATAAAAGGAAAATCAATTTTTATTAGAAAATTCTACTACAATTCAGTTATTTAACTACAAAAATTAATAATTTATTGAAAAATTTAATGTTTCTAAAAATTCAATTTCCATAACAAATGTTTTAATTCTGTCGACAAATTTTAATATAATTTTTTAGAATAATTCCATTTTTTTAAAAATTTGATTAAAATTGTATTAAAAATAATTGAAATCCTGCAATGAGTTTTATTATTTGTCAAAATTATTGAATCCCTGAGACGAATTTTATTATTTTTAAACAATATTTAATTTCTGCAAAGAATATTTTTACTCTTGAAAATAATTGAATTTCTGCAATAATTTGTAACTTTAAAAAATTAAATTTTTTTTTTGTGTTTTCAACTAAAATTCTTCTATAAATGCATTATTTTTAATAATTTTTGAAAAAGTTCTTTGAGTACTTTTAAATTCATTTGTTTACAATTCAATTTTACAAAATTTCAATTATTCGTAAATTCTTCAATTAAATATGTATTAGAAAATAAAAACTTTAATTGATTTCTGAAAAAAATTCAATTAAACTTTTTCAAAAAAAATTAATTCCACAGAATTGTTAAATAAAAATATAAAACATTCAGATTTTCAAAAATTTTAATTTGAAACCTTTTCAAAATTCAATTATTTAAAAAAATTCACGCTATATTGCTTTTAATATTGAATTATAATGTAAAATATCAACTGAAATTCATTTTTCAATCAATTTTTATAAAAGAATTCTACTAGAATTCAATTGTTTTAATACAAAAAGAAATAATTTAGTGAATAATTGAATGTTTCTTAAAATTCAATAATCATAAAGAATTTTGTCAACAAATTTTTAATTAATTACCTAAATTCTTTCGACCAATTTTAATAACATTTTTTATAGTAATTATATTTTTCGAGAAATTCGATTAAAATTTTATTCAAAATAATTAAATTTCTACAATCCTAATTTGTAAGTTTTCCAAAATTAGATTTTTTTCCGTGTTTTTAATTAAAATTCTACTTTAGAAGCATTATTTTTAATAATTTTTGAAAAAGTTCTTTGAGTATTTTTCAAATTCATTTGTTTACAATTCAATTTTACAAAATTTCAATTATTTGTAAATTTTCCAATTAAATAAATATTTGAAAATAAAAACTTCAAAAAGTTTTTAAAACAATTCCATTAAATTTTTCCAAAAAAATTTATTCTACAGAATTGTTAGTAAAAAATAGGAAAAATTCAAATTTTCAAAAATTTCAATTTGAAACCTTTTCAAAAATCAATTATTTCTAAAAATTCACGTTATATTGCATTTAATATTCAATTATAATATAAAATTTCAACTGTACTTCATTTTAAAATAAATTTTTATTAAAAAATTCTACTAGAATTCAATTATTTTATTACAAAAAAGAAATAATTTATTTAATAATTGAATGTTTCTTAAAATTCATTTATCATAAAGAATTTTATCAAAAACATTTTTAAATAATTAAATTCTCTTGACGAATTTAAAAAAAAATTTTTAAGAATAATTACTTTTTTTAATAATTCGATTAAAATTGTGTTAAAATAGTTGAAATTCAGCAATGAGTTTCACTATTTATGAAAATAATTGAATTTCTGAAAAAAATTTTATTGTAATTGCGAAAGTAATTGAATCCCTTTAAAGTTTTATTATTTATAAAAAAAATAATTGAATTGTTGGGAAAAAATTTAATAAAAATTTGTAGATAATTGAATTCTTGTGAAATTCTTATTATTTTTATGAAAAAAATTAAATAGAATTTTATTAAATTATTTCTAAATAATTGACTTTTGGAAAATTTTATTAAAATGGTAGATATTAAAAATCATTGATAAGAGGAAAATTTTTGAAAATAATTGAAATTTTGCCAATAATTTTATTTACCAAAATTTTTAAAAATAATTGAATTTCGGAGAAGAATTTTATTATTTCTAAAAATAATTGAAATTTTCACTAGAATTTAAAAAAAATTTTAACATAATTGAATTGTTGCGAAGAAATTTATAAAAAATTTGTAAATAATTGAATTCCTGTGAAGTTTTTATTATTTTATGAAAAAAATTGAACGTTCTATATTCTATTACATTTATTTACGAATTTCTTTAATTGTAAAATTATTCGAAAACATCAATAATTTTATTTTGAAATAAATATTTAAATATTATTATTTTTTATAGATATTAAGATTTTTAATACAATTTTTTAAGAATAATGACATTTTTCAAGAAAATTCGATTAAAATTGTATGAAAAATAATTGAAATCCTGGATGGAGTTTAATTTTTTCTAAATAATTGAATTCTTTTGGAAAATTTTATTAAAATAGTATATATTCAAAATCATTGAATTCCAGAAAATTTTTGAAAATAATTGAAATTTTGCCAATAATTTTAATTACTAAAAGATAATTGAAATTTCCACGAGAATTTAAAAAAAATTTTGAACATAATTGAATTTTTGCGAAGGAATTTATAACAAATTTGAAAATAATTGAATTAATGTGAAGTTTTTATTATTTTATGAAAAAAATTAAATGTTTGCGTAGAATTTTATTAAATTTTTTTTAAATAATTGAATTCTTTTGGAAATTTTTATTAAAATAGTAGATATTGAAAATCATTGAAAGAAGGAAATTTTTTGAATATAATTGAAATTTTGCCAACAATGTTATTTACCAAAATTTTTGAAAATAATTGAATTTCGGAGAAGAATTTTATTATATCTAAAGATAATTGAAATTTACACGAGAGTTTAAAAAAATTTTTGAACATAATTGAATTTCTGTGAAGAATTTTATTACCCTTTGAAAATAATTGAATTAATGCATTCATTTGTAATTTCTCTAAAATTCTCCAAATTATATTGTAAAATTTACGAACTTTTCGTTCTTTTTCAATTAAATTACGGACTTTACGGACCTTTTTTCAAAAAAACGGACTTTTACGGTATTTACGGACCTAGTTCGAGCCCTGTCTGATGATTTCATCATTTTTGATGCTTCGATTTGATCCCTGCATTCAGCTTATTTCTCGACCCAAACTAATTATTTTTTCCATCAATTCCAAATAACTGCAAATTTCGATGATTCATTTTATTATTTGATTTCCGAAATTGAATACTATTTTCGATATAATTTATTTCCAAAATTAAATACCATTTTCGATATAATTTATTCCAAAAATTGAATACTATTTTCGATATAATTTCTTTCTCCTCGTGTCTTGATGATCCATATTGAACCAGATGACAATTAAATTAATGCGTCTTTGAAACCATGATTAGGCATAAGGCTCTGCGTACATAACCCTTAATTATCTTTTGATCGAAACACGTCTCTTGCGGCAAATAACCTACTTATTGATTACAATAGAGAATTAGGGGGTGAGTATGCGTACAATGTCGAGCACAATTGTATATTCGAGAGACAGAGAGAGAGAGAGAGAGAGAGAGAGAGAGGCTCTCTGCTTTTCACCAAACTTGATGAGAGAATCATTGATTTTGATAGGCGGCAGCAGAAGTAATTTATAATGAAATAATTGAGGAACCTGTTATTTCATTTCCTGTGGCTCACGCAAAATGTGAATAAATATCAGTCACAATAAATCCATTCAATTTTTCATAGAATACATAAAGTTTTTGATGAAAAATTTCCGAATCATTGTTTTTCATCACACTGAGGGATCAATTTTGCAGTTTCATCGCTCTTTTCTCTCTCCCTCTCCCTCTTTGTTCGTATACTGCTTTTGAAAAATTACTTTTTTTAAAAAGAAGAAGAAAATTTTCCCCAAAATTTTTAATTTTTAACATCTGAACTACCATGGTAAAAATTTGACAGCGAAATCTTTACCACAAAAAATTAATTTTGTTTTTCCCTGACTTTTCCTTGATTTCCAGACAAAATTTTGAATTTTTCCCTGACCATAAAAAATATTTTGATTCACTCACAAAATGATTTGACACTCCAAAAAATGTTCTATTACATTTATTTACGAATTTCTATAATTTCATTTTTAGATAAATATTTAATCATTATTATTTTTGCATAGAAATTAAGAATTTTAAGAATTTTAAATTCAAACCTCTTTGAAATTCAACAACTTTAAAGAATATTATTATAAAAATTTTTAAAGTAATTTGTTAACAATTCAAAGTTACAAACGTTCGATTATTTGGAAATTCTTCAATTAAATATATATTAGAAAATAAAAACTTCAAATAATTTGAAAAAGAAATTCAATTAAACTTTTTCAAAAAAATTAATTCTACAGAATTGTTAGTAAAAAGAATGAACAATTCAGATTTTTCAAAATTTCAACTTGTAACCCTTTCAAAATTCAATTATTTCTAAAAACTCATACTATAATGCTTTTAATATTCAATTATTAACAAAAATTTTAACTAAATTTCATTTTAAAATCAATTTTTATTTAAAAACTTCCACGAGAATTCAATTGTTTAAATACAAAAATAAACAATTTATTGAATAATTGAATATTTAGCAAAATTGAATTTTCATAAAGAATTTTATCAACAAAGTTTTAAATAATTAAATTCTGTTGACGAATACTAATGCAATTTTTTAAGAACAATTACATTTTTCGAGAAAATTCAATTAAAATTGTATTAAAAATAATTGAAATCCTGGAAGGAGTTTAATTTTTTTTAAATAATTGAATTCTTTTGTAAAATTTTATTGGGTCAAAATAAGTGAAACCGGCCACTTGAAAAATTTTTATCTCCAATCATCAAGTTATCTATGATTTTTGGTAGATATATGAGTACACTTTTTCCCCCTAAAATATTTTAAAAAAAAAAATTTTATTTTTGAAGTAATCAGGTATTGAAGTTTTGGGTCATTTTATTTTCATTTTATTATTACTTTGAAACAAATCAAGATAATTAAGTAAATTTTTTTTTAAATTAAAGCTTAAAGTCTATACTTTAAAGATGAAATAAAGCGATTGCTAAAAAATGAAAATTTATAATTGTTATTAACAATTCTTTTAAACAATTGCAAATTGAAGAATGTTCTCAATGTTTTTGAAAGATTAAATTACGATATATTGATGCGCAAAACTATAAGGATTCATTTAAAAAAAAGAAAAATGAGTAACCTCCAATATTATAGAAATTGTGTAGATTTTTCTGACAAAATGCAGGCGAAAATTGACTCAAGTTCCTGGAAAAAGATAAAATTGCAAACGAATAAATAAGATCTTCTTTTGTTTTGTTAGAAACAAAAATTTTACAAGTGGCCGGATTCACTTATTTTGGCCCTATTAAAATAGTAGATATTAAAAATCATTGAATTGTGTTGACAATTTTTGAAAATAATTAAAATTTTGCCGAGATTTTTATTAAAATTTTTGAAAATAATTCAATTTCGGAGAAGAATTTTATTATTTATAAAGATAATTGAAAGTTTAACGAGAATTTTTAGAAAATTTTTAACATAATGGAATTTTTGAGAAGAATTTTATTACTTTTGAAAATAATTAAATTTCTGCAATTATTTATATCTTCTCCAAAATTTAATTTTTTAAATATTTTTTAACTAAAATTCTTCTTTAAATACATTATTTTTAATAATTAATAAAATATATTTATAAAATTAACTAATTTCAGAAGAATTTAAATTATTAAAATTTTTCAAAAATCTAAGATCTTTAAAATTTCTAATTAAAATCATTCAAAATTGAAATTTTATAAAATTTCTGATTAAATTCATTCAAAATTGAAATTTTATAAAATTTCAAATTAAAACCTTTTTGAAGTTAATTTATTTATGAAAATTGTAAACGCAACTCTTTTAAAATCCAATTAGTTTAAAAATATTTAAGTAAAATTATTCATTAAGTAATAATTTTATGATAGTTCTACAAGAATCCATTTCATAAAAATATTGCGAAGCTGGTATTATTCTTTAAATAGACAAATACGAATTTTAAAATTATTTTTTGTTATAATTATAATTTACTTATAATATATTATAATATACATTTCAATATATATTTACTTACGAAGTAAACTCGACGGAAAACATAGTATGTTGATTAACTCACCTGAAACAGAAAGAAAAAAAACTTAATATTAAAGAATTATTATCGAAAAAATACTTAAATTTAGGACTCATAAAATTTCACACGTTTAAATATTCCTTTTTGATTTTTTATTTTATTTTATTTATTATAACGTTCCGAATTTACGGATTTTTTCCCCTCATTTTCCCGCTTTGAAAGTTTTTTTTCTATTTTTTTTTTTTTGAAAAAAGGGAAAAAATGTTATTCACTTTTCGACAAAGTATTTACTTGGTGTGAAAAAAATCTGAGGCGTGATTAACAATGTTGACAACAATGATAAATTTTGCAATTTAATCTCCTTCTCTCTTTTAACCGCTTTAGAAATTTTTTTTTCGACAAAAGAGGAAAAATATCACCAAAATTTTATACGTTGAATTTTTTACTTTTTTCAATTTAAAACTTATAAGAATATTAAAAAATTATATAATATTAAATTTAATAAAAAAATGTGTGAAAGATAAAAAAATTTATAAATTGAAAAAATTTTTCGTTCATTTTCCTTTCTTTTTTCTATGTCAGTTATCAATTTAGTGTTACAAAATTTTAGTATTGTCATAAAAAACTTAACGTTTCTCTCTTTAAAAATTATTTTTAAAAAGGGGTTTATTACGTAATTTCATTTTACTTTGATTTTTATTTTCATTTTTATTTTTACTCTCACTTATTGATAAAATTTTGATTTTTACTTTTACTTTTGTTTTCACTTTCAGTTTGATAAATTTTATTTCCACTTTTACATTTATAGAATTTATTTATACTTTCTATTTAATAAAAGCCATCAACAGACAGTGAAAATAAAAATCTATGAAAGTGAAAATGAAAATAAAAGTAAAATTAAATATTTATCAAAGTGAAAGTGAAAGTAAAAGTGAAAATAAAAGTATAAAATGGAAATTTTTAGAAGTGAAAATAAAGGGAAAAAAAAAATTTTTCAAAATGAAAGTGAAAATGAAAGTTAAAGAAGAAATTAATTTACATAATCTACTCCCTGATTTTAGCATTTTTCTTGATTTAATTTCACTTTCATTTCGAATAGACTTCTACGTCAAATTCATTTTACGTTAGAATTTGAATTAACTTTGACGCCAAATTAATTTTGATTTCGAATTAGAATTAACTTCAAAATAAATTTGTCGTTAAAATCAATACGAAACCTAAATGAATTTATCGTCAAAATCAATTCGAGTTCAACATCAAAATGAATTTGATTTCTTCGAATTCGAAGTGAAATCAACTACTCCTAGATGAAAAAAACAAAATTTTTTATTTTTCTTTCTATTATTTTTTACTGCCTTTTCTCATAAAAATAATAGAAAAAAATTTTAGAACTGAAAACTTGATAGAAAAAAAAAATATAAATCCCTTTCTTTTCTCTCTTTTGAAAATAGAGTTTGAAGAGAATTTCGCCCGAGAAGAGAGTCTTTTTTTATTAAAAAAAAAATGTTATTCACTTTTCAACAAAGTATTTACTTGATGTATACCTACAGAAAAAAAAATCTGAGACATGTGATTAACAAGTATGCTTTTCCAGGAAATGTCGGTAATTTCAAAACATCGGATTGATGTCTTTGAGGGGGTGAAAAAAAGAGCTAAAGACTAAAGGAGACAAAATGAAGAAGAAAAAAGAAGAAGGTAACAAGGAAGAAAAGGTTTTTTTTCACGTCCCACAGGATTTGTTAAGCATTGTTTGGAGTCGTTTGGATCGTCGCCTGTCGGTGGTGGTGTGTGCAACAACCAACGTCTCTCTCTCTCTCACGCTTTTTTTTTTTTTTGCTCATCTCCCTCCTCTATCCCCTTTAGTCGACGATTCTCTCCTCTCTCTGTGTATAGGTAACGTTCTTCTCTGTCCACCCTTCTTCGCAGAAACAGGCGGCCTTTCAGGGGTGGCTCGAGACTGTCACTTGGTGATGGATGATTGTACCCCAAACGCGATCAATTCGCCTACTCGCGTGCGCACGTGGTAAACTCGCACCCTCAAAATACGTACGTACCAAGTTCAAATTCTCTGTTGCTTTGTGTGTATACTGGGTGCTTCCCGAAATTCACATCGGACCAGATTATTTTATTCATTCTTCCATCTGTTGTATTAAATTTACTGTAATTCTCATTTTTATTGTTCGGTATATATATATAGTGCGAATGCATCATTTTACAAGCAATTTGTGGATTTTATTGATAATTATTTCCTTCAATTTCTTCAACATTTAAATTAAAATTTTTATATTTTTTCAACTTTTGAATTATTAAATTTCCCAGCATTTATGTTTCAGAATTTAAAATAAGGGTAAAGTAATCTTTATAATTGATAAACAATACACTCACAGAAATTATCTATTAAACACAGGACTTAATCTAGGTCCGTAAATCCCGTAAAGGTCCGTAAATTTGTTAAAAGTCAATAAACGTCAGTTTTTTTTAAAAAAAGTCCGTAAATTGATTGAAAAAGAACGAAAAGTTCGTAAATTGTACGATATAATTTGGAGAATTTTAAAGAAATTACAAATGAATGCAGAAATTCAATTATTTTCGAAAATTTTGGTAAATAAAATGGTTGGCAAAATTTCAATTATTTTCAAGAATTTTCCTCTTTTCAATGATTTTCAATATCTACTATTTTAATAAAATATTCCAAAAGAATTTAATTACCTAAAAAATTTTACGCAAACATTTAATCTATTTTCATAAAATGAGGCTCCGAATCTTAAAAGGTCACTTTTACCATTTAAAATCAATGTTGAAAGTGCCCATTTAAGATTCGGAGCCTGAAATAATAAAAATTTCACTGGAATTAAATTATTTACAAATTTTTTTATAAATTTCTTCTAAATAATTCAATTATTTTCATAAATAATAAAAATTTCACATGAATTCAATTATTTTCGTAAATAACAAAATTCTTTTTAGGAATTCAATTATTCTCATAAACAATAATACTCATTGCTAAATTTCAATTATTTTTAAATTTTCACACAATTTTAATCGAATTCCTAGAAAAATGTAATTATTCTTAAAAATTTTATTAAAATTCGTCAAAAGAATTCAATTACTTAAAAATGTTTTTGATAAAACTCTTTATAGGAATTGAATTTTAAGAAACATTCAATTATTCAATAAATTATTTCTTTTTGTATTAAAATAATTGAATTCTAGTAGAATTTTTTAATAAAAATTGATTTAAAAATGAATTTGAGTTAAAATTTTTAATTACTATAATATAATTGAATATTAAATCAATATAGCGTGAATTTTTAGGAATAATTGAATTTTGAAAAGGTTTCAAATTACAATCAGAAAATCTGAATTTTTTATACTTTTTACTAACAATTCTTTAAAATTAATTTTTTTGAAAAAGTTTAATAGAATTTTTTTAAAATTAATTGAAGTTTTTATTTTCAAATATTTATTTAATTGAAAAATTTAAAAATAATTGAAATTTTGTAAAATTGAATTGTAAACAAATGAATTTGAAAAATACTCAAAGAACTTTTTCAAAAATTTTTAAAAATAATGCTTCTAGAGTAGAATTTTAATTAAAAACACGGAAGAAATCTAATTTTGGAAAACTTACAAATTAGGATTGCAGAAATCTAATTATTTTGAATAAAATTTTAATCGAATTTCTCGAAAAATATAATTACTATAAAAAATGTTATTAAAATTGGTCGAAAGAATTTAATTAATTAAAAATTTGTTGACAAAATTCTTTATGATTATTGAATTTTAAGAAACATTCAATTATTCACTAAATTATTTCTTTTCGTATTAAAACACTTGAATTCTAGTAGAATTTTTTTATAAAAATTGATTGAAAAATGAATTTTAGTTTATATTTTATATTATAATTCAATATTAAAAGCAGTAGAGCGTGAATTTTTATAAATAATTGAATTTTGAAAAGGTTTTAAATTAAAATTTTTGAAAATCTGAATGTTTTATATTTTTATTTAAAAATTCTGTGGAATTAATTTTTTTTGAAAAAGTTTAATTGAATTTTTTTTCAGAAATCAATTAAAGTTTTTATTTTCTAATACACATTTAATTGAAGAATTTACGAATAATTGAAATTTTGTAAAATTGAATTGTAAACAAATGAATTTGAAAGTACTCAAAGAACTTTTTTAAAAATTATTAAAAATAATGCATTTCTAGAAGAATTTTAGTTGAAAACACAAAAAAAAAATTTAATTTTTTAAAGTTACAAATTATTGCAGAAATTCAATTATTTTCAAGAGTAATAATATTCTTGGCAAAAATTAAATATTGTTTAAAAATAATAAAATTCTTTTTAGGGATTCAATAATTTTGACAAATAATAAAACTCATCGCAAAATTTCAATTATTTTTAATACAATTTTAATCGAATTTATAAAAAAAGGGAATTATTCTAAAAAATTTTATTAAAATTCATCGAAAGAATTAAATCATTTGTTATGGAAATTGAATTTTTGGAAACATTAAATTATTTAATAAATTATTAATTTTTGTAATTAAATAACTGAATTGTGGTAGAATTTTGTAATAAAAATTGATGTAAAAATGAATTTCAGTTAAAATTTTCGATAATGATTGAATATTAAAAGCGTGAATTTTTAGAAATAATTGAATTTTGAAATTAATTTTTTTGAGAAATTTTAATTGAGGATTTTTTTATATTATTTGAAGTTTTCAATTAATAAGAATTTATTTTCAATTTATTTATTATTGTAATTTATAATATTATTAATTTTATAATTGAAATGAAAAAATTGTATTATTTTTTATTTTTCATGTTTGAAAAGTCTGACTAAAGTGTAATTAATCTACTAATCTTCTAAAACTTATAGCGAAATATTTAACCATTGTCTGACTAAACTCGACTTTTACTACTCGTTTTAGGAATTTGACAAATAATTAAAAATCTTGTCAGACTAAAAGTGAAAAAAAATATTCAAACATTGTCTGACTAAACCCGACTTTTACTACTTGTATTATTAATTTGCCAAAACATTTAAAATCTTGTCTGACTAAATCTAATCAATACTACTGATTTATAAACTACAAGGCTTTTACTTTTTGTCACAAGTAATTCTTTAATTTAATCGGATAAATTCCTATTTTAGTGAAGAATTCAGCATCTAACATTATTGATAATAAAATTCTTGGTAGAAATTCAATTATTTTTAAAAATTTCCCTCAATTCAATAATTTTTAATATATCTACCATTTTATTAAAATTTTCTAAAAGAATTTAATTATTTAAAAAATATTTTGATAAAATGCTACGTAAAGTCGTAAACATTTAATTTTTTTCACAAGTAATAAAAATTTCACACGAATTTAATTATTTACAAAATTTTTATAAATTACTTCTCAAAAATTTCCATTATTTTCATAAATTATAACATTTTTTACAGGGATTCAATTATAATAAAATTCTTGCTCACAAGTTAATAAATTTTATTAAGCCTTTCTTTGAATTTCCAAACTTTTTAATTTCAAACCAAACAGAATTTTTTTTTATTCACTGCAACGTCATTGCAATGAAATATA
Organism: Leptopilina heterotoma; assembly: GCF_015476425.1. Classification (NCBI taxonomy): domain Eukaryota; kingdom Metazoa; phylum Arthropoda; class Insecta; order Hymenoptera; family Figitidae; genus Leptopilina; species Leptopilina heterotoma. The sequence goes on from NW_025111022.1 coordinate 705,004, forward strand.
TGTTTGCCGATATTTCAATGCAGTATATACCCGAGTCGAAATTTAGACCCTACTTAGCCTCTGAAAATGTAGGGCTTATTCAGGTTTAGCAGTCGTAAAGTAGGGTCTGATTTCAATACAATTTTTAAAAACTAGACCCTCCTTTGACTCCCAAAATAGGCTGAAATTTGCCAATCTTCCATTTGGAGAAGCAAAGGAGGGTCTACTTCTAAGAAACCTATACCGTACTTTTAAACCTCGTAGACCCTATTTTCATACTCCTAGACCCTACAATTAGAAAAAGAAAAATTTGAAGATTTGCTCAGATTCAATTGAAGCACTAGGGATGAGTAAAAGTGGAATTTTATGTGTTTTATAGCGTCTATATACACGAAGTGTATATAGACGCTATAAAACACATCATTATTTATGAATTTGGAGTACTTTTTGCATTTGCAGTGTTTCAAGTAATGCATTAAAAAATAATTCAAAATTTTCTTTTAGAATGTAGGGTCTAGGAGTATGAAAGTAGGGTCTACGAGGTTTAAAAGTACGGTATAGGTTTCTTAGAAGTAGACCCTCCTTTGCTTCTCCAAATGGAAGATTGGCAAATTTCCGCCTGTTTTGGGAGTCAAAGTAGGGTCTAATTGTATTAGAATTAGACCCTACTTTACGACTGCTAAACCTGAATAGACCCTGAAAATTCAGGGTGAAAGTAGGGCTTAAATTTCGACTCGGGTACCTACAAAAAATCGAAAACAACAAACGATGCCGCAAAAAAGAGAAAAAAAAATACATTACAGTTTGTTTCCAATGACAAATATGAAGCTGTTTATATCTTTATACTAAAATTCTCTATTATAAATGGCACTCCTTTCAGGCTTGAAGAGCAATTTCCAGGAATCAGAGGAACGTAAAAAATGAACGCGAGGAAAAATTGAAATTGAAGTAAAGTGGTACTATGTGAGAGAGAGTTGAAAGATGAGAGGAAGCAACGCACATGATGCACAATCCGAGAACATTTATCATTTCCTGTCCCTTTTGTCATTGAGTCTTGAAAATCGGGGGTTGCAAAAGAGAGAGAGAGAGAGAGAGAGAGAGAGAGAGAGAGAGAGAAATATATAAGCGATGGTATTTATGAGACTGGATGAAAGCGATCGTCCTCGTATAGTTTGTCTTCCCTTGGAGGCATCATTCAAGTATTTCTCCTCTCTCAACGTGCTTAACCTATTCGCCCTCCTCTTCCTTTCTCTCTTACCTTTCCTCTTCCTCTCTGTCTCTCCTTTACCTTCTCTCACTTATTTAACCTTTCTCACTCTCACTCTCTCTTACATTTCCTCTCTCTCTCTCTCGATTTCTTCATGTTTTATAATAATTAAAGATTACCGAGTGATAAAATCATCTATTCAATTATTATTTTCAAGAATTTTTAACCAAAATTCTTCTTTAAATCGATTATTTTTAATAATTTTCCATAAAGTACTTTGACAATTTTCAAATCAATTTGTTTGCAATTTTCAATTATTATCTTAAATTTAAACAGAAATTCACTTTTAAATCAATTTTTATTCGAAAATTCTACTAGAATTCAATTATTTGAATACAAAAAGAAATAATTTATTGAATAATTGAATGTTTCTTAAAATTGAATTCTCATAAAGAATTTTATCGACAAATTTAAAAAAAAAATGAATTTTTTCGACGGATTTTAATCAAATTTTTAAAAATAATTACATTTTTCAAGAAATTCAATTAAAATTGTATTAAAAATAATTGAAATTCTGCAATGAGTTTTATTGTTTATGAAAATAATTGAATTCTCGAGGAAAATGTTATTATTTGGTAAAATAATTGAATTATTGTGAAGAATTTTATTAAAATTCTTTAAATAATAAAATTCCTGCAAAGAATTTGATTAGAAAATAATTTAATTCTCATAAACAATTTTATCAACATTTTTAAAAGTAATTTAAATTTCGACGAAGAATTTTATCAAAATTTTTAAAAATAATTGAATTCTTTTGAGAAATTTTATTTAAATTCTATTTGAAAATAATTGAATTACTGCAAAAAAAAGTATGTAAATTGTGAGAATACTTGAATTCTCTCGACGAATTTTAATAACATTTTTAAGAATAATTAAATTTTTCCAGAAATTCAATTAAAATTATTGTATTAAAAATAATTGAAATTTTTCGATGAATTTTATTATTTGTGAAAATAATTGAATCCCCAAAATTCTTCTATAAATGCATTATATTAAATAATTTTTGAAAAAGGTTTTTTAAGAATTTTTATATTCATTTGCTTACAATTCAATTATAAAAATTTCAATTATTCGTAAATTCTTCAATTAAATATGTATTAGAAAATAAAAACTTGAAATAATTTTTAAAAAAATATTAATTCCACAGAATTGTTAGTTAAAAATATGAAAGATTTAGATTTTCAAAAATTTCAATTTGAAACCGTTTTAAAATTCAATTATTTCTAAAAATTCACACTCTTATACTTTTAATATTCAATTATAATGTAAAATATCAACTGAAATTCATTTTTCAATCAATTTTTATAAAAAAATTCTACGAGAACTTAATTATTATTTTAATACAAAAAGAAATAATGTATTGAATAATTGAATGTTTCTTTAAAATTCAATTCTCATAAAGAGTTTTAGCAAAAACATTTTTAAGAAATTGAATTCTCTTGACGAATTTTAATAAAATTTTTTAGAATAATTACATTTTTCTAGGAATTCGATGAAAATTTTATTAAAAATAATTGAAACTCTGCGATGAGTTTTATTATTTGTCAAAATTATTGAATCCCTAAGAAGAATTTTTTTAATTTTAAACAATATTTAATTTTTGCAAAGAATATTATTACTCTTGAAAATAATTGAATTCTTGCAACGAATTTTATTAAAAAATTTTTTAAACAATTGAATTCCTCTAAAGAATTTTATTTGTGATAATAATAGAACTTCGGAGAAAAATATTATTATTTATGAAAATAATTTATTTCTTATGAAGAGTTGTATTAAATTTTTTTTAATAATTGAATTTCTCGGGATTGTTTAAAACTTTTTGAAATTCATCAAATTTTTTCGAGAAATTTCATTAAAAAATTGAAAATAATTAAAATCTGACGAAGAATTTTATTAAGTTTTTTTTTAAACATTTGAATTCCACAGAATTGTTAGTTAAAAATATGAAAAATTTAGATTTTCAAAGATTTTAATTCCAAACCTTTTCAAAATTCAATTATTTTTAAAAATTCACGCTTTGCTTTTAATATTCAATTATAATCGAAAATTTTATCTGAAATCCATTTTTAAATCAATTTTTATTAGATAATTCTACTAGAATTCAATTATTTAAATAGTACAAAAAAAATAATCTATTGAATAATTGCATTTTTCTTAAAATTGAATTCTCATAAAGAATTTTATCAATAAATTTTTAAATAATTGAATTTTTTCGACGGATTTTAATCAAATTTTTAAGAATAATTACATTTTTCGAGGTATTTAATTAAAATAGTATTAAAAATAATTGAAATTCTACATTGAGTTTCATTATTTATGAAAATAATTGAATTCCTTAAAATAATTTTATTTACGAAATTAATTGAATCTCTGTAAAAATTTTGATTATTTATGAAAATAATTGAATTATTTGGAAGAAATTTATAAAAAAATTTGTAAATAATTGAATTCCTGTGGTTAATATATAGAAAAATTTCTAAGTAGAATGGTTATGCTTAATCCAAAAAAAAAAGTATTTCTCGGGGACTCTTGTCGAAGTGCGTAAGGCCAATAGGGCAGGAGTATAAACAATAAATAAAAAAAATATATATATAATAAAGAAGAGCAGTGATGTGCAAAAGTTTTAATAATTCTAAAATAAATTATAAAAAAATACTTTGAAATCGGAAAAGACGAGAAATTGATTAAAAGTGATTTTGAGAACTGATAATTTTAAAGTTATTTTTTAATAAATAATTTTAAAAATATTAAAACTTTTTCACATCACTACCCTTCTTTATGATATTTTAGAGTTATTCACAAAAACTAGCTTAATTTATTTAATATTTTAAGAAAAAAGTGGTCGAAAAAATTAACATTGAATTCTGTAACAATCACATGCTGTTAAAAATCATTGAATTAAGGAAAATTTTTTTAAATAACTGAAATTTTGCCAAGGATTTTATTAAAACTTTCGAAAATAATTGAATTTTTAAAAAATAATTGAAATTTTGACAAGAATTTTTAAAAATGTTTGAACATAATTTAATTTTTGTGAAGAATTTTATTATTTTCGAAAATAATTGAATTTCTGCAATCATTTTTGATTTCTCCAAAATTCTCAAAATTATATTGTACAATTTGCGAACTTTTCGTCTTTTCTCAATCAAATTACCGACTTTACGGACATTTAAAAAAAATAATGTCTTTTACGGACTTGAAGTAAATTTACGCACCTTTACGGGATTTACGGACCTAGTTCGAGCCCTGCCTTTACCTTCTCCACTTTTCTTTATCTCTCTCTCTCTCTCTCTCTCTCTCTCTCTCCTACCTTCTCTCTTCCTCATCTCCCAGGGTCTAATTTGCATAGCAAATTTTAATCAACATAACCTCAAACTGCAATATATACTCAAAGTACATATATATTTGAGTACATACATGCATTACATGTATGCATTACGTATTTAGGAGTACACGAAGGAAAGAGAGCGAGAGAGAGAGAGAGAGTGTTCTCCTCGCAGGCAAGAAACTCGACAACGCTCATGTGTTCACCACCCCGTAATTACTTTCTCTCATGGTGTACGTTAATTCAAATTGCTTTCGAATTACCTAACGTGCGAGGCCTTCTTACGCTCTCGCTTCCTCATCCCTCTTTTTGACACACACACTCAACGCCACAGTGAGCCGGTTGAATTTTAGCTTTGCCACTGGCACAAAAGGCGTTACCAGCGTCACGCGGTACCGGAAGTGGCAGTAGAAGAAGAAGGAGAAGAAGAAGAAAAAGAAGAAAACGAGGAGGAGCAAGAGGTGAAAAAGCCACTCGATTTGGCAAATTTCCAACAGCGGTTTTCACTTTTTCGATTTCTTCCTCAAAATTCCTCTCTCTTTTTTATTTTCAATTACTATCTCTATACATATACAAGTCTCGTGTATTATGGATTGATATTGAAAATTCAATATAAATATATAATGTATTTGTAATCTTTATACGTTTATCTCTTATTTAATGGATGTTCAATTTCCCGTAATTCTCCCATATATCCCCGAGTCGAAATTTAAGCCCTACTTTCACCCTGAATTTTCAGGGTCTATTCAGGTTTAGCAGTCGTAAAGTAGGGTCTAATTCTAATACAATTAGACCCTACTTTGACTCCCAAAACAGGCGGAAATTTGCCAATCTTCCATTTGGAGAAGCAAAGGAGGGTCTACTTCTAAGAAACCTATACCGTACTTTTAAACCTCGTAGACCCTACTTTCATACTCCTAGACCCTACATTCTAAAAGAAAATTTTGAATTATTTTTTAATGCATTACTTGAAACACTGCAAATGCAAAAAGTACTCCAAATTCATAAATAATGATGTGTTTTATAGCGTCTATATACACTTCGTGTATATAGACGCTATAAAACACATAAAATTCCACTTTTACTCATCCCTAGTGCTTCAATTGAATCTGAGCAAATCTTCAAATTTTTCTTTTTCTAATTGTAGGGTCTAGGAGTATGAAAATAGGGTCTACGAGGTTTAAAAGTACGGTATAGGTTTCTTAGAAGTAGACCCTCCTTTGCTTCTCCAAATGGAAGATTGGCAACTTTCAGCCTATTTTGGGAGTCAAAGGAGGGTCTAGTTTTTAAAAATTGTATTGAAATCAGACCCTACTTTACGACTGCTAAACCTGAATAAGCCCTACATTTTCAGAGGCTAAGTAGGGTCTAAATTTCGACTCGGGTCGTCACATTAATTTTCAATCTCTGTATACTATATAGTGTGTACATATATGTATGGTTGCATTGATTTTCAATTATCTATTCGCTGCCATTCTAACCAGTGGAGGCTTCACTTGTATCATTGTATTAACATTTTCAGCGGTTATTGAAATTTCAGCGAAATATATCGATCACTAATTTTAATTTATAAACTGTAAGTTTGCTCTTCATAATCAGTGTGATTTTACAATTGGGAGCGCTAATTATGAAACTCTTATCATTTTGTTTATTGTTTATTATTATAAATAAAAAATAAATAAAAATTATTTATTATTATCAATATTATTATTATTATTATTAGGGTTTCATAGCAACGGGTCGAAACCCTTTGCATTTTGGAGAAGTTACAATTGCAGAAATTTAATTATTTTCAAAAGTAATAAAATTCTTCAAAGAAATTCGATTATGTTCAAATATTGAAAAAAATTCTCCATTCTCGTCAAAATTTCAATTATTTTTAGAAATAATTAAATTCTTCTCCGAAATTCAATTATTTTCATAAATTTTTAATAAAATTCTTGGCAAAATTTCAATTATTTTTAAAAATTTACCTCAATTCAATGATTTTCAATATCTACTATTTTAATAAAATTTTCTAAAAGAATTCATTTATTTTTAAAAAATTAATAAAATTCTACGCAAACCTTTAATTGTTTTCATAAAATAACAAAAATTCACCAGGAATTTAATTATTTACCTACAAATTTTTTATACATTTCTTCGCAACAATTCAATTATTTTCATAAATAATAAAATTTTTACACGGATTCAATTATTTTCGTAAATAATAAAATTCTTTTTAGGAATTCAAAATTATTTTCATAAATAATAAAACTCATTGCTAAAGTTCAATTTAAAAATGGATTTCAGTGAAAATTTTAGATTATAATTGAATATTAAAAGAAAAAGAAAAATTTTATAGTTAAAAACACAAAAAAAATCTAATTTTGAAAAAGTTACAAATTAGGATCGCAGAATTTCAATTATTCTTAAATACAATTTTCATCGAATTTCTCAAAAAATGTAATTACTCTAAAAAATGTTATTAAAATTGGTTAAAAGAATTCAATTATTTAAAAATTTGTTCATAAAATTCGTTATGGGAATTGAATTTTAAGAAACATTTAATTATTCAATAAATTATTTCATTTTGTAGTTAAATAATTGAATTCTAGTAGAATTTTCTAATTAAAATTGATTGAAAAATGGATTTCAGTTAAAATTTTAGATAATAATTGAATATTAAAAGCATTATAGCGTGAATTTTTATAAATAATTGAATTTTGAAAAGGTTTTAAATTAAAATTTTTGAAAATCTGAATTTTTCATGATTTTAATTAAAAATTCTGTGGAATTAATTTCTTTTAGAAAGTTTAATTGCAAATTTTTTTTTTGAAATTATTTAAAGTTTTTATTTTCTAAATATTTAATTAAAGAATTTACGAAAAATCCAAATTTCCTAAAATTGAATTCTAAATTTCTAAACAAATGGATTTGAAAATTCATAAGGAAATTTTGCCATAATGATTAAAAATAATTGATAATTTAATTCTTTTGAAGAATTTTATTATTTAGGAGAATAATTGTATTCTTGCAACGAATTTTTATTAAATTTTTTTTTAATAATTGAAATCTTGTGAAGAATTTTATTGTTTATGAAAATAATTGAATTCTTGCAATGATTTTTATTAAATTTTTTTAAAATAATTGAATTCCGTAAAGAATTTTATTATTTATGAAAATAATTGAATTCTTGCAATGAATTTTATTACATTTTTTAAAAATAATTGAATTCTATTGAGAAATTTTATTAACATAGTAGATTTTGAAAATATTTGAATTTTAGCAAAGAAATTCATTATTATTTGTGAGATTTAATTGAATTGAGCAAAAAATGTTTGAAAATAATTACGTTTCTGAAGGAATTCATTTAAAAATGTATAAACAAATTTATTTGACAAAAATTAAGGTCCTGAAGAAGTGAAGACATTCTAAGTTTTAAAAATGTATTAAAAATAATTGAAATTCTATGAAAAATGTTATTATTAATAAAAATAATTAAATTCTTACAACGAATTTTATTAAATTTTTTTAAATAATGTAATTCATGTGAAAAATTTTATTACTTGTAAAAATAATTTAATTCTTGCGAAGGATTTTAGAAAAAAATTGTTATATTTTAATTTTTTTTCTAAATTTTTTTTGGAAATTTAAATTATTATAATTTGTTGAATTTCATAAAGGTTTGAATTTGAATTTTTCGGGAAATTTTAATTTCTATAGAAAAATAATAATGATTAAATATTTATTTTTAAAAAAAAATATTGATGTTTTCGAATAATTTTACAATTGAAAAAATTCGTAAATAAATGTAATAGAATGTTTTTTTATCTAAATTATTTAATTATTTTTAAAATGATTCAGTACTTATATTCTTTAGGGTCAGGGAAAAATTATGGAAAAACTCAACAAGAATTCACAATTATGCAAAAAAAGAAAATTTGCAAGGAAAAATTACTATAGAAACTCTGTAATTATAACCCTGTAAATAATTATCACCTTGTAAATAATTGTCACCTTGTAAATAATTATCTCCATGTAAATAATTATAACCCTCCGAATAATTATTACCCTGTGAATAATTAGTTAAAAATTAGTTTCACATGGTCTATTCCTGGAAATATAATTATAACCCTGTAAATAAATAATTCTGTAAATTTTTTCGAAATTGAACTTTAATTCTCTAAATTTCCTTTTTTTTAAGTCAACTTTACCAATTTACAAGGAATTAAAAATTATTTATCTCGATTTTTGTAAAATTTCCTCTCTCTATCCATGTACATACGTATATGTTGAGTCGATAGAATCAAAGCATCTATTACTAAGCCAGTTTTCATTCGTATAGCAACAAGGCGGCACACGGTTCTCATGATGAGAAGAAAATTCACTCGGTAATGAACGCTCTCTCATACAGTAATTTGTAAAAGGAGGTTTTTTTTTCATAAGTAAATAAAAATTTTCTTTTCTATCCCCTGAATTGCAGTGTTAGCATTTTGTTCGTGAATTTCTTTTTACTATATATAATTCTCAACTAATTTCTTAGTTAAGAACCGCGTATATTACAGAACTGCACACTCTACTCTTTAAAGAATTTCATAAAAAGAATTTTTCACATAAATTTTTCTTAAAATTACGTTATATTCAAAGCTCTTTTCTATGGTTGAATATAAATAAAAAAAAAAAAAAAGAACGGAGTTTGGTAAATAGAAAATAATATTCTCAGCGCTTTAGGGATTATTTCCAAAAGAAGAAAAAAATACGCTTTTACAGTTTATTATCTCTTTTGTGGACTGTAAAAAGCAATGCTAAATTAGAGCCGATTTCAGGAATTAAACTGGGATCAAATTGCGAGATTTAATACCCAAATTCAGTTCTAAATTGATACTTATCTGCTGTTTTGAACGTTAAAATTTTTATCACTTCTTTCAATTTGTATTTTATTGAAAATTATTGATTTTTTTAAATTATAAATTTACTTTGACTTTCGATTCGATTTTGACTTTGACATTGACAAAAAATTAATTTTGTTTTTTCCTTACTTTTCCTTGATTTTCAGACAAAATTTTGCATTTTAAACTGACCCTGAAAAATATTCTGACTAGCTCTAAAAATTATTAGATTAATTACAAATAAATTCAATTAAAGTTTTTCAAAAAAAATTAAATCTACAAAATTGTTAGTTAAAAGTATGAAAAATACAAATTTTCAAAGATTTTAATTTGAAACCAATTCAAAATTCAATTATTTCCAATAATACATTCTATAATGTTTTTAATATTCAATTATTATCTAAGATTAAAATTAAAATTTATTTTTATATCAATTTTTATTATAGAAAATTCTACGAGAATTCAATTATTTACAAACAAAAATAATTAATTTATTGAATAGCTCAATGTTTGTTAAAATTTAATTCTCATAAGGAATTTTATCAAAAAAAAATTTTTAATAATTAAAATATCTCGACGAATTTTAATAAAACTTTTAAGAATAATTACATATTGGAAGGAATTCGTTTAAAATTGTATTAAAAATTGTTTTGAATTCCTAAAAAGACTTTTATTATTTATGAAAATAATTGAATCCCTGTAAAAAATTATTTATAAAAATAATTGAATTATTGCAAAGACATTTATAAAAAAATTTGTAAATAATTGAATTTCTGTGAAATTTTTTATTATTTATGCAAAAAATTAAATGTTTGCAAAGAATTTTATTAAAATCGACGCTGTTATGTTTTAAATATTGAATTATCTAAAATTTAAACTCAAATTCATTTTTAAATTAATTTTTATTACAAAATTCTACAAGAATCCAATTTAATTATTTAAATACAAAAATAAATAATTTATTAAATAATGAAATGTTTCTTAAAATTTAATTCTCTTCACTAATTGTAATAAAATTTTTATGAATATTTACATTTTTCGTAGAATTCGCTTAAAATTGTATTAAAAATATTTGAATACCTGTAAAAATTTTATTATTTATGAAAATAATTGAATTAATGCGAAGAAATTTTTATAAAAAATTTGTAAATAATTGGATTCATGTGAAATTTTTATTATTTATGTAAAAAATTAAATGTTTGCTCAGAATTTTATTAAAAAATTTTTAAAATAATTAAATTTATTTGTAAAAATTATATTAAAATTATAGATATTAAAAATCATTGAATTGAGAAAAATTTCTGAAAATAATTGAAATTTGGCAAAGAATTTTATTAAACTTTTTGAAAATAATTGAATTTTGAAGAAGAATTTTATTATTTGTAAAAATAATTGAAATTTTGACAAGAATTTTACTACTTTTTAAAATAATTGAATAACTAAATTTTTTTTAGAATTTTAAACTAAATATTCTTCTTTAAATTCATTATTTAAAATAATTAATTAATATTAATGAATGTAACTAATTTCAGAAGAATTCAAATTATTAAAATTTTTTAAAAATTTAAGCTTTTTCAAAATTTCTAACTAAATTCATTTAAAATTGAAATTTTATAAAATTTCAATTAATTTCCAAATGTTTAAGTAAAATTATTCATTAACTAACTTATAAATAATAATTTTATAAAAGCAGCTCAAGAATTAAGTTATTTATAAAGAAGTTATAAATTAGCAATTTTAAAAATAATAGAATTTAAAAAATTTTCAAATTAAAATTTTTGTTGAAAACACTACAAAAATTCAATTTTGGAGAAATTATAAATAATTGCAGAAATTCAATTATTTTTAAAGAAAATAAAATTTAACTATGTTCAAAATTTGAAAAAAATTCTCTTAAAAATCCCAATTATCTTTATAATTAACAAAATTCTTCTCCAAAGTTCAATTATTTTCATAAATGTCAAAAAAATTCTTGTCCCAATTTCAATTATTATCAAAAAATTTTTTAATTTCAAAGATTTTCAATATCTACTATTTTAATAAAATTTTCCAAAAGAATTCAATTATTTAAAAAAAAATTTAATAAAATTTTATGCAAAGATTTAATTATTTTCATAAATAATAAAAATTTCACAGGAATTTAATTATTCTTATAAATAATAAAATTTTTTTAAGGAATTCAATTATTTTCATAAAAAATAATTAAATGTTCTAGAAAATAATAATTGAATTAAAATGATGAAAATAAATTTGATGAAGTTACAGTAACAATATTCTTATAATATAAAATAATAATTTTATCTCTCGGTCATTTTTAATTATTAGAAAACATGAAGAAATCGATCACTCCGAGTCTTCGACTCGGAGCAATCGATATCTTCATGTTTTATAACAAAATACTTTTATAAGTTGTTTAATTTAAAAAAGGTATGAATTTGAATCTTTTGAATGTCTTAATTCCTGTGGAAAATCCTGCTCCAAAAATAAGATTAAAAATAGAAATTGTGCAAATATTTTTCTTCTTTTTCCAAAAGAAAATAATAATTTTGTTAAAAAACTTGTGATTCATAAAGAAAAATAATGCAAAATAAATAAATTTTCTATTTCTTAATCACAGTTGTTTAACAATTTTCTAATTTTGTTTAGAAGTAAAGAACAAAAATCTGCATAATTTCAATTTGACAAAACATAATTTTTAACAAAATTTTAGTCTTTGAATGAAAAAAAGTGAAAAAAATTCTGATGATTTCTATTTTTTATTACAATGTTGAAATAATTATAAAATAAAAATAATTATAACATAATAATAGAATATACAATCTATATCTAAAGATAACAAAAAACAAAAGAATAAACAAAAGACAACTTCAGAGTGTGAGGGACAGAAAAAGTGAATGAATCAAAGAATGAAAGAACATTCAAATTATTATAGTTAATTTTTTCCAGTATTTTTAATAAAAATCCCTGTCAGAGTGTAAATGAAAATCAAAGTGAAAGTGAAAATCAAAGTGAATGTGAAAATCAAAGTGAAAGTCAAAGTCAAAGTTTTTAATATCAATATCAAAGTCGAAATCAAATCGAAACTAAAAATCAAATAACAAAATTGCACCCTAGTAATTTTAAATAAAATATCAAAATCTACAAAAAAAAAAATTCCCTTTATTTGAACGTTCCAAATTTTAAAGTGCAACTCTTCTTACACTGCAATTTATTTGAACAACGACTCTTTCATTTTGTTAAAATTATACAAACACACACACCTTTCGAGAGTGTCAATTATTATTAACAAGAGAGAAAGAGAAGAACAAAAAGAAAAAACTTGAGACTCCAATTAACTTTAGAATTTAAAAACAAGAAGATATCTCGTCACTATATAGATGTGGAAAAAGTTTTTCGCCAATATTTACACACAGACACATAGACACATACACATGATTAAACTTGAGTCAAATAAGGCGTCGTATGCAAAGCATGAATTGAATAGCAGTTGAGTTTTAGCGAAATGCAAATTTGCACGAGCAATCGCGCGAAAGCCAATAGCGTTAATTGGTTTCAGGTATAAATTGGCATCGTCTCGTATTACATCCTCCGACAATCCCTAAACTCATCTCCATAGGCTCTCTTCAACTTGCAAAATTATCAACTTTCCATCAATATCCCATTTCCTATAGTCACTGGAAAAAATACCCCACAGAAAAAAAAATGTATTTTCCAAAAAAAACACATATTTGAAAAAGAGAATGAAAGTTCCGAGTCGGGAAAGTTCAACGACCTTGTCTTGTTTTTCTCCAATGATTTCTATTTTTTTTTTAAACCATCGTCTCTTATTTTTTTTAAATAAATATTAATTTTCCATTTATTGATAAGGGTAAATTTTGTCCTTATAACTTACCCTTGAATTATTTTAATTTCCAAATTGAGAAAAGTGGCGAAAATTTGAGCGATGAAAGCGAAAACAGAGTTTATCACTGGTCACTATTTTTCTTTATTAAAAAAAAAAACACTATCGAAGAGGTTGCACAGGAAAAAAAAATTTTTTGAAATCTCGATCGATTGGCTTATCGATTAGTAACACAATATAAACACCGGAAACCGGCAGAAGCACGCCGGAAATGTGGGTTAACCTTGAAAGGACCGGTTCCGACGGTACGCGAAAGTGTTTTGGGTGGCGAGTATCAACACGACGCTGGCGACGCCGCTTGTCAGCCGGCAGAATTTCCGGAAATCGATAGGACAACGTCGCACATGCGTAAATCATGCGCGACCATACCAAAAAGGGGTTTTCTAGACAACGCTTTCTCTCTCGCTCTCTCTCTCTCTCTCTCTCTCTCTTTCTCTCTTTCCTAAAGTAATGTGAATTTCTTTTTCCATTTGACTTCTCTCTTTCACTTTCTATAGCATTTTTCTTTACTCACTCTGCTTACTCTTACTCTTCAGCAGACCGCCGTTTTTCTTTTCCCAGTACATGTCGTTGGCATACCGCTTCTTGCAAATTTTCTCATTCGCCTCTTCTCCTGTTTTTAGATATATGTACACAAACACGAATTCCTTTCGTAAAAGATGAAAATCAATCGAATTTTCCGTGTTTGGAATTTGAGAAAATTTTTGGAAGATTTTTTTAATGCATTTGTCAGAAGTAAATTTTTCTAAGGTTTCTTTTTTGGAAAGCAATTCTTTGATGATATAATTTATGTTAGAGGATTATCTTTCTGTACTCATATTTCTACTGAATAATGCAACATGCACATATATATATTGTTGGAGTAATTCTAATGTCGAGAATTATTCATCACTTATGAAGGGTTATTCGATTCGGTGAAATAATTTTCCTTAAACTCTGCAAAATTTGTATTGCAGCGAAAATTGAGCTTCTATTTCAGAATATTCTGTTTTCCCAGCTGAAAAAGTTCTATATATAATTTCAGAATTATTCTATAGAATTATTCTATATGAATTCTAGTATCTATTCTATAGAATTTCACTAGTTTAATTCTATGAAAATTTCTACATGAATTCTATTAAATTTTAGTTAATTTTTAATTTGTTGATAAACATTTTTATGGGTATTGAATTTAAAAAAAATTCAATTATTCAATTAAAATTATTTATTTTTCTATTTAAATAATTGAATTCTTGTAGAATTTTCTATTAAAAATTATAATTTCAGTTAAAACTTTGGATAATAATTGAATATTAAAAGCATTATATCGTGAATTTTTAGAAATAATTGAATTTTGAAATTAATTTGTTTGAAAAAGTTTAATTGAATTTGTTTTAAATATTATTTCAAGTTTTTATTTTTTAATATATATTTAATTGAAGAATTTACGAATAATTGAACTTTGTAAAATAGACTTATTCCAATTGTATGAAATTTTCATCCATTTAAATTCTTGTCTAACTAAAGAAGTTTTTACTATACTGTTTACTAATTACTGGAAATTACATTTTTCCTCACTTTTTATTGCTTTAACAGTTTAACTATTGTTGCAAATTTTGTAATTTAAGAAAGTCTTATAAAACTTATTTTACTATACAGAAATTTAAAAGAAAATAATTGTCTGACTAATGAAAATATTCACTACTGATTAGAAAATATTTGAATTTAAATATAATTTTTATAGTTTCACAAAGTCTCAAAAAACTTCTTTTTACTAATAAAATTAAAAGAAATTTTAAAATTTGTTTAACTTTAGGGAATATTAATATTAAATATTTACACCTGATTAAAAAATGTTTGAATTCAAAATTTTGTGCATGACGAAAAGTAATTTTAATTTTAACCAATACTAACTGGATATTTTTCCTAATTACATTTCTGTCTGATGGTAATTGATTTACACTAGTATCTGGAAACTTTTATTGATTGCTTTTCTTTCGGACTGAAATTGATTTATACTGCTATAATGGGAAATATTTATTCATTACATTTCTGTCTTAATAAAACTGTAATTCACTGTTGATGCCAAGAATACAAGGAATTTTTTGTTTTTGTCTGACTAAATACAATTTTTACTACTGATACCAAATACTAAAATTTTAAAGTCTGACTAAATTGACTTTCTCCACTTAATTAAAATCAGTATTAAAAACTTTTCCAGTCAGACTGAAATTTAAATTATTATTTTTTCTTATAAGTAGTAGAAATCAGTTTCAATCAATGTTGAAATTAACTTGGTATACATTTTTATATATCAGTAGAAAAAGACAGTTTAGTCAGACCTCCAAAAACTTAAAATACACATCAGTAGTGAAAGAAATAAAGAGTGAAACTAAAATTAAAATTGAATGTAATTTTATTGTAAGTAGTAAAAATAGTATTTAGTCAATTTAATTTTAGTCAAACAATGCATAAATATTTTTGTATTTTGATTTAAACATTTTCTGCCTAAAATTTATTTGTACTACTAATTTAAAAATTGGAATCATTATAAATTTTTGCCAACTGCAAATTTTTTATTTGCAAAAATTTTAATGAAACTGTCTTTTTTTTTACTTTTGAACAAACATATAAAAGAAGATTTTAAAATTGTCTGATTAAAATCGATTTGTACTACTAGTTTTAGAATTTTAATCATTACAAAAATTTTTTTTGCAAATTGTGAGTTTTTTAATTTGAAAAAGTTTAATGAAACTGTCTTTTGCTGCTTCGAAACAAATCTTTAAAACATAATGAAACATTGAATTGTCTGACTAAAATTTATTTTTACTACTAGTTTGAAAATTTTAATCATTATATATGGGCAATTCCACGTGAGATTTAAGTCGACCTCTTAAAATCGGACAAAAATATTTTTTTTCTATTCTGTATCGAAAAAAACAGATACGTATTTTTTTATTTATGTTTAATTGTCCAAATTTTCGAGTTATGAATTTTCGAAAATTTGGACTTTTAATTGTAGACCTATATTCAGTAGCTTATAAGTCCGAAAATATTGAATTTAGGAAAAAGTTGTCAAAAAATGAAAGTTTTAGTTTTCTTTCGACTTTTAAAAAATGTAAAAAAAAAATTTTTTTTATAAACAAATTAATTTTTTTTAACTTTGGGCCGGATTTTTTTTAATTTTTTTTTTATTTTCTTGTACCTTATAATATAGAGAAGATTTTCCAAAAAGTCCCGAAATGGGCCTGATGTGTTAAATGAGTTTTAAAATATTTTCAAAAATCACTTGCAAGCATCACAGTGGGATTTTTTTTACATTTAACTTTTTGAAACTGTTTACAGCGTAGACCCTTTTATTTAAAACAAAGAACACTCAAATATATTAAAAATTATATGCTGTAGACAGTTTTAGAAAGTTAATTGTAAAAAAATCCCACTGTGATGCTTGCAAGTGACTTTTGAAAATATTTTAAAACTCATTTAACACATCAGGCCCATTTCGGGACTTTTTGGAAAATCTTCTCTATATTATAAGGTACAAGAAAATAAAAAAAAAATAAAAAAAAATCCGGCCCAAAGTTAAAAAAAATTAATTTGTTTATAAAAAAAAAATTTTTTTTTAATAAAAAATAAAAAAAAAAATTTTTTTTGTTTACATTTTTTAAAAGTCGAAAGAAAACTAAAACTTTCATTTTTTGACAACTTTTTCCTAAACTGAATAATTTCGGACTTATAAGCTACTGAATATAGGTCTACAATTAAAAGTCCAAATTTTCGAAAATTCATAACTCGAAAATTTGGACAATTAAACATAAATAAAAAAATACGTATCTGTTCTTTTTCGATACAGAATAGAAAAAAAATATTTTTGGCCGATTTTAAGAGGTCGACTTAAATCTCACGTGGAATTGCCCATATATATTTTGCGAACTACGAACTTTTTAATTTGAAAAATTGAAATGACACTCTCTTTTTCTACTTTTAAAAGAAATATATAAAAAACATTGAAACATTGTCTGACTAAAATTGATTTGTGGTACTGGTTTTAAAATTTTATAGGAAAATTTATGATTAAAGAACTCAAAGAACACGGGGAAGAAAAAGAAGAGTAGAAAAGATGAAAAAATAGAATAAGAAATAATATAAAAAAAAATAAAATAAAGAAGAAAAAGACGTAGAAGAAGAAGAAGAATAAAAAGTAGAAGAATAAGAAAAGAAAGAGATGCAAAAGAAAGGTAGATTTGATAAAAAAATTCTGATAGTTGATAACCAAAAATACAAAAAAAAAATTATTCCTTTACAAACCAACAGAAAAATTCAATATTCATAAGCATTTTTACATTACCTAAACGTCAACTTTCATCCCTTTCAAATACAAAATGCTCAAAGGAGTTCCAAGGCAAATCAAAAGAAGATTGAGAATTTCGAAATTCTTTCTTTATAGAAGTGCGTGTGATGCTTTGGAGTGTTTAGATATCTGAGATGCTTGCACAATGTCACTCCTGCAGTGAATGCCATACCGCAAGCATACCACTTCGAAATCATCTCTCTAATACGACATGCGGTATACATACATTGGATATATATATATATATATGTAGATTTGTACATATATACACATACAAAACACTTGAAAACATTATCTGAAATGTTGTTTTCGTTTATCAAATTTCGAGAGAGAAAAAAATGCAATAATCTCCCGTTCATTCTCGAGAGGATATGGTAAATAATTGCGTTTTCAAACACAGAGAGATACAATTTATTATTCGCTACTGCGCGTCTGAATCACTTTTAGATCCTTCAAGTATAGAAGAGGAGAAAAATGAAGCTTGAAGGTAAGCTTGGGTATTCATACGGAAAGGAGAGTCTTTCTCTTCAAGAGCTAAAAAAAATTTCCGTCTACAAGAAGTAAAAGTAAAAAAAAATTAAGTATATTCCTTTATATGCAAGCATTGTGCAGCGAAAGGCACATGATAATAATAATAGTAACAATAATAACAAAAATAATAATAATAATAATATTAATAATAATAAAAATAATAATAGTATAATAATAGTAATAATAATAATATTAATAATAATATTAATAATAGTAATAATAATAATAATAATAATAATAGAAAAATTCCCTAAGAAGACGCTTTATTTAGAAACGCACGACTTAACAGAAATTATTTACTGAATCGCTAAAATACGTTTCTGTACGGTTAAAAGAAGAAAATTCTGTTTTGAGCATTTGACAGCTGGAAAACGACATGAATTTAAAACAAATGTGGTCGGACTGAAAGTGGCATTTTCTACTGTTGTGTAAAGAGAAAAAAATTAAAAGTAAGACGGCTGACTAATATTTATTTTTACTACTTTAAAATGGTGATAATAATTCACAGTGAAACTAATTAATAAAAATATTTTTTTCATCTAATAATTAATAGTAGTAAATAATAATGATACTAGATCTTTAAAATACAAGGATTACAAATATTGTCTGACTAAACTTTACTAAACTTTACTACTGAATCTAAACGTGAAAGTATTAAAAATCTTTGTCTGACTAAAGAGTTAGTTTTACTACTGATTCTTAAAATACATAAAGTAAAATAGTTGCTTATCTTGTTGATTTACTGCTAATGTAGTTTAATAGTTTAATCTTCAATACTAGTTTACTATACTAATGACTTAAAAAATAAACAAGACAGTAATTTAAAGATTAGAGTTTTTAAATTAGTAGTATAAATCGGTTTTAGTCAGACTAAGTTTAAAAAATTTTTGTACATTTTTAAGTAAGTAGGACTGTGTCGTCATAAATTTTCATCGATAGTAAAAGTGGTAAATAGTAATAGATATGTGATGGTTCAAAACTATTGAAATTAGTAGTAGAAAGTAGTTTTAGTCAGAAAATGATAAAATATCCTTCTAAGATCAACTTTTTCTACTAAAAAAAAAAATTTAACCGTTGGCTGACTAAAACTGATTTATACTATTGAATCGAAACTTCCAATCTTTTTGTTTACAATTCAATTTTACAAAATTCTTCATTTAAATATATATTAGAAAATAAAAACTTAAAATAATTTCAAAAAAGTTCCAATAAACTTTTTTAAAAAAATTAAATCTACACAATTTTCAGTTAAAAGTATAAAAAATTCAAACTTTCAGAGATTATAATTTGAAACCTTTTCAAAATTTAATTATTTCTAAAAGTACTTGAAATTCGATAAAATGGAACTGACTTTTATTTATTTAATTTTATTTAGAGAATAAAATAAATAAATAAATAATATATAATAATAATAATAATAATAATAATAATAATAAATAAATAAATAAATAAATAAAACATTTAAATTCCTGTCTAAGTAAAAAAGAATTTACTACTAATTCCAAAGACACAGAATTGTCATTTCTGTCCGACTAAATATTGTTTTCACTACTTATGGTCTATTCATAAACTATAAGTAAAACTTTAAGGGGGTCAATAGAAGAAACGTCGCTAATGTATTTAAGATTTCCAAAAAAGTAAGGATGATGGGGGGGGGGGGTAAAATTTCAAAAAAATGTCTTACGTGTAATAACAAATGTTTGTAAATATCTCCTTACAGACAATCGAAAAATTTCCAAAAGACTAATTAAACTGTTTCTTCTATTAATACACAAACTTATGGATTAAAATATTCAAATACTGTCTGACTAAAAACTGACTTCCACTACTTAATGGATTATAAAGGGGTTGAACGTACACCGCCCCATGAACTCAAGTTTAATCTCAAGTAAACAAGATATAGAAAAAAAACTTTCTAAAAACATGCTAATGTTTTTTACTTGAATATACCTCTATCTTTACAAAAAAATAAAATCATTTTATATAATAAAAAATTTTAATCAAAAGGAAAGAAAGCTAGACACTGAAAGTTTCTTTATGCCTTATTTTTATCCCTTCCTTTTTTTCCTTCGCCCGACATGCGATACGACTTCGTCTTCCGGATGTGTATATATATCGATATTTTTACGGGCTTTTGCATAATCAAGTCATCGATCGACATTGAGTCGATGTCATTCCCTGTCAGAATAAAAATAGAGACAAGCCGGGTCGATGTCTCTCCTAGACATAAAAAATACATAAAATTCTTTATATATATATACATCCTTGTACTTTTTCCTCTTTTCTTCTTCTTCTTCTTCTTCTTCTTTTTCGTTGATTACAGAAATTCGTTCAACGAACAGGATTAGAAGTATAACTTCAGAGGACTAGAGGAGAGAGGCGAGGGGACAAATTCTTGAAAATGAACGATGTTAAAGGCGCATCAAACCGGCAACGAATTGGACAAATGCCAAAAAATTTTGTCTATACAAGATCTTTGCCAAGGAAATTTTTGCATTGCGTTATATGCGTTTTAACTCTCACAGTGAGAGCAATGACGCGGAATCTTATACTTTCTATCTTCGTTGTATTTTTCCCCCTCAATTCCAAGAATCTTGTCATTTCAACTTCCATATTCTCTATCTTATATGGCAATGAATATATGTTTCCTCCTATTCTTCCTCCCCCCACCCCGCACCCTCATGAGACTTGTAGGAGACTATTTGTCGTTGAAAGGATTGTAAAAAAGGGAATATCCACCAAAAGAGTCTCTCTCTCTTTTCTCTCTATTTCTCTTCCTCTCTCTCTTTATCTTTTTAAAAAGAAAATGACACTGGGTGTAAAAGGAAATCACACTCGAAAGATCTCTAAATTGTCCAACCAACAGAAATGGACAATTACTTGAGAAAATTGAGAAAATTGTAAAAGTTGTCAAAATTGTCAAAATTGTAACAATTGTAAAAATTCTAAAAATTGTAAAAATTGTAAAAATTGTAACAATTGTAAAAATCGTAAAATTTGTAACAATTGTAAAACTTGTGGAAATTGTGGAAATAGTGAAAATTGTACGAATTGTTGTACCTATTGTAACGATGAGTAAAAAAGAGAAAAAGTAAACAAATTCAAGAAAAATCCAACTTGTATAAAATTTCAAAATCGTAAAAAAGTGGATTTTGTTATCAGAATGATTGCGAAAAATAAAAAACCTTAAAATTATCTCTTTCTTTTTTTTGTGTGGTGGAAAATAAAATTTATACTGTTTCATTCAAAGGAATTTTATTTCTTTTTCAAATAAAATTCGAGACGAAGGTTTTTTTTATTTGCTTTTTTCTACATTTACATATTTATACAGAAACGCACGACTTATTACAGAAATTATTTTGTAAATCGCTAAAGAATGTTTCTGTAAGGTTAAAAATAGAAAATAAATAAATTCTTGTTCTGAGAATTTGACAGTTGGAGAACGACATGAATTTAAAACAAATGTGGTCTGACTGGAAATGACATATTTTCCACTGTTATCCAAAGAAGGAGAAATAAAAGTAAGACGGCTGAGTAAAATTGTTTTCTACTACTTTCAAAATTGGAGTAATAGTCAAAAATAATAATAATAATTCAAGGTTTTTAAAATAGACCAAGTTTAAATAAACTGTATGAATGACTCGATTTAAAAATCAGTAGTAAAATTTACCTTTAGTCAGGCAAAGTTCTAAATTCTATCATTTATTTTCAGAATCATTAGTAAACAATAACTAATGACTAATTAGTTATTTGTCCGACTAAAGGTAAACTTTACTACTGATTCTTAAAGTAAGATGTAAATTTTTTGTCTGACGAAAATTAACATTTACTATACTGATAAAGAAAAAAGGAATTAAAAATATACCGTCAGATTTGAATTACTTAAAATTTTTTGAAAATAATTCAGTTTCTGCGACGAATTAAAAGTTATTTGTAAAAAATAATTGAATTATTGCAAATAATTTTATTATTTTATTTAATAAAGTTGAATGTTTCATAAAATTTAAATCTAAGAATATTATAATAAAACATGACTGAGAGTTTCATTTATGAAAATAATTGAATTTCTACAATCATTTGTAATTCAATTTTGGAGAAATTGCAAATAATTGCAGAAATTCAATTATTTTCAAAAAAAAATAATAAAATTATTATCAAAAAATTTTTTAATTTCAAAGATTTTCAATATCTATTATTTTTAAAAAATTTTCCAAAAGAATTCAATTATTTAAAAAAAAATTTAATAAAATTTTATGCAAAGATTTAATTATT
This sequence comes from Leptopilina heterotoma, assembly GCF_015476425.1. NCBI lineage: Eukaryota > Metazoa > Arthropoda > Insecta > Hymenoptera > Figitidae > Leptopilina > Leptopilina heterotoma. The sequence goes on from NW_025111022.1 coordinate 727,480, forward strand.
TTCATAAATAATAAAAATTTCACAGGAATTCAATTATTCTTATAAATAATAAAATTTTTTTAAGGAATTCAATTATTTTCATAAAAAATAATTTAAAATTCTAGAAGATAATAATTGAATTAAAATGATGAAAATAATTTTGATGAAGTTACAGTAACAATATTCTTATAATATAAAATAATTATTTTATCTCTCGGTCATCTTTAATTATTAGAAAACATGAAGAAATCGAAGACTCGGAGCAATCGATATCTTCATGTTTTATAGCAATACTTTTATAAGTTGTTTAATTTAATTATTTAATTTAATTTAATATTTTTTTAAATTTTCTTATTATTTAATTTTTTTTATAAAGGTTTGAATTTGAAATTTTTGAATGTCTTAATTTCTGTGAAAAATCCTATTCCAAAAATAAGATTAAAAATAGGAATTGTGCAAATATTTTTCCTCTGTTTCTAAAACAAAATAATAATTTTGTTAAAAAAATTTTGATTCATAAACAGAAATAATGCAAAATAAATAAATTTTCTATTTCTTAATCACAGTTGTTTAACAATTTTCTAATTTTGTTTAGAAGTAAAGAACAAAAATCTGCATAATTTCAATTTGCCAAAAAATAATATTTAACAAAATTTTAGTCTTTTAATGAAAAGAAGTGAAAAAAATTCTGATGATTTCTATTTGTCATTACAATTTTTCATTTACTATTTAAATGATTTTATATTAATTTTTAAAAAATTTTTAGTGATTTTATTTTATTCTCTATTTTTAAAAATGTTAGATTACTTTAATTTTTCAAATTCTACATAACTTTATTTTCATTTCTTCAAATTTTAATTTTATTTTCATTTCTTCGAGTTTAAATTTTATTTTCATTTCTTCAAATTCGAATTTTATTTTCATTTCTTCAAATTTCAATTTTACTTTCATTTTTTTAAATTTTAATTGTATTTTAATTTTTTAAAAATGTAATTTAATTTTATTTTCTACTTTCAAATTTCACTACATCCTGTACAAGTGAGTTATACTTTTTGTCCCTATTATTACCAGCAAAAGGTAGAAATATTAAATAAAAAATTTTCGAAAATTTTATTTTTAATTATAAGAGTGAGAAAATAAAGTAAGTTTCCAAGAAATTAAAAAGTCATTTTAAATCAATTAATGTTAATAGCCAACGAAGAGAAATTTACTAAATCTTTCTTCTGAATCAGTCTAACTTTTAGTCTATCGAATATTAATATTCCTATTAATATTTTTTAACAGGAATTTAAAAAATATTTATCCATAGTCTGACTAAAACTGATTTGTACTACTAGTTTCGAAATTTTAATCATTTCATTTTAATTTAAATAAATGTGAAATAAACTTCTAACGGATTTACATAATTGAAAATGAGAAAAATAAAGAAAATAGTCCAAGAATAATAATATAGAATACTTTCCCTTCAAATAAACGAATTTTTTGTTTGTTAAAATAATTTTTAAACACACAACGGCAAAATAATGTAAATTAAACATTAACGTAGTCGTTCATTTGAATTTCCGAAACTTGAAACATTTTTGAATTGATAATAAAATAAAAATTGATTCGATTCGAGCTTGAAATTTCTCGGTCAGCGGAATATTTTTACATCGCATCTTTATAAATTTGAAACATTGAAAGTAAGTCGTTTTCTGGCTATGGCCTTTTTTTGACCGTATAATACACGAAAATGGAAAGAAACTGTAGAAAAAAAAGACAAAGAGAGATCGAGGGTAAATAGGGGGCGAGTGAGAAGGAAAGAAATAGAAAGAAAGAGAGAGACAGAAACTGAAAGTGAGAGTGAGAAAAGGACCAGGGGTGAACGGCAAGCGTTCTCTATTGCGACGGGTGTTGCCATGACACCACGAAAGCTTCACTCCCGTTTTCCAAATCTCTCTCTCTCTCTCTCTCTCTCTCCTCTCCGACCCCCATGGGCAGTGTGCTTCGCCTCGTTCAACACCCCCGAATTGCGAGATACTCGTAAAATTACCTTCAATGGAACAAGAAAAGAGAAAAAAAAGAGAGAAAGATACCTCTTCCTTATTTTTTCCGTTCATTAAAATAGTTGAGGTGGATCAAATGATCATTTTATCACTCCCTCCAAAAACCCTCTCTCTCTCTCTCTCTTACACCACTTTTTATTTCGTGTTTAACGGTCAAAAGTGCTCATTACTATCTGAAAATTAACAGGAACCTCGAATTTAAACTACCCATTAAGATTTTCATTACCTCTCTCTTTTTTCCTTCTCCAATATATAGAGAAAGTTATATACGAAAAATGTACCATTCGATGTAGAAGTGGAAAAAGCAAATAAAAAAAAACCTTCTTGAATTTTATTTTGAAAAAGAAATAAAATTCTTTTGAATGAAACTGTATAAAATGGAAATCTAAATTTTATTTTCCACCGCACAAAAAAGAGAAGAGATAATTTTAAGGTTTTATTTTTTGCCATCGTGATAGGAGAATTTACTTTTTTACGATTTTCAATCGTAGATTTTTGAATCAGTAGTTAAATAATAAATACTTCCTTTAGTCAGATTGATTTCGAAATTATTTTCTTTCAGTAGTAAAATGTCTATTCGTAAGTCTGACTAAAGTGCCCTTTTTCTACTGATTTATAAAAATTTATACCAAATTAATTTCAACATTGCTTGGAACTGACTTCTACTTTTTATGGGAAATAAGCAACAATTTGGTCTGACTGACTTTTTCTACTTATATAGAAATTTGTTTAAAGAAAATATTTAAATATTGCCTGACTCTAACTAATTTATACTACTAACTTGAAGATTTCAATAATTACAATCATGTCTGACTAAATACTGTTTTTACTACTGATTTCGTCAGACACAAAATTTAAATTCAAATACTTGTTAATCAGTAACCAAATTTCAATTTTTTTTTTTTATTTCAGTAGTAAAAAGAAGTTTTGTGAAACTTTGTAAAACTAAAAAATTAGCGTCAGTAGTAAAAGTAATAAAGGAGGAAAAAAAATCATAAAACCTAGTTGCCTTTAATAAGTAGTATTTTTACTTTTTTCTAAAAAAATAAAAAGAGTTGAATAAGACAATTCTAGTCAGTCAATGATCAAATACTTTTAATATTTAGCAACAAATATTTTTAGATCAGTAGAAAAAGGCAGTTTAGTCAGACTTTTCAAGGTTATAAAATTTGTAACAATAACAATTGAAAAAATAATTATAGTAAAACAAGAACTAAAATGTATGTAATTTAATATCGGTAATAAAAACAATATTTAGTCAGACAAAAATGTAATAGTTAAAAAAATTTAAAGTAGTAGTATAAACCAGTTTTAGTCAGACAATGCTGAAATATTTTGTATACTTTTGTATATAAGTAGAAAAAATCTGTTTAGTCAGACAAAAAAAGTAAGTTTTTTTAAAAATCAGTAAAAAAAAATTTTTAGTCAGACATGAATTGTCTTTGATCAGAAAAATATTAGATTTGTAAAAAATTTGTAATTTAAATTTTTGTTGAAAATACTAAATAATAGGTACAAATTTGGAAAAATTACAAGTAATTGCAGAAATTCAATTATTTTTAAAAGTAATAAAATTCAATTGTCTTTCAAATTAAAAAAAAAAATTCTCGTCAAAATAATAAAAATTTCACAGAATTTCAATTATTTCAATAAATAATAACATTTTTTTAAGGAATTCAATTATTTTCATAAAAAATAATTAAAAATTGCAGAAAAAAATAATTGATTTTGAATGATCGCTATCTTCATGTTTTATAAAAATATTCCTATAAGTTATTGAATTTAAAATAATTTGAATTTGAAATTTTTGAAATTCTTAATTCATATGAAAAAATAATATTGATTAAATATTTATTTAAAAAAAAATTATTGATTTTTTCGAATAATTTTACAATTAAAGAAATTCGTAAATAAATGTAACAAAACATTTTTTTGAGTAAAATTTTTTTCCTTTTTTTCTAAAAATTTAAAAATTTTCAATCTCATTTTCAATTAAAATTTGTAATTGACAAATAGAATAGAATATGTAGTGTTTCTTTTCCAAAAGAAAAGATTGAGTTTCTGAACAATATTGTTAGTGAGAAATATAAATTATGCATAAAATGGGAATAATTCCTATTTTTAAATTATAATTTTTTAACAATTTAACAATTTTCTATTTTTTATAAATAAAAAGGAGAAAAATTTATTTATTCATAATAAACAAAATTTATTTGTTAATCATAATTTTTTTATATTTTCTAATTTCAAATATTGTTTTATTATAAATTATGAAAAAATACCTGCATTTTGTCGATCTGTCAAACAATATTTAAAAAAAACAAAAAAGAAACAAAAAAACAAAAGCACAGACAAAAACGAACTTTAGTGTGAACAGACAGAATAAAAGAATGAAATACAAAAATTATTATAGTTAATAAGAAAAAAATCCATAAACAAATCAAAAATAGTAACTAAACGAGTTTAAATAAAATCAGTAAAATAAATAATTATATTCTATTGCTTTCCCTGTGCAACCAAACAAATAAATAAAAATAATCAAGTTAAAAAGAAAAAAGAATGTCTCTAAAGATTCGAACGTTCAAAAAAAGGACGATTTTTTTATATTTCGTTAAAATTTCAATTTCGTCAGAAAGTATTCTTCTGTTAATTTAGAAAATTAATTACATTCTATAAATGTTCGGTTAGTTTAATATTTAATATTCTTTTCAGTAATTTTCGAGGAAATTTTAATAGAAGAAAAAAAATATTTGAACCTTCCAAACTTTAGGAAATAAAAGCTATTAATTTTTTAATAATTTATAAGAGGATCAATAAAAATCAAAATGAATAGAATTATTAATTTTTTTTACAATTTTTGCAAATTTTTGCAAAGAAAATTTAATTTAAATTTCAATAATTTCAAAGTCTCAATATGTACGATAGATATAGCGAATGTTGATAAAAAAGAGAATAATTGCCCAATTTAGTTAAATAAAAAACCGATAAATAGAGAATTTGAAAAATTTTTGTGAAAAATGAATATTCAGTGAAATGTAAATTCTCATAAAAAGTAATTGGGTTTGAATGCAAAAAATTAACAATTTTCTCATATTTTTTATAAATAAAAAGGAGAAAAATTTCAGTCAAACAAAATTTGTTATAAAAAAAAGCATATAATAAAGAAAATTTATTTGTTAATCATAATTTTTTTATATTTTCTAATTTCAAATATTGTTTTGTTATAAATCATGAAAAAAGATCTGCATTTTGTTGATCTGTGAAACAATATTTTTTAAAGAAAAAAAAAACAAAAAGCAAAAGCATACACAAAAACTAACTTCAAAGTGTGGACAGACAGAATGAAAGAATGAAATCCGAAGATTATTTTAATTAATGTTTGATTATTTTCTTTTGGTTTGGAGTGACACTGAACTAATTTCAGTGTTTTACTTCAGATTCGGTCAGACCTGAAACTAAATTCGGTTTGATAATTAAGTTTCGGTATGGGACGAAACTAAATTCACTCTGATAATTCAGTTCGGTCTCCTAAACTTTATTTTCAAACTGACCCGAAACTAAATTCAGATCGTTAATTCGTTTTCGTTAATTTGGTGGGTAATTTGGTTTTTATACAAAAACTAAACTAAACTTTAAAAAATTACCGCCTTTTCTTGAAATTGATTTTCATTTCAAATTTAAAAAAGAGAAAAAAACAAAAATTTCTCTGGCGTGACGAATTATTTATACAATATACAGATATATATATGTACAGAGTTTCGTTTATTAATACATTGGTAATTTTCCCCCTGTTTGATTTACCACTTCCGACGATGATATAGTCAGAATAAATCTGATATTCGCAATTCATCTTGTGTTGAGTTTTGTATCACAAAATGCAGACAAAAGCCCCGGGAACGCACACGCAATGGACACGCGTCGAGGCTTATGGCCTATCTGAATTGCAAATCTGGAACGCAATTAAAAGTGTATCTCGCGCGAGAGTGTAACGGCAAGAGTCGAATTTGCAATTAAGGCAAAAAACATTAACGATCGCGTCGTATGCGAGTGAGAGAGACAAACAAAAAGGATATATTCCGAATGACGTCTACGAAATTAGCGATTATTAAGGGAAAACATTTTTCTGTTAAAATTTAAAAACAACTGTATTTTTTATGTTCTCTTCTCTTTTATGTACAAATTCTACAATTTACCTGATGGGACTTCTTCTTCACGAAAATATAATTTCTCTTGTTTTACTTTTATTCTTATTAATCAAATTATTCAAATTGCTAAGAAAAAATGAACTTTTTTTTAAACTTTTTTTCAATTTTTTCTTTGCTTTTATAAGGAAACTACAAAAATTTCTATTTTTGCAGTGAATTTTGACAGAATTCTGCGATTAAATTAAATTCTGATAATTATTTATAAATTTATAAAACAATTTTTGATTTTATACCTTTCATTATACCTATATTTTTTTTAATTTGATCAATATTATTATCACTAGGGTTTGAATTTTTAATACAATTTGTAGAAAAAGCCTTTTATAAATAAATAGCTGTGTAAATAAATAAGTAAATACATAAAATTTTCAAAAGTTTATTTCTTTGCTTGTAAAAACAATAAAAAATACAACAATATAAATATTTACTATTTATAAGTAAATGTATAATTTTTACATTATCTGTAACCTCGACGAGTTACTGATTTTTGATAAGTAAATTTTCATAACATGTTTTAGTCATTTTACATTGATTTATTTGTTTATTTGCAAAAAAAATTTTTTTAAAAATTAATAAAAAAAAATTTTTTTAAATTAAAATAAAAAAAAATTAATAAAAAAAGGATCCTATTGTACACATTGTATTCAAATTTTAAATTAAGATAATAATAATCAAATTTAAAAAATAATTGTTTATCTTGATTGACATTTGCAATGACTTTTCTTTACATTTGTCTGAAAGTCGATGGATCTAAATTTGTAAACATTCAAATGAACGAAATTCATTTATTTTTTCTTCAAATTGAATTTCTATTACAATAATTTTGCGTTACTACGAATAAAAGAATTAGTTATAAAAATAAATTTAATTTTTTTAATTTTTATTGAAAGTCGCAAAATTGTATTGATTATACTGTCGAAAAATGCATAATTTAATTTTAAAATTTTTATTTTTGTTTTTCTTTAATTTTTTATCGTCAAAACTCTTCTCCCATGGCTCCAATTTTAGGCGAATTGTTTTTCCCACTGGGTATATTATTTAAGAAACAAAACATTATCGGAATTTTCTTCATAATTTTACGGTACATTTTTTAAATAAAATTTCCCGGGGGGGATTAAAGTTTAAAAAATAAATCATTCAGATGTTGTCGCCGTAAGAAACAACTAATATTATTATTTTTGGTGAGTTGGTTACTCAACTGAGAGCCAACTCTACTTTATTTATTTAACAAGTAAAAGTACAAAAACTTGGAGATAATCAATCCTTCCAATTCTTCACTGAGCCTTATTGGAAGACAAACGTGCTATCACTTTGAGTAGCGACTAATTAATCTGACCACACCTGCTTATGCTTTAGTTTTAAAGGACTGTGAACTCGTCCCCACTCTTTACAATACACACTCATACTTCATACTGTCGACACAGACAGTAGATAATAAAGTCATTTTTTCTAAAAGACTTTTAAATAATAATTAAATTATTATTGTTAATTAACGAATTGTTTTTTGTAATTATTCTTTAATAAAAAAGCCTGAATACGGTTCTTCTAGTTTCATAATATTTTAATGTTTAGTTTTCAACTCTAAAGAAAATAGAATTTAAGTGAAATTCATTTTTTAATTACTTTTTATTAGAAAATTTTTCGAGAATTCAATTATTTCAATACAAAAATAAATAAATTATTAAATAATTGAATACTTCTTAAAGTTAAAATTTTGACAAGAATTTCATCAAAATTTTTAAAAATAATTGAATTCTTTTGGAGAATTAAAAAAAAAATTTTAAGAATAAATGCAATTTTCTATCATTTTATTTGAAATTGTATAAAAAATAATTGAAATTCTGCGATAAGTTTTGTTATTTAAGAAAATAATTGAAATATGATGAAGAATTTTATTAAATTTTTTTTTAAATAATTGAATTTCCGTGAAAATGTTTATTTTTTAAAAGAATATTGAATTCTTGAAAAAAATTTTATTAAAATTTCTTAAATAATTGAATTGTTTAGAAGAATTTTATTTTTTACGAAAATAATTGAATTGTTTCGAAGATTTTTACTAACATTTTTGACAATAATAATTGTATTCCTAGGAAGAATTTTATATTTTACGAAAATAATGATATTCTGTGATAAATTTTATTATCATTTTTCAAATTTTTAAAGCATTTTATCAAAATTTTTTAAAATAATTGAATTCTCGAGAAAAATTTTATTGTTTATAAAAATAATTGATTTCTTGTGAAGAATTTTATTCAAATTTTTGTTAATAATTGAATTCCCATAAAAAATGTATTATTTCTAAAAATAATTGAATTCTTAAGAAGAATTGTATTGGAAATAATTGAATTGTATAGGAAAATTTTATTAAAATTGCAATTTTATTAACTAAATCTTGTAAAGAATTTTGTCGAAATTTTTTTTTAAATAATAGAATTTTTAAAAGAATTTTATTTAAATTTTTAGAAACAATTAAATTTTTTATAACTATTTTTTTAAATTCTCTTAATATATTTGAATTCTTTCGAGAAACTTCATTAAAAAATTAAGAATAATTGAATTGGAGCGAAGAAATTTATAAAAAAAAATTGATAAGTAATTAAATTCCTGTGAAATTTTTATTATTATTCTTAATTGAATTCTTTTGGAAAATTTAATAAAAATACTAGATAATAAAAATAATTGAAATAATGGGATTTTTTGAAAATAATTGAATTGAAATTTTACCAAAAATTTTATTACATTTTTTGAAAATAATTGAATTTCGGAGAAAAATTTTATTATTTATAAAGATAATTAAAATTTTGACGAGAATTTTTTTTAATTTTTGAACATAATTGAATTTATGCGAAGAAGTTGAAAATAATTAAATTTATGTAATCAGTTGTTCTTAAAAAAATTCTATTTAAATTCATTAAAAATTGATATTTTTAAAAATTTTAAATTGAAACTTTTTAAGTTCATCTATTTATGAAGATTGTAAGCGCAACTCTTTTGAAATTGAATTGATTTTGAAATTTTTAAGTAAAATTAAATTTTAAATAATTTTTAAGTAATAATTTTATGATATTTCTTCAAGAATTAAGTTATTTAAAAAGAAATTATTGTCAGATATAGAAAAAAAAATTGAAGGTTTTGTATTAGAATTCTTGTCAATTTCATAATTTATGAGGTAAACAAAAAAGACATGATAATTCATAATTTTCTTATAAATTCTAAAATTTAATTTTTTCCAGTACTTTTAATAAAAATCCCTGACTAATTCTAATTTCCATGACTTTTCCTTGAATTTCCCGACCTGTGGCAACCTTGTTATATCAAAAAATAGATTAAATCCTAATTTAATCCAAATTTTTAGTATCATTTTGATCCAATTGGGTATCAATTTAATACTTTCAAGAAAACTATGTGATCAAGAAAAGTAATAGTATAAAGTTTCTAAATGAAATATTGTACTTCATATAAAATTTAAGAAACTTTAAACGTTTAAAAAAAAAACATTTTCATAAAATTACTGATATCAATAAAAAGATGTCATGAGTAATTTACGAAAATATTTTCTTCATTTGAACTTGTGGATCATCATTATTTTTAATTTTTAAAATTAGCACCCGAAAACTATTTCTCTAATCATTCTAATTATTATTAACGTTTCGATGACCTTCACCAAGAATTTTTTTTTTCACTGATTGCGAGAATAATTAAGATTTCCATTCCAGAAAAAAAAGAAATCATAAAAATTTCTAAAATTGTTTTCTAATGACATAAAGAGATGACACTAGTTTTACGCAAATTTGGTTTTTTGACATGTTTTTCTTGTTTTCATTTTAATATGTCTCTCAGATGATTGCCGACAATATCAATTAGTGTGTGGTCCCGTATAATTTATCAGAGAGAAATGCCGCTCCTCGTTGTATACACAAGATTTACGAATCAATGTGTGGGGAATAAATGTCGATACCTGTGGAAGCGAGGAGCATCTTGTTTACACGAGAAGAAAGATCGATTCAAAATTGCCGGTTTTATGGTTAACCGGTTAATCGAGCCACCTCTTGATGGATCCGAGTGTATAATCATCATCATCGTCATTCAAGCCCTACCAGTAATTTGTAAGTCGTAAAACAAGCTATATGGCTCGTGTCGAGGGTGACGCAGGTTGAATGTAGTGTAAACGCATTTTTCTTTTTGTATAATAATAATATATGGAAAATTTTATCTCTATTTTCCAAATTCCCAACTTTTATTTTCACTCAACGTGGTAAATAATATTTAGTTAATTTTATTTATTTCAATAATGTACGTGCTTTGGGGAAAGAAAAAAAAATTATATATTATTGAGGCTTCTCTGAAGTTATGAACGTTCAAATGAACGAATCTTCTTTTCAGACTTCGCACTCCATAATTAATTGTATAAAAATTTTGTTAAATAATTAATTCCTTTCGACTATTTTATGCAAATTCGAATTCAAATAATTGAATTTCTGAGAAATTTTTATTATACATAAAAATAATTGAATTCTTACAAACATTTTTACAAAAATTTTTTTAAATAATTCAATTCTGTTTGGAAATTTTCTGAAAATAGTAGATATTGAAAATTATTGAATTTCAAAAAGTTTTTAAAAATAATTAAAACAAAGAAATCTTATTAAAATTTTTGACAATAATTAAATGTCTTTGTGGTATTTTATTAATTTTTTTCCAAAATAATTGAATTCTTGTGAAAGACTTTATTAAAATCTTTTTAAATAATTTGAATTTCCAAGAAGAAATTTATTACTTTTAAAAATAATTAAATTCTTGTGACGAATATTGTTATTTATGAAAATAATTAAATTTTTTCGAAGAATTTTATTAATTAATTTCGGGAATAATTTTATTAATTATCGACATAATTGAATTCTTTCGAAGAATTATTTATGTAAATAATTGAATTCTTGGGAAGAATAATTAATAAAAATGATAATAATAATTGAATTATTTTTAAAAAAAATGTAATTAAAATTGTATTTCAAATAATTGATTTCTTTTCAACAATTTTATTAAAATAGTTGAAAATAATTGAACTCGTGTGAAAAATTCTAATATTTTTGTAAATAATTCAATTTTTCCAAAGAATTAAAAAAAAAACTATTTTTTAATAATTTATTTTTTCGAAGAATTGAAATTAAATTTTTAAGAATAATTACATTTTTCGAGCAATTACTGTAAAATTTGTATTAAAAATTATTGAAATCCTGCTATGAATTTTTTTATTTATGAAAATAATTGAAAAATTGCTAAGAATTTTATACAGATTTTCAAAAATAATTGAATTCTTGAGAGGAATTTTATTATTTATGAAAATAATTGAATTAATTGCGAAAAATTTTATTAAAAATTAAAATATTTAAAAAGAATTGAATTTCTGTGAAAAATTTTGTTATTTTGAAAATTATTGAATTATTCTTAACAATTTTATAAACATTATTTTATAAAAAGATTTCAATAAATTACTGATTGCAATAAAAATTCAAAATTTAAATTTTAGTAGAAAGAATTAGTAGAAAAAATTTAATTTGAAGGAAAAATGAATAAATTTCATTCATTTGAACGTTAAAAACTTTAGACTCATTTTAATTCTTCTTTTTACACTAACAAACATTTATAATTAATTATAATTATATTTAATCGTCAATCTTTGTAAAATTCAATTATTTACCAATTCTTAAATTAATATTTTTTGAAATTTCAATTTCTTTTAAATTTCTAATTAAATTCTTTAACAAATTGTATTATTATTAAAAAAAATTTACAAAATTCTAATTAATTCGATAATTTTTTAATAATCTTTTAAAAATTCAAGTATCTTTAAAATTATTGAAGTAAAATTTCTTAGAAACCAATTTTTTCAGATTTTTAAATAAAAATATTGAAAACTTGAATAATTTTGAAAATAAATATTTAATTATTATTTATTTCTTCACAGCAATTGAAAAGTATTTCAATTTTCAAGAATTTTAGTTTAAAACCTAAACTTTAATTATTATTATTATTAAACAATTTTGAAAATTGTAACTTTTTTTGAATTAAAATCCTTCTTTATGCTAATTAAAATTAATTTACTTTAAGAAATTTATTTTAGAATTTAATTATTTTAAATAAATTTAATTATTTAGAGATGAAAAAAATTTAAAGTATTGTCTTTAAACTCATAGTGATTCAAAAGTATTTATAAGATAAATACAAAATTCGAGGAGATATTAAAAATTTTATCATATATAAAAATATTTTTCGACACCAAAAAAGCAGAATTTTTTGAAGAACTGACTTGTGGGAATCCTATTTTTGTTGAGGCTCGGTGAAACTAGCGACCCGCCGGCCGCCACCCATCAGAAGAATCCATAGGCGCCGACACACATAGTAGCGCGGTGGCCCTATACGGTTCAATAAACGCAAAAACAACGTACGCTAGCTATTACAGTCTATTAAAAATATTTTCAATTGTCACATTTTCAAGAGCAATAATCCCCCTTTAATTTTTGACCAAGAAATAAGCATTCGGTCTTAAATTATTCGAGTTATGAATTTTTTTCCGATTTTTTTTTTAATTTTCGTTTTTCTGATACGGGCGGGTGGGGACGCTGGCTATCAAAAATTTATTAAAAATATTTTTAATTGTCACATTTTGAAGAGCAATAATCCCCCTTTAGTTTCTGACAAAGAAATAAGCATTTGGTCTTAAATTATTCGAGTTATGAATTTTTTTCCGATTTTTTTTTTAATTTTCGTTTTTCTGATACGGGCGGGTGGGGACGCTGGCTATCAAAAATTTATTAAAAATATTTTTAATTGTCACATTTTGAAGAGCAATAATCCCCCTTTAGTTTCTGACAAAGAAATAAGCATTTGGTCTTAAATTATTCGAGTTATGAATTTTTTTCCGATTTTTTTTTTAATTTTCGTTTTTCTGATACGGGCGGGTGGGGACGCTGGCTATCAAAAATTTATTAAAAATATTTTTAATTGTCATATTTTGAAGAGCAATAATCCCCCTTTAATTTGCGACCAAGAAACAAAGAATTGGTCTTAAATTATTCGAGTTATGAATTTTTTTCCGTTTTTTTTTTCCAATTTTCGTTTTTCTGATACGAGCGGGTGGGGACGCTGACTATCAAAAATTTTTTAAATAAATTCTTATTGGTCACATTTTAAGAAGCATTAATCGCTCTTTAATTTTTGACCAAGAAATAAGCATTCGGTCTAAAATTGTTCGAGTTATAAATTTTTTTCCGATTTTTTTCCCAATTTTCGTTTTTCTGATACGGGCGGGTGGGGACGCTGGCTATCAAAAATTTATTAAAAATATTTTTAATTGTCACATTTTGAAGAGCAATAATCCCCCTTTAATTTGCGACCAAGAAACAAAGAATTGGTCTTAAATTGTTCGAGTTATAAATTTTTTTCCGATTTTTTTCCCAATTTTCGTTTTTCTGATACGGGCGGGTGGGGACGCTGACTATCAAAAATTTTTTAAATAAATTCTTATTGGTCACATTTTAAGAAGCATTAATCGCTCTTTAATTTTTGACCAAGAAATAAGCATTCGGTCTAAAATTGTTCGAGTTATGAATTTTTTTCCGATTTTTTTTCCAATTTTCGTTTTTCTGATACGAGCGGGTGGGGACGCTGACTATCAAAAATTTTTTAAATAAATTCTCATTGGTCACATTTTAAGAAGCATTAATCGCTCTTTAATTTTTGACCAAGAAATAAGCATTCGGTCTAAAATTATTCGAGTTATAAATTTTTTTCCGATTTTTTTCCAATTTTCGTTTTTCTGATACGGGCGGGTGGGGACGCTGGCTATCAAAAATTTATTAAAAATATTTTTAATTGTCACATTTTGAAGAGCAATAATCCCCCTTTAATTTGCGACCAAGAAACAAAGAATTGGTCTTAAATTATTCGAGTTATAAATTTTTTTCCGATTTTTTTCCCAATTTTCGTTTTTCTGATACGGGCGGGTGGGGACGCTGACTATCAAAAATTTTTTAAATAAATTCTTATTGGTCACATTTTAAGAAGCATTAATCGCTCTTTAATTTTTGACCAAGAAATAAGCATTCGGTCTAAAATTATTCGAGTTATAAATTTTTTTCCGATTTTTTTCCCAATTTTCGTTTTTCTGATACGGGCGGGTGGGGACGCTGGCTATCAAAAATTCGAACAATTTTAGACCAAATTTTTATTTTTTGGTCACAAATTTAAGGGGGATTATTGCTCTTTAAAATGTGACTATTGCATTTTTTTCTATAAACTGTAATAGCTAGCGTACGTTGTTTTTGCGTTGATTGAACGGTATAGGGCCACCGCGCAACTATGTGTGTCGGCGCCTATGGATTCTTCTGATGGCTGGCGGCCGGCGGGTCGCTAGTTTCATCGAGCCTTTTGTTGAATGATTTCTGTTAATTATTTATATTTCTTTTATCTTTTTCCATAGACTACAATATTTCTAAATTCAGAATCCAAATTTTTGTTAAGACGATACTTTTGTTTTCAACTTAATTCAATCAATTTTTCTACATTCAAATTAGATTTCAATAAAACCGTTTAAAAAAGTTTCAGTATAAAATTTACTTTTGAATTAGTAAAATTTTCTCTAAAAAATACTAAAATTTAATATTCAAAATTTTTATTTACAGAATAACTTTTACTTTTATATCAAAGAAAATTTCTTTATGAAAATTAAAAAAATTTTACTTAAAAAGCAGTGAAATTTACTCTGGAAATAGAATAAAATAATAATATATTTTTATATTATAAAAAACTATAATTTTTCTAAAGTTTGCAAAAGGTAAAAATTTTCTTCTTGAAAATAACTAAAGAATTTTATAACTTATTTACAAAAATGATAATTTTTTTTAATCTTTTCTTTTTTTAAAAAGGGGGAAAGGAAAAAATATGCAAGTTTTTAAAAATTTCAGAGGATTTTCTTAATTTTAAGGGATAAAAAAGGGGAGAAGAGGAAAAAATGGAGAGTATATAAATAAAAGGACTAATTATGATCTTTGAAATAATTTTATAGAAAAATAAAAAAAACAGAAGTGTTTAAAATATCAACGCTTATTTTAACGGTTAAAACTTTAGACACATGAGTAAAAATGAAAATTTTTTTTCTACAATATTGAAAATTATATTTAATAAGTTTTTAATTATACTTAACAGCTCATTTAATAATTTTAATATATGTCAAAAATTAATTGAAAAAAGGCGAATTTTATGTCAAATTAAAAATTTTTGTTTCCTCCTATGAAAAGCAATTAAAATTCATTAAACTTCACGCTCAGCAGAGGGCGTCGAATTAATTGAGAAAAATATTCGCCTTCGACGACTATAGGGGTCTAGGAAAACTTTGTCGACAAAATTTTATTCGATTCGATGAATTCGACGCGATTTCTTTCTCAACAGAGTATTTTCGTAATTTTTTTTTCTCCTTCATTTTTAAAAGTGAAGATTTAAAATTTTTTTTCCTTTTTTGAAAATTATTTTCATGGGTTTTTTTTTGTCAAGAGAGGAAAAATGAGTATTTTTTTGATCAAGAAAGAGAG
The DNA here is from genome assembly GCF_015476425.1 of Leptopilina heterotoma. Classification (NCBI taxonomy): domain Eukaryota; kingdom Metazoa; phylum Arthropoda; class Insecta; order Hymenoptera; family Figitidae; genus Leptopilina; species Leptopilina heterotoma. The sequence continues at coordinate 743,296 of NW_025111022.1, forward strand.
AGAGAGAGAATAATTCACAAGCATCGAGATGACTGATCGCGTACGCGTATTATTGAGAAACGAAAAAATCAATGAGGTAGAAATTTACACCCGCGCACAAAGTTCACTGAAGTTTTCTCTTTTTTTTTTAGTGAACTCGTACCTAAATGAAACGCTAAGCAGAAAAGCTTTTCACCAAATTCTTTTTTCGTACTTTACAAGTAAAGATATTTTTTTCAAGGGACGATTGAATTGCGTGCGTTGACTCTCGTGAGTACTGTGTGTCGACGGTTTTCTTTTTTTTTTTTCTTTTTTGTCAACAAACATTACTCTTTTTTTTTAATCTACTTGGCAAAGTTGTCAAAGAAGGATAAAGAAAAAAAGTATAGAAAAAAATGAGTGAAAACCTACATGTAGGGGAACATAGTCTAGGTCGGCCACCTTTTTGACTTTTGTTTATAACTTTTTTTTAAAAATGAATTTGGACAATTGAAGTATATGGTTGGAAAGTCCTGTTTAATAGGAACATTTTTTCTGTACAAAGTAAATTGACAGGTTTAAAAATGAAAAAGTTATAAAGATTTAAAAAAAAAAAATTTGTAGTCCAGGTTGGCCATTACAGTCAAGGTCGGCCATGTTTAAAATTCAAAGGGCATTAATCGTTAAAAAATAAAATAACATGTTTGGAGTTACGGAAAATTGATTCTTTATTGTTTACAGTTTGTAACTTAATGAAATAACAAAATAATAACAATAAACAATATAAAAAAATAAATATAAATAAAAAAAAGTTTTGCACTAAAATATTAATAAAATTAAATAAAAATATTAATAAGATGATCAATTATATTATGAGTTATACAGAATTGCAGTTTTTGCAAATGAAGTAGCTCGTCCTCATCTTTGCGCATTTTAAACACATAGTGGCCGACCTTGACAGTAAGTAACATTACCGAATTGTTGTAACCATAAAGAAATGCGTTTCGGGATTCGATTTTTTACTTTGTTTTCCTTTCAACCATGAGTCCCACAAATTTTCTGCATACTTGCCTTGACGATTCAATTTGTTTTTTATCTTTTATTAATGGTTTTTCACATTATGCACAAAACTTTTTTTCAGCTTTTTTTGTACCGACGTCACAGAAAACACAATTTTTGATTTTCCGAAAATGTAATTGAACAAAAAGTTAGGTTTCACTAAGACAAGCCTCGACAAATATTCGCGTAGGTGGCGCTAGTGAACTTGACAAAAAAACGCGAGTGGCCTACCTAGACAGTAGACCAACCTTGACTACATTCCCCTACTAAATATGCAGCAAAGTGGAAATTGTGGAACGTAACATTTTTTTTTATTTTCCACAGTATTTAGAACATTTTGTGAAAATATTCATATTTTCATGAAAATATATTTCAGTTTTAAATAAATTAAAATCTTGACTAAAATAATGATAATGATAAAAATAAATTGAAATTTCAAGACATTACACAGAGAAAAAAAAATATTCAAACATAAAATTTTAGTCAAATGATAATTAAAAAGAATAATTTAATTTTTGGACTACAGCATTTGTCTCCCTATTTATTAATTTTACTACTGATGCAAATTTACAATTTTCAAAAGGCAGTCTAAACTGTCTTTTTCCATTAATTTTTATTTTTGTAGATCAAAATATTCCTAAGAAAATATTTGAATATGAATTTACTAGAACTGACTTACATTGCTTGTACGAACTTGAAAACAATTTTAAATTCCTGTCTGACTGAAAACGACTTTACTACTAATTTCAAAATAACGATTTTAGATTTTGTAACTCTACTTATTATGTTCACTACGTATGCAAATTTTTTTCTTAGAAAATAATAAACAGTAAAGAAAAATTAAAATCCTATTGGTTTTAAATTCAGTAGTAAAAAACAGTTTTAGTCAGACAAAATTTTAAACTATTGTCAATATTTAATTCTTTTAGTGATAAGTTTTGTATAGATCAGTAGAAAAAGACAGTTAAGTCATACTTTTCAGTAATAAAGTAGTCGAACAGAAATGTAGTGGATGAAAATTTAAAATTAGTAGTAGAAAATAGTTTTAGTCAGACAATGCTAAAATTTTTGTCTCGTTAACATTTCTGTATAGGTATGAAAAAAAATTATTTCCTTGAAGTTTTTTAAATTAAATAATTCTTCGTCTGACTAAAAATAGTTTTTACTACTAATTCTTAAAGAGCAATAAAATAAAATAGATGCTTAACTTGTTTACTTACTATCACTAGTGACTCTAAAAATAAACAATGAAGATAATTTAGTACGTTGTCTGACTAATTGTAGATTTTACTACTGATTTTTATAATATAGGATATAAATAACGACACTACAAATAAACTAGAGAATTTAGAAAGTTGTCTGACTAAAGGTAGGTTATACTACTGATTATTAAAGCAAGATGTTAATTTTTGTCTGACTTAAATTAATGTTTACTACTGATAAAAAAAGATTTTAAAATATTTTGTGAGACAGGAAAATACATATACTAAAACTAAAAAAAACAGAATTGAGCAGTTCGGCTGACTAAAGAGACGTTTTACTACTGATTTTTAAAGCAAAATGTAAATTTTTGTCTGATTTAGATTCAATTTTGGTGTTTATAGAAAAGGGATTAAAAAGATTTTGCCAAACTAGAACATAAAACTACTAAAATTAAAATGAAAGTAATTTAGAAATTTGTCTGACTATTGCAAATATTTACTACTGTTAAAAAATATTGGACTTTTAATTTTTGTCTGACTAAAACTAATTTTAACTATTAACAAAAAGTATATTATTCTTCAGCTATCGGTCTGTCTAAATTCAACTGTTTTTGTACTGATACAAAAAAAAATTAAACCATTGGCTGACTAAAACTATTTTATACTACTGATTTCAACAATACAAGAATTTTATTTACACTACTAATTGGAAGTTTGCAATCATTACATTCCTGTCTGACTAAAACTAGTTTCTACTACTTATTTTCAACTAATGTCTTTTTAATAATTTTCGAAAAAGTTCTTTGCTAATTTTCGAATCCATTTGTTAACAATATTCAATTTTACGAAATTTCAATTATTCGTAAATTCTTTAATTAAATAAATATTAGAAAATAAAAACTTAAAATAATATTTAAAAAATTCAATTAAACTTTTTCAAAAAAATTAATTTCAAAATTCAATTATTTCTAAAAATCCACGCTATATTGCTTTTAATATTCAATTATAATGTAAAATTTTAACTGAAATTCATTTTTTTGAAATGAAAATCAATTTTTATTAGAAAATTCTACTAGAATTCAAATATTTAAATACAAAAATAATTAATATTTATTGAATAATTAAATGTTTCTTAAAATTAAATTCCCATAAAGAATCGTTAACAACAAATTTTCAAATAATTGAATTCTATCAACGAATTTTAATAAAAAATTTTAAGAATAATTACATTTTTCGAATAAATTCGATTAAAATTGTATTAAAAATAATTGAAATTCTGCAATGCAAAACATCTTCTATTAATCCATTATTTTTAATAATTTTGAAATAAGTTGTTTAAAATTTTTCAAATTCAATATTTAGTAAATTCTTTCACAGTTATTTAATAAATTAATTTTTTCAAGTTTTGGAAGACGTATATAAAAAGTAAAAGAAAAACACTCTTTTACTTTTTTATAAAATTGACGACGTTTCTATTCAGAACCTGACCACCGAAACGTCGTCTATTTTATAAAAAAGTAAAAGAGTGTTTTTCTTTTATATCTTTTATATACGTCTTCCAAAAATCGAAAAAATTAATTTATTTTTCAAATTCATTTGTTTACAATTCAATTTTACAAAATTTCAATTATTCGTAAATTCTTCAATTAAATATATATATTAGGAAATAAAAACTTTAATTAATTCCAAAAAGAAATCCGCAATTAAAGTTTCTCAAAAAAATTTATTTCACACAATTAACAAAAACAGTTAAAAATATGAAAAATTCAAATTTTCAAAGATTTTAATATTTTTAAGAATTTTTTCGAGGAATTCGATTAAAATTGTATTAAAAATAATTGATATTCTGCAAATGAGTTTTATTATTAATGAAAATAATTGAATGCTTAAAAAGAATTTTATTATTTACGAAAATAATTGAATCCCCGTAAAAATTTTATTATTTACAAAAATAATTGAATGATTGCGAAAAAATTTATAAAAAAAAATTTGTAAATAATGAAAATCCTGTGGAATTTTTATTATTTTTTGAAAATAATTAAAAGTTTGTGTAGAATTTTATTAAATTTTTTTTTTCAAATAATTGAATTCTTTTGGAAAATTTGATGAAAATTAGTAGATATTGAAAATCATTGAATTGAGGAAAATTTTTGAAAATAATTGGAATTTCGGAGAAGAATTTAATTATTTCTAAAGATAATTGAGATTTTGATGAGAATTTTTAAAAATTTTGGAACATAGTTGAATTTCTGCGAAGAATTTTATTACTTTTGAAAATAATTGAATTTCTGCAATCATTTTTAATTTCTCTAAAAATTCTCCAAATTATATTGTACAATTTACGAACTTTTCATTCTTTTTCAATCAAATTACGGACTTTACGGATCTTTTTCCAAAAAAACGGACTTTCACGGACGTCAAGCAAAGTTACGGACTTTTACGTGATTTACGGTCCTAGTTCGAGCTCTGGCACAACCGAAAATTTCCGCACTTTCCACAATATTTTCTTCAAGCAAATTTTTATTTTTCTCAAAAAAAAAAAAAAACTAGAATCAATACAGAAATAAAAAGTCGAAAATTAAAAATGCCTTTTAATAAACTAGAAAATGAAAGATTTCGAAACGCGTATAAACTTTCAGTGGAATAATAATGAAAAATTCTACCAAGACCGTGAAGTTTAGACAAGAGGAGGGTGGAGGAGAAGAAGAAAAATTGGAACAATGTCGGAAATAATTACTGTCCCGTCATGTTCCGTCGTATTAGTAACGACTAATTATCTATGTTCGCGATGAATCACGACAACAGTAGTGATAAAAAAAAGACAACACTGCGCACAGACTTTGTTTGATGAAAATAAAGTATGTACATGACAGGGGTGTTATTTCTCCAATGTCTCTCTCTCTCTCTCTCTTTCTCTATATATATACAGCTCACACACGTGATAGTCTAGGACTAGTCTGATTCGATGGATCGCGATCCATTCGATATCGTGAATGATTCCCGAAAAAAAAGGAAGCAAAAGGGAGGAATAACGAGAATCATTTCGATATGGGGAAAATGCAGTCCCTCTCTTTCCACGAACACACGGCAATTCCATGCCAACACACACACTGCAGTGGAATTAACTCCAGGTGTATATGTGTGTGCAAAAATACACGTATATGTGTATATAACGCACTCTCTATATGGTTATGGCAGGTTTCAGGAGACTTTCATTTTAGTTTATTCATACTGGACCCTTTAAACTTTTCGCTTATGTCATGCGTTTCATCATGATAAAACTGATATGAAAATTAGCCTCAGTTTTTTTTTTCTATATACTCTTTCAATTTTATATCTCGTAATTTTTCCTAACCGAAACCATTACCAATGGGGGAAAAGCCGAAAGGAAAATTTCCTCTGAAAAGGGGATAGTTTTTTTTAAATACATATAATCACTAGAAATGATTAAAAAAAAAACTTCTGCTTTATAGGAATTGATGGAAAATGTAATAAATACCTAATCATTTTTTTTCCAAATTCAGACTATAAAATTAGTAGAAATTTTTACTAATAATTAATATTAAAATATTATGAGCAGTTTAATAAGCTAATAAAATAGTTGAATAGTTTAATAGCTATTGTTAAACATTGAAAAATTATTCGGTAATTAATTTTAGCTTAATATTCAACAAATATAATTAATAAAACGAAACTCACCATTACCTGAAGTTCCCCCATCTGCGAAGCTGTGACGAAAACATCTCCGCATCAATGGGCACCTTTGAACAAAAAAGGATAAAAATTAGGGTGAAGTAAATTATTTTTAATAAATTATTTATTAATTTATTTTTATGATTTTTAAAAATCATATTAAAATTAATGAAAAATTTTCCATTAATTAATGGAACTGCATTTGACTAATTAAATATTTTTTATAGAGAATGTCTAAAATGTCTAAAAAGTTTATTAATATTTATAAATTTATTAAACAAAAAATTTATTAAAAAATGAAAAATTGAATAATGGAAAGTGTTTGTAATATATAATAGAATTATTTATAATAACTAATATAATAATATAAGAAAAAAAATCTATAAACAAAACAAAAATAGTACCTGAACGAGTTTAAATCAGTGAAATAAATAAAAATAAATCACTTAAAAACAAAAGTCAAAAAGAATGTCTCTAAAGATAAAAAGATTCGAACGTTCAAATAACGACGATTTTTTTATATTTCATTAAAATTTCAATTTCGTTAGAAAATATTCTTCTGTTAATTTAAAAAATTAATTCCTTTTCCATAAATGTTCGACTAGTTTAATATTTAATATTCTTTTCAGTAATTTTCAAGAACTTTTCAATAGAAGAAAAAAGATTGTTCATTTGAACCTTCTAAACTTTAGAAAATAAAAGCTATTAATTTTTTTTACAATTTCTGCAAAATTTTTTCAAAGAAAATTTAATTTAAATTTTCAATAATTTCAAAGTCCAATATGTACGATAGATATAGCGAATGTCGATAAAAAAGGGAATAATTGCCGAATTTGGTTAAATAAAAAACCGATAAATAGAGAATTTGGAAAATTTTTGTGAAAAATGAATATTCAGTGAAATGTAAATTCTCTTAAAAATAGTAATTGGGTTTAAACTTTAAATGCAAAAATAAAAATCCAATTTAACGCATATTATGAGAAATTAAAGTTTTCATCGAATTATTTAAATAAAAAATTGTTTCAAGAGAAAATTCTAGTAAAAAATTTTAAAAAGTATATTGAATAAAAATTTAACTCTATTTAACGTAGGTATAGTTAGGAATAATTTAAATTTTACAAACTTTCTAGTTTCTATACAATTTTTAATATGCAATATTGCATATTCAAGGAGTAGCAGTCAAGCTAAAAGTTAGTCGAACTGCATAATTTTTTATTTTATGTAATTAAAATGTATTTCAGAGAAAGTGTGAATATATTCTTTGTCTCCTTGAACATGGAAACAGGTTTTTTTTTTAAAAATACTTGTGAATTTTTTTCCACTAATTTCAATTTCTATTTAAATATAAATTGCTTTTTGCCTTTCAAAATTACAATACAAAAAAATATATGAAATAATTCTATAAAAATATAAAAGGAATTCTCTGATTTTCAGACAAAATTTTCACATTTATTTACGAAATTCTTTAATTGAAAAGTTACTCGAAAACACCAATAACTTCTTTTTTAAATAAATATTTAATCTTTTTTATATTCCAATAGAAATAAAGATTTTAAACAATTTCAAATTATATCCTTTTGAAATTCAATAACTTATAAAAATTAAAAATAGCCCAGTGATTAAATTATTATTTTATATAAAAATATTGTTGATCTAACCTATTCGAAATTATTTTCATCATTTAAATTCAATTATTACTATTTTTTAGAATTTTTCAGTAAAATTCTTGTTTAAATCAACTATGAAAAATTCAGACTTTTAAAGATTTTAATTTGAAACCTTTTCAAAATTTAATTATTTCTAAAAATTTAGCTATAATGCTATTAAAATTCAATTATTATCTAAAATTTTAGCCGAAATTCATTTTGAAATAAATTTTTATTAGAAAATTCTACGAGAATTCAATTATTTAAATACAAAAATAAATTTATTGAATATTTAAACGTTTCTTTAAATTGAATTTTCATGAAGAATTTTATTCACAACCTTTGAAAATAATTAATTTCTTTTCAGGAATTTAATAAAAATTTTACTGAAATTTATTAAATTAAGGAATTTTAACACAATTTTTGAAAATAATTGAAATTTTTTGAAGAATTTTATTAAAATTTTTAAAAATAATTAAATTCATGGGAAGAATTTAAATAATAATTTATGAAAATAATTGCATTCATGCTAAGAATTTTATTAAATTTTGTTTAAATAATTAAAATTTTGCCAAGAATTTAATTGAAATTTTTGAAAATAATTGACTTCTTGAGAAGAATTTCGCTACCTATTTATAAAAAAAAACTAAATTCTTGACGAATTTTTCAAAAATGTTGAAAATAATTTATTTTCTGCAAAGTATTTTATTACTTTTTAAAAGAATTGAATTTTTGTGATAAATTTTAATAATATCAAAATAATTGAATTTTTGAAAAGAATTTTATTAAAATTCCTTAAAATAATTGATTTTATGGTAAGAATTTTGTTGTTTACCAAAATATTTGGATTCTTTTACAGGATTACTTCAAAAGTTTTGAAAATAATTGATTTTCTGCGACGAATTAAAAGTTATTTATGAAAATAATTAAATTATTGCAACGAATTTTATAATTTTATTGAATAAAATTGAATGTTTCTTAAAATTAACAATTTTAAAAATAATAGAATTTAAAAATTTTCCAATTTAAATTTTTGTTAAAAAAACTAAGAAAAAATTCAATTTTGGAGAAATGACAAATAATTGCAGAAATTTAATTATCTTAAAAAAAATAAAATTCAATTATGTTCAAAATTTAAAGAAAATACTCGTAGAAATCCCAATTATCTTTATAAATATAACAAAATTCTTCTCTAAAGTTCAACTATATTCATAAATGTCAAAATAATTCTTGTCCTAATTTCAATTATTTTCAAAAATTTTTCTTATTTCAATGATTTTCAATATCTAAGATTTTAATAAAATTTCCCAAAACGAATTCAATAATTTAAAAAAAATTTTAATAAAATTGTATGTAAATTGTAAACATTTAATTATTTTTATATTCTATAATAAAAATTTCACAAGAATTCAATTATTTTCATTTTCAATAATAATCAATTGTTTTAAGGAATTCAATTATTATTTTCATAAAAAAATTATTTAAAGTTCTAGAAAATAATAATTGAATTAAAATGATGAAAAAATGAAAATAATTTTGATAAAGTTACAGTAACAATATTCTTATAATATAAAATAATTATTTTATCTCTCGGTCATCTTTAATTATTAGAAAACATGAAGAAATCGATCACTCCGAGTCTTCGACTCGGAGCAATCGATATCTTCATGTTTTATAACAATACTTTTATAAGTTGTTTAATTTAAAAAAGGTTCGAATTTGAAATTTTTGAATGTCTTAATACCTGTGGAAAATCCTGTTCCAAAAATAAGATTAAAAATAGAAATTGTGCAAATATTTTTCTTCTTTTTCGAAAAGAAAATAATAATGTTGTTAAAAAAATTGTGATCCATAAAGAAAAATAATGCAAAATGAATAAATTTTCTATTTCTTAATCACAGTTGTTTAACAATTTTCTAATTTTGCTTACAAGTATAAACAAAAATCTGCATAATTTCAATTTGACAAAACATAATATTTAACATAATTTTAGTCTTTTAATGAAAAGAAGTGAACAAAATTCTGATGATTTCTATTTTTCATTACAATTTGGAATTAATTAGAAAATGAAAATAATTATAACATAATAATAGAATATACAATCTATCTAAAGATATAAGAAAAAACAAAAGAATAAACAAAAGACAACTTCAGAGTGTGAGGGACAGATAAAATGAAAGAATAATGAAAGAATGAAAGAACATTTAAATTATTATAGTTAATATTTAGGTAAAATTATTCATTAAATAATTTATGTAAGTCCCGAGACAAGTATAAATTTATTTAACTCAAATCAATTATAATTGATTCAAGTAAAATTTTCCTGATTGTAAAAAATTCTGAAAAAAAAATTTAATTGATTCAAATAACCGATTAATTGACTATTATCAATTAAATATTTACTTAAAACAAATAATATTTATTGGAGTCAATTAAATGGTATTTGATCAAACAATTTCAGTATTTGAAGCAAATATGAATTGAACCATTTAATTGACTCCAATAAATATTATTTGATTCAATTAAATATTTAATTGATAATAGCCAATTAATCGGTTATTTGAATCAAATAAATTTTTTTTTCAGTGTATTAACAACAACAAAAATGTGAAAGAAAATGAAAATAATTGAAATCATCTAATGTACTGTCGTTACATATGCAAATAAGTAATTTCTATTCCAAGAAGAAGGAAGTGATTAACAGAGACATTTGGATAATTCCATTTAACAAAAATAGATTGGCAATTAGTCACTTGCGGATTCCCGATTTAAACCAAGACGTAAATTGTAATCACTTGAGAGATCGAGAGAGAGAGAGAGAGAGGATGTATTAGGTATTAGCTTAGCTTCTCAAGACCCACGGTGACGACTGCTTTAAGAGAGTCGTGACAGTTTTATGGCAAGCGTGGAAATAATGCTCGTGCCGGCTCCTATACTTCTTGCGCGCCTCTCTCACGCGGCGTTTGTTATTCAACTCGCGACGTTCCTTCGGATAAAGTGCAGATCGTTTCTAAAATAATTGCACCCTGACTTAGTTTGCTGCTGAATTATTCTCCACAAATTCCTTAGAGAAATGTTAAGATGAATTCAACTTTTACGTGACGTCCTTTAGCGATGAATCACGCACTCTCAATGGTCAATTCTTATAAGCGACAATAAATTATATATATTAATATCGGAAAAATCCTTCTTTGTCCGAAGTTCCGAACAAAGGAAGATCATTTATATTTTCGAATAAATTTACAATTTACAATTTATGTTAATTTGTAATTTGTAAACTTCATTTTTATTTAACTCAGGGTTTATTTTTTACTAAATTAAATAAATAATAAATTTTTATAATTACACGGAACTTTGATATAAATACTGTAATCTGCATTATTATAATATTTATTTATTACTCAATCAATTTCGGAGAAGAATTTTATTATTTATAAAGATAATTGAAATTTTGAAGAGAATTAAAAAAAAAATTTTTTGAAGAAAATTGAATGTCTGCGAAGAATTTTATTAGTTTTGTAAATAATTGAATTTCTGCAATCATTTGTAACTTCTTTAAAATTCAATTCTTTTACTGTTTTTAACTAAAATTCTTCTATAAATCCATTGAAACTATTTTATTATGATTTTTATTGTCGAATAAATTCGCTATTTATGTTTATTAATTTATAAATTTATATTTAATAAATATATATGCAAATTTAAAAATTTTTTAAATTAAATTAAATTTAAAATCCTTCAAAAACTATTTATTAATATTTACAGAGTAAAAAAACTTATTGGGAATTTTTTTTAGCAGACCGTGAAAAAAATTCCTACTTTCAACCTTTTAACTAAACGTTAATATTTTTGATACTTTTGTTAATTTGTTTGCTACCAAAATCAAAAATAAGCAACATTACTTTTGTAAATTTTTTCGCAAAAGTATAAAATTCGAAATTTTATACAATTTTCCAAAGAAATCCTACAAAATTTTCATAAATATACAATGCAATTTTCATGGAAATTCTACGGATTTACCGATTGAAATTTTCACCTCTAAATTCCACGGAGAACTTTGTGAAAAAATTGATTTTATTGTAAAAAGGAAAAAAAATACAATTTTGAAACAAAAAGAAAGAATATTTTAAGTCACAAAAGTTGACCTAAAAATTGAATATCGAGGGGGAAAAAAAAGAAGAGAAAAAAAGAGTACTAGAACTAGTCAATTCAGAAGAAAAAGTAATATTTTTTCTTAAAACCCAGTTTCAATTGTATAACCAGATCTGCAGATGCTCGAGAGCTGCTTACCCCAAGGGAATAAGTAGAAGAGAAAGAGAGAGGGTGTTTCGTCTGCATTTAGAGTGTATTTTATTTCTCGAAAGTCTTTTCCTTTTCGCGCGGGTTTTTCTCGCGAACAATAATACACGTCTCTTCATTGTCATAAAATGTTTAAAAGAACAGAAGACACATAGATCGATAATGACTCACATTATACTCTCTCACTCATTCTCTCTACATCACTCTTTTTCTCTCTTTTTCTCTCTTTCTTTCTCTCTCTATTTTAACACTAAAAAAATGCCTCATGATTCAAATAAACTGCGTGAATTTAATTTAATTTCATTTCGTTTTCTTTTCATTAAAAAATTTCTAAAGATTATAGAATTTTTTAATTCCATAAAGTCAATTGTTTTAAAAGAGATAAAAACAATTTTTTCAATGAAAAAAACATATATTCATGTCAATCATGAGGAAAAAGTTTATTTCACTGAATTGCTGTTTATAATAATCTACAGCGCGGTTGGAAATTATTATCTAAATAATAGAAATTTCATGGAAAAGTCGAAATTCAAAAAAATAAAATAAAATTTTGTTTTAAAAATTGCAGGGCTCGAACTATAGGTTTGTAAATCCCGTAAAGGTCTGTAAATTTGCTTGAAGTCCGTAAAAGTCAATTTTTTTTCAAAAATGGTCCGTAAAGTCCGTAATTTGATAGAAAAAGGACGGAAAGTTTGTAAATTGTACGATATAATTTGGATTATTTTAGAGAAATTATACAAATGATTGCGGAAATTCAATTTTTTTTCAAAAGTAATAAAATTCTTCGCAAAAATTCAATTATATTCAAAAATTTTTTTAAATTCTCGTCAAAATTTCAATTATTTTTAGAAATAATAAAATTCTTCTCCAAAATTCAATTATTTTCATAAATTTTAATAGAATTCTTGGCAAAATTTCAATTATTTTCAAAAATTTTCTCAATTCAATGATTTTCTATAACTATTATTTTAATCAAATTTTCTAAAAGAATTCAATATTATTAAAAAAAATTTTAATAAAATTCTATGCAAATATTTGATTATTTTCATAAATATAATAAAATTCTACGCAAACATTTAATTATTTTCGTAAAATAATAAAAAAAGTCACAGGAATTCAATTATTTACAAATTTTTTATAAATTTCTTCTAAATAATTCAATTATTTTCATGAATAATAAAATTTTTACAGGGATTCAATTATTTTCATAAATAATAAAACTCAATGCAGAATTTCAATTATTTTTAATGCAATTTTAATGGAATTTCTCGAAAAGTGTAATTATTCTTGCAAATTATATTAAAATCAGTCGAAAAAATTAAATTATTTAAAAATTTGTCGATAACATTCTTTATGAGAATTTAATTTTCAGAAACATTTATTTATTCAATAAATTATTTATTTTTGTATTTAAATAATTGAATTCTCGTAGAATTTTCTATAATAAAAATTGATTTAAAAATTAATTTCAGTTAAAATTTTAGATAATAATTGAATATTAAAAGCAATAATTGTAAACAAATGGATTTGAAAATTCTCAAAGAACTTTTTTAAAATTTTTTTAAAATAATTGATATAAAGAAGAATTTTATTCAAAAAATCTAGAAAATAATTATTTTGAAAAATTTTTAAAAAATTGTCGTCAACATTTCAATTAACTTTATAAATATCAAAATTCTTCGTTGAAATTCAATTATATTCAGGATTTTTTTTATAAAATTCATTGCAAAGTTTAATTATTTTCATAAATAACAATATTCATCAGATAAGATTTTAATTATTTTCAAAATTAATAAAATTCTTCTTAGGAATTCAATTATTTTCAAAAAATCTAAAAAAGTTGTCGTCAATATTTCAATTATCTTTATAAATGAATAGCAAAATTTTTCTGCAAAATTCAATTATTTTCAAAAATTTTAACAAAACTCATTGCAAAATTTCAATTATTTTCAAAAAATTTTCTTAATTCAATAATTTGTATATCCATTATTTTAATAAGATTTCCTAAAAGAATTTAATTATTTAAAAACAATTTTGACAAAGTTCTACACGAATATTCAATTATTTTCTAAAATAATGAAAATTTCACAAGAATTCAATTATTCAAAAATTCAAAATAGACTTTGCATAAAGTTTTTCAAAAAAAAAAATCATTTGTTTGCAACTTCTTTTATAAAATTCTTCGCAATAATTCAATTATTTTAAAAAATTGATTGATTATGTATAAGAATTGAATTTCAAGAAACATTCAATTATTCAATAATTTAATTATGTTTGTATTTCAATAATTGAATTCTCGTAGGATTTTCTAATAAAAATTGATTTAGAAAATTAATTTCAGATAAAGTTTCAGATAATAATTGAATTTTGCGAGAAGTTAGTAATGTAATTGCATTTTTGTAGAAATAATTGAATTTTGTAAATGTTTCAAATTAAAATCTTTGAAAACCTGAATTTTTCATACTTTTAATTAAAAATTCTATGGAATTAATTTTTTTCAAAAAGCTTAATCGAAATTTTTAAAAATTATTTCCAGTTTTTATTTTCTAATGTTTATTTAATTGAAGAGTTTTCGAATAATCGAAATTTCACGTAAAATTAAATAGTAAACAAATGGATTTGAAAATTCTTAAAGAACTTTTTCCTGAAGTTATTAAAAATAATTGTTTAAAGAAGAATTTTAGTTAAAAATTCTTGAAAATAATAATTGAATTGATAATGATGTTATCACTATCGGTCATCTTTAATTATTATGAAAAATTTAATTTATAGTTTTAAGTAAAATTTTCTCTTCTTTGACTAGGACTGGTTATATTTTTGTTAGTAATTTGGACCGTAAATGGTCAGTAATTTTTCATTCTTGATTTGTAAAGTCCAAAAATACTTCTTAATACTTTCACTCGAGAGTTCACGTTTGGAGTTAAAATTTAACTCCCATTTTTCATTGTAATAAATAATAAAAGCTACAATAGCGAAAATTTTCGTTTAATTATAAGTTTCTACTCTTCAAGTTAAAGTAAAAATGAAAAATGAATTTTGAAAAATGAAAAATCAATACCTAACTATACAATCCCTCTGATGATGATAAATTCAATATCCCTTCTGATTACCAGGAAGATTTCAATTATTTTCTAAAATTGTTTTGACTTTATCAATATTGTACATTTGTAGTAGTTGTGCGGTCAAAATGATTTCAGAGGGGTTGGAACACGACAATTTGAAATTGGTCACCACCAAGTTACGTCCCACTGATTATGAACTATCGCGGGCAATTATTCGCCAATCACACTTGCCTACTGATAGGAACGAGTGACGGTGACATCCCAGTCGTGTATATTGGGCTATCATCCATTTAATCGCAGCAAATAGCTGCTGCTGTTTCGTTACAAGGGTCTCTCTCTCTCTCTCTCTCTCTCTCTCTCTCTCTCTCTCTCTCTCTCTCTCTCTCTCTCTCCGAACACAATTCGCAGAAGGGCATCACTCACTTTCTCTCGACAACAATTTAACTCTAATTTAAAATTTAAACGTGAATTCAGTGGAGAGTAAATAAATAAATAAATAAACTACTAGTTTAATAGTTCATTGAAACTACTAGTTTAATTAATCGAAACCACTATTTTAATAATTTATTACTAAATTGGCAGTTTGATGAATTAAAAAGAAAAATATTTTCTAAAGTCTTAAGCCTCTCATTAATAGAGAAAAGATTAAAATTTTTCTCTTCTTCGAAAAAAAATTTGCCGCATAAGTTATTTTTATTGACTTCTTGAATATAAAACGTTAAGTACGTAAGTTGTAAGGCTGGCTCGACAGTTTGCGAGGTGAAGAATCCATTTGATATCACTAAGCGGAAATAGACGGATCTTATCCTCTGAATGACGTTGAAAATGCGGTTTTCGCGAACGTAAGTTTTCAGATCAGAAAAAGGAGAGATGGTTTGAGCTATCATCGACGTCAAGGGAGGAAAAATATTCCACGCGGAAAAGATCCCCCTCCACCCCGAGACTCACCCTTATATCCAATACCAAGAGACCGCGCGTCTTCTCAGCTAACTTTGCTTCCACCGCATGAGAAAGAGAGAAGGGTCGATCCTTGCCTTGGACGTATTTTCATAATCGATTTCGCTAGGGGGCTTCCGACCAAAGAAACCTATTCCCTACACACACACACACACACATACTCTTACGTTAGGCACTGCAAATTTCCTCCTGATTCTTCACGCCAAAATGGAAAAATGTCTTGAGATCTCTGAATAAGACTTGACATCCCAGAATGACAGGTATATTCAGTTTAATGTCTATTTTATATGATAGAAAGTCTTATCGCAATCTCTCTTGTGGATTATATATATATATATATATACTCGGAATAAAATTTATTTCGCACTATCGCACTTATTTACGAACACAGTAAATCGTGAGGTATTAAAAAGTATTGCAGATTAAATTAACACCAAAAAAAAAATTAAAATAATTAATTTTGGTGTTATTTTCTTCAATGAATGAAATTTTAGTTCATTAAATTTTTTTATAACTATAAAACATGAAGATATCCATAACTCCGAGTCTTCGACTCGGAGTCATTGATTTCTTCAAATTTTGTAATAATTAAAGATGAACAAGTAATAAAATAATTATTTTATATTATAAGAATATTATACTTCTTCAAAATTATTTTCATTACTTCAATTCAATTATTATTTTCTAGAATTTTTAACTAAAATTCTTCTTTAAATCAATTATTTTTAATAATTTTCGAAAAAGTTTTTTGGCAATTTTCAAATCAATTTGTTTACAGTATTCAATTTCACGAAATTTCAATTATTCCTAAATTCTTTAATTATATGCATATTAGAAAATAAAACCTTCAAATAATATAAAAGAAAATTCAATTAAACTTTTTCAAAAAAACTAATTTCAAAATTCAATTATTTCTAAAAATTCACGCTAAATCGCTTTTAATATTCAATTATAAATATTATAATTTAAAATTTGAACTAAAATTCATCTTTATGAATAATGAAAATAAATTTCTATTAGAAAATTCTACAAGAATTTAATTATTTAAATGCAAAAGTAAATAATTTGTTGTATAATTCAATGTTTCTCAAAAATCAAATCTCATAAAGAATTTTATTAACAAATTTTTAAATAATTGAATTCTTTTGTCGAATTTTTATTTAAACTTGCATGAACATAATTACTTTTTTCAAGGAATTCAATTATAATTGTATGAAAAATCATTGAAACGCTGCGATGAGTTTTATTATTAGTAAAAATAATTGAATCCTTAAGAAGAATTTTATTACTCTTGAAAATAATTAAATTTCTGCAATAATTTCTAACTTCTCTAAAATTAAATTTTTTTTCTAGTGTTTTTAACTGAAATTCTTCAATAAATCCATTATTTTTAATAATTTTTAAAAAAGTTCTTTGAGAATTTTCAAATTCATTCGTTTTACAATTCAAATTTACAAAATTTCAATTATTCGGAAATTCTGCAATTAAATATATATAATGAAAAATAAAAACTTGAAATAATTTAAATAAAAATCCTATTAAACTTTTAAAAATAATTAATTCTACAGAATTGATTGTCAAAAATATGAAAAATTAAGAATTTCAATGATTTGAATTTGAAACATTTTCAAAATTTAATTATTTCTATAAAAATTCACGTTATAATGCTTTTAATATTTAATTATAATCTGAAATTTTAACTGAAATTCATTTTTAAACCCATTTTTATTATTAATTTCTACGAGAATTCAATTATTTAAATACAAAAATAATTAATATTTATTGAATAATTAAATGTTTCTTAAAATTAAATTCCCATAAAGAATCGTTAACAACAAATTTTCAAATAATTGAATTCTATCAACGAATTTTAATAAAAAAAATTTAAGAATAATTACATTTTTCGAATAAATTCGATTAAAATTGTATTAAAAATAATTGAAATTCTGCAATGCAAAACTTCTTCTATAAATCCATTATTTTAATAATTTTGAAATAAGTTGTTTAAAATTTTTCAAATTCAATATTTAGTAAATTCTTTCACAGTTATTTAATAAATTAATTTTTTCGAGTTTTGGAAGACGTATATAAAAAGTAAAAGAAAAACACTCTTTTACTTTTTTATAAAATAGACGACATTTCTATTCAGAACCTGACCACCGAAACGTCGTCTATTTTATAAAAAATTAAAAGAGTGTTTTTCTTTTACCTTTTATATACGTCTTCCAAAAATCGAAAAAATTAATTTATGTTTCAAATTCATTTGTTTACAATTCAATTTTACAAAATTTCAATTATTCGTAAATTCTTCAATTAAATATATATTAGAAAATAAAAACTTTAATTAATTCCAAAAAAGAAATCCGCAATTAAAGTTTCTCAAAAAAATTTATTTCACAGAATTAACAAAAACAGTTAAAAATATGAAAAATTCAAATTTTCAAAGATTTTAATATTTTTAAGAATTTTTTCGAGGAATTCGATTAAAATTGTATTAAAAATAATTGATATTCTGCAATGAGTTTTATTATTAATGAAAATAATAGAATTCTTAAAAAGAATTTTATTATTTACGAAAATAATTGAATTATTGCGAAGAAGTTCATAAAAAAATTTGTAAATAATTGAATTCCTTTAAAATTTTTCATTATTTATGGAAATAATTGAATGTTTTGCGTAGAACTTTATTCAAATTTTTTTTAATAATGGAATTCTTTTGGAAAATTTGATTGAAATAGTAGATATTAAAAATCATTGAATTTTAGAAAACTTTTGAAAATAATTGAAATTTTAACAAGAATTTGATTAAAATTTTGTAAAATAATTGAATATCAGAGAAGAATTTTATTATTTATAAAGAGAATTGAAATTTTTACGGGAATTTTTTTAAATTTTTGAAATTTGTTGTTAGACAGGAAGAAAACTTCGATTAAGCAACAATTTTGGGTAGTAACACAGTCAGTCATTGCTTAATTTTTAAACCTAATTTTGAGTGGTGTATGTCACCTATAGACAGCCAAAAAAAAATTATTTAAGTAAGAAAAAATGAAAAAATGCTTTTTTCATTAGTAAAAATCAATTACAGTCAGACAAAGAAAGTTATGATGTATTATCAGTAGTAAAAGTCAATAACAGCCAGACATATGTATTTATATTTTAATAAATTATATTCTGAGAAGCACAAAAAAGATATTTTTAATTGATTTTAAATCGTGTTTTCAGTAGTACAAGTCAAAGAACCTAAAGTTCTGAACGTTCAAATGAACGAAATTTATTTATTTCTTCTCCAAATTAAATTTTTATTGCAATTATTTTGCGTTACTATTCAAAAAATTAATTACTGAGTTTCTAAACTTAAATATTTCAGTTTTGAAATTTGTTTGTGATAAGTAATTTATTAAAATATCTTCAATAAAAAATATTTCGTTCATTTGAACGTTCAAAACTTGGGGATCATACAAGTCATATGTTATCAGACAAGAAGAAAACTTCGTATTTTTTCAGTAATAAGGGGCCGTACACATAATACGTCACGCGGCTAGGGGGAGGGAGGGGGTCTGAGAATTGTGACTAAGTGTGACATGGGGGAGGGGGGGTGAACTCATGTGTTACGTCACAATCTTTTAAATTCAAAGATTATAAGAAATTATATGTGACAATGTCACTTTTTCTAAATAAAACAAGTTAAAAATGCTTTAAACTATTTAATATCTATTATGTACCTGTTTAACATCTATTGGTATATTATTTATAATATGATAAATAATATATTCTCTTAATTTGAATCAGTTAAAAATCATGGTTTTAACTGACAATCAGCAGTGACTGACTTTTTGCTTCTGAATCAGTTAAAAATAACTGAAAAATTATCCACAAAACACCGAAATTTTTCTAAATATTGTATATTAACGATTTGCTTGCATAATTCGAAAAATTTACTTGCAAAGTTTATTTTAAAATTGTGTAAAGATTTAAATTTTTCACTCCAATAAATGTCTATCGTCAAATTTTCTTAAAAATATAGCATGAAACTTTCCTGAACATTTGATTTGCATTTTCGACTATACTTTCGTGAAAATTTTCCTGAAAATTTAACTTAAATTTTCAGGAAAGTTTCGCGCTAAATATTTATTGAAGTGGGATATTTATATCTTTCCACAATTTTCACTAAACTTTGCATTTAAATATTTCGAAGCTTGCGAGTAAATCTTTAGTAACTTTTTAGGAAAGTTTCGGTGCTATGTAGGTAGTTAAACGTGACTAATTGAATCAATCAAAAACAATTGTATTGAAACATCAGTTATTTTCAACAAATTGTCAAAAAAAATTACTATTTGAATTAGTGACTGACTTTTTACTTCTAAATCAGGTATTTTTAACTGATTCAATAATTTAGAGTGTAAGATATAATATATATTGTCCAATGTATAAAATTTACAGTGAAATTTACGAGTGTGACGTGACGTAGGGGGGAGGGGGGGTTCAAGATTTGGGACGAAGTGTGACATAGGGGGAGGGAGGGGTTAAAAATGGTCAAAAATCGCGTGACGTATTATGTGTACGGCCCCTAAGCCAGACAACGATTATTTTTTAAATCTAATTTTCAATTGTTAATGTCACCTATATAGTAAGACAAGACAAAATTTTAGACAAAAAAATGAATAAAAAAGGTTTATTTCAGTAGTAAAAGTCGATTTTAGTCAGACACATAATTTTTAATGTTTGTTTGGATTTATTATTGTCAGAAGAAAAATTCCGTTACAACTAGACATCTATATATATAATTTAATAAATTATATAGTGAGAACCACAAAAAAGATATTTTAAATCGTGTTTTTAGCAGTACAAGTCATTTGTTGTTAGACAAGTAGAAAACTTCGATTTTTTTCAGGTATAAATTTTCAGTTATAAGCCAGACAATAATTATTTTTTATACCTAATGTTGAATTGCTAATATCATCTATAGTCAGACAAAAATAAATTTTAGACACAAAAAAATTTGCAAAATAGTTGTGCAATTTTTTGTTTTTTAAGTCTAAGTAGTACAAGTCAATGTCAGTCAGACCGCTATCATTTATAAAGATAATTACAATTTTGACGAGAATTTCAAAAAAAAAATTTGAAAATAATTTAATTTCTGGAAAGAATTTTAATGTTTATTAAGATAGTTAAATTCTTTTAAATAATTGCGTTAAAATTTTTAAAATTGAAACTAATTTCGACAGAATGGAAATTAAAGTTTTTCAAAAAATAAAAAATACTTCATTAAATGATTTATAAGTAATAACTTTACGGCAGTTCTTCAATAAAATTAAGTTATTGAAAATAAATTATTGTCAGAAATAGAAAAATTTAGAAATTTTTTATTAGAATTCGTGGTAATTTCATAGTTTATGAGACAAGCAAAAATACAGAAATTCAAAATTTACTTATAAATTTTAAACATTTATTTTTTTCAGTACTTTTAATAAAAATTCCTGACTTTTCCCTGATTTCCCTGACCAATTCTACTTTCCATGACTTTTCCCTGATTTCCCTGATCTGTGGCAACCCTGATGAAATTTGTCCAGTGCTGCCAGATGATTAAAACGACAAATCTTCAAAAACTAATCAAAAAAATTTCTTCAGATTTTGGTTATAATTTTTTCTAAAATATGATAAATGAAATTAAATTTCATAAACAATTTTAAAGAAATAAATTAATATTTAAATAACAGCACAATATAAATTAATATTGTTGTGTTTTTGAATCTGTTCGCAGTTTCAAGTCAGTTTTTGTTTGCTTCTCAACTTTTTTAATTCTTTTTCAATATTTTGAATTTTAAAAATTAGGTAATGCACTAAAAATTGCTATAAATTCTTGCAAAGTATTTATCAAAAAATTTGAAAATAATTAAAGTCATTTGACGAATTTTATCAAAATTTTTTTCAAATAATTGAATTTTTTCGAGAAAATATAAATAAAATTGTATTGAAAATAATATTGAATTCTCGCAAGAAATATTCTTTATGAAAAGAATCGAATTCTTCCAAAGAATGTTATTAAAATTATTGAAAATAATTTAATTCTTAACTTAACAGAATTCAATGTTAATTTTTTCGACCACTTTTTTCTTCAAATATTTAATAAATTGAGCTGAAATTTTGTAAGAAAGTCTAAATTATAATAAAGAAGGGCAGTGATGCGCAAAAGTTTTGATAATTCAAAAATAAATTATAATAAAACACTTTGAAATCGGTAAAGACGAGAAATTGATAAGAAATGACCGTGACAACTGATAATTTTAAAGTAATTTGTAATAATTAATTTTAAAAATATTAAAACTTTTGCACATCACTGCCCATCTTTATTGTATTTTAGACTTTCGTACAAAATTTCAACTCAATTTATTAAACATTTAAAGAGAAAAGTGATCGAAAAAATTACCATTGAGAACCTAACAATCACATGCTGTTAACAAGAATGTTATTAAAAATTTTTTTAAATAATTGAATCTTTTCGTGAATTTTTATTTAAATTGTTTGAAAATAATTGAATTATTGCGATGAATTTTACTGTTTATAAAAATAATGTAATACTTACAAAGAATGTTTTATTAAAATTTCTTAAAAGAACTTAATTCTAATCATTAAAAATTGTTTTAAATAATTATTAATTCTTGCGAAAAATGTTATTAACATTTTTGAAAATAATAAACAAGAATAGTTAATTATGTAGTTAATAGGTGAATATTTTAAATTTTGAATCTGAAATTATTCAAAAATTAATGTTTATATTTGAAAATATAACATTTTTGTAATTTGCAAAATATAATATGGAACAGCAATCGATATCTTCATGTTTTATAACAATTTTTTATAAGTTGTTTAATTTCAAAAAGGTTTGAATTTCAAATTTTTGAAAATCTTAATTTCTATGGAAAAGTAATACCTAATAATTAAAAAAAATATTAATTTAAAAAAGAGGTTATTGTTGTTTTCGAATAATTTTAAAGAAATTCGTAAATAAATGTTTCAGAACATTTTTTTTTAGTAAAATTTTTTTCTTTATTTTCTAACAGTTTAAAAAGTTTCAATTTCATTTAAAATTTGTTTTTGAAAAAAAGGCGATTTGTCGCTTTTTAATTAAAAACATTTGGAAAAAGTCGATTAGTCGCAATTTTTCACAAAAAAGTCGAAAAAGTCTGTAATTTAAATCAAGTATTAATGTTAATGATTTACAATCCCGACACTGTCTATGGTGTGGGGAATAAAGGAAAAGGTATTTTGAACTATCGATCGCTCAATCAATCCATCAATCAATAGTAAATAAAAATTTTGTCTCCCGATGGCTCAAAATTGAATTGTACTTTAATCCCGAAAAAATATATATAAAGTAGAGGAAACCCCTTTTTTCATTTGAATTCTGTCAAGAGCTGCTTGCGTGCGGGTGGGATATTCGATTTCCAATTTTATATAGGATATTTTCTCAATTCCTATGTACATGTCAAGATGACTCGTGAAATAGCGAAAGAGAGAGAGAGAGAGAGAGAGTGAGAGAGAGTGAGTGAAAATCGATTGGCACTTTGGACAACAAAGAGGCGTCGAGCGTATGTCGAATTCACGAAGGGTCGTCATCATGTTTGATTAAGCTTCCAAGGGTTTACTTGGTTCGGATTTTATATACATATTCTATATATATATGACTATGTATAGATGTATATTATTCCTACGTGCTGGATAGTAACGCAATACGATTGTATTTACTCTGTGCGTCAGGGACGGTCCCTTTGAGATTTTGGCTTCAGTAATAAACCGCCCTGAGGTTACGATTAGAATTGAGCGGCGTCGATGCACCCTATATTTAACTTTTATATACATATATATATATACGTATATATTTAAGTATAAAAGTGTAAGTATCGTATTACGAACTAGAAGCATTTTTCGAATCAATTGTTCGTGGCCGTTGGCGCGAAAAATTAACAGGCGTCGATATGAATAAAATTAAAATCGACTTACACACTCTCGATGTTGAGATATTTCCATATCTCATCTTTGGGAGGAAATTTTTTTTCCCCTTACAGCAAAATCGATTATTTTTTAGTGTGCTGGATAAATTTCTCTTCGTAGCGAATTTTATTCAATTTTAAAAGGGCCTTGATTCAATTCGACATAAATCCTATATTTTCAAGAACTATATATAATATATATCCTATATTTCGAATCGTGTATTTCCCCTTTTGAACTGGTTTTTTTTTACTTTCTTTTTTTAACTTTACTTTTCAAGTTTCAACAACAAGAAAAAAAACCGATTTAAGAAGAAACTTAAATAAAACTGAGAAAAGAAACCAAAATATTGAGAAAGTGTGATAAAATAAGAAGTGCAGGAGGAAAAGTAGAAAATAATTTTGTTTCCTTAAAGTTAAATTCTACTCATGTCAGAAGGAATAGAAATTTGTCGAACTGATGAAATTTTCAATTTTTTTTATTTTAATTTCAATTTTCAACTGCACTGAAAAAAACTTAATTTACTTCAAATAATGTATTATTTAAATAATAGATTCAAAGAAATAAATATCAACACAAAAATGAACTAATAAACAAAAAAAACTTGAATTACTCAAAAAAATGTATTTATTTGTAAGAAATAATTTTTGTTTAAATCAGGGTTGCCAAAAATTTAATTTTGTTTTTTCATGACTTTTTCTCTGGTCCTAAAGAATATTCTGATTCACTCTAAAAAAGATCAGTTACTCAAAAACATGTTGTATTACAATTATATTTATTTATGAATATCTTTAATTGTAAAATTATTCGAAAACATCAGATTGAAAAAAAATTCTGTTTGGAATAACCAGAAAATTATTATTATTATTTTATATTACAAGAATATTGTTACTGTAAGTAACTTCTTCAATAATATTTTCATCATTTCAATTTATTTATTATTTATATTTTCTGGAATTTTTAACTAAAATTCTTCTATAAATTTATAGTATTTAATAATTTTAGACAAAGTTCTTTAAAAATTTTCAAATTCATTTGTTTACAATTTAATTTTATGAAGATTTGATTATTTATTCGAAAATTGTTCAATTAAAATAATATAAATTATAAAATAAAAACTTCAAATAATTTCAAAAAAAATCCAATTAAACTTTTAAAAAAAAATTAATTCTACAGAATTGGTAGATAACTAAAATTCATTTTTTAATTAAATTTTATTAGAAAATTCTACGGTGTTTTAATTATTTAAATACAAAAATAAATAATTTATTGAATAATGGAATGTTTCTCAAACAAAAAAATATTTCTCAAGATCAATTATCATAAAGAATTTCAAGAAAAAAATTTTTAAATATCCAATTCAATTTTTTCGACAAACAATAAAATTTTTAATTTTTAATCAATAATTACAGTTTTTGAGGAATTCTATTAAAATTGTATTAAAAAAATAATTGCAATTCTGCGACGAGTTTTATTATTTATGAAAATAATTAAACGTTTGAAAAGAATTTTTTTAAACTTTTTTTTAAATAATTGAATTGTTTTAAAAAACTTTATTAGAATAGTAGATATTGAAAATCATTGAATTGAGGAAAATTTTTTAAAATAATTGAAATTTTGCCAAGAATTTTATTAAAATTTATTGAAATAATTGGAATTTTTGAAAAGAATTTTAATACTTTCGAAAATAATTAAAAGTTTTACGAGAATTGAAAAAAATTTTAAAGAAAATTGAATTTCTGCGAAGAATTTTATTGCTTTTAAAAATAATTGAATTTCTGCAATTATTTGTAACTTCTCCAAAATTCAATTTTTTTTAGTTTTTTTTAAACTAAAATTCTCCTATAAATCCATTATTATTAAAATGTATATTAAAAAATTCAACTAATTTTAGAAGAATTTGAATTATTAAAATTTTTCAAAAATCTTAATACTTCTTTAAAATTTTAAATTAAAATCGTTTAAAATTTAAATTTTCTAAAATTTCAAATTGAAACCTTTTTAAGTTTTCATTTATTTGTGAAAATTGTAAAAGCAAGTCTTTTAAAATTCAATTAATTTTGAAATATTTAAGTAAAATTATTCATTTAATAATTTATAAATAACAATTTTCTAATGGTTCTTCAAAAATTAAGTTATTTAAAAAGAAATTATTGTCAGAAACAGAAAAAATTTCTTATTCTAATAAAGGTAATTTTCCAAATTTCTTTTTTTTTATCAATATTCAAATTTTTTTGTAATGACGATCAATAAATGATTAAAAAATAAAATTTATGAAAATTTGTTAATTCTTTTAAAAAAATACTTGAGATTTCGTTAAAAAATTGTAATAAAAAAATAGAAATTATGCAAATTTTTTAACAAAATTTTAAACTAATCTAGTTAAAAATCATAATTAACAAATATAAATTATAGAAATTTTTTCTCTAAAGATATTTAAAATTTTCTAAAAAAATGTTTTATAAATTTATTAATTTTGGAAATTTTTGTATAAAAATGATGGAAATTATTATTTCCTTTTTTCAATAAAGAAGAGAACTATTTTAAAAAAATGTGATATGAAAAAGGAATTTTATAAAAAAAAATTCTTCTTTTTCGAAAAGAAATTCATAATTTTGTGAACAGAATTGTGATTAAAAAGCAGAAAATATGCAAAAATAGTTTCTATTTACTAATCTCAATTATTTAACAATTTTCTAACTTTTATGAAAATTATGGAATTTCACCAATTTTCAGGAAAATAAATATTAGAAATCATAACTTTTTAGAAAAACGTTTTTTAGAAATCAAAACTTGTTAGAAAAAGTTTTATTAGAAAAGAGATTTTATTAGAAATCGTCTTCTTTTAAACAAAAAGGATTAGAAAATATTTTTTAGAAAAGTTGACCACCTACCCTAAAAATTTAATTTTTTTTTGAGTACTTTTAATACAAATGGGCACTGCCCGTAAATTTGTAAAAATAAATAAATAAAAATTTCTGATTTTTTTCTGAGTTCCTTGACCTGCAGCAACCCTGTAAATCAATTTTGGTGAAGTTGACAATGTTTACAATCAATGCTTCTAAAAAAAAACCTTTTTTTATGCAGCTTATTATAAATTTCTATCTAAAAATTTCTCTCTAAATTAGAATCAGTAAAAATATTCAAATGAACAAAATTGATTTATTTTTTAAAATTAAAAAGTTCCTTGCAATAATATTTGCGTCAAGTATCACAAAATCATTTTGCTTCAGAGCGTATAAAAAAAATGATGGACCCAAGGACCCAATTTTGAGAGATATGAATAAGTGTCAAGTCTTGTCGAGGATCCAATGAGACATACTGATATCTCGGCTGGCTAAATACTCATCGAACTGTAACCGAGTAAGTGTACATACGTCGTATCTCGCTATCTGTGGTTAACGGTGGTGCGAGATCCAATCGTTGCACTGCCTCGGGTCATATCCTGCAAGAAACCATCGACCGAGAAGGCGTCAGTCGTGAACCATCTCATTGGCCCGCGATATAAACCGAGAAATACATCCCCAACATTCTCGATACACACACACACACTCACACATATACATCTTATAAGAAACACATTCGACCAATATCGATATTGCCCCGTGTAAAGTCGATGTATTGCCAAAGAAGAAATTTTCAACTCCCCTGTATATAATCCCGGTATTTCCTTATCCTTCGGTATTTTCTGTAATATTTCAATTTATAAGCTTTAGCATCATCATTTTCTACACGAGTTTATTGGATTATACGACTTGAATTATCTTTCAAAACTATTTTCGAATCTTTTATATATGTCGGCAATTTTTATTTATCTACTGTTAAAGTTTTATTAAAGTGTAATCTAAAAACTGTTTCTCTTAAAGAAAACAAATTTTAACCTCAGGTCTTTTGGACCTGAATTCAATTATTTAGAAATTTGTTGATAAAATTCTTTATGAGAATTCAATTTTATGAAACATTCAATTATTCAATGAATTATTTTTATTATTTAAATAATTGAATTCTAGTAGAATTTTATAATAAAAAATTATTTAAAAATAAATCTCACTTAAAATTTCAGATAATGGTTTATTATTACTATTATTATTATTATTATTATCAGATATAAAAAGATTTTTCACACGGAAGATAATAAAATTTTCCTTTTTGTCACATGAAAAAAAATTGTCTACACTGTAGATAATAAAATTTATCAATTCTGAAACAATTTTGAAAATCAAAAGGTTGAAATAAAATTTCAAAATTCAAAATGCTTTTACACTTTCCTAAAGTACACTTGAAAAGTGCAAGTCGAAAGAGTCGTAAAATCCATGGTCTGTCACTCAGATTTACAAAAAAAAAAAAATGATGACATCGAAAAAATATCTCACAGAATATATATATTGAAAATGAGGATAGAAAAAAATTGTTTGATTTGCAGATGACGATCTCATTTTTTTTCGAGTAATTCGCTCCAGAGAGAAACCGGCATGACTCTCCAGAGAGGAACAGAATAGCATTGAAGTTACTTCAGTTTCTTTGTAACTACAGTTCTCCATTGTAACTACAGCTACAATGACATTCCCCTTTGGGAGCTGAGTGGGGTGCATTTTAAAGTAAACTACTCCAAGTTTTAAGTTGTTTCAGACGGAAAAGTCTTGAAAGAATTTTATGCCCTTTTCAATATTCCTAAATATTTTCGCCAATTACAGGAATAATTTGGAAAGAATCGATAAAGTTTATTTTGGAAAAAAGAAGGTATTTGCTTTTTGGGGTACAGTTTTCCTAAAAAGCAATTTCTTGCAAAACTTCAGCTCAATTTATTAAATATTTAGACTGAAAAAAACTATAATGATTCAATAGTACAAAAAAAAATGTTCTACTACATTTATTTGCGAATTCCTTTAATTGTAAAATTATTCGAAAAAAGCATAAATTTTATTTAAAATAAATATTTAATCACTATTATTTTTCCATAGGAATTAAAATTTTCAAAAATTTTAAATTCAATCCATTTGAAATTTAACAACTTGTAAGAATATTATTATAAAACAAGATGACCGAGTACTTTTTTTCCAGCACTTTTAATAAACCATTCCGAGTCAAATAAGAAAACATTTTACTTAAAACTATAATTATAAATTAAATTTTTCATAATTATAAAACATGAAGATATCAATAACTCCGAGTCTTCGACTCGGAGTGATCGATTTCTTCATGTTTTATAATAATTAAAGATGACAGAGTGATAAAATCTTTCTCAATTTAATTATTTTTTTCAAGAATTTTTAACTAAAATTCTTCTTTGAATCGATTACTTTTAATAATTTTCGAAAAAGTTCTTTGACAATTTTCAAATCCATTTGTTTGTAATATTTAATTTTACGTCAATTATTCGTAAATTCTTCAATTAAATAAATATTACAAAATAAAAACTTGAAATAATATTTAAAAAATTCATTAAAACTTTTCAAATAAAATTAATTCAATTATTATTAATTCAATTATTTAAAAAAATTCACGCTATATTG
This sequence comes from Leptopilina heterotoma, assembly GCF_015476425.1. Lineage (NCBI taxonomy): Eukaryota > Metazoa > Arthropoda > Insecta > Hymenoptera > Figitidae > Leptopilina > Leptopilina heterotoma. The sequence continues at coordinate 772,674 of NW_025111022.1, forward strand.
CTTTTAATATTCAATTATTATCTAAAATTTTGACTGAAATTCATTTTTAAATCAATTTTTATTAGAAAATTCTACTAAAATTCAATTATTTAAATACAAAAATAAATAATTTATTGAATAACTGAATGTTTCTTAAAATTCAATTCTCATATAGAATCGATATCAACAAATTTTCAAATAATTGAATTCTATCAACGAATTTTAATAAAATTTTTAAGAATAATTACATTTTTCGATATATTCGATTAAAATTGTATTAAAAATAATTGAAATTCTAAAATTAGTTTTATTATTTGTGAAAATAATTGAATCCCTAATAAAAATTTTATTACTTTTGAACAATATTTAATTTTTACGAAGATAATATTATTAGTCTTGAGAATAATTTAATTTTTGCAATAATTTTATAACTTTTACAAAATTTTTTTTTACAAAAATTTTTTTTTCGTGTTTTTAACTAAACAACTTCTATAAATCCATTATTTTTAATAATTTTTGAAAAAGTTCTTTAAGAATTTTCAAATTTACTTTTTTGCAATTAAATTTTACAAAATTTCAATTATTCGCGAATTCTCCAATCAAATATATATTAGAAAATAAAAACTTTAAATAATTTTTAAAAAATCCGCAATTAAAGTTTTTAAAAAAAAATTAATTCCACAAAATTTCTTAGTTAAAAATATGAAAAATTCAAATTTTCAAAGATTTTAATCTAAAATCTTTTCAGAATTAAATTATTTCAAAAAATTTATGCTCTAATGGTTTTAAAATTCAATTATAATCTACAATTTTAACTGAAACCCATTTAAAAATCAATGTTTATGAAAAAATTTTACTAGAATTCAATTATTTAAATACAAAAATAACAATTTGTTGAATAATCTTATGTTTCTTAAAATTGAATTCTCATCAAGAATTTTATCTACAAATTTTTAAATAACCAATTTCTTTTGCCGAATTTTAATAAAATTTTGTATAAAAAAATAATTGAATTCCTAAAAAGAATTTTATTATTTACGAAAATAATTGAATTCCCTTAAAAATTTTATTATTTATAAAAGTAATTGAATGATTGCGAAGAAATTTATAAAAAAATTTGTAAATAATGAAATTCCTATGAAATTTTAATTATTTTCTAAAAATAATTAAAAGTTTGTGCAGAATTTTATTAAATTTTTTTTTTCAAATAATTGAATTCTTTTGGAAAATTTGATGAAAATTAGTAGATATTGAAAATCATTGAATTGAGGAAAATTTTTGAAAATAATTGAATTTCGAAGAAGAATTTAATTATTTCTAAAAGTAATTGAAATTTTGATGAGAATTTAAAAAAAATTTTTGAACATAATTGAATTTCTGCGAAGAATTTTATTACTTTTGACAATAATCGAATTTCTGCAATTATTTGTAATTTCTCTAAAATTCTCAAAATTATATCGTAAAATTGACTTTTCATTCTTTTTGAATCAAATTACGGACTTTACGGACCTAGTTCGAGCCCTGTTGTATACTAAAAACATAACTGTCTAATTAGTAAACAACGAGAAGGTTGAATTTCCGTCTGTATACACTGTAAAAAATTTAGGGAGTTAACGGACTCGGGAGTTGAGAGTGAAATTTTTCGAGTTAAAAATCAACTCCAAAAGAGAGTTAATTTCTAACTCCCTTCATTCAACACCCGCGCGAGTTATTTTTTTTATGGGGAGTTAGCATTTGGGTGTTAAATTTTAACTCTCTTTATTTAACTCCCCTGGCATTAACTCCCCAATGGGTGCGACTTTTATAGACCCCCCGGGGGAGTTAAAATTTAACTCCCTTTTTTTACAGTGTAGTCTCAAGATCATCTAGAGTTCCAATGCAGTAAGCCAACCTAAACTGGGTCGTTATGACAAACCAGTAAAAAAGATTTCTACCATTCGCCCCTCAACATAAAAAAAACTTTTACCAACCCCACACGAGAAGTCTTTCTCTACTTATTACTCCTGAAAAAAAATTCAATTCCAACTTGCTTCATTCGAAATCGTGTCTCCTTTGCACTGAAGCTATAAATATTGTAGCAAATAAAGTGCATCAATTGTTTCCAGTGTAGCAATTTAAAAGGAGGGGTTTGGCTCTTTCTCAAGCAATTTACGTCCAGGAACCGGCTGGTAAAACCACTAATGCCGCTTCCATTATAACATCACTTCCGATTTGGCATTCCCAAAGAGATATTCGACGCCCGACGCGCCGGTTTCAGCCCCCTGACCCCCTGCCTCATCTTTGTAGCATTTTCAGAGTGTGTGAGAGAGAAGGGGTGCAAGTTGTGGGGTTCAAATATCAGCGTTGCAATTTCAAGACCTCGCGGCGAGAGACGCTCATTCATATTCATTGCATCAAAGTTGGCTATGGGTGTTCTGCGTATTTACGCTCTTTGATACATACGAAACTCTGTAAAAAAAGAGAAAAAAAAAGAAAAACTTTAGACACTATCAATAACCTGCGCGCATCATATTCCGTATATTCATATAATACATCAATGCCTTTCATCGTTACACCCACCGGGGAAATATTATTTATACAAATATTTTCGCACCTTTGACTCTCATTTTTTTTCATCAATGGTCTCTTTTTCGTTATAATTTTTTTCACCTAAAGTGAATATAATTTCATATGTATACGATATTCTCTCGATTTATAAAAATTTAATAGAGTACACTGAGGGGGGAATTTTTCACGGCTACCATTTTTTACTGCTAGGAAAATTCAACTTCCCTTTTTTACAGTGTAAAATTTTATACCAACTGTTAAAAAAAGGAAGTTGAATTTGAACTTTAAATTTTTTTCAGAGAAAGTGTGACTATCTATGTCACAATCTTTTTTATTAACTAATTTTTCCTTGAGAAAATTAATTGGTCTCCAGGCTTATAATTGTACCCGAATTAGCAATTTTATTAAAAAAAGGGCAATTTTTGTCACAAATGACACTTTTTTGAAAAAGGGTTCATTTCCAAAAAGATTTGAATTAAGAAAATATTTTTAGTTCATCTCTGAAGTGTAAAAGAATTTTTCCTTGAAAAGATAAAATTATCTCAAAACTTAATTGCATCCAAAATAATGATTTTACTAAAAAAGTGCAATTTTTGACAAAAATGGCACATTTTGAGAGCAAAGGCTCATTTCCGAAAAGGTTTTGAGCTGAAAAACTATTTATAATTTATCTCTAATGTAAAAAAGAATTTTTCCTTAAAAAAATAAAACTGTCTCGAAACTTAATTGCATCCAAATTACTAACTGCACTAAAAAAGTGAAATTTTTGACAAAAATGACCATTTTTTGAAAAAGGGTTCATTTCCGAAAAGGCGTTAACCTACATAACTGTTTATAATTAATCTCTGTAGTATAAAATATTTTTTTCTTGAGAAAATAAAATTGGTCCGAAGCTTAATTACTATTAAATTTCTTTTTTTATTCAAAAAGTGCAAAAAAAAAAAAAAAATGGCACATTTTTGAGAAAAAGACTTATTTTTGAAATGGTTTTGAATTGTGAAACTGTTTATAATTATTATCTTTGAAATACCTATAAAATAATTTTTCCTTGAGAAAATAAAATAGTCTCGATGCTTAAATTGCACCCGAATTAACCATTTTTTTTTAAAAAGTGCAATTTTTGTCAAAAATTACACTGTATTGAAAAAATGGCTTATTTCCGAAAAGATAAGTTAGTATAAAAGAAGTATATAAGAAGTATAAAATAATTTTTCCTTGAGAAAAAAATGATCTCGATGCTGAATTGTATCCAAATTAATAACTTTACTAAAAAAGGGCAATTTTTGTCAAAAGTGACACTTTTTTGAAAAAGGGTTCGTTTCCGAAATAGTTTTGATCTGGGAAAGTATTTACAATTCATCTCTGAAGTATATAATATTTTTTTCTTGAGAAAATAAAATGGACTCAAAGCTTAATTGCATCCAAAATAATAATTTTTCTTTAAAAAGTGCAATTTTTGACAAAAATGGTACATTTTGAGAGAAGAGCTCATTTCCGAAAAAGTTTGAACTGAGAAAGTATTGATAATTTATCTCTGAAGTATAAAATAATTTTCCTTGAGAAAATAAAATGGTCTCAAAGCTTAATTGCTTCTAAATTTCTAATTTCATTCAAAAAGTGCAATTTTTTACAAAAATGGTACTTTTTTGAGAAAAGGGCTCAAAAGGGCTCAAAAGTTTTGAACTGGGAAAGTATTTATAATTTATATCTGATGTATAAAATAATTTTTCCTTGAAAAGATAAAATGGTCTTCGCTGAATTGCATCCAAATTAATAATTTTACTTAAAAAGTGCAATTTTTTGACAAAAATGGCACTTTTGTGAAAAAGGGCTCATTTCCGAAAAGGGTTTCAACTGGGAAAGTATTTACAATTTATCTTTTAAGTATGCAACATTTTTTCTTGAGAAAATAAAATTATCTCGATGATTAATTGCATCCAAATTAATAATTGTACTGAAAAAGTGCAATTTTTGACAAAAATGGCACCTTATTGAAAAAAGGGTAACAGTCACATGCTGTTAAGAAAAAAGAAACTCGTGTTTCTCTAGTTCTACAATAATTTGCATATAGACTTTAAAAATTTTTAAACAATAAACTTTGATGCTTTATAAAAACCTACGAACCATACATGAGATGTGAACGTTCGAAATAAACAAAATCTTCTGTGTAGATATTAATTTTTTTTAAATTGATCATAATAGTTCTGAAATTCAACAAGGCCACAAGTCATATAAGAAGAAGAAGAAGAAAATTGATGATTATTAATAGAAATCAATATCTTAAACTTTGTAATTTCTTTTTATGTTATATAACTCAGGAGCATTGTGGATTACAATGCTCTTGAGTTATTTTTAATTTTAAGAATAAATAATTGAATTCCTTTCACTTAAAAATAACGATTACTCGTCGATTAAGAAGTAAATATTTAAATTTCTATGAAATAATTTTTAATTCAACTCTATTAAATAGAATTTTTTATTACTTTGAAGAAAATAGTATTTACTTGAATGCACTAAAAAATTCTGTATTAAAAATTATTTGAAAGCAGACCTTCTTTTCATTGCAAATGAAAATAAGAATGAAATGAATAATAAGAATGTGAAATACTGTTATGTTTGCGGTGACAAATACAGTAAAAGTAAATAATTAGAAAACGACAATCATAATAAGAATGGTATTGTCCTGTTTATCAATAGAGCCGCTATATAGAGGTCGTCTGGTATGAAGGAATTACTGTTTCGTACCGTGGATAATTTTTTTTCCCTGGATGAAAGCGTCTGTTTTCATATGAGTAGAATGTATAAACCAAGTATAACATCTGTACTCGTGTACTTTTATATTCGTTTGTATAAATAGCGCATCCACAAATTTGTTGTATATATGACATTCAACTTCATTCGCGCGTTATATAAACGCTGTAAATGAGGGTTTGGTGATTCAACATCAACAAATGCGCTCTATAAAAGTTCTCCCAGTAAAACAAGCTATGAAAATAAGTAATCAGCAGAAAAAAAAAAAATTTCTTCTTCTAATGAAGTTACTCTCGTGAAAACAATGCAACAAAAAAAGGGTATACGTGTTTCATTTGTTTGAGAAAAATAAACGAAATATATTTTTAAATGTACTGATAGTGTATTTGAAGAACATGTATATGTAACTGAAGAATATGTTTATGTAACTGAAGTATATAATTGAAGAAAAGGAAATGTATAAAAGTTTTGTGAAAAGAAAATTTGTATGTGTTGGATCCATTCAGTTGGGTTTCCCTATTATGTTCTCTTGTCAATGCGGATTCCATTCGATTCGAGATTCGATTCGACGCTTTGACACTTGAACATTGTTTAAGCTGTCGCTTCGAAAAGCTGGACATGAACACCTCCAACAAAAGCTGTCGGAAATTCATGAAACCGCAGACCGTCGTTACTCTTATCTCACGCTTTACTTCTGATGTTAATTAGAGGAATTCTCAAATTAACGCGAGAGGAAAAGCTGATTTATTCCAGTAGTGTCATTAAGGAAACAAATTGTTAATTTTCATATAAAATCAGTGTTGCGACAAAAATTTAATTTTACTTTTCCCTCATTTTCAAGCAGAAATTTACTACTCTTTTTCTCTCACCCAAAAATATATATTCTGCTTCACTCTCAAAATTTTCTAAAATTAGTTAAATTTATCAATATATATTTAATTAATTATTAAAAATAATGGATTTATAGAAGAATTTTAGTTAAAAACACTAAAGAAAATTGAATTTGAAAGATACAAACGATTATAGAAATTCAATTATTTTCAAAAGTAATAAAATTGTTATCACAAAATTCAATTATGTTCAAAATTTACAAAAAAATCTCGACAAAATCCCTATTATTAGGTATCTTTATAAATAAAAAAATTCTTCTTCAAAATTCAATTATTTTCAAAAAATTAAAATAAAATTCTTGTCAAAATTTCAATTATTTTCAAAAATTTTCCTCATTTCCATGATTTTTAATATCTACTATTTTAATAAAATTACACAAAAGAATTTAATTGTTTAAAAACCATTATAATAAAATTGTATTCAAACATTTAATTATTTTCATAAATAATAAAAATTTCACTTTTTAATGCAATTTTAATCAAATTCCTAGAAAAATGGAATTATTCTTAAAAATTTTATTAAAATTCGCCAAAAGAATTCAATTATTTAAAAATTTGTTAATAAAATTCTTTATAAGAATTCAATTTTAAGAAACATTCAATTATTCAATAAATAATTTACTTTTGTATTTAAATAATTGAATTCTCGTAAAATTTTCCAAAAAAATAATGATTTGAAAATGAATTTTAGTTTAAATTTTGGACAATAATAGAATATGAAAATAATTTTTAAGAAATTACAGTAACAATATTCTTATAATATAAAATAATTATTGTAACACTCGATCCTCTTTAATTATTATAAAACATGAAAAAATCGATCACTCGAAAAATTTTTGAAAATAATTGAAATTTTGACAAGAATTTTATTAAATTATTTGCAAATAATTTAATTTTTCCGAAGAATTTTAATACTTTTGAAAATAATTGAATTCTTGTCATGAAGATTATTATTTATCAAAATAATTGAATTTTGCAAAAATTTAATAAAAATTCCTGAAAATAATTGAAATTCCGTTAAGAATTTTCTTATTTATCAAGATGTAATTGAATTCTTTCTAAGAACTGCGTTTAAAACTTTTGAAATAATAAAATATAATTTAAAGAATTCAACTAATTTTAACAGAATTATAATTCAAAATTTTCAAAAAAAATTAGTTGCATAGAAATGTTAATTAAAAATATGAAAAAATCAAATTTTCAAAGATTTAAATTTGAAACCTTTTCAAAATTAAATTATTTCGAAAAAATCTATAATTTTTCTCATATTTAATTAGTATTCAAAACATTAACTGAAATTAATTCGAAAATTGTAATTAAACACAAAAAAATAATTTGTTGAATTATTTAATGTTCCTTAAAATTGAATTCTTTCGATGAATTTAATAAAATTTTGAAGAACAATTGCCTTTTCCAAGGAACTTATTAAAAATTGTATTTAAAAATATTTGAAATTGTGCGATAAGTTATTATTATTTATGAAAATAATTAAATTCTTGCGAAGAATTTTATAAACAATTTTGAAATAATTTATATTCGTCGAAAAATTTTATGCAAATTGTATTTTATTTCTGTAAAAATTCCTGTAAACTTTTTATTATTTATAAAAATAATTGAATGTTTTCGTAGAATTTTATCAAAAATTTTTTTAAATGCACTGAGAAAAAAATTTTGTTTAATTCAAAAATATGTAGTCAACGAAAAAAATATGTTCGAATTAAGCATAATTTATAATTGAATTAAAGGCAATTTTTATTGAATCAAAATTCGTTAGGTAAATTTTAAGAAATTAGTAGATATTTGAAATCATTGAATTGAGAAAAATTTTTGAAAATAATTATAAAGTTGGCCAAGAATTTCATTAAATTTTATTTTCGAAAATAATTAAATTTCTGCGAAGAATTTTAATACATTAAGAAAAATTGAAATCTTTATTTTTACAAGAATTCAATTATTTATTTCTTTATTTTACAATCAATTAAATACAAAAATAAATAATTTATTAAATAATTGAATGTTTTTTAAAATTGAATTCTTATAAAGAGTTTTATTAAAAATATTTTTAAATCATTAAATTCTATCGACAAATATTAATAAAATTTTTAAAAATAATTAGATTTTTTCTTGGAATTCGATTAAAATTGAATTAAAAATAATTGAAATTCTGCTATGAGTTTTATTATTCATAAAAATAATTGAATTCCTAAAAAAAATTTATTATTTACGAAAATAATTAAATTTGTTTAATAAATTGCATAGTTTATGAAAATAATGGAATTATTACGAAAAAATTTCTAACAAAATTTGAAAATAATTGAATTCCTCTGATATTTTTATTATTTATGAAAATAATGAAAAGTTTTCGTAAACTTTTATCAAAATTTGTTTTAAATAATTGAATTCTTTTGAAAAATTTTATTTAAATAGTAGATATTAAAAATCATTAAATTGAGGAAAGTTTTTAAAAATAATTCAAATTTTGCCAAAAATTTATTAATTTTTTTGAAAATAATTGAATTTTGGAGAAGAATTTTATTATTTACAAAGATAGTTTGAAATTTTGACGAGAACTTTTCTAAACTTGTCAACATAATTGAATTTTCGTAGTCATTTATAACTTTTCCAAAATCCAATTTATTTTGTTTTTAACTAAAATTCTTTTTAGTTTCAAATAAAACTTTTTTCTAAATGTAAATATTGTAATTAAATTTTTCGTAATTCGTGTCTTCGCCATAGTACAATTATGTCTTTTCCTTAATTTGAAAAATTCCCTTTTCTCAAACTGAATACCCCTTCTAAAAATTAAAATCCCTTGTTTTACCTGATATTAAATGAAAAATTACTGTAATTCCAGTATTAAAATTGATTATTTTTATTAAAATTGATTTATTTTTCTATCCATATTTTCTAATTGGATCAAATTTTGTCCTTTTATCATTCACAAAGCAAAAGGGTGAAAAATCGTACAAGAAAACCGTCAAATAAAAAGTAGATATGTTTTTATTTTATGATTGGTCTTACGCTAAAGTGCACACAAAACGAACCATTAATTATCGAACAACGATGTCGGCATTCAAAGGGAAGTTGATTGAACCCGAGGGTGTGCGCGTCTGTCTATATATCTACAAAAAATGTATGAGTGTCTTCGTTTGTGTGTGTATGTGTGTGTGTATGAGAAGTGGTGCTTTAATAACGAGAAAAATCTAACACTCGCAGTGTCAAAAAAACTTGCGGTACAACCCCTCATATATACTTGAGGCCTTAGCATGGGACTTCTTGCCCCCAATAATTGTGCACAACGGGTGGCTACTCACGTTGTTGTTACATTTGACAGTTTCCGACATATGAGGACTCACTGTTTCGAGAGTGCACGCGGTACCGAGTTATGTGCATCGAAGTCCTTAAAGTGGTCCTTCATTCTTTTTTTTTTTTACTTCTTCCTTTCATTTCATTATGGCGGCACCTCTCTTTTCTCTAAATCTATTGTCAAAATTTTGCACCTCCTATAAAACCCTCCACGAAAAATCGTTGTACCATTCCCAAAACACGCCCCACTTTTTTTCAACATTGATTCATATAGTATATAATTATTTCATCTGTTTACACACACAAATCAAAAATGAAACGTAGGTTGTTCTCAAATTTCGCAATATGTTCGGAACAATAAATTGCTAAACAGTTTTTATGATTCAGTGTCGCGTTAACAGTGCTCGAACCAGTGAAAATATTTAAAAATACAGACTTTACGGACGAAACATGAAAAATTAGAGACCAATTACTGACAAAAATATAACCAGTTTCAGTCAAATAAGAGAATATTTTTTTTAAAACTATAAATTAAATTTTTCATAACTATAAAACATGAAGATATCGATAAGTCTTTGACTCGGAGTGATCGATTTCTTTATGTTTTATAATAATTAAAGATGACCGAGTGATAAAATCATTATCAATTCAATTATTATTTTCAAGAATTTTTAACTAAAATTCTTCTTTAAATCAAATATTTTTAATAATTTTCGAAAAAGTTCTTTGAATATTTTCAAATCCATTTGTTTGTAATATTCAATTTTACGAAATTTCAATTATTAGTAAATTCTTCAATTAAATAAATATTACAAAATAAGAACATAAAATAATATAAAAAAAATTTGCAAATTAAACTTTTTCAAGAAAATTAATTTCAAAATTCAATTATTTTTAAAAATTCATGCTATATTGCATTTAATATTCAATTATTAACTAAAAATTTAACTGCAATTCATGTTTCAATCAATTTTTATTAGAAAATTCAACTAGAATTCAATTATTTAAATACAAAAAGTTAATAATTTATTCAATAATTGAATGTTTCTTAAAATTCAATTCCCATAAAGAATTTTATAAACAAATTTTTAAATAATTGAATTTTTTTGACGGATTTTAATAAAATTTTTAAGAATAATTACATTTTTCAAGAAATTCGATTAAAATTTTATTAAAAATAATAATTACAATTCTGCAATGATATTTATTATTTATGAAAATAATTGAATTCCTAAAGAGAATGTTATTATTAACGAACATATAATTGAATCCCTGTAAAAATTGTATTACTTATGAAAATCTTCTGCAAATTATCGGCTGTGGTTACTTTTTATAAATTGTGAATTAAATTAATTTTGATAACCCAGATATTAATTGGAATTGCTCTAGCAATAGTTTAGGACCAGTAAACGATTTATGTATTAACAATGTTAATAAACAGAAGATAAGGTTCACTCAGCCGATAATCAGCAGCAGATGAAAAATTATTTATTTATTTTTGAGCGAACTTTATCTTTAGTTTAGTAACAATTTTTAGTCATAAAACTTTTTACTGGTTTCAAACTATTGCTAGAAAAATTCCAATTAATATCTGGGTCATAAAAATTAATTTATGTAATTCACAATTCATAAAAAGTAACCACAGCCGATAATCAGCAGCAGATGAAAAATTATTTATTTATTTTTGAGTGAACTTTATCTTCTGTTTAGTAACAATTTTTAGTCATAAAACTTTTTACTGGTTTCAAACTATTGATAAAAAAATTCCAATTAATATCTGGGTTATCAAAATTAATTTAATTCACAATTCACAAAAAATAACCATAGCCGAAAATCAGCAGAAGATGAAAAATTATTTATTTATTTTTGAGCGAACTTTATCTTCTGTTTACTAACAATTTTTAGTCATACAATTTTTTACTGGTCCTAAGTTATTACTAGAACAATTCCAATTAAAATCTGAGTCATAAAAATTAATTTTATGAATTGTGAATTAAATGAATATCGATGACCCAGATATTAATTGAAATTGTTCTAGCAATAGTTTTGGAACAGTAAACAATTTTAGTACTAGCAATTGTCAATAAACAGAAGATAAAATTTGCTCAAAAACTAATTTTCAAAGTATATAGTGCTGTTATTTTGTTTGGATTTATAATTTTTAGTATTTTATTTAATTTTCAAAGTATTTTTAAAAAAATGTGCAAAATATTTTTTTTAGTCAAAACCATAGAAAAATTTTAATAGAAAAAATATAAAGATGAATCAATTATCAATGGAAGAAACAAGTCAAAGCAAAGAATTTCCTTATATCAACAAAAAGTTTTTTCTTGGTGAAACTTAGATGACGTCGCTTATAAATATTAGTTTGTAAATATTTTATGAGAAATTTTTCATAATGAATTTATATTTTCTGATATTTTATTTTAATTTAATAAATTATCAATTCCATAAAAATGTTGCACTGCAGATAATTGTCATTGAATAAACGAATCAGAATTTTTAAATTATTTCTTTGATAATTATATTTTATTTATTAACTATACCTATATATTTTTTAATATATATTATTACTTACGAAATAAAATCGACAGGAAACATTTAACTCACCTGAAACAAAAAGAGGAGAAAATAGTTAATTTTAGAATTATTATCAAAAAAATAAAAAAAAAATGAAGTGAAATAATAATTCATACAACTACATTTATCAGGGTGGCCGCAAAATTTTATTTTGCGGCCTGAAAATTCCCTAACTTTTCCCTGACTAACAAATTTTTGAATTATTTAATATTCTACATTGAAATGTCCGTAAGAAGGTCCAAACTTATAAAAAATGTGACACCATTATAATGAGCTATATTACAAAAACGTCTAAATATAAAATTGAATTGACATTTAAGTATTAAAGTTTTTTAATTTGTGGTTTTTTTCGATCAAAATTCCCTGACTTTTAAAGAATTTTTAAAAATTCCCTGACTTTTCCCTGAAATTTTGATTATTAGAACATTTTTAAATTAAATATATATTAAAAAATTCAAATTAGTTCAAAAAAAATTTTCAGAAACTATCTGCTCGAGAATTTTCAGTTAAAATTATTTAAAATTCAAAATTTGAATTCGAAACCTTTTGAAATTCAATTGTTTATCAAATTGATTTCAAAGTTCATAAGGCAGACAAAAAGAAATTTAAACAGAATTAAATTTTTAAAATACTTTAAACAATCCAAAATTGTAGTTATTTTTAATCATTTCCTTAAAATTTTTAATTAAAATTTTTGTTTGAACGCTTCTTCGGAAAAAAATTTCTTTAGAATAATTAGAAAAATGTACTTTAGAAGTACCTAGTAAAATTTACTATTGAAATGAATATTTAATAAGAATATATTTTCAAGTTTCAACCTAACTAAAAAATTATCAAACTTAAAAAAAATTATAATTTTATAAGGTTTTTTTTTTAAAAAAGTGGAAAAGGAAAAAATATGCATGATTTTATGTGTTTTAAGGAATTTTATTAATTAAAAGGGACAAAAAAGAGAAATAAGAAAAAAAAGAGGACTAAATAAATAAGAGGGCTAATTATGATCCCTGTTAATAATAATAAAAAATTTATTTTTAAACACTAGAGTTTTTAATTTATTAAAAACTAATTAAAATTTGATTAATTTTAATGATTGTGATAGTTACTTTTAAAGTGCACTGATAAAAAATAATCAAATTATATAATTATTAAAAATACTGAATTGATAAAAAATAATCGTTTTTTTAATTTATTAAAAATTAATTAAAATTTAATTAATTTTTTATGATTATGATAAAGTGGAAGGAAATTTTAATTATTCCCTTATAAGACTGTGAGCGATACGATTTTTTTTTTAACTTTTCCCTTTTATAATTCCGGTTTGATTGATTTTTTTTCCATCTGTAATTGAGTTTCACAATTCTTATTGAAAAATTGTAAAGAAAGTACTGAATAATATAATTGCTTTCTTCTCACCACTTCCAATATGGTCTCCAGTGGACTTTTTTTTATGTAATTCTGATTTTTGTGTAATTTCATCTCTTCATTAATCTTGTTCACTTAAAAAGTATTAAGATCGTTTTTTTTAATTAAATATTCGCTTTGACTGTATCGTCAATGATTTTTTTATTTAAAAATTAAAATCTTAATTTTCAATTATTGAAAATATTTAAATGAACTAAAATCGTGGAAAATGGAAAATCATGAATCATTCAAGCACTGAATTCAAAATTTCAAACATAACAATTTAGAGATGAGTAAAAATGATAAAGAAGTGAATAAAATTTGATAAAGATAAAAATAGAGAACCAAAGAATTTGAATTTTATTTTTATTCAAGAAACGATCAAAATTTAAAAAAAAAATTCTGAATCAATTTCCCCTTTTTGTTTTCAATTAAAAAAGAATTTGATTTTTCAAACTACGATAACTGTGCACAAAATAGGAAAGTTGATTACTATGACAATGTGCATTGTAAACAATATATAAAAAAAAATTGAATGAATAATAGTAGAAAAAAGGGGAAGGATTGAAAATCCCTTTAGTACGTCAAACAATGGGGGAGAATGAAATGAAAACGTTGAATGAATTTAGAAGAGTTTTCAATTAAAATTTATCAATAGCAAAGCCGAATTCCAGAATTCTATCGTTTTTTGGTCCTTGGACGAGCTTTCAGTTTGAGAGAAAGGTGAACAAAAAAAAAGAAGAAATCACAGGGTGAGAATGAAGAAGGTGAGAGAGTGGTCGCGAAATGAAAACGGTGGCCCTTTGTCGAATAACGGAAACGCCTTTAATGGTTTCTCGCCTGCGTCCGACACATTTGGGGAAAAAAAAGTTGAGTCGAGCACACATTTTCTCCACGCAATACCATCATCGTCATATCACTACAATTACTGCCAACACCAATATCTAACATTTCAGGAGAAAAAAAGAAAAAAAATTGCGGATATAGCATATAAAGAGAGGAAAAACTGGGACACACAGTCTGTTTATCAGTCACTATTCTCTTTGTACAATTCGTGTCAAACATGGAATATAAAAATATAAAACTAAAATAAAACACTACGATTTTACTAAAATCTGGATTAATTTTATATTATGGGTATATTATATATAAACTTCAATTTATCAATGATTTCTGATTCTGAATTTCAAAATTCACTTACTAAGTATATAATTAATTATTATATTGTTTATTATTTTCAGAAATATTAATAAAATTCTTTTCAAGAATTCAATTATTTTTTGAAATTTTAATAAATATTCATAAAAATATAATTATTTTCATAAATAATAACATTCTTTGGAAAAATTCAATTATTTTTTTAAATTTCAATAAAATTCTTTGCAAGAATTCAATTAGTTTCATAACATTCAATTATTTTTATAAATAGTAAAATTATTTAGAGAAATTAAACTATTTTCAATACAATTTAAATAAAATATCACGAATTAAATTATTTTTAGGCCTAATTATTCTTATAAACAGTGAAACTCTTTGCAAGAGTTAAATTAATTTTATAAATAATAAAATTCTTGTCACGAATACAATAATTTTCATAGAATTTAAATAAAATTCAATAATAAAATCTTCTATTAAAAATATTAATATACACGATTATTTTCAAAAGTTGGAAGAATTCAATTATTTTCTAAAATGTTAGTTAATTCTTCCAAACAATTAAATTATTTTTATAATAAAAATTTTTGCAGGAATTAAATTATCTTCAATACAATTTTCATAAAATTCAACAATCAAATTTTTAATTATAAATTATTAACAGAAAGGAATATTTTAAAAAATTGAAAAAAAAATTTTTGTCAATTCGATTATTTTCAAATTTGTAATTAAAATTAATTACAAAAACTCTAATAAAATTGTTTAGAAGAATTTAATTTTCAATCAATAGTTTTTATTAAAATTTAATAGTAAAATTATAAAGACAATTATTAGCAAAATCAATTATAAAAAAAATACAGACATTTTTCGAAAAATTTCAATTGTTGTAAAATCCTTATTAATAGTATCCATTCTTCGAAAGAATTTAATTATTTTCAATATGTATTTAAATAAAATTCCTTAAATGTATTAAATTATTTTTAAAAATTACAATAATGTTTTGAGAAAAATTTAATTATATTCTAAAAATTGTAGTAGAATTTAATTATCAATTATTAAAAAACACGATTACCCATGTAGAAATTGCAGTAGGATTCTCATAGGGCCTTGTAAAATTTCCCCTTTACCTATCTAAGTCTAGTAAGGAAAAATGTAGGGAACTAGTTAGGCCCCTGGATTTTCTGTGACTCTCGGATCTTGCCAGAAAAATATTATTAGGAAATGTAGCACGGACCCTACGAGAACCTCAACAGAAAAACTGATTTTTTTCTGTTTTTTCATTTCTAATGACTTTTAACCAAAATTTTGATTGTCTAATAGCGTTCGGGTGGACCTGCTACTACTTAAAAGTTGAAATAAAATTCGTTATCCTTCAAGATTGAGTAGCTATTGTTCATTAGATGATAATTTACAAGAATTTCGTTTATTAAAATAATTTTGGCAAAATTACTAGTCAAAATACTCCATCCGCCAATTAGCAGACAATCGAATTTTCAAGTTTTGCGTAGCTAAGAGCTTTAAAAAATTAAATTGTTAATAAACAATTGATTTTGTTGTTGCCTATTGTTTACTAGAAGTTTATTTTCATGAATTTTACTCAGTAAAATAATTTTGGCAAATAACTAGTCAAAATACTCCATCCGCCAATCAGCAGACAATCGAATTTTCGAGTTTTGCGAAGCTAAGAGCTTTAAAAAATTAAATTGTTAATAAACAATTGATTTTGTTGTTGCCTATTGTTCACTAGATGATTATCTACAAGAAATTTTATTAATTAAATAATTTTGGCAAAACTACTAGTCAAAATACTCCATCCGCCAATCAGCAGACAATCGAATTTTCGAGTTTTGCGAAGCTAAGAGCTTTAAAAAATTAAATTGTTAATAAACAATTGATTTTGTTGTTGCCTATTGTTTACTAGATGTTTATTTACATGAATTTTACTCAATAAAATAATTTTGGCAAAATTACTAGTCAAAATACTCCATCCGCCAATTAGCAGACAATCGAATTTTCGAGTTTTGCGAAGCTAAGAGCTTTAAAAAATTAAATTGTTAATAAACAATTGATTTTGTTGTTGCCTATTGTTCACTAGATGATTATCTACAAGAAATTTTATTAATTAAATAATTTTGGCAAAACTACTAGTCAAAATACTCCATCCGCCAATTAGCAGACAATCGAATTTTCGAGTTTTGCGAAGCTAAGGGCTATAAAAAATTAAATTGTTAATAAACCATTGATTTTGTTGTTGCCTATTGTTCACTAGATGTTTATTTACAAGAAATTTTATTAATTAAATAATTTTGGCAAAACTACTAGTCAAAATACTCCATCCGCCAATCAGCAGACAATCGAATTTTCGAGTTTTGCGAAGCTAAGAGCTTTAAAAAATTAAATTGTTAATAAACAATTGATTTTGTTGTTGCCTATTGTTTACTAGATGTTTATTTACATGAATTTTACTCAATAAAATAATTTTGGCAAAATTACTAGTCAAAATACTCCATCCGCCAATTAGCAGACAATCGAATTTTCGAGTTTTGCGAAGCTAAGAGCTTTAAAAAATTAAATTGTTAATAAACAATTGATTTTGTTGTTGCCTATTGTTCACTAGATGTTTATTTACAAGATTTTCGTTTATTAAAATAATTTTGGCAAAATTACTAGTCAAAATACTCCATCCGCCAATTAGCAGACAATCGATTTTTCGAGTTTTGCGAAGCTAAGAGCTTTAAAAAATTAAATTGTTAATAAACAATTGATTTTGTTGTTGCCTATTGTTCACTAGATGATTATCTACAAGAAATTTTATTAATTAAATAATTTTGGCAAAACTACTAGTCAAAATACTCCATCCGCCAATTAGCAGACAATCGATTTTTAGAGTTTTGCGAAGCTAAGAGCTTTAAAAAATTAAATTGTTAATAAACAATTGATTTTGTTGTTGCCTATTGTTCACTAGATGTTTATTTACAAGAATTTCGTTTATTAAAATAATTTTGGAAAAATTACTAGTCAAAATACTCCATCCGCCAATTAGCAGACAATCGAATTTTCGAGTTTTGCGAAGCTAAGAGCTTTAAAAAATTAAATTGTTAATAAACAATTGATTTTGTTGTTGCCTATTGTTCACTAGATGTTTATTTACAAGAATTTCGTTTATTAAAATAATTTTGGAAAAATTACTAGTCAAAATACTCCATCCGCCAATTAGCAGACAATCGAATTTTCGAGTTTTGCGAAGCTAAGAGCTTTAAAAAATTAAATTGTTAATAAACAATTGATTTTGTTGTTGCCTATTGTTCACTAGATGTTTATTTACAAGATTTTCGTTTATTAAAATAATTTTGGCAAAATTACTAGTCAAAATACTCCATCCGCCAATTAGCAGACAATCGATTTTTCGAGTTTTGCGAAGCTAAGAGCTTTTAAAAATTAAATTGTTAAAAAACAATTGATTTTGTTGATGCCTATTGTTTATTAGATGTTTATTTACAAGAATTATTATTAATTAAATAATTTTGGCAAAACTACTAGTCAAAATACTCCATCCGCCAATTAGCAGACAATCGATTTTTAGAGTTTTGCGAAGCTAAGAGCTTTAAAAAATTAAATTGTTAATAAACAATTGATTTTGTTGTTGCCTATTGTTTACTAGATGTTTATTTACATGAATTTTACTCAAAAAAATAATTTTGGCAAAATTACTAGTCAAAATACTCCATCCGCCAATTAGCAGACAATCGAATTTTCGAGTTTTGCGAAGCTAAGAGCTTAAAAAAATTAAATTGTTAAAAAACAATTGATTTTGTTGTTGCCTATTGTTTACTAGATGTTTATTTACATGAATTTTACTCAAAAAAATAATTTTGGCAAAATTACTAGTCAAAATACTCCATCCGCCAATTAGCAGACAATCGAATTTTCGAGTTTTGCGAAGCTAAGAGCTTTTAAAAATTAAATTGTTAAAAAACAATTGATTTTGTTGATGCCTATTGTTTATTAGATGTTTATTTACAAGAATTTTTATTAATTAAATAATTTTGGCAAAACTACTAGTCAAAATACTCCATCCGCCAATTAGCAGACAATCGAATTTTAGAGTTTTCCGAAGCTAAGAGCTTTAAAAAATTAAATTGTTAATAAACAATTGATTTTGTTGTTGCCTATTGTTCACTAGATGTTTATTTACAAGATTTTCGTTTATTAAAATAATTTTGGCAAAATTACTAGTCAAAATACTCCATCCGCCAATTAGCAGACAATCGAATTTTCGAGTTTTGCGAAGCTAAGAGCTTTAAAAAATTAAATTGTTAATAAACAATTGATTTTGTTGTTGCCTATTGTTCACTAGATGTTTATTTACAAGATTTTCGTTTATTAAAATAATTTTGGCAAAACTACTAGTCAAAATACTCCATCCGCCAATTAGCAGACAATCGAATTTTAGAGTTTTGCGAAGCTAAGAGCTTTAAAAAATTAAATTGTTAATAAACAATTGATTTTGTTGTTGCCTATTGTTCACTAGATGTTTATTTACAAGATTTTCGTTTATTAAAATAATTTTGGCAAAATTACTAGTCAAAATACTCCATCCGCCAATTAGCAGACAATCGAATTTTAGAGTTTTGCGAAGCTAAGAGCTTTAAAAAATTAAATTGTTAATAAACAATTGATTTTGTTGTTGCCGATTGTTTACTAGATGTTTATTTACATGAATTTTACTCAGTAAAATAATTTTGGCAAAATTACTAGTCAAAATACTCCATCCGCCAATTAGCAGACAATCGAATTTTCGAGTTTTGCGAAGCTAAGAGCTTTAAAAAATTAAATTGTTAAAAAACAATTGATTTTGTTGATGCCTATTGTTTATTAGATGTTTATTTACATGAATTTTTATTAATTAAATAATTTTGGAAAAATTACTAGTCAAAATACTCCATCCGCCAATTAGCAGACAATCGAATTTTCGAGTTTGCGAAGCTAAGAGCTTTAAAAAATTAAATTGATAAAAAACAATTGATTTTGTTGATGCCTATTGTTTATTAGATGTTTATTTACAAGAATTTTTATTAATTAAATAATTTTGGCAAAACTACTAGTCAAAATACTCCATCCGCCAATTAGCAGACAATCGATTTTTAGAGTTTTGCGAAGCTAAGAGCTTTAAAAAATTAAATTGTTAATAAACAATTGATTTTGTTGTTGCCTATTGTTAACTAGATGTTTATTTACATAAATTTTACTCAGTAAAATAATTTTGGCAAAATTACTAGTCAAAATACTCCATCCGCCAATTAGCAGACAATCGAATTTTCGAGTTTTGCGAAGCTAAGAGCTTTAAAAAATTAAATTGTTAAAAAACAATTGATTTTGTTGTTGCCTATTGTTCACTAGATGATTATCTACAAGAATTTTTATTAATTAAATAATTTTGGCAAAACTACTAGTCAAAATACTCCATCCGCCAATTAGCAGACAATCGAATTTTCGAGTTTTGCGAAGCTAAGAGCTATAAAAAATTAAATTGTTAATAAACAATTGATTTTGTTGTTGCCTATTGTTCACTAGATGTTTATTTACAAGAATTTCGTTTATTAAAATAATTTTGGCAAAATTACTAGTCAAAATACTCCATCCGCCAATTAGCAGACAATCGAATTTTCGAGTTTTGCGAAGCTAAGAGCTTTAAAAAATTAAATTGTTAATAAACAATTGATTTTGTTGTTGCCTATTGTTCACTAGATGTTTATTTACAAGAATTTCGTTTATTAAAATAATTTTGGCAAAATTACTAGTCAAAATACTCCATCCGCCAATTAGCAGACAATCGAATTTTCGAGTTTTGCGAAGCTAAGAGCTTTAAAAAATTAAATTGTTAAAAAACAATTGATTTTGTTGTTGCCTATTGTTTACTAGATGATTATCTACAAGAATTTTTATTAATTGAATAATTTTGGCAAAACTACTAGTCAAAATACTCCATCCGCCAATTAGCAGACAATCGATTTTTAGAGTTTTGCGAAGCTAAGAGCTTTAAAAAATTAAATTGTTAATAAACAATTGATTTTGTTGTTGCCTATTGTTCACTAGATGTTTATTTACAAGATTTTCGTTTATTAAAATAATTTTGGCAAAATTACTAGTCAAAATACTCCATCCGCCAATTAGCAGACAATCGAATTTTAGAGTTTTGCGAAGCTAAGAGCTTTAAAAAATTAAATTGTTAATAAACAATTGATTTTGTTGTTGCCGATTGTTTACTAGATGTTTATTTACATGAATTTTACTCAGTAAAATAATTTTGGCAAAATTACTAGTCAAAATACTCCATCCGCCAATTAGCAGACAATCGAATTTTCGAGTTTTGCGAAGCTAAGAGCTTTAAAAAATTAAATTGTTAAAAAACAATTGATTTTGTTGATGCCTATTGTTTATTAGATGTTTATTTACATGAATTTTTATTAATTAAATAATTTTGGAAAAATTACTAGTCAAAATACTCCATCCGCCAATTAGCAGACAATCGAATTTTCGAGTTTGCGAAGCTAAGAGCTTTAAAAAATTAAATTGATAAAAAACAATTGATTTTGTTGATGCCTATTGTTTATTAGATGTTTATTTACAAGAATTTTTATTAATTAAATAATTTTGGCAAAACTACTAGTCAAAATACTCCATCCGCCAATTAGCAGACAATCGATTTTTAGAGTTTTGCGAAGCTAAGAGCTTTAAAAAATTAAATTGTTAATAAACAATTGATTTTGTTGTTGCCTATTGTTAACTAGATGTTTATTTACATAAATTTTACTCAGTAAAATAATTTTGGCAAAATTACTAGTCAAAATACTCCATCCGCCAATTAGCAGACAATCGAATTTTCGAGTTTTGCGAAGCTAAGAGCTTTAAAAAATTAAATTGTTAAAAAACAATTGATTTTGTTGTTGCCTATTGTTCACTAGATGATTATCTACAAGAATTTTATTAATTAAATAATTTTGGCAAAACTACTAGTCAAAATACTCCATCCGCCAATTAGCAGACAATCGAATTTTCGAGTTTTGCGAAGCTAAGAGCTATAAAAAATTAAATTGTTAATAAACAATTGATTTTGTTGTTGCCTATTGTTCACTAGATGTTTATTTACAAGAATTTCGTTTATTAAAATAATTTTGGCAAAATTACTAGTCAAAATACTCCATCCGCCAATTAGCAGACAATCGAATTTTCGAGTTTTGCGAAGCTAAGAGCTTTAAAAAATTAAATTGTTAATAAACAATTGATTTTGTTGTTGCCTATTGTTCACTAGATGTTTATTTACAAGAATTTCGTTTATTAAAATAATTTTGGCAAAATTACTAGTCAAAATACTCCATCCGCCAATTAGCAGACAATCGAATTTTCGAGTTTTGCGAAGCTAAGAGCTTTAAAAAATTAAATTGTTAAAAAACAATTGATTTTGTTGTTGCCTATTGTTTACTAGATGATTATCTACAAGAATTTTTATTAATTGAATAATTTTGGCAAAACTACTAGTCAAAATACTCCATCCGCCAATTAGCAGACAATCGATTTTTAGAGTTTTGCGAAGCTAAGAGCTTTAAAAAATTAAATTGTTAATAAACAATTGATTTTGTTGTTGCCTATTGTTTACTAGATGATTTTTTACATGAATTTTACTCAATAAAATAATTTTGGCAAAATTACTAGTCCAAATACTCCATCCGCCAATTAGCAGACAATCGAATTTTCGAGTTTTGCGAAGCTAAGAGCTTTAAAAAATTAAATTGTTAATAAACAATTGATTTTGTTGTTGCCTATTGTTTACTAGATGTTTATTTACAAGAATTTTTATTAATTAAATAATTTTGGCAAAATAAGTAGTCAGAATACTCCATCCGCCAATCAGCAGACAATCGAATTTTCGAGTTTTGCGAAGCTAAGAGCTTTAAAATGTAAATTGTTAATAAACAATTGATTTTGTTATTGCCTATTGTTCACTAGATGTTTATTTACAAGAATTTTTATTAATTAAATAATTTTGGCAAAATAACTAGTCAGAATACTCCATCCGCCAATCAGCAGACAATCGAATTTTCGAGTTTTGCGAAGCTAAGAGCTTTAAAAAATTAAATTGTTAATAAACAATTGATTTTGTTGTTGCCTATTGTTTACTAGATGATTATTTACATGAATTTTACTCAATAAAATAATTTTGGCAAAATTACTAGTCAAAATACTCCATCCGCCAATTAGCAGACAATCGATTTTTAGAGTTTTGCGAAGCTAAGAGCTTTAAAAAATTAAATTGTTAATAAACAATTGATTTTGTTGTTCCCTATTGTTCACTAGATGTTTATTTACAAGATTTTCGTTTATTAAAATAATTTTGGCAAAATTACTAGTCAAAATACTCCATCCGCCAATTAGCAGACAATCGATTTTTCGAGTTTTGCGAAGCTAAGAGCTTTAAAAAATTAAATTGTTAATAAACAATTGATTTTGTTGTTGCCTATTGTTCACTAGATGTTTATTTACAAGAATTTCGTTTATTAAAATAATTTTGGCAAAATTACTAGTCAAAATACTCCATCCGCCAATTAGCAGACAATCGAATTTTCGAGTTTTGCGAAGCTAAGAGCTTTAAAAAATTAAATTGTTAATAAACAATTGATTTTGTTGTTGCCTATTGTTCACTAGATGTTTATTTACAAGAATTTTTATTAATTAAATAATTTTGGCAAAATAAGTAGTCAGAATACTCCATCCGCCAATCAGCAGACAATCGAATTTTCGAGTTTTGCGAAGCTAAGAGCTTTAAAATGTAAATTGTTAATAAATAATTGATTTTGTTGTTGCCTATTGTTCACTAGATGTTTATTTACAAGAATTTTTATTAATTAAATAATTTTGGCAAAATAACTAGTCAGAATACTCCATCCGCCAATCAGCAGACAATCGAATTTTCGAGTTTTGCGAAGCTAAGAGCTTTAAAAAATTAAATTGTTAATAAACAATTCATTTTGTTGTTGCCTATCGTTCACTAGATGTTTATTTACAAGAATTTTTATTAATTAAATAATTTTGGCAAAATTACTAGTCAAAATACTCCATCCGCCAATTAGCAGACAATCGAATTTTCGAGTTTTGCGAAGCTAAGAGCTTTAAAAAATTAAATTGTTAATAAACAATTGATTTTGTTGTTGCCTATTGTTTACTAGAAGTTTATTTACATGAATTTTACTCAGTAAAATAATTTTGGCAAAATTACTAGTCAAAATACTCCATCCGCCAATTAGCAGACAATCGAATTTTCGAGTTTTGCGAAGCTAAGAGCTTTAAAAAATTAAATTGTTAATAACAAATTGATTTTGTACTTGCCTATTGTTCACTAGATGTTTATTTACAAGAATTTCGTTTATTAAAATAATTTTGGCAAAACTACTAGTCAAAATACTCCATCCGCTAATTAGCAGACAATCGATTTTTAGAGTTTTGCGAAGCTAAGAGCTTTAAAAAATTAAATTGTTAATAAACAATTGATTTTGTTGTTGCCTATTGTTCACTAGATGTTTATTTACAAGAATTTTTATTAATTAAATAATTTTGGCAAAATTACTAGTCAAAATACTCCATCCGCCAAATAGCAGACAATCGAATTTTCGAGTTTTGCGAAGCTAAGAGCTTTAAAAAATTAAATTGTTAATAAACAATTGATTTTGTTGTTGCCTATTGTTCACTAGATGTTTATTTACAAGAATTTTTATTAATTAAATAATTTTGGCAAAATTACTAGTCAAAATACTCCATCCGCCAATTAGCAGACAATCGAATTTTCGAGTTTTGCGAAGCTAAGAGCTTTAAAAAATTAAATTGTTAATAAACAATTGATTTTGTTGTTGCCTATTGTTCACTAGATGTTTATTTACAAGAATTTTTATTAATTAAATAATTTTGGCAAAATAACTAGTCAGAATACTCCATCCGCCAATTAGCAGACAATCGAATTTTCGAGTTTTGCGAAGCTAAGAGCTTTAAAAAATTAAATTGTTAAAAAACAATTGATTTTGTTGATGCCTATTGTTTATTAGAAGTTTATTTACATGAATTTTACTCAGTAAAATAATTTTGGCAAAATTACTAGTCAAAATACTCCATCCGCCAATTAGCAGACAATCGAATTTTCGAGTTTTGCGAAGCTAAGAGCTTTAAAAAATTAAATTGTTAATAAACAATTGATTTTGTTGTTGCCTATTGTTCACTAGATAATTATTTACAAGAATTTTTATTAATTAAATAATTTTGGCAAAATTACTAGTCAAAATACTCCATCCGCCAATTAGCAGACAATCGAATTTTCGAGTTTTGCGAAGCTAAGAGCTTTAAAAAATTAAATTGTTAATAAACAATTGATTTTGTTGTTGCCTATTGTTTACTAGAAGTTTATTTACATGAATTTTACTCAGTAAAATAATTTTGGCAAAATTACTAGTCAAAATACTCCATCCGCCAATTAGCAGACAATCAAATTTTCGAGTTTTGCGAAGCTAAGAGCTTTAAAAAATTAAATTGTTAATAAACAATTGATTTTGTTGTTGCCTATTATTCACTAGATGTTTATTTACAAGATTTTCGTTTATTAAAATAATTTTGGCAAAATTACTAGTCAAAATACTCCATCCGCCAATTAGCAGACAATCGATTTTTCGAGTTTTGCGAAGCTAAGAGCTTTAAAAAATTAAATTGTTAATAAACAATTGATTTTGTTGTTGCCTTTGTTCACTAGATGTTTATTTACAAGAATTTCGTTTATTAAAATAATTTTGGCAAAATTACTAGTCAAAATACTCCATCCGCCAATTAGCAGACAATCGAATTTTCGAGTTTTCGAAGCTAAGAGCTTTAAAAATTAATTGTTAATAAACAATTGATTTTGTTGTTGCCTATTGTTTACTAGATGTTTATTTACAAGAATTTATTCAGTAAATAATTTTGGCAAAATTACTAGTCAAAATACTCCATCCGCCAATTAGCAGACAATCGAATTTTCGAGTTTTCGAAGCTAAGAGCTTTAAAAAATTAAATTGTTAATAAACAATTGATTTGTTGTTGCCTGTTGTTACTAGATGTTATTTACAGATTCTTCAGTAAAATAATTTTGGCAAAATTACTAGTCAAAATACTCCATCCGCCAATTAGCAGACAATCGAATTTTCGAGTTTGCGAAGCTAAGAGCTTTAAAAAATTAATTGTTAATAAACAATTGATTTTGTTGTTGCCTATTGTTTACTAGATGTTTATTTACATGAATTTTACTCAGTAAAATAATTTTGGCAAAATTACTAGTCAAAATACTCCATCCGCCAATTAGCAGACAATCGAATTTTCGAGTTTTGCGAAGCTAAGAGCTTTAAAAATTAAATTGTTAATAAACAATTGATTTTGTTGTTGCCTATTGTTCATTAGATGTTTATTTACAAGAATTTCTTTAGTAAAATAATTTTGGCAAAATTACTAGTCAAAATACTCCATCCGCCAATTAGCAGACAATCGAATTTTCGAGTTTTCGAAGCTAAGAGCTTTAAAAATTAAATTGTTAATAAACAATTGATTTTGTTGTTGCCTATTGTTATTAGATGTTTATTACAAGAATTTCTTCAGTAAAATAATTTTGGCAAAATTACTAGTCAAAATACTCCATCCGCCAATTAGCAGACAATCGAATTTTCGAGTTTTGCGAAGCTAAGAGCTTTAAAAATTAAATTGTTAATAAACAATTGATTTTGTTGTTGCCTATTGTTTATTAGATGTTTATTTACAAGAATTTACTTCAGTAAATAATTTTGGCAAAATTACTAGTCAAAATACTCCATCCGCCAATTAGCAGACAATCGAATTTTCGAGTTTTGCGAAGCTAAGAGCTTTAAAAAATTAAATTGTTAAAAAACAATTGATTTTGTTGATGCCTATTGTTTATTAGATGTTTATTTACAAGAATTTTTATTAATTAAATAATTTTGGCAAAACTACTAGTCAAAATACTCCATCCGCCAATTAGCAGACAATCGAATTTTCGAGTTTTGCGAAGCTAAGAGCTTTAAAAAATTAAATTGTTAAGAAACAATTGATTTTGTTGTTGCCTATTGTTCACTAGATGTTTATTTACAAGAATTTCGTTTATTAAAATAATTTTGGCAAAATTACTAGTCAAAATACTCCATCCGCCAATTAGCAGACAATCGAATTTTCGAGTTTTGCGAAGCTAAGAGCTTTAAAAAATTAAATTGTTAATAAACAATTGATTTTGTTGTTGCCTATTGTTCACTAGATGTTTATTTACAAGAATTTCGTTTATTAAAATAATTTTGGCAAAATTACTAGTCAAAATACTCCATCCGCCAATTAGCAGACAATCGAATTTTCGAGTTTTGCGAAGCTAAGAGCTTTAAAAAATTAAATTGTTAAAAAACAATTGATTTTGTTGTTGCCTATTGTTCACTAGATGATTATCTACAAGAATTTTTATTAATTAAATAATTTTGGCAAAACTACTAGTCAAAATACTCCATCCGCCAATTAGCAGACAATCGAATTTTCGAGTTTTGCGAAGCTAAGAGCTTTAAAAAATTAAATTGTTAATAAACAATTCATTTTGTTGTTGCCTATCGTTCACTAGATGTTTATTTACAAGAATTTCGTTTATTAAAATAATTTTGGCAAAATTACTAGTCAAAATACTCCATCCGCCAATTAGCAGACAATCGATTTTTCGAGTTTTTAAGAGCTTTAAAAAATTAAATTGTTAATAAACAATTGATTTTGTTGTTGCCTATTGTTTACTAGATGTTTATTTACAAGATTTTCGTTTATTAAAATAATTTTGGCAAAATTACTAGTCAAAATACTCCATCCGCCAATTAGCAGACAATCGAATTTTCGAGTTTTGCGAAGCTAAGAGCTTTAAAATGTAAATTGTTAAGAAACAATTGATTTTGTTGTTGCCTATTGTTTACTAGAAGTTTATTAACATGAATTTTACTCAATAAAATAATTTTGGCAAAATTACTAGTCAAAATACTCCATCCGACAATTAGCAGCCAATCGAATTTTTGAGTTTTGCGAAGCTAAGAGCTTTAAAAAATTAAATTGTTAATAAACAATTGACTTTGTTGTTGCCTATTGTTTACTAGAAGTTTATTAACATGAATTTTACTCAATAAAATAATTTTGGCAAAATTACTAGTCAAAATACTCCATCCGCCAATTAGCAGACAATCGATTTTTCGAGTTTTGCGAAGCTAAGAGCTTTAAAAAATTAAATTGTTAATAAACAATTGATTTTGTTGTTCCCTATTGTTCACTAGATGTTTATTTACAAGATTTTCGTTTATTAAAATAATTTTGGCAAAATTACTAGTCAAAATACTCCATCCGCCAATTAGCAGACAATCGATTTTTCGAGTTTTGCGAAGCTAAGAGCTTTAAAAAATTAAATTGTTAATAAACAATTGATTTTGTTGTTGCCTATTGTTTACTAGAAGTTTATTAACATGAATTTTACTCAATAAAATAATTTTGGCAAAATTACTAGTCAAAATACTCCATCCGCCAATTAGCAGACAATCGAATTTTCGAGTTTTGCGAAGCTAAGAGCTTTAAAAAATTAAATTGTTAAAAAACAATTGATTTTGTTGTTGCCTATTGTTCACTAGATGATTATCTACAAGAATTTTTATTAATTAAATAATTTTGGCAAAATTACTAGTCAAAATACTCCATCCGCCAATTAGCAGACAATCGAATTTTCGAGTTTTGCGAAGCTAAGAGCTTTAAAAAATTAAATTGTTAATAAACAATTGACTTTGTTGTTGCCTATTGTTAACTAGAAGTTTATTAACATGAATTTTACTCAATAAAATAATTTTGGCAAAATTACTAGTCAAAATACTCCATCCGCCAATTAGCAGACAATCGAATTTTCGAGTTTTGCGAAGCTAAGAGCTTTAAAAAATTAAATTGTTAATAAACAATTGATTTCAAGATTTTCGTTTATTAAAATAATTTTGGCAAAATTACTAGTCAAAATACTCCATCCGCCAATTAGCAGACAATCGAATTTTCGAGTTTTGCGAAGCTAAGAGCTTTAAAAAATTAAATTGTTAATAAACAATTGATTTTGTTGTTGCCTATTGTTTACTAGAAGTTTATTTACATGAATTTTACTCAGTAAAATAATTTTGGCAAAATTACTAGTCAAAATACTCCATCCGCCAATTAGCAGACAATCGAATTTTCGAGTTTTGCGAAGCTAAGAGCTTTAAAAAATTAAATTGTTAATAAACAATTGACTTTGTTGTTGCCTATTGTTTACTAGAAGTTTATTAACATGAATTTTACTCAATAAAATAATTTTGGCAAAATTACTAGTCAAAATACTCCATCCGCCAATTAGCAGACAATCGAATTTTCGAGTTTTTCGAAGCTAAGAGCTTTAAAAAATTCAATTGTTAATAAACAATTGATTTTGTTGTTGCCTATTGTTTATTAGATGTTTATTTACAAGAATTTATTAGTAAATAATTTTGGCAAAATTACTAGTCAAAATACTCCATCCGCCAATTAGCAGACAATCGAATTTTCGAGTTTTGCGAAGCTAAGAGCTTTAAAAAATTAAATTGTTAATAAACAATTGATTTTGTTGTTGCCTATTGTTTATTAGATGTTTATTTACAAGAATTTCTTCCAGTAATAATTTTGGCAAAATTACTAGTCAAAATACTCCATCCGCCAATTAGCAGACAATCGAATTTTCGAGTTTTCGAAGCTAAGAGCTTTAAAAAATTCAATTGTTAATAAACAATTGATTTTGTTGTTGCCTGTTGTTACTAGATGTTTATTTACAAGAATTTCTTTCAGTAAAATAATTTTGGCAAAATTACTAGTCAAAATACTCCATCCGCCAATTAGCAGACAATCGAATTTTCGAGTTTTGCGAAGCTAAGAGCTTTAAAAAATTAAATTGTTAAAAAACAATTGATTTTGTTGATGCCTATTGTTTATTAGATGTTTATTTACAAGAATTTCGTTTATTAAAATAATTTTGGCAAAATTACTAGTCAAAATACTCCATCCGCCAATTAGCAGACAATCGAATTTTCGAGTTTTGCGAAGCTAAGAGCTTTAAAAAATTAAATTGTTAATAAACAATTGATTTTGTTGTTGCCTATTGTTTACTAGAAGTTTATTTATATGAAATTTACTCAATAAAATAATTTTGGCAAAATTACTAGTCAAAATACTCCATCCGCCAATTAGCAGACAATCGATTTTTCGAGTTTTTAAGAGCTTTAAAAAATTAAATTGTTAATAAACAATTGATTTTGTTGTTGCCTATTGTTCACTAGATGTTTATTTACAAGATTTTCGTTTATTAAAATAATTTTGGCAAAATTACTAGTCAAAATACTCCATCCGCCAATTAGCAGACAATCGATTTTTCGAGTTTTGCGAAGCTAAGAGCTTTAAAAAATTAAATTGTTAATAAACAATTGATTTTGTTGTTGCCTATTGTTTACTAGATAATTATTTACAAGAATTTTTATTAATTAAATAATTTTAGCAAAACTACTAGTCAAAATACTCCATCCGCCAATTAGCAGACAATCGAATTTTCGAGTTTTGCGAAGCTAAGAGCTTTAAAAAATTAAATTGTTAATAAACAATTCATTTTGTTGTTGCCTATCGTTCACTAGATGTTTATTTACAAGAATTTTGTTTATTAAAATAATTTTGGCAAAATTACTAGTCAAAATACTCCATCCGCCAATTAGCAGACAATCGAATTTTCGAGTTTTGCGAAGCTAAGAGCTTTAAAAAATTAAATTGTCAAGAAACAATTGATTTTGTTGTTGCCTATTGTTCACTAGATGTTTATTTACAAGAATTTCGTTTATTAAAATAATTTTGGCAAAATTACTAGTCAAAATACTCCATCCGCCAATTAGCAGACAATCGAATTTTCGAGTTTTGCGAAGCTAAGAGCTTTAAAAAATTAAATTGTTAATAAACAATTGATTTTGTTGTTGCCTATTGTTCACTAGATGTTTATTTACAAGAATTTCGTTTATTAAAATAATTTTGGCAAAATTACTAGTCAAAATACTCCATCCGCCAATTAGCAGACAATCGAATTTTCGAGTTTTGCGAAGCTAAGAGCTTTAAAAAATTAAATTGTTAAAAAACAATTAATTTTGTTGTTGCCTATTGTTCACTAGATGATTATCTACAAGAATTTTTATTAATTAAATAATTTTGGCAAAACTACTAGTCAAAATACTCCATCCGCCAATTAGCAGACAATCGAATTTTCGAGTTTTGCGAAGCTAAGAGCTTTAAAAAATTAAATTGTTAATAAACAATTCATTTTGTTGTTGCCTATCGTTCACTAGATGTTTATTTACAAGAATTTCGTTTATTAAAATAATTTTGGCAAAATTACTAGTCAAAATACTCCATCCGCCAATTAGCAGACAATCGAATTTTCGAGTTTTGCGAAGCTAAGAGCTTTAAAAAATTAAATTGTTAAAAAACAATTAATTTTGTTGTTGCCTATTGTTCACTAGATGATTATCTACAAGAAATTTTATTAATTAAATAATTTTGGCAAAACTACTAGTCAAAATACTCCATCCGCCAATTAGCAGACAATCGAATTTTCGAGTTTTGCGAAGCTAAGAGCTTTAAAAAATTAAATTGTTAAAAAACAATTGATTTTGTTGTTGCCTATTGTTCACTAGATGATTATCTACAAGAATTTTTATTAATTAAATAATTTTGGCAAAACTACTAGTCAAAATACTCCATCCGCCAATTAGCAGACAATTGAATTTTCGAGTTTTGCGAAGCTAAGAGCTTTAAAAAATTAAATTGTTAAAAAACAATTGATTTTGTTGATGCCTATTGTTTATTAGATGTTTATTTACAAGAATTTTTATTAATTAAATAATTTTGGCAAAACTACTAGTCAAAATACTCCATCCGCCAATTAGCAGACAATCGATTTTTCGAGTTTTGCGAAGCTAAGAGCTTTAAAAAATTAAATTGTTAATAAACAATTGATTTTGTTGTTGCCTATTGTTTACTAGATGTTTATTTACATGAATTTTACTCAGTAAAATAATTTTGGCAAAATTACTAGTCAAATTACTCCATCCGCCAATTAGCAGACAATCGAATTTTCGAGTTTTGCGAAGCTAAGAGTTTTAAAAAATTAAATTGTTAATAAACAATTGATTTGTATGTTAAATTATGTTTGTAGAATATTTGTATTTAACTATATAGTGAAAGAAATTATCGCGAAAAAGAAAGATTGAAGAATTGATCATTTCGTATTATTCAGTTGCGACGCCTATGGATTTGTTAGGCATCTGGCGGATCGCTAGCATCACAGCACCGTCTGATAGCGTTCGGGTGAGGGTTCTACTACTTAAGAATTGCAAGAAAATACTTTATTCTTCAGGATTGAGTAGGGCTTAGTCCCTACTAGAACTCAGGTGATTTTCAGATTATTAGAATATTTAAATTTGGAAGAAATAAATTTTTACAAGATCCGAGTGTCACACAAAACTTAAAAGAAATTCTTCAAAACATTCAATTATTGTAAACATTTTTAATTGCGCACCGGTTAAAGTTTTAAGTCCCTAAAATTGTCTCTCATATTTAAAATATTAATTTTTAACTATATGTATTATGTCCCTGAAATTAGCGTCAACGCTTAGCGAAAAAAACAATTTTTTTTGAACTTTTTAGAGATGAAAATGTCGCTAATTTTACTTTTTTTTCATTCACCTTATCGAAGTGAAAAATATGTTCAAGGTACTTTTCTTAACCTAAAATCTCAAAATAAAAACGGTGAATATTTTTTATTTTTGCGAAAGAAACTTCAGAGGCCTAAGTTTGTGGGTTAGGTGTAGCAGGGGAAAGAAGGAGATCGCAGCGGCTGCGCGAAACTTTTTTCCCCGGCGTCACTACTTTTTTCCCCTCTTACGTCATCTATCCTATAAACTTCGATTTTAAACCCGCTTCGCATGTCAAGAACTTGGAAAATTACCAATAGAAATTTTTCCTTTTGTACGATTTTGTT
This sequence comes from Leptopilina heterotoma, assembly GCF_015476425.1. Lineage (NCBI taxonomy): Eukaryota > Metazoa > Arthropoda > Insecta > Hymenoptera > Figitidae > Leptopilina > Leptopilina heterotoma. Next base: position 805,428 of record NW_025111022.1, read on the forward strand.
TTCTGTTAACCGAATAAAGTTTAAAAATATTCAAATTCGGAAAAGGGCAAATCCAAATTAAATATCAGATTCAAACCATTCATTTTAAAGATTTTCTCATCACTAAAAACCTCGCGTGCACAAAATAGCCCCGCTTGACTTTACAGACTTTTTTTTGTGCGCCTCTTTTTTCTAATAGATAAAAACCCATTTTCGGTTTAGCAATTATATAGATGAATAAAATTAAATTGTCACTCCTGAAAAGCGTAACATTCATAATTCAATACGTAGGAAAATGTCATTACAGTAGCGTTTCGGCGAAAGCAATACGCTATGTCGAATCGCGATGTGATTTCGAAAGCGAGTGTTTACTCTGTTGAATGTAAAATTTCAATTAACCGTGTGCCACGACTCGATTTGATTATCGAACTCGGGGGGCTTGATTACCGATTCAATTGTTGTAACGAATGCGAAGAGGAGCTTGCATCTATTTGCCTCATCCATATACACAGCAGCTTGCATATATACCCCTACAAAGGCTTATTCTTCAGAGTAATCCTCCTGAACCATCTTTTATGTACTTCACCATCCGATCACCTTTCTCTCAATCAATTAAAGGCTTCGCACCACTTTGTCAACTTTGAAAAATCGATTTTTCTTTCACGCGGAGTCAAACACCTCAAAAATGTTGTTCGAAAATTTTAGAAAGATCCGAGTTCTCTGAATATGTTTTTTGCAACACTAACATATAAAGTTCACCTAAAAATAAAGTTTTATTTTAACACCAAAATGGATTAAATTATTTATTTTTGTATTTAGTAATAACTGAATTCTCGTAGAATTTTCTAATAAAAATTGATTTGAAAATGAATTTCAGTTAAAATTATAAATAATAATTGAATATTAAAAGCATTATAGCGTGAATTGTTATAGAAATAATTGAATTTTTAGTGTTAGGAAAAAAGTCAAAATTTTGTCTGAAAATCAGGGAAAAACAAAATTTAATTTTTGTGCCAACGCTGATAATTTTTGTAAATTTTTGTAAAAGAATAAAAGAGGTAAAAAAGAGTGATATTTTCATCTATAAAAATCCGAAATAAATACAATTTTTGACGCTGATTATCGACACTAACTTTAGCGTCGATAATCAAGCCTTTCTTCCAGATACCCTTAACTCTTAATGTCAATATTCTAGTTTTAAAAAAGCTTTTAGGACAATTTGAAAATAGAAAAAAACTGAATGGCTTCTCTGTATATAAAAATTAATCCACCCGCTTCCGGATTATCCGATATACATATATATATATAGAAAGTACATAGTGCAAGTCAAGAGTGAGAGAGAGAGAGAGGGAGTGAGAGAGTTGATTGGAGGAATTTTGAGTCGCTCATTTTCCAGGAACGATGCAATGTCTGACAGTAATTGTCGCGGAAAGATCGCTTAATGGCCCTCGAGAAGCACACCATCGCATTACGCGAATTTGCGGTAGGAACGCAGGTACATATACCGACACCTAACGAAATTGTCGCATTACGCCGTTTAGCGTCATACCCATGAGTGTTATGGGCTGACAGTATTCTATGGGAGAAGTTTCACAAGCGAGGGTTGAATTTTCTGTTAAAGTTACCATCTTTGCTCACTCAATTCCCTAACTGACTTTCTCAAGATCACTGCAGAAATAGAGCAATTATCTTCTCTCGGAAAATATATATACGTGCGTGTGAATAAAGTCCCTATTTGCGAATACAATATCTACCAAGAGAACAATCTCCAAGTCATGAAATTTACTTTTAATTGTTGCTAAAAGAATTTGACCATTTTTTAACATTTTTTTCTTCTTTTCTTTTATTTTTCTTTGCTCTCTCTTTCTTCCTTTCTTCTTTTTTTCTCTTTTAAGCCCTTTTTGCTTTTTCTCTTATTTCTTTTTAAATTCACATTTTTCTATTTTTGCAGTCTTTCTATTTTCTTTTTTTTTGGAATTCATCCACTTTTTTATTTCAGGCCTCAAACTCACGAGACTATTGATATTTTTTTGAAAATTTTTCCACCTCATACAACTATTTGCCTAAATAAATTACTAATGAGACTTATTTCGTTAAAAAATCCACTAATAAACAAAAATATAACCAGTCCGAGTCAAATAAGAGAACAATTTACTCAAAACTATAAATTAAATTTAAAAAAAAAATCGACTTGGAGTTATCGATTTCTTCATGTTTTATAATAATTAAAGACGACCGAGTGATAAAATCATTTACAATTCAATTATTATTTTCAAGAATTTTTAACTAAAATTCTATTCTTTAAATCGATTACTTTTAATAATTTTCGAAAAAGTTCTTTGACAACTTTCAAATCCATTTGTTTGTAATAATCAATTTTACCAAATTTCAATTATTCGTAAATCATTAATTAAATAAATATTTTAAAATAAAAACTTCAAATAATATTAAAAAATTCAATTAAACTTTTTCAAAACAATTAATTTCAAAATTCAATTATTTTTAAAAATTCACGCTATATTGCTTTTAATATTTCAATTATTATCTAAAATTTTAACTGAAATTCATTTTTAAATCAATTTTTATTAGAAAATTCTACTAGAATTCAATTATTTAAATACAAAAATAAATAATTTATTGAATAATTGAATGTTTCATTACATTCAATTCCAAAAAAGAATCGGTATCAACAAATTTTCAAATAATTGAATTCTATCAACGAATTTTAATAAAATTTTTAAGAATAATTACAATTTTCGATAAATTTGATTAAAATTGTATTAAAAATAATTGAAATCCTGCAATGAGTTTTATTATTTGTGAAAATAATTGAATCCCTAATAAAAATTTTAATATACTTTTGACCAATATTTCATTTTTACGAAGAAAATTATTACTCTTAAGAAAATAATTTAATTTTTGCAATAGTTTTGTAACTTTTACAAAATTGAATTTTTTTATCGTGTTTTGAACTAAACATCTTCTATGAATCTATTATTTTTAATAATTTTTAAAAAAGTTCTTTAAAAATTTTCAAATTTATTTGTTTACAATTCCATTTTACAAAATTTCAATTATTCGTAAATTCATCAATTAAATATATATTAGAAAATAAAAACTTTAAATAATTTCAAAAAAAAATCCGCAATTAAAATTTCTCAAAAAAAAAAAAAATTAATTCCACAGAATTATTAGTTAAAAATACGAAAAATTGAGATTTCCAAAGATTTTAATTTGAAACTTTTCCAAAATTCAATTATTTCTAAAAATTCACGCCATATTGCTTTTAAGATTCTATTATTATCTGAAATTTTAACTGAAATTCATGTTTAAATAAATTTTAATTAGAAAGTTCTACTAGAATTCAATTATTTAAATAAAAAAAAGTGAATAATTGAATTTTTCTTAAAATTTAATTCCCATAATGAATTTTATCAACAAATTTTTAAATAATTGAATTCATTCGACGAATTTTAATAAAATTTTAAAAAATAATTACATTTTTCGAGAAATACAATTGTATTAAAAATAAATGAAATTCTGCGATGAGTTTTATTATTTGTGAAATTAATTAAAACAATGTACAAAATTTTATTATTTATGAAAATAATTTAATCTTTTGCAAAAATTTTATTATTTATGAAAATAATTGAATGATTGCGAAGAAATTTATAAGAAATTTGCAAATAATTGAATTCCGGTGAAATTTTTATTATTTTATGAAAACAATTAAAGGTTTGCGTAGAATTTTATTAAATTCATTTTAAATAAATTGAAATTTTTCGACGAATTTTAATAAAATTTTTAAAAATAATTACATTTTTCGAGAAATTCGATTAAAATTGTATTAAAAATAATTGAAACTCTGCAATAAGTTTTATTATTTATAAAAATAATTTAATTATTGAGAAGAATTTTATTATTTACGAAAATAATTGAATCCCTGTAAAAACTTTATTATTTATCAAAAAAAATTGAATGATTGCAAAGAAATTTTTAAGAAATTTGCAAATAATTAAATTCCTATGAAATTTTTATTATTTTATGAAAATAATTAAGTTTGCGTAGAATTTTATTAAATTTTTTTTTAAATAATTGAATTCTAAATTAAACAAATTTTATTAAAATAGTAGATATTAAAAATCATTGAATTGAGGAAAATTTTTGAAAATAATTGAAAATTTTCCAAGAATTTTATTAATATTTTTGAAAATAATTGAATTTTGGAGAAGAATTTTATTATTTCTAAAGATAATTGAAATTTTGACGAGAATTTAAAAAGATTTTTGAACATAATTGAACATAATTGAATTCCTGTTAAGAATTTTATTACTTTTGAAAATAATTGAATTTCTGCAATTATTCGTAATTTCTATAAAATTCTCCAAATTATAACGTACAATTTACAAACATTTCATCTTTTCTTAATCAAATTACGAAATTTACGGACATTTAAAAAAAATGACTTTTACGGACTTTTACGGGATTTACGGACCTAGTTCGAGCCCTGACCATTTTGTCCCTCAATAAATTATTCATTATTATTAAAAAATAAAAATTAAATATTAAAGAAAAGTTTATTTTCAATATTTTCATAGAAATAGCAATTAAAATCCAATTTGAATTTCAATTTTTGATTAGTAAAAACACAATTTCTCTAGTTTTTAGTTATAACACACTAAATGCATCGTTGCGTAATGGCCGCTTGGAAATTTTTTGTCATTAAGAATTGAAAATTCTTTTTTTTTTGTAATCTAATGCGACTAAAGCGACTCTTTTGTTCTATAGAATTGCTCCGAGGTGTGTCATCCTATTATCATCTTCATAGCAACAGAATCATTATTTTTTCTCTCCCTCCCCCTTTTTTTCTTCTTTCTTCGTATTTTTCTTTTTCCCCTTCTTCTATCTTTTCCTCTATCATTTTATCATCTACTTTTATTCCTTATTCTTAATCTTCATTTCTGAAGTATCATCCTCGTAATCAACTTTTTTCGTTTTTCTTTTCTTTTTCTTCCTTTTACCGCCGTTTCTTATCTTTTTTACAAAAGGGACTCTACAAAATAATTATCATTTTTTCCTTTTTATTATGTTGCTTGGGTTATGTCTACTGTTTTCTTTTATTTATCTTCTTTTCTAAACTGTGATCAATTCTTTTCTGTTTCTTCTTCTTCTGGAAAACAAGAATGTAAAAAAAACGTTTCTTTTGAAACGTATCTAAAATTTTATCTTAAATTGTATAATAAAACTTTTTTACTCTTTAACAAAACTTAATGTTTAAAATCATTCTGACATGTGTCGCAACTCTGGGAAAATTTACTCCGGATGTATAGTGAAAGTTGCAAAGCGCAGAAATTCGAGACAGTTGCTTTAGTAGTTTGTGAATAGTAATAATTCTTCTATACTTATTTCTTGTTTAAAAATTATTGTATCGTATTAGAATTCTAAAATTAGAATTATCTACCTTGCAGTTTTCGGAGGATGTTAAATTACTGATTGCTATGCATCGAAAGTTCTACTGATTCAGATTAATTTTTAAAATAGTTGTATCCGAACTTTCTTTCTCTTATTATACTTTTCAGCAATTTAATATTTCATGAAAATCTGTTAGGTAACAATTGACTGAAATTTTAAAACTCTTTATATTTTTTTTAAAATTGAAAATTCGTTGGATTTTATAGAAATACTTTTTAGAGTTATTTGGAAGTTTTAAATTAAATCTCTTTATACTACAGGGTTGCCACAAATATTTAATTTTGTTTTTCCCTGATTATTACTTAATTTCAAACTTTATAAAATACTTACGAACTTTAATAAAATTTTGAGTTATTCCACAAACCGGTTTTTGAGATTTAGTAGTCTCAATATCAATTTTTTCCATTTCGACACGTTTTCTCATAAAATGTAGAATATTTATTAAAATTTCCACTCAACTTATTGAAATCTCTTAAAAATCTTCTTCCAGTATATGAAATTTTATAAAAGTATTTTTCAATTTAAATATTCCTGAGGTTAGAGTCGACATTACACTACAAGAAAAAATATTTTTATTCAAATAACCACGTATACTTGTCTATTATCAAATAATAATTATTAACTTGAATCAAATAATATTTATTTAAATCAATTAAATAGTACACACATTACAAGTTATATCTGAAATAGATTTCGTTAAAATTACCAAAGAAAAATAATAAAAGTATATTTTTCGACTCAAAAGTAAAATTTTTCTATTTTTCTTCTACGAATTTCTATTTTCCTTCTTTTTTTTTATCAAAAACACCAGTTATGCATTTTGGTCCATTATCATTCTTACTGGAATGTGGATTGGTATGCCCATCGAAACAACCAAAGGATCCATGTATGGAGCGACCAATAATGTGGGGATAATGCCGTTAATACTCCCGCTAATGCGTTTAATTTTCGACGCATTATGGATCTCAATTTCGAGCGCAAAGCGCCAGTTATACGCGCGTTTAAAGAACAAAAAAAAAAATTTTACGCGAAATTAATTTTTACTACATCATAAAAAATTCTCCCTTTAGAAACCATAAAAAATATATTTCATGTTACACGCGCGAAGAAATTTTATGAGAATGTATACTTAATTCTTTATAAATTAAAAAAAGAAAAAAAAATAAAATGGAAAAATTTTATAAAAGAATTTTTCATTCGCACCTAAAAAATTTATTTCTTTAAAATGTACCACTGTACTGTATATCGATCTGTTGAATATTTCAAGAATCTAGAAATCACTTCTGTGATTATTTTTACCATCTTCCGATTCTCGTTACCTGATGAACCGATTTTGTTTTACCTGCCGTCGGTATTTTACTTTAGGATTATTTTTGATATTTTAGTTCAAAAAATTGAATATAAAAATTTATGTATTCAAATACTTAACTTCCGTTTCATTTTTCAAATTCTTAATTTAAATAAAAAAATTACTTTTCAAAATTTTGCGCTGAAAAATTTTTTTTTTAAACAACTATTTGAAATTATTAAATAAATATTTTCTGGAATCAAATAATTTTTATATATAAACTAAATAAAATTTATTTTAACCAATACTTTTTGTTTTTAAATCCAACAAAAGTTAATTTAAAGATATTTTAATTTAATTGAAAACATCATTTAATTTTAAAATACGAGAAAAGTCATTTGACACTAATAAATGTTTATTTGATCTAAATTCATATTTATTTAATAATAAACAAGTTTTCATTAATTATTTTCTTAGTAATATCAAAAAATGTAAAATTCGAAAAAATGGAAATTTGAACCTTAAACCAAAAAGAAATGTTTTATTTGAACTAAGTATAATATATTTGTGTTAAATAAATGTAAATTTGTCTCAAAGACATCTTATTTGTTCCAAATAAAAATTGTATTGTTAGAAAAAAATTTTCTTTGGCAAAAATAATTTATTTATTCATAATTTATTTGAAACAAAAAAATTTATTTGAACCACATAATACATAATTGATTTATTAAATATTAATTCAGACTGACCCAAAGAACAAGTAATTGAATTGAACAAAACAAACATTTGTTTGAATTGAACGAAATAATATTTATTTTAACCAAGTACAATAATTTTGAACCAAATAAAATATATTTGAATAATTTCATTAAATAATAACTAAACAGTATTTCTTTGAACCTAATATTATTTATTTGAATGATTAAAATTTATTAAAATGAACCAAATAATATTTATATGACCCAAATAACATTTATTTAAACTAACAATAATATATTTGGACCAATAATATTTATTTAAATTGGAAAAAATTATATTTATTTGATCCAAATACAATATACCTACTTAACATAAATAAAATTTATTTGAATTGAAACAAATAATATTCATTTGAACCAAATTCAATAAATATGAACCAAACAGAATTTATTTTAATAATCTAATTAAATAATAACGAAATAATGTTTAGTTGAACTGAATAAAATTTATTTAATTTTAAATTGATCCAAATAATATTTCTGTGAAGTGAACCAAATAAAATTTAATTCAATAGAACTAAATAATATTTATTTGAAACAAACACAATAAATTTGAATCAAACAACATTTATTTCAACAATTAAATTGAATAATAATCAAATCAAATTTATTTGCATTGAACCAAATAATATTTAATTGAATCAAGTAAATTTTATTTCAATAATTTAATTGAATAATTACCAAAGAATATTTATTTAAATCAAATATAATATTTGATTGAACCAAGTAAATTTTATTTCAAAAATTTAGTTGAATAATTACTAAATAATGTTTATTTTAATTAAATAAAATTTACTTAAACTGATTCAAATAATATTTATTTGAACTAAATACAATTTTTTTAAATTGAACCAAAAAAAATTCATTTGAACTGAATGAAATATTATTCATTTGAACCAAATAAAATTTGAATTAAATCAAATAATATTTTCTTGACCCAAATATAATTTAATTCAAATGAACCAAATAAAATTTATTTGAATTGAACCAAATTAATTTGTATTTAAATAATTTAATTGAATAATAACCAAAGAATATTTATTTCAATCAAGTAAAATTTATCTAAATTCAACCAAATAATATTTATTTTAACTGAACCAAATAATATTTATTTCATTCAAATTAAATTTATTTAAACTGAACCAAATAATATTTCTGCGAACCGAATAATACTTATTTTAAACAAATATAATAAATTTCTTAACCAAATAAATTTTATTTGAATCATTAAAATTTATTTAAATTTAACCAAATACAATATATTTATTTATTTGAACATAAACATATTTATTTATTTGGACCAATGAAATTTATTCGAATTTAGCAATCAATCCAATTAAAATTTTCTATTCTTCTTCCCTGCCTCCTTTTTTTATTTCTTCTAAATAGATAATTTCACATTATATCCGCAAAAATATTTAAAAAAATAAAAAACTAAAAACCACAATTTTCCAAAAGAAAAAAAAAAGGAATCCCCTTTTTTCTCTCTCGGTCTCTATTTAAAATCACATTATTTGGGGGGAAATTTGGCGAAAAACTAGAGAGCATTTTTACAGAGTAAACGTAAATGCAGTGTAATACGATCAAAGGAGGAGAGGATCCTTGGATCCTTTTGATGGTGCTCCGGCGAGGATGTGGCAACAACGGGCAACCAATGATCTTGTGGGAGCACTGGCCAGAAGAAGAAAAAGTCTAAAGCTAAACACCTGAGAGAAGAGAGCCGCCGAGAGTGAGTCTGGTTTTCGAGAGAACAGTGAACAGGAATATTTTTCGACTCTTTAATTTCCTTCCGCGTTCATGACTTAAAATATCACACATCACGTATCATTTCAAACCGGTATAATAGCGCTCTCACACAATCTCATAATCGTGATTCACTCTTTGTTGACACTAATTCGATTTGTTGTGATTTCATCGAAAATTTTACTTTTCGCTAAATCACACACACACACACACGTATATATCTATATAACGTTGAAACGTTTTTATTATATATAGAGACTCTTCAAAAGTATATTCTCAAACATTTCTCCTCGCGTACAGTTGTGTTCTCGCGCTCCGAAAAATCAGGCAAAAATTATTCGGTTTTGAAGGAAAAAAGGAAAAGAAATTGTTTATTATTTTATTGTATGTCTTGTGTTTGGAATTTTATTTTCGTTAAATTTTCTGAATTCAAAATTTTAATAAAAGTTTTTTGTAACTTTAGAAGTTTGTTGTTTAAATATTGCTTGAAAACGCTCGAATGAAATCGTTTATTGAAAAGTGTAAAACGTGTTTGACAAGTCTGCTCAGTACCTGGGGATAGGGTTTTATGGAGTTATTAATGGACTAAAGGTAAATATTTTACGAAAGATCTTTTAATAGTTCATTTAATAGAACTATAAATTAATTTAAAAGTTTAGAAAATTTTTTTTTTAATATTTAACTTTGTTGAGATTTTTTCCTTTTAGTAGATAAGTTGCAATAATCATAAAACATTTCACTATAACTGCTAAATGTCTAAACGTCTAAAGTTTAAAAAATTTTAAATTTACTATTACATTAAATTGTTGAATTTAAAAAATAAATCTTTATATTGAAGAAACATTTATTTGACTCAAATAAACGTTACTTTTCTCTTATCGAATAAATGTTTATCTAATTTTTATCATTAATGTCAATTACAGTCAATTAAATGATAGTTGCTTTAAATATAGAAATTATTGGTTCAAATAAATTAAATTTAAATAAAAATTATATGATTCAAGTACTTATTTGATAATAAACTTATTATCAAATAAATATTTGAATCAAATAAAATAAGTACTTGAATAATCGGTTATTTAAATCAAATTCTTTTTCAGTAAATTTATTTTTAATAATTATAATTTTTTAATATTTGTACTATTACCAATTTCTATTTAAACGTTATAAAAAATTAATTATATTCGCTGAAAGTTTAATTTTATTTAAAGAATAGTTGAAAGAATTTACAAGAAAACAAAATAATTAATAAAATAAGCAAAGTAGTTATTAAATATTAATAAATAATTAAATTATTACTCACAATTTTATAAACAAAATAAATAAGAAATATTTATTTATTTAGAAATAATAAATTCCTATACATAATTATAAATAAAAATAAAAAAAATAAACATAAATAAATATAATTTATAATAAATGCTGTTGCAGTATAATCAAATTTTTCTAAAAATAAATACTAGCAAATACAAATTGAAGATAATTCAATGTCATTTATTTTGCAAGTTTATCATTCTTGAAGAATATCAAGACACATGTACTTTCAGTTTACAATCGTAATTTATTAAAATTAAGGTAGGTCGTCTGCAATGATCCTTACCAAAATTTATAATAAATACAATTTGGAAAGATTTCAAGTAATGTAAATTTATTTTTTATTTATTATTTATCATTGTGTTTACTAAGATAGAAGAATATATAAAATTTGCAAGCATTGCTATTGAATTTTTCAATTCTTTAAGTTAAAGGTTTTCTACTTTTTTACAAATCCATATACACGTAAATAAATAAAAAAAAAAATTATTACTCAACTAATTCAAATTTTTTAAAAATTTCGTGAAATTAATTCCTTTTTTAAATATAAATAAATACATAATAATAATAACTAAATTAATTCAGTAATTTATTCAGTAATGACTATTTTAATAAATTAAAATCATAATTAATAAGTTGATATTTTTATTATCGCGTTTTAAATTTGAATATTATTACGAAATATAGTTTTTCATTTTTCATAAATTATTTTATAAATAAGTAAATAATTAATTTGCATTATGCTCCATTTCATTAGAGTAACTTTTCAAAACATTTGAGCATAAAAAAAAATTCATTCATTTGAACATTCAAAACTTTAGGGAAATAGTATTTTGATAAATTAATGATAAATATTAAAATAGTAGATATTGAAAATCATTGAAATTAGAAAAATTTTTGAAAATAATTAAATTAGGACAAGAATTTTTTTGCCATTTACGAAAATAATTGAACTTTGGAGAAGAATTTTGTTATTTATAAAGATAATTGGGATTTTTACGAGAATTTTTTACAAATTTTGAACACAGTTGAATTTTATTTATTTATTTATTTTTTTTAAATGATTGAATTTCTGAAATTATTTGTAATTTCTCCAAAATTGAATTTTTTTAGTGTTTTCAACAAAAATTTAAATTTTTAAATTCCATTATTTTTAAAATTGCTAATTTAATTAAAGAAAGGCAGGAAGAAGTTAGCCGCGCGAATTGTTACTATTTAATTTATAATTAACATTTTGACGAATTAAAATAATTATTAATCTCAAAATATGAATTAGTAGATTTCTACTAATTAAAGAATTGCGGATTCCTTTACTAGCTATTCAAATAGACAGAATTTTACTAATTTTTAGTAGAACACAAATAATAAAAAATAATAATAATAATAATAATAATAATAATAATAATAATAATAATAATAATAATAATAATAATAATAATAATAATACAAAATAATAAAAAACTAATCAAGCAATGATTAATTATAAAAATAATAGTTTTTTTTACTACAAATTGTAAATTGTTATTAATTTCTATTTTTATTCATTTTTATTCTATCTATTCATAAATTCTTATTATTTAATTGGTAAACGAAATTTTTGGCTTATTTTTATCAATTTTCTCTTATTTTGAAAAATTGGCATATTTTTATAAAACTCACTTCTTTAGACGAATTGATTGTTGAGGATTTACTCACCTGTAACAAAAAAATGAAATTAATTATTTGTTTGGAATTAAAAAAATTACGACTTAATTTAAATAAAAAAAAAAAATTTACTAAAGCTTCGAATGTTCAAATGAGTGACAATTTTTCTACTTATTTGGAATTTAACAGAAAATGTTTCTTTTCCTTATTGTAAAAGTTAATTTTTAACTAACTAAATTTATAATTTGGGTTGAATACTTAAAACTTTAAGGAAATAAAAAAAATTTTGTACACTTTGATTTTGTTTAAAAATTGTTTTCTATAACTAAAAATAAGTTTATGTTTACTATTTTTCATTAAAAATTTAACTAAAAAGTGAATTTTTGTTTCTCTTAATCGTGGAGAGAAAAGGAAAAATATATAAGAAGTAGAAGTAAAATGAATATAAATAAATAATAGATACCTAATAACAACAATTTCCACTAATTTTTAGAAAAATTATACAATATTGTATTTAGTAGTTTTCAATTTATTTACTTTTTTATTTTTCCTTTCTCATTTTATTTTATTTACTACTTTCTTTATTGCCTCCTCATAGAGGAAGGATTGAATTTATTAATTATCATTTTCTTTTAATTTTTATTTATCAAAATAATTAAATCCAAACTGTAATTTATAATTAAAAAAAAACTTCAAAAATAATGTTGCATATTTATCAAATTAATGACCCAATAACCAAAACTTCATTGACAGTATATTAAATCCAAATGGCAAATTTCCTCCAGTGTAATATTTGCGTAAATTTCAATTACAATCTCGGATAATACAATAAATATAAATATAAACTCCATAAATGTCGCTCTTGTCATTTTAACGGGCTAATTTTAATAAAACACGACGCAGATAACTGATAATATATAAACACGATACGATATTGCATATTAAACCATATAAATTCATCGAGAGAAATTGTATCAATTTTTAGAAAACCAGATTTCCACGCAAATCTAAATTCTATCAAAAATATTTCTGCAAATATCCGATTGCTTTTTAACTATATATCTATAAAAAAAAAACTCTTCGCACACACGGTGCAGGATTATTTTTCCCCTACAAAAGTACCTGCAAAACGTGCGAACAGACACAAAGATAAAAAAAGGAAGAAAAAAGCAAAAAAAAAAGTCAAACTGATAAAACGGAAGCAAAATTTTCGTTGGACACACTCTTCCTTCATTTGTATATATATAGGAGGTCGCGCACAATCGACGGATGGTGCGTTCGAAAACTATACAAAACCAAACTAATTAAAAGGGAATCAAGCGTCGCTTGCTGTGTTATACAGATCAGGCGAGTGAGGGCTTGCTTGTTTCCGCATGGATGGGCAAATCAAATATTAATCGTGCAATTAGCGCCAATTGTACTTTAATCGGTTTTGTTTTTTCAGTTTGAAAATGAATGGTCGACGGATGGTGTGACAAGAATTTCTAGGGGGGGGGGGGGGTGGGAGTTATAACGTCGACACGCGCCACCATCCGTTTCGTTTGTCATCAGTCACTAAACTCTGTGACTTGTGGTCTAATTAATTTTTAATTAAATGAGAAAAAAAATTTTCATTCTACGCTTTCTTTATCGTATATACATATATATTAACATTTGGAAAAAAAACCTGACTAATATTCAGTAACAGGGTTGCCACAAAAATTTAATTTCGTTTTCCCCTGAATTTTCCCTGATTTCCAGACAAAATTTTGAATTTTTCCCTGGCCCTAAAGAATATTCTGACTCACTCTAAAAATGATTAGATTAATTGTAAAATTATTCGAAAACACCAATAACTTCATTTTTAAATAAATATTTAATCATTATTATTTTTTCATAGGAATTATGATTTTCAAAAATTTCAAATTTAATAACTGATAAAAATATTATTGTAAAACATAAAGAAATGGATCACTCCGAGTCTTCGACTCGGAGTGATCGATTTCTTCATGTGTTATAGTAATTAACAATGATCGAGTGATAAAATCATTATTTTAAGGGGCACACCTAGTGTGAGCGCCTAAAAAAACGGTGATTTTTAGGAATTTTTTTTGAAGAATGTATTGCGTCAAATGTTTTCAATTTTTTTTACCTTTATTTGTCTATAAATCAGTTCTTAATTTTTTATTTTTGTAAAGAAAAATACATATTTTTTTAAAAGTTATGTCCTATCTCGCAAGTGTAAAAAAAAAGTTGTCCCACTGCTGCAGTGATTGCGGCCTTCTGAGTGACTGAAATCAAAAAAACCAAAAAGATTATTAAACTAGAAGACATTTGCCGTACTATGACCCTCGGATGGAAAAAAATATTGAATTTCAAAAAAATGGCGGAGTTTTGAAAAAAAAATTATAAATTTCGACTAAAAAATTCGATAGTTTTTAGCATCCCAAAATTTTATTTTTCATCCAAAAAAAAAAACTGGAGCCTCATAGTACGGCAAATATCTTCTAGTTTAATAATCTTTTTGGTTTTTTTTATTTCAGTCACTCAGAAGGCCGCAATAACTGCAGCAGTGGAGAAACTGGTTTTTTTTATATAGCGAATAACTCTTTAGAAAAAAGATATTTTTCTTTGCAAAAATTACAAAATGTTCACTATTTATACAAATATACATGTACAAAACTTTAAAAAAAATTAGATGCAATAATTTCCTTGAAAAAAATTCCTAAAAATCGACGTTTTTTTCAGTCACTCACACTAGGTGTACCCCTTAATTTATTATTAAATATCAAATTTTTTTTTATTAAATTAAATTAAATTTATTATAAGAATATTATTAATGTAATTATACTTCAAAATTATTTTCATAATTTAATTCAATAATTATTTTCTACAATTTTTAAAAAAAATTCTTCTTTAAATCAATTATTTTTTAATAATTTTTGAAAAAGTTCTTTTTAAGAATTTTCAAATCCATTTGTTTGCAATTCAGTTTTACGTGAAATTTCGATTATTCGGAAATTCTTCAATTAAATATACATTAAAAAATACAAATTAAAATAATTTAAAAAAATTGCGATTAAGCTTTTTGAAGAAAATTAGTTTCTTAGAATTTTTAATATTAACTGTATGAAAAATTCAGATTTTCAAAGTTTTGAATTTAAAACCTTTTAAATTTTATTAGAATTAAATATTAGAATTAAATTTTCTTAGAAAATTCTACGATAATTAAATTATTTGAAAACAAACATGGATAATTTATTGAATAATTGAATGTTTCTTAAAATTGAAATCTTATACATAATCTTTGCAACAAATTTTTGAATAATTGAATTTTTTATTTATGAAAATAATCGAATTACTGCGAAGAATTTTATGCCAAATTTAAAAACATTTGATTTTTTCGAAAAAATGTATGCAAATTCTATTTTAAATAATTGATTTCCTGTGGAATTTTATTTTTTTTCAAAAATTATTGAATCTTCGTGTAGAATTTTATGAAAATTTTTGTTTAATAATTGAATTATTTTGGGAAATTTTAATAAAATTGCAGAATATTGAAAATTAGTGCATTAGGAAAAATTTTTTGAAAATAATTTAATTTTTTACTTTTGAAAATAATTGAATTCTTGTGATGAATATTGTTATTTATGAAAACAATTCAATTTTATTAAAATTCCTGAATAAAACTGAATTTTCTCGAAGAATTTTGATATTTATTTATAAGGATAATTAAAATGTTGACAATTTTTTATAGATTTTTTGAAAATAATTGAATTTTAATGAATTTTAATAATTTTGAAAATAATTGAATTCTTGTGATGAATATTGTTATTTATGAAAATAATTGAATTTTCGAATGAATTTTATACGAATTTCTGAATATAATTGAATTTCAGCGAAGAATTTTATGCCAAATTTTACATTTGATTTTTTCCAAAAAATTTATGCAAATTCTATTTTAAATAATTGATTTCCTGTGAAATTTTTATTTTTGTTCGACAATTATTGAATCCTCGTGTAGAATTTTATAAAATTTTTTGTTTATTAATTGAATTGTTTTGGGAAATTTTAATAAAATAGAAGAATAATGAAAATCATTGAATTAAGAAAAATTTTTGAAAATAATTGACATTTTGCCATGAATTTTATTAAAGTTTTTGAAAATAATTGAATTTTCTACTTTTGAAAATAATTTAATTCTTATGATGAATACTATTTTTATTTATGAAAATAATTAAATTTTACAATGTATTTTATTAAAATTCCTGGAAATAATTGAATTTTCTCGAAGAATTTTGATATTCATTTATAAAGATAATTGAAATGTTGACAATTTTTTATAGATTTTTTGAAAATAATTGAATTTTCGAATGAATTTTATACGAATTCCTGAATATAATTCAATTTCAGCGAAGAATTTTATGCCAAATTTTACAATATTTGATTTTTTCGAAAAAAATTATGCAAATTCTGTTTTAAATAATTGATTTCCTGTGGAATTTTATTTTTTTTCGAAAATTATTGAATTTTCGTGTAGAATTTTGTGAAAATTTTTGTTTAATAATAATTGAATTGTTTTGGGAAATTTTACTAAAATTGCAGAATATTGAAAATCATTGGATTAAGAAAAATTTTTTGAAAATATTTGATTTTTTGCCATGAATTTTATTAACATTTTTAAAAATAATTAAATTTTCTACTTTTAAAAATAATTGAATTCTTGTGATGAATATTGTTATTTATGAAAACAATTGAATTTTATAATGAATTTTATTAAAATTCCTGAATAAATTATAAAACTGAATTTTCTCGAAGAATTTTGATATTCTTCTTGGATTATATTAATACCCCAAAGATTTTCTGTGATATTGTATAATAAACATAGAAGCAGATGAATGAAAATGCATTTAATGTTTTCTTTTTCTTTTTTGGTAGAAAATTAAGAAAAGAAAATGGGAACTAGGGCAGTGGCGGTTGGTGGATCAACAGGAGCTGTTGTTACCGGAGAGGCTGGACTCGCTGGGGTTCCAAGACTTTTAGAAGATTTAGCCAGGCTTTCAGAGGACAAAGAATCCGCTGATATTGTCTTTCTTCTAGGAAGGGACGAAACTCCCGTTTATGCCCATAGAATTATTCTTCAAGCAAGGTTAGTGATTCGAATGAAAAATTCTATAATATATATTTAATTGATACGGGGAAAAAAATATATATAAATTCCTTCGCGTGCAATTAATCCTCTTGAAAAATTCTAATGCAGAAGTAATAAATTATTGTTTTAAGGAAGAATTCGAGAGAAGCAATTGAAATATAAATTAGTTCAACTCCAGTTTCGTATTTTTAATTAAAAATACCTTCTCATTTCATTTGTGACGAGAATCGAAAAATAATGACAACATTCAAACAAATAAAGACCAATTTTCATTTAAAATTCATTTGGATAAAAAATGTGTATACAATTTAATTTACACTTCTACTAGAAAACACAATTTTTTTGTTATTTACACTCTAAATATGAGTTAGTATAGAAAATTACTAAAAAAATAATAAAAAATCGTCGACAAACTAATTAAATTAATTAATTAATAATAATTAGTAAATTTGTTTTGTTTAAAGTCACGATAAAATAATTTAATTATTAAATTCAGTTATTGAATTCACTAACGCATTTAGTGATATAGATGACTAGCAAATAATGGAATTTTACTATTTTTTTTACAATTTTTAACTAAACTTCTTCTTTAAATCAATTATTTTTGATAATTTTCAGCAAATTTCTTCTAGAATTAAATTATTTAAATAAAAAAATTTAAATTTTTTAAAAATAATTACAACTGTAATTCTATAGTAATTCCCATAAAGAATTTTATTTATGAAAATAATTTAATTCCGGAGAAAAATATTATTCTTTATGAAAATAATTAATTTCTTGTGAAAAATTTTATTTTATCTTTTTTTAAATAATTGAATTTCTTAGAATTTTTTAAAACTTTTAGAATAATAATTGAATTCCATCGAGAAATTTCATTGAAAAATTGAAAATAATGGAAATCTGACGAAGAAATTTATTAATATTTCTTAAATAACTAAATGGCTTCAAAGAATTTTATTTTTTACGAAAGATAATTGAATTGTTTCGAAGATTTTTACAAACATTTTTGACAATAATTGTATTCCCAGGAAGAATGTTATATTTTACGATAATAATTGTATTCTATGATGAATTTTATTATAATTTAAAAAATTTTAAAGCATTTCAGGTATGCATATTTTTTTAAAATAATTGAATTCATGAGAAAAATTTTATTATTTATGAAAGTAATTGATTTCTTGCAAAGAATTTGATTCAAATTTTTTTTAAATAATTGAATTCCCATAAATAAATGTATTATTTGTGAAAATAATTGAATTCTTAAGAAGAAATGTATTGAAAATGTGACGCGTTCCCAAGAAAGGTACCTAAGAAGGAAAAAATTTGAGGTTATGTTTTAAATTTTTTAGTAAAAATACAGAAAGAGAATCAATTAATAATTAAAAATTGTTGGTCTTCAAGTCCTTATTATATTTAAAATATTTAATGAATATTGGTTTCAAATTCAAATAATTAAAAATTAACTTTTAATCAAGATAAATCTAACTCGAACCCAACCTATAATTCGTTTGCTTCTTAGGTACCTTTCTTGGGGTCGCGTCACAAATAATTGTGACATTTATTAAATAATAGAATTAAACTATTTGAGGTTTGCTAATTGTTAGTAAAATTCTACAAAATCAAATATCAAAAATTCTACTAAAAATTTGTAAAATTTTACTAATTGCTAGTAAAATTTATTACTAAATAATTTGAGGGACGATTTTTCATCTTTTCGTTAGTAACTTTCTACTGATTCAGATAAAATTTCGTGACCGAGACTAAATATGTCTCGGATATTCATTAAATAAATAAATATGGAAGTTTTTCAAACTTATTTCTTTACAATCGGCACGAAACTAAATTCAATTATTAAATTTTCATCACTTTATTTTCGGATCAAGACTAAAAAAAAATTAAAACTAAAATATTAAATTTTACTCTTCTTTCAAGCATCGGTCTCTGTTAATTATAAAACCTAAAAAGAAAATTAATGCACAGAATAAAAAAAAATCATATTATTGAATATAGAAGCTCTTCAATATCTATATGTATATATAAGAAAATGACGAAAAAATCTTGAGAAAATCTCAAGGCAGAAATGAATTTTAATTAAGCAAAGGATTGTTAAGAAGAAACGAAAATCAATCGAGAGTTCTAATTAGTCGGGGGATAATCCCGTGAAGCCTTGCAGTTTTCTCTCCTTTGAATCGAAAGAATTCTAATTATTAAAAAGAAGATTCGATGATACTTAAGAATGTTAGCCGGAGAGAGATTGGCAAGGAACTGGAAACACGAGAGAAAGAGAGAGAAGGGGGTGTCACTCCCCTGACTAATTGTAAAGTCAATTATAAAATCCACGTTCGTTCAATGCTGACAATATACCCTCCCGATAAGTTTTTAGTGAATAGAACCTTTTATAACTTTCGGGAATTTATTTATCCCTTTTTTTCGATTGGATTTCTCGCACACTTTTCCCACTTTTTCCCTTTTATACACCGCATATCTGATGTGCACATCTCTTTTTCATTTCGCACAGTGTTGTCACCCTCTCGCACACTGGTTTGTAGTCGAATATTGGGAAATTAAGTTACGCATGCCCATGACAGCTTGAACAATGCGAGACTCTGTATACAATGAAAATTCAGTTCCAATACCCGTTTCTCTCTCTTTCTCCCTCTTTCTCTCTCTCTCACTCTCTCTCTCACTCTCTCTTTCTCTTTCTCTTTGACAAAGTGACGACGAAATGGAATTGAATCAATAAAGAGTGAAATTCACTCACAGAGTCGCGAATGACATACACAAATCGCCTTCAGTTTGGATTTCGATTTACTCGAGTACGGTCAATGGTACTTGGAGGAAAACTGATAGGATTATTGTTTAGTTTCGCGCCAGAGAAGAGCGCGCGGAAATTGGAATCTCCAAAGTGGTCTGTTGAGATGATGGAAGTATAAACTGAAGCGAAGAAAGTAAACTTTCAAAACAAATTGAACAAAAGATTCATTCCTATACTAAAAAGAGGTGCACACAGAGCAGCAGCAGCAGCACATTTTTTTATTTCCCTAGATTCATTCGCTCTCAAACTAGTAAAACTTTTCAACTTCTTTCATTAAAATTGTAAAACGATCTCTATTATTCGCGCTATATTCATTTCTCAAATTTATTAGGTTTCTACTTTCATTGTTTTCTTTGGAGTACATTTTCTGTGGCTTCATTGTTTCTGATAATTTCAAAATTCAATTTATCAAAATTGTTGGAAATTTTCAGAGCACAGTATATCGAATAAATTATTGATAAAATATTCTTGTATTACAAGAAATTTTAATAACTTTGCTTATAATAAATTTGTCAAATATATGTACAATAAAAATAAAATTTTTTCTATTAAAATAAAAAACGCTTCTTAAATAAAGGAATATTCTTAATAATAGAGGATTCCAGGGATTGCAACAAAAATTTTATTTTATCTTTCCCTGACTTTTCACTGATTTCCAGACAAAATTTTGACTTTTTCTCTAAACAAGAATATTCTACGATTCACTCTAAAAATGATAAGAAACTCAAAAGAATCTTCTATTACATTTATTTGCGAATTTCCTTAATTGTAAAATTATGTTGAGAATTTTCAAATTCATTTGTTTACAAATCAATTTTACGTTAAATTTCGATTATTCGGAAATTCTTCAATTAAATATACCTACATTTTAAAATAAAAACTTGAAATCATTTTTAAAAATTTCGATTAAGCTTTTTGAAAAAAATTAGTTCCATCGAATTTTTAATTAAATGTATGAAAATTGCAAATTTTCAAAGATTTTAATTTGAAACTTTTACAAAGTTCAATTATTTCTAAAAATTGCAATTATTAGTAACTTTTCCAAAATTCAATTATCAGGATTCCTACAGAAATCCGAATTTAAAATTCCATACCTTTTCGATGATTTCCAGGTCAAATTTTTACGAAATTCCAGTGGAATATTAAATCTAATTTCAATATTTTTGGGCTCTTTAAAAACACTTTACTTATTTAATAGTCTCCACCCTTTGGTAAAAATTCTAAAATTATCAAAATTTATCAAAAATTCGAAAAACCGATTTTTTAAAATTTTAAAGTTTTTCTTCTCTTTGATAGTATTTAGCTTCATTATTTTTGGGCTCTTGGAAAATACTTTACTTATTAAATAGTCTCGAATCTTTGGTAAAAAATCTAAAATTATCAAAAATTCGAAAAAATTCAAAAAACCGAATTTCTTAAAGTTCAACATTTTTTCCTCTCTTTAATGGGATTTAGCTTCATTATTTTTGTGCTTTTGAAAAATAGTTTAGGGGTCGTCCATATACCACGTGGACACTTTTTAGACACTTTTTGACCCCCCCTCCCCCCCTCGTGGACAATCGTGGATTTTTGACGAACCCCTCCCTCCCCCCTGATTGTCCACGTGGACAATCGGGTATTTTATTTTAAAATAGTGAATAATAAAAAGATATTTAATAAGAAATACAATTAAAAAATTCTTAAAATTTTTTTATAACAATTTTCTTTAAAATTCAATAAAGATTAAATTATCTTAAAATATTATTAAATAGGTAAATACCATTTTTAGTATTATAGAGAGGACTTTGGCAGCAATATATCTTCAATTATTATATTAGTAGAAATACTTAATCTCTTCTGTAACAAATCTAAAAATTTTTTAAAATCCAATAGCTTTGAGCCTTCACATAAACAATAATAGAAATTATTTTTTTTAGAATTTGTAAGAGTTTGTAGAGGTTGCTTTGTATTCCTAATTGTCAAATTTGCATATATTCATATTTGTGCATTTACGATAATGATTTTGTAATATAAATTAAAAAAGAATTTGGCGTTTTTTTGACAGTTAAATAAATTTCGGATTACAAATATTGTCTGATCACAATCTAATAATAATCTAATAATAAAGTTGAATATAAAGAAAAAAAAGATATAAAATTAAACTTTTGTGTCCACGTGGACATTTGTATTGACCCCCCCCCCTCCCCCCTCGTGGAAAATCGTGGATTTTTGGCGAATCCCCCCCCCTAAACTGTCCACGCGGTATATGGACGACCCCTTACTTATTTAATAGTCTCGAATCTTTGGTAAAAAATCTAAAATTATCAAAAATTCAAAAAACCGAATTTCATAAAATTTAACATTTTTTCCTCTCTTTTGTAGGATTTAGCTTCATTATTTTTGGGCTCTTGGAAAATACTTTACTTATTTAATAGTCTCCCTTTGTTAAAAAATAAAAAAATTATCAAAAATCCGAAAAATCGAATTTCTTAAAATTCAACATTTTTTCTTCTCTTTTATGCCATTAAGCTTTATTATTATTTGAATTTCTATTCAAGAGAAAAAATGGAAAACAGAAAAAATTTAGAAACTTTTAAATATTCCAGGCCTTTTCCATGATTTCCCTGATTTCCAGAAGCCTTTTAAAAATTCAATACCATTTCCATGATTTCCAGATTCTGTAGGAACCCTGTAATTATTAATCTAAACCTTTTACTGAAATTAATTTTTAAAACAATTTTTATTAGCAAATTCAACGAAAATTAAATTAATTAAATACATAGATAATTTATTTAATAATTGAATTGTTTTGGGAGATTTTAATAAAATTGTAGAATATTAAAAATCATTGAATTAAGAAAATATTTTAAAAAATAATAATTGCCTTTTTTCCATGAATTTTATTTAAATTTTTGAAAATAAATTGAATTTTTTACTTTTGACAATAATTAAATTCTTGTGATGAATACTATTATTTATTAAAATAATTGACTTTTACAATGAATTTTATTAAAATTCCTGGAAATAATTGAATTTTCTCGAAAAATTTTGATATTCATTTATAAAGATAATTGAAATGTTGACAATCTTTTATACATTTTTTGAAAATAATTGAATTTTAAAGAATTTTATTAATTTTGAAAATAATTGAATTTTAGAATGAATTTTATTAAAATTCCTGGAAATAATTGAATTTTCTCGAAAAATTTTGATATTCATTTATAAAGATTATTGAAATATTGACATTTTCTTATACATTTTTTGAAAATAATTGAATATATTCTCTTCTTTAAATGTATATCTTTTTAGAAATATTTCTTACTTATTTAAGAATATAGATTTCTTAAGAAACTTTTTCTAAAATAAAAAATATTGTAATGTAATTTATTCTCAAAATTTATGTAAAAGAAGTTATATTCCTAAATTTAGAATAAAATTTTTTCAGTGAATTTTGAAAAGGATCTGACATTTCTCAAAAGTATACTCAATATATATTCTTCAGAAGAATATTTAACTTTATATGCAAGTCTGAAAATGATATAAGAAAAGAAATTTATCCTCTCCAAATAGGAGAGAAAATTCTTCTGTATTATTGAATTTTCTCTAAATCTGAAGCGGTAAAATTTTCACTGTTCTCCAGTCATTTTTCATTATTCATAAGTTTTTGATCCCCTTAAATGAACGAATCTTGTTCATTTTAATTTTTAATTCAGAATTTATAAGAATCATTTTTAATTCTGAATTTGAAATTTGTTAAAAATTAAACAAAAAGGGAAGAATATTTGATAATTTCAGTGATTTATAAATTACTACTTATAATTCTTTCCATTTCTTCACTGACTTTTTATAAAATTTGATGGACAGAAATAAAAAAAATGCCACTGATTTTATTCCCCTATAGAGAAGAAACTTTGTAGAAAAAAAAATATTTTTACTATATAGAGAGGAAAATTTTTAGGAGCATTTTTTAGATCTAAAACCTTAAAACAAAAGGTTTGGTATTTTTTTTTATTTTTACGAAGTAAAATGTTTTTCTACTCTCAGCTTATAGACGATAACTTCAGGGACGTTAAATAAAAAAAACGTAAAATGATAATTCGGTGAAATGAGAAACCAATGAATAGCAAATTCAGGAAGAAACGGAAATTTCATCAAATGAAAATCCAGTCAAATGCAAATTTTCTTAAACATAGCAATTTGACTGAATGAAAAAATAAAAAATCAGTTAAAGGAAAATTTTCAAATTTTGAGATTTAACCAAATGCAAATTATTTAAATAAAAAACTTTTTTTAGAAAACAATTCAATTAATGAAAACAATTTTGAAGAAATCAAAAAATTGGAAAAAGGAGTAAAACAAAAATAAAGAAGAATAAATGAACAAAAAAATATGAAAGAAGATTAGAATAAAAATAAAAGAAGAGATAATTTTAACAAAATTTTTAAAAATAATTGAATTCCAGCAACAAATTTTATTAAAATGAAGTAGTTTTTTTCGACGAATTTAATTGAAATTTTTAAAAATAACTAAATTTTTTCTAAGAATGTCATTAAAATTTTGGAAAATAATTGAATTCCTGTGAAGAATTATATTATTTTTAAAAATAATTGAATTCTTGCGAAGAATTTTTTTCAAAATGTATGAAAGCAATAAATAATATTAATAATAATTAATTAGCCAATTAGTTGATAAGTGTAGGTATTTTTTTATTTTTTAATTCTTTCGAGAAATTTTATTGAAAGTAAATCATTTTTTGCGAAAAATTTTATTATTTATATAAATAATTTAATTCAGCCTAAGAATATTATTAAGATTTTGAAAAATAATTGAATTGTTTTGAGAAATTTTATATTAAAATTCCTTAAAATAATTAAATTTTATGGGAAGAATTTTGTTGTTTATCAAGATTATTGAATTCATTTGCAGAATTATTTAAAAACTTTTGAAAATAATTGATTTTCTGCGACGAATTAAAAGTTATTTATGAAAATAATTGAATTATTGCAACTAATTTTATTATTTTATTGAATAATTAAATGTATCTTAAAATTAAATTCTTTCGTCATGTTTTAATAAAATTTTTACGATTAATTGCATTTTTCGAGAAATTTATTTAAAATTATATGTATTAAAAGTATTTGAAATTTTGCGATGAAAATAATTTGAATTCTTAAATGAAATTTTACTATTTATGAAAATAATTGAATGTTTTCGTAATATTGTATAAAAATTTTTTTTTTTTATAATTAAATCTTTTGATAAATTTTATGAAAATAGTAAATATTGAAAATTATTGATTCGCGAAAAACTTTTAAAAATAATTGAATTTTGCAAAGAATTTTATTTAAATTCGTAAAAATAATTAAATTTACCTGTGAAGAATTTTGTTATTTATTGAGATAATTGGGTGAAAATTTTTGAGATAATTAAATAATATTAAAAAATTCATTCTTGTCAGAAATAGAAAATTTTTTTGAAGGTTTTATATTAGAATTTTCTTATGAATTCTAAAAATTAATTTTTTTCCAGTACTTTTAATAAAAATCCCTGACTTTTCCCTGATTTCCCTGACCTGTGTCAACCCTAATTCTTTCAAAGAATATTATTAAATTTTTTGAAAATAATTGAAATCCAGTGAAGAATTATCACATACTATTTTTAAAAATAATTGAATTCTTGCGATGATTTTTTAAAAATAATATTTCGAAGCAATAAATTGTAATAATAATAAATTAATTAGTTAATAGGAAATTTTTTTATATTTGAGTCTAAAAATTATTTAACAACTGAAGTTGAGTAGACATATTCAAGATTCCTGCACCGAGATTTACCGACACCCTGTGGTTTGAGTATTGACTAACTAGTTCAAGTGTAGGCTAAAAAAGGGTCGGTAAATGTCGGTGCAGAAATCTTGAATTAGAACCGTACGAGCATATCTATTAAATTGATATTTCAAAATGAAAATTATTATATTTGTACAATAATACACGGAGAGACCCACATTCGTAAAAATTACTAAAAACGGTTGCAATGACCGGAAATAAGGGGACTTTTAGCATAATGTACTACAGAATTAGATAAATTTACAAAAGAAATAGATAAATTTGCTACATTGAAATAGCAAGTTTTAATATTTTGTGTAAGAGTTGTAAATGTAGCGAAAATTGATTATAGTTTTCTCTAATTTAATTAGACAAAATCTGACAAATGAAAACATTTTCCACTAAAATCTTCTATCCACTGTAGTAATTTTTGGTGAGCAAGTGTGGCTAGCGAGTGCAGTCATATGGCGCCTGTATTTCTATTGGTTGCTAACCTCGTCAATCTCCGTAAATGAGCCGATGCCTTCCGATCATTGACAGTGACTATGTTTCGCGTATGTAAAATAAATTTGGATATTATCTACAATAATTAAATATAAAGTGAAACGTAGGTCGTTCGGTATCTCAGAAATTGACCATTATAAATTAATAAATTTTGCATTTATTCCTGTCCCAAGAAGTATGTCTTATAATAAGTTGTTAAAAGTAAACTGCTTTCTCGTAAGTGCTGTAAATTTTCATCATTCAATATATAAGGAAACAAAGATGTATACTTTCAGTGAAATTCGTTGTCGTGCGTGCAGTTGTGTATTAGTGTATTAATTAACCGCGTCTATACATATAAGTGAAATAAACATGTGTGTGTCTTCAAATATTTATCCAACAACAAATATATAAGTGTGTGAGTGTGTGTGTCTGTGTATGTAAAAATCCTTCCAGTTTACCTCCACTAGTCAAGAATTGACGGGAAACCGGCGACAAAAATCCGTATTTTTTCCTTTCACTCTTTCTTTCTGCATTTACAACGACTATAGTAATTTTACGTACACAATGTTTCTGAGTTTTACTACAGTTGTTTGGAACTATTGGACGAAATAGTAAGAAACTTTGCTAATTTGGTGAACATTTGTCGGGATTAGTGACTTAGTGTAGAAAATAGTAAAAAATACAAAAAGTCCCCTTATTTCCGGTGGTTGCAATGTGAATATAGTAAATTCTAGTGTGATTTTATACAAAAATTAGTAATCTCGGTCTCTCCGTGTAAAGAGAATTCAACGTTGCTAGTATTATTCTAAATAATGATAAATAAATAAAAAAACAGAAAAGAATAAAAACCAAATAAAGAGAATGAAGATGATAAACCACAATAAAATTAATCCTTTTACAGTAATAGAGAAAATAAAAAAAAATTTATATATTTCAATTTATATTCAATATCCAGAATGAAAATTTTCTTTATCGTTTGTGACTGTCCGCGTAGCAAAAATAAGCCCTGACAAAAACATGTTTTCAAACGAAAGCTTTCAAGATGTTTTTTATCACAACATCTGCTCGTATGGCATATCCAATCATAAAATCCACTCTATGAGTGTTTTATCCCATTTTTTTTGTCGCCCAACGCAAAGTGCGAGTGGGGTTGATTTGACTTTCCGCAAGCGGAAACCGAGCGGTTTTTGCGAATCGGAGATCACTAAAAGTTGTACCATAATCGCGTGGTCGTTAGTTGAGGAGCCCGCGGCAACATTCAACCCTTGCCATGGCTTTAGCTTTTAGAATATATATAGTATATGCGTGAAACGAAACTCCGTGCTCTGTTTCTCTTCTTTTCCTCAAAGCCCACGGGCTATAGGCAACCCTCGTAAGCGCAGAAGGCCTATTCTTTTCTCGCTGCCACTCGTTGATTTTTGGTTTTCTTTGATTCCGTCCCGACTTTCGTCTGTGATTAGAGAAAAGCTCTCAGTCTCTCCCTCTTTCTCTCTCTCTCTTTTCCATTCTACTGTTTTCTTCTTCTCTTTTTTTCTATTTTTTGTTTTCCTTTTTTTTTCTCTTTTTATCTGTACAGTATTATATAACGTCAATGTGTTTTTTTTCTTCTTTCTTTTACTTCTAAAAAAATAATGTTTCCACTTAACCTCGAATCGTCAAAAATGTGATTTATTTTTATTTTAAAATCTGTGTTTATTTTCTTTTATATATATATTTTTTAAATCACAATATTAAATGGAAACGTCATTAAATTTAACCCAGATTTTCAAAATCATTGATTTGGATGCAGTTGACTTGAATATGCTAAATTATTTTTTCCCCTTGCAATTAAAATTTCTATTATTTTTCCTGTCAGTTGGTTTGAAAAAAATCTTAATATTTTTAATGCAGAAATGGGAAATTTTATTTTTTTTACTGAAAATATGTCACTATAGATTTCAATTTTCTTTTAAATTATATATTTCTTTCATTTAATTAAGAATTCAATATTCAAATAAATTCCGAGAAAAATTTTCAAGAAACCAAGTTTTTCAGAATTTTTAAACTAAAATTACTCAAAATTCAAAAAATTTCAATTTAAAACGTTTTGAAATTTAATAAGTTATTTCCAAAAAAGTTTATATAACTCTTCAAATCAAATATTCAATTATTTTCTTGAAATTCAAACTAAAATTCTTCTTTAAGGGCATTTGAACCATTATGACGTCAGAATGTGTGCAAAGCATGAGTTTTAAAATTGTGACGCCATAATGGTTCAAATGCCCTTAAAACCATAATTTTTTAATAATCCTCAGAAATTTAATTATTTTTATAAAATTTTGTTATTACAACTATTCAGATATTCGATTCTTTATTTAAATTGAGTTTTAAACTAAAAAAAACTAAAAAAAAGTAAAAGCATTTTTAACTAAAATTCTTCTCTAAATTAATTATTATTTAATAATTTTAAAAATGTAAATTAATTTCAAACATATTTTAATAAAAAATGTTACAAAATTTAATTCTTTTTTTCTAAAATTGTTAACCAAAATTCTTCTCTGAATCGATTATATTTTATTAATTTTCAGAAATTCAATTATTTCTAAAATTTTATTCTTTAACTTTTACAATTTTGAAATATTTTCTAGATTTTTTTAATAAAATACTTCTCTAAATCAATTATTTTTTAAATAATAATTTTCAGAAATTTAATTATTTTAAACAATTTTTTCTGTAACTTTTCGAATAATAATAATAATTATAATTTCAATTGAATTTTAAACTAAAATAAACACAGAGTTTTTAAGCTAAAATTCTTCTCTAATAAATAATTTACAGAAATTTAATTATTTTCAAATATTTTTACTACAACTTTTCCAATATTCAATTATTTTCTGGAGTTTTTGACTAAAATTCTTCTCTAAATCAAAACAATTTTTAAAATAATTTTCAAAAATTTAATTATTTGATTGTTTTCAAAAATTTTTTCTTTAAGTTTTTGAATAATAATAATAATTATTTCAATTCAACTGACCAAAAAAACTCGTTTTAAACACTTCACATAACTGACAAAAATTCCATTCTATATTTAATTTTCATAACTTCTCCTAATTTTCATCAGAAATCTTTACTTCTTTTTGCTAATAAATGCTAATAAATTGAATTTCTGCAACGAATTTTATTATTCATGAAAGAATTTAAATATTTATAATAATTCTAATTTAAATAATTGAGTTCCTGAGAAATTCTTATTATTCTTGAAAAGAATTGAATTCTTACGAAGATTTTTACAAAAATTTTTTTTCATTATTAAATTCTGTTTGGAAATTTTATGAAAATAGGAGATATTAAAAATCATTGAATTGACAAAAGTTTTTAAAAATAATTAAATTTTACAAAAAATTCAATTAACATTTTTGACAATAATTGCATTCTTTGGAAGAATTTTATTAAAATCTAAAAGAATAATTGAATTATTTAAAAAAAATTTAATTAAAATTATATAATTTAAAATAATTCATTTCTTTAGAACAATTTTATTTTGAAATATTTATTAAAATTAAATTAAGAAAAATAAATAAAGTTTTTGAACAATTTCTGTAAATTGTATCTAAAATAATTGAAATCCAGCAATGAATTTTATTATTTTTATGAAAATAATTGAATACTTGCTAAGAATTTTATTAAAATTTTTAAAAATAATTAAATTCCTGAGAAGAATTTTATTATTTTTGAAAATTCTCGAATTATTGCGAAAAATTTTATTAAAATTTTTAAAAAGAATTAAATTTCTGTGAAAATTTTGTTATTTTTGAAAATAATTCAATTCTCCATAAGAATTTTATAAACATTGTTTTAAATAATTAATTTTTTCGAAATATAATAAATATTTTGGAAATTTTATTTAAAATAATTGAATTCTAGTGGAAAACTTTATTTGTAAAAATAATTGAATTTTTTGATTAATTAATTAAAAAATGCTTTTAAAAATAATTGAAATTCTTCGATGAGTTTTATTATTTATGAAAATATTTGAATTCTTGCTTAGAATTTTATCAAAAATCTTTTTTAAAAAATTGAATTTCATCCATGAAGAATGTTATTATTATTAAAAGTAATTAAATTATTGTGAAGAATTGTATGAAAATTGTGTTAAATAATTGATTTTCTCAAAATTTGATGAAAATACAAGTTATTGAAAATAATTGAATTTGGATTATTTTTTGAAAATAATTGAATTGTTCTAAAGAATTGATTATCATTTTTGAGAATAGTTTTTTGATTTCTAGTATTAGCGAATTTAAAGCAGTGGAAATTCTAAAAAAAAACAGAAATGTCAGAAATAGTAGCTTTTAGTGTCTGAAATCTAAAAAAAAAAACCCAAATAGTAGCATAACGTAAAAAAAGTAGTAAATAGTAGGTTTTAGTAGATAAGTGCAAGACTTGAATTTAAAGAAAAACAAATTTCTTTTTCCATCGATAAAAGGTAAATAAAAATTTTGCATTAAAAAAATATTCACAATTTTCAAATAAAAAAAAAAAATTACTCGAAAATTTCCCCACAAATTCAATAAGAGTTGGAACTATATTTTTTGAGAAAAAGAAGAACTCATAAACATGTATATATGAGAAATGTTTAGAAAATTAACGTGTGACATTATTCCACAACACGACGATGAAGATGATGTTTCTCACAGTACTTTTTATTTTTGATGAAATCGTAAATTATAACGGTTTTACGCTCGACGTTTCCCGACGCAAAGTTAAAGGTAGACTTTTAGCGTTTTTCATGAAGGGGAAAATGGGGTATAAAGGTTCTGGGGTGGGGCGGGAGGGAGGTCACAGAAGGTGGAAATACGAAACCCGCCGCTCAAGAGCTGCCAAGCAGGTACCTTGGTGTAGCTGCATCAAAGTCTGGCTTTCCATTTGCCTTTGCGCCCAACATGCCGTGCCCTTTGACACATTTCTTTTGATTCAAGGTGTACTGCGCTTTACATGCTTCTACGACACATTCAATAGGTCTTTGCTGTTGATTCTGTTCTTTAAGTCATATACTACTCGGCACTGTTTAGAATATGATGCAGACATTACGCTACTGTATATTCTTTAAGCATAAACTACACATATATATATGTTTGTTAATTTCACCATCTTATCATTAATCCGTTGCGTTGATTCGCCTCACTTTGATGTCGAATTTTCTCTCATTTTTTTTTCTTTCAACTCTTTTGACAATTTACATTGTGCATTCGACTTTTGCATTTTATTCCTATATGTATGCTCTAAGAACTTAATTACAAATTATAGAAACAGTGCTGCAATAAAATTGCAGCACTGTTTCTAATTTGTAATTATAAAATAATATTATTTATTTTATTATTACAAATAATAATTTGTAATATGATTTTAATTATTTTAAAAATGTAATTCTTTATTACACTGAGAAAACAATATAGGTTTACTTCAATCAAACAATTATTTCTTTTATACAGTCAAGCAAAAATTATTTTTGAATTAATCATAATAATTTTCAATCAATAAAAATTGCGTTTAATTCAATTATAAAATATGTTTATATAGGGTGGTCACAAATTTCAGTTTATCAATTTCCCTGACATTTCCCTGACATCAAAATTATTTTCCCTGACAAAATTCTTTTCACAGGAAAATATGAAAGTTTACGGAAAATGAATAAAATTTATTAAATTTAATAATTTCTAAAAACTACAATTATAACCCTTCCTGAATTCAATTACATTCTCTACTTTCCAACTAAACTTCATCTCTAAATCAATTATTTTAAATAATTTTCCGAAAGTTCTTCTGGATAATAAAATTATTTAAATACAAAAATTCAATTTTTTTATAATTATAACTGCCCATGTTTTTTTCTTAAGTTTATTAAGGTATAATATTTTCAAAAAATAAAAATAATCAAATTTTTGAAGAATTTTAATTATGAATATGACCATGATTTCTCCAAAATTTTAATAAAACCAAAAAAGTGAATTTTTATTTGCCTTATTCGAAGATAACTAAATCTTAAAAAAATATGATTAACAAATTCTAAGAATTAAGTAGTTTTGAAAAATATTTTAATGTAATTTTTCGAAAACAATTGAATTTCTTAAAAGAGTTTTTGTACTATTTAAAAAAACTAGATAATTAATTTTTTGATGAATTTTAATTAAATATTTTGAACATGATTTTTTTCTCCAAAATGTTAAAAATAATTCTAAAATGTTATTATTTTTTTGTATCTATTTGAATTTTCGGAAATATGTACCTAATAATTGAAAGTATACTGAAAATACTAAAATTAAAAAATTTAGAAGCTAATTTTCATTAATTTTCCTTTTTAAATTTAAGTTAAAAAAGATTTTTCATTAAAATTTTTGATAATTCAATTATTTTAATAATTTGCAATGAAAATTCTTCAAAAGTTGATTTTTAAAAATTCTAATAAAATACTTTTAAAAAATTAATTATTTTCAATTAAATTTTACAAAATTTCAATTATTCAAAATCTTTTTGATTGTATATTTCGAAAATTTAAGTTTAAAAATGATAGATTTCAAAATCCATCCATAATTTTGTAGAAAAATATGTTTTTGTATCCACAGAAAAATTGCCAAATGAAAAAATTGATTTTTACCATTTTTGAAGAATTTTTTTCAAAAAAATACATTGTTATTAGTTGAAAAATACAAAAAGAATACCATTGTTATTGAATTTTTTTATATGTTAATTCATTTGTTTATTTTTCATACTAATTTCAAATGATAATTTTTTAAAATATAAAAAAATGATAATAAAATTATGATTTGAAATTAAAAAAATAATCAATTATTTTTCATAATTTTTGAAAAGTTCTTTGAGAATTCAATTACCTAATAACAAAAATTCAATTTTTTTTTAATAATTATTGTAACTGTCGTCCATGCCTTTTTTAAAGTTATAAAGGTATAATATTTTCAAAAAAATTTTATTCAAGAAATTCTAAAAATTAATTGTTTAAAAATATTTTTTAATAATTTTTGAAAAATTTTCAAACAATAATTAAAATTTGATAAAATAATCTAAAAAATAATTAAATTTTTGAAAAATATAAAAAAATCAAATTTTTGGAGAATTTGAATTATAAATAAGTACGAATATGATTTTTCCAAAATTTTAATGTAATTGCAGGGTGGCCGCAAGATTGACTTTATCAATTTCCCTGACATTTTACTGACATAACAATGAATTTCCCTGACAAAAATTTTTTTGTTTAGAGCAAAAAATGTATTGCATGACCGTCTTAATTTCTTTAATTGCCCTGACAAAAAAATTTTTCCTGACATTTCCCTGACTTCACTGACAAAAATTTTTTTCCTGACATTTCCCTGACTTTACTGACAAAATATTTTTTTCCCTGACATTTCCCTGACTTTACTGACTTTACTTACATGTGGCCACCCTGAATTGAAAATATTGAAAATAATTGAATTTTAAAAATATAATGAAAAAATTCTAAGAATTGCTTTTATGAAAAATATTTTAATATAATTTTCATTAATTTTTATTTTTAAATTTACACTTAAAAAATTTTTTTTATGAAAAATTTGAGAATTCAATTATTTTCAAAAATTATAATAAAATACTTTAAAAAAATCAATAATTTGTAATTAAATTTTTCAAAATTCCAATTATTTAAAATCTTAATTAAATTTTTCAAAATTTCAGTTATTCAAAATCTTTTTAATTGTATATTTCAAAAATTCAATTAGAAAAATTATACAAAAATAATTTTTGAAGGATTTGTCTATAGTTATTTTCCACACTTTAAAAATCGAAATAATAAGTTGCACATTATAATAAAAATGAAATATTTTGTTGCAATATTTAGAGAAAAAGCCGAAAAAGTCGCAATTTTTGTAAATAAGTAAAAAAAAAAAGTCGCTTTTTTTAAATAATTGAAAAAACTCAAAAGTCATAATATCCGAAACCTAAAAATAGGAAGTTGATAACAATAAAATATATATATATATATATATATATTTCACTTCGTTCGTCAATTTAATTCTAAACCAAGACTAAAATCATCAAAAATTCATAAATTTTATTTCACCAAAAATTTTATGAATATTAAACAATTTTCTTTAGTCCATATAACTTCTAATAATTTAAATTTCATTTAAAAAAATATAATGAGCAAAGGTATAAATTAAATTTTCTCAAAGACCGTATACTTAAGCTTTCCTTTTTTTTAAAGAAAATAAAAAGGTATTTACAAAAGTAAAGGAAAGTATAAAAGCAACCTTTTGCATTAAGATACTTTACAAATGCAAGAAAAATTGTACAAACGACTTGAGTGAAATAAACGCGACTTATTCACAGTGAAAGAAGATAAAATTTTCTCCCATTTCTTCCGTCTTCAATAAAATATCTCTAGAGAATAATAATTTTAAACCAATTTATGAGAATTTTCATTTCAAATTATTCTTCGGGGAAAAAATAATAATTTCTATATAAAAAGTAGCATTTCTTTTTTTCATCAAGATTATTATCATTTTAAATTATCTACTACATCAAATAGATTGAAAACATTTTTTGCCAAGGGGGAAAAAATATACACGAATCATAGACGTAATACATGTGTATGTATTTTTTTTTAACAGAAGGGGAAAAAAATTGATTTTGTCCTCCTTTGCTCTTCTCTTGATCGTGCCTAAGTTCACGTGTGAGATGATCATTAACATCAGAGTATATATATGTATATAAAATTGTAGACTACAGTAGTTATGCATTCTCCTGTGGAAAGCGAGCTTTCTGACGAAGTCAATTAAGCTCTTTTGTGTGACAAGAGAAGCACAGCCAGAAGTGGTGATAAAGGCAGTAGGTACAATCTTTCTACGTGGGTTGCACTAAGGAACTACAATACTAGGAGTGAAGCGTGCCAGTGAAATAATTTTTCAAATCTATCGTTTGCGGATTGTAATTTTCGTACGAGAATTATCCTCTTTCTTTTATTGGGAATTACATTAAATATAGAGAACACGATTTATCAAATTCAAAAATTCTCTACTCCATTAATTAAGAGTGATTTATTGAAGGAAGCTTCTCACTAATATAAGTTTACAACTCTTACTTAATGTAGATAAATAAACAGAGATATAAGCTATTTTCTCAGAGTCGTAAACCTACCTATTTGTGTAATTAATTTTTACTACTATTTAACTTTTACCGTCGTTTTTTTATCATCATCATATAATTAATATTGTGGTGTAGATAATTTTACTAATTTTTTATTGTCTTCTTATTTTTCGAAAATCAATTATACACTCGCAAAAGAAATTCATTTTTCAATCAATTTTTATTAGAAAATTCTATGAGAATTAAATTATTTAAACACAAAAATAAATAATTTATCGAATAATTTTATCAATTAAATTGAATTAGTTTATCAACAAATAATTAAATAATTGACTTCTTTCGACAAATTCTAATAAAATTTTTTGAAGAATTTAATTAAAATTGTATTAAAAATATAATTGAAATTCTTGGATGAGTATTATTATTTATGAAAATAATGAAATTGTTGCGAAGAAATTTATAAAAATTTGCAAATAATTAAATTCCCGTGAAATTTTTGTTATTTATGAATATAATTAATTATTCAAAATTCTTTTGACTAATTTCAATAAAAATTTTAAGAATAATTTCATTTTTCGAGAAATCAGATTAAAATTGTAATATAGAAATAATTGAATCTCTGTAAAAAATTTGATTAAATTAAGAAAACTTTTTGAAAATAATTGAAATTTTGAAAAGAATTTTATTAAAATTTTTGAAAATAATTGAATTTTGGAGAAAAATTTTATTATTTATTAAGATAATTGAAATTTTGACGAGAATTTTCAAACTTTAGATCATAATTGAATTCTTTAGACGAAATTTAATAATATTTCTTTTTAAATAATTAAATTCTTTTGTAAAATTTTACTAAAATAGTAGATATATTGAAAATAATTTAATTTTGATAAGTTACTGAAGTTAATTAAATTTCGGGGAAAAATTTTATTAACATTATTTTGAAAAAAATTGATAATTGTTAAAAAGAATTTCATTAAAATTTTTGAAAATAATTTAATTCTTTAGAGAAATTTAATTAAAAATGTATTGACAATAATTACTTAAATTCTAATAAATAAAATTACAGGAAGGCTTTTTAAAATAATTGAATTTCTTTGACGAATTTTAAGAATATTTTTAAGAATAATTTCATTTTTCGAGAAATTATAGATTAAAATTGTATTAAAAAAAAAATTGAAATTCTGCGATGAGTTCTATTATTTTTGATAATAATTGAATGTCTAAAAAATGTTATTATTTATGAAAATAATTTAACTACTGCGAAGAAATTTATAAAAAATTTGTAAATAATTGAATTCCTGTGTAAAATAGTAGGTATAATAGATATTGAAAATCATTGAATTGCGGAAAACTTTTGAAAATAATTGAAATTTTGCAAAGAATTTTATTTAAATTATTAGAAATAATTAAAATTTTGCTATTTATAAAGAAAATTGAATTCTTGTCGAGATATTCGTTAAAATTCTTGAAAATAATTGAATTTCAACGAAGAATTTTATTACTTTTGAAAATAATTGAATTTTGCAAAGAATTTTATTAAGATTCCTAAAATTCATTAAATTTCAGTGAAGGATTTTGTTACTTATGAAGATAATTGCGTTAAAACTTTTGAAATAATTAAATAATATTAAAAAATTCATTCTTGACAAAAATAGAAAAAAAATTTAAGGTTTTGTATTAAAATTCGTGGTAATTTCATAGTTTTTAAGGCAATAAATACAATTTTGTTAAAAACTTTCACAATCGAAAATTAATATTATAATAAATTTATGAAAAAACTCACTTTTTTTGGAGAAACCATTTTGAATCTGTTGAAGATGCTGATGTTGATCCTGGTGATCTTGAAGAGACACACACACACAGACACTGCACTAGAAGAACACAAAATATTGTTTTGAAAAAAAATTAGACAGTTTAAATAATAAACAAAATTATTTTCTACAAACAATAATGAAAAATAAGTTCTAAATAAATAATAAGTTAATTAAGTAAATTGATAACAAACTAAATTAATAAATAATAAGCGAAATACATAAGTAAATAATTTAAATTAAATAAATAAATAATAAACAATATAAACTTTTTTATTAAAATAAAATAGACGCAAATGGAAGATCACATTTCCAGAATACTAATGACACAAGCACTGATTTTAAAAACACAAACTTTAAAAATAAAAAAAAAAATTACACGCAATATTGAACGAGTTTTTAAATTATAAAATCTCACGAGGTTGACATGCGCAAAGCAAATGAAGAACTGAATTTATGGGCGCAAATAAATTTATGCGTAACCTTAATTCCAAAGGAAACAAAGAGACAAGGACGGACTGTTTCGGAAAATGCAGATAAGAAACTCAAACTTGAGAGGTTACTAGACTGAGACTGAAAACAATAACAACATAAACCCTGCTTCAAATTTGTCCTTCAAAGTGATATTATAAACGATGCAATATATAGATTACAATATTGCCTGAAGGCGAGTTGAAGGTACAAGTTTTAAGGGTAGAAGAATAAAATTTTCGAAAATCAATAATAAAAGAGGAAAATTTAATCTCTCTTCAATTCAAAAAATTTTGACTCACATATTTCAAACAAATCATTCGTTTATTATAAGGAAGAAATTTTATTCTTATTATTTTGAATTATTTTTCATTTCCATTTATTTATTTATTATTATTATTATTCATTATTATTTTAATTAAATTATTAATCACTTTTTTCAAATCACATAACTTCGAGTTAAATATTTCAAACTAATTAATTATTATAATAAAAAATTTTTATTTGATTCACACAATTTAATAAAATTATTATTAAAATTAAACAATTAATTTATTATAATACATAATAATTGTAATAACAATAATAATATTTGTAATAATAATTATTATTATATTTTTCATTAATAAATTATTTTTTATTTGTCGCTCATAAATTTTTTCAACGAATTTTGACGTCTTATAATCTTTATATTATGGTATGTTGAGACTTTTTTCTAATTTTTAAATGACGCAGAACATTAAAAATAACTGTTTATCAAAAATTTATAAAATAATTATTAAAAAATAATTTTTTGAAAATTTTCTAATTCTAAACGGAAGTATATTTCATTCCCTTTGTATTCGTGCTTGTTTCATTTAAAAATGTTGCGAAAAATAAACAAAATAATTTTGAAAAAAATAAATAACATTTCAACTAATAAAATAAATAATTTTTAGATGCAAAAATTTCACGGGAGCCAAAAGAATTGGAGCACCCGGAAATCCAGCTCCCGTTCGTATGCCACACGCTCATCCAGAAACATTTCGTCAATTCGTTCATTATATCTACACGGGAAAGGTAATTTCAATGTTCTTCTTCATGTTTTATAACAATTAAAGATGACCGAGTGATAAAATCATTTACAATTCAATTACTGTTTACAAGAATTTTTATATAAAATTCTTCTTTAAATCGATTATCGATTATTTTTAATAATTTTCGAAAAAGTTCTTTGACAATTTTCAAATCCATTTGTTTACAATATTCAATTTTACGGAATTTTGATTATTCGTAAATTCTTCAATTAAATAAATATTAGAAAATAAAAACATAAAATAATATTAAAAAAATTCAATTAAAAATTTTCAAAAAAATTAATTTCAAAATTCAATTATTTTTAAAAATTCACGCTATATTGCTTTTAATATTCAATTATTATCCAAAATTTTAACTGAAATTCATTTTTAAATCAAATTTTATTAGAAAATTCTACGGGAATTCAACTATTTAAATACAAAAATAAATAATTTATCATGAATAATTGAATTTTTCATAAGATTCAATTCCCATCAAGAATCATTATCAATATATATTTTCAAATAATTGAATTCTATCAACGAATTTTAATACAATTTTTAAGAATAATTATATTTTTCAAGAAATTTGATTAAAATTGTATTCAAAATAATTGAAATTCTGCAATGAATTTTATTATTTGTGAAAATAATTGAATTGAAATTTTATTACTTTTGAACAATATTTCATTTTTGCGAAGAATATTATTATTCTTGACAATAATTGAATTTTTGCAATAATTTGTAACTTTTACAAAATTGAATTTTTTTCCAGGTTTTTTTAACTAAACATCTTCTATAAATCCATTATTTTTAGAATTTTTTGAAAAAGTTCTTTAAGAATTTTAAAATTTATTTGTTTACAATTCAATTTTATAAAATTTAAACTATTCGTAAATTCTCCAATTAAATAAATATTAGAAAAATAAAAACTTTAAATAATTTCAAAAAAAATCCGCAAATAAAGTTTCCCAAAAAAAAATTAATTCCACAGAATTGTTAGTTAAAAAAATGAAAAATTTAAATTTTCAAAGATTTTAATCTAAAACCTTTTCAAAATTTAATTATTTCTAAAAATTTACGTTCTAATGCTTTTTAGAATTCAATTATAATCTAAAATTTTAACTAAATTTTAATTTTTAAATCAATGTTTATGAGAAAATTCTACTATAATTCAATCAAAAATAACAATTTATTGAATAATTGCATGTTTCTTAAAATTGAATTCTCATAAAGAATTTCATCAATAAATTTTTAAATATCTGAATTTTTTTGACAAATTTTAATAAAATTTTAAAGAATTTTTTCGAGGAATTCGATTAAAATTGTGTTAAAAATAATTGAAATTCTGCATATGAGTTTTATTATTTGTGAAAGTAATTGAATCCCTAAGAAGAATTTTATTATTTACGAAAATAATTGAATCATCGTAAAAATTCTATAATTTTTGAAAATAATTGAATGATTACGAAGAAATTTATAACAAAAATTTGTAAATAATGAAATTCCTGTAAAATTTTTATTATTTTTTAAAAATAATTAAAGTTTGTGTGGAATTTTATTAATTCTTTTTTTAAATAATTGAATTCTTTTGGAAAATTTTATGAAAATATTAGATATTGAAAATCATTGAATTGAGGAAATTATTTAAAAATAATTGAATTTCGGAGAAGAATTTAATTATTTTTAAAGATAATTGAAATTTTGACGAAAATTTAAAAAATGTTTTAACATAATTGAATTTCTGCGAAGAATTTTATTACTTTTGAAAATATAATTGAATTTCTACAATCATTTGTAATTTCTCTATATTTATCCAAATTATATCGTACAATTTACGAACTTTTCATCCTTTTTGAATCAAATTACGGAATTTACGGCCTTTTTAAAAAAAAACAGACTTTTACGGACTTCACGCAAAGTTACGGACTTTTACGGGATTTACGGACCTAGTTCGAGCCCTGAATAAAGAAAAAATTTTCTAAATCGTTGATAACAAATTTTGCAAACTTTACTAAAATGTATAATCAACAAAATTTGTTCAAAGATTTATCATTTTTTATTCGCCTCATTTTTTTTTTTTTTTTTTTTTGCCTTCGTTGCCGTTGTTTTTGCAGATAATGCTTCAAGACAGTGGAATTTTTGAAATGCTCGGACTTGCACAGGAATTAGGCGTCGAGGAACTTTGGAGAAGCTGCGAAGAACACGTGTCGGCGACACTCAGTCCCGGAAATGCTTGCGCCCTTCTCACTGCAGCTCTTGATGCTCAAGAGCGAGTTCTTGGTACGTAAAAAGCGAGACTTTTTAATTAAAAGTATTTTCTAATTAAATAAATTCCTTTGTCAGCAATTTTTTTCGCCTTCAACCAAACGCAAAATGTACACATGTCAAAAAAAAAATTTTTTTTTTAACATACATTTAGCTGTAAACTAAATAACATCCGCAAAAGAAATGCATGAACTGAAATTGAAAAAAGAAAAATTTCCCAGATGATTTTTTTGAAATCAAGAATATATTTTACTCTGCAGTCATAATTTTGACGGAACAAATATTTTCTCCACAAAATATTTTCCAAAAAAATCAAAATGAGAGTAAAAGAAATATTAGGAAAAATATTAATTAAATTGTAAATGTATTAAAATAAGAACAGAGTTGCCACAAAAATTTAATTCTGATTTCCAGACAAAATTTTGACTTTTTCCCTGACACTGAAGAATATTCTCATGATTCACTCCAAAAATTATTAGATACCCAAAAAAATGTTCTAGAACATTTATTATTTTTCCATGGGAATTAAGATATTCAGAAATTTGAAAATCAAACCTTTTTGAAATTCAACAACTTATAATAATTAATAAAAATTAAAGAGGACCGAGTAACAATAAAATATTATAAGAATATTTTTAAACTGTAACTTCTTCAAAATTATTTACATCATTTCAATTTAATTACTATTATTATCTAAACAATTTTTAACTAAACTTTTTTTTCTATAAATCAATTCTTTTTAATAATTTTTGAAAAAGTTCTTTGAGAGTTTCCTTCACGAATTTTATTAAAATTTTTAAAAATAATTACAATTTTTCCAGAAATTTGATTAAAATTGTATTAAAAATGATTGAAATCCTATGAAGAGAATTTTTTCTATTTACGAAAATAATTGAATTCTTGCAAAGAATTTAATTAATTTTTATTATAAATAATTGAACCCCTGTGAAAAATGTTATAATTTGCAAAATTAATTTAATTTTTTAGAAGAATTTTATTAAAATTTTTAAAAATAATTAAATTCTTTGGAAGAATTCTATTAAAATTGTTCTAAAAATAATTGAATTTTTATAAAAAAAAATTATAAAAAGGTTTGAAAATAATATTGAACTTCTTTTAGAATTATATCAATTATAAAAATCATTGAATTTCCGAAATTTTTTTAGACGAATTTAATTAAAATTGTTTTCAAAATTTAATTAATCCTAAAAATTATGCTGTAATTGTTTTAATATTCAATTATTATCTAAAATTTTAACAAAAATTCATTTTTAAATCAATTTTTTTAGAAAATTTTACGAGAATTAAATTCTTTAAAGACAAAAATAAATAATTTATTAAATAATTGCATGTTTCTTAAAATTCAATACCCTGAAAGAGTTTAACAAAATTTTTGAAAATAATTGAATTGTTTTGACGAATTGTATAAAAATTTTTAAAAATAATTACAATTTTTCCAGAATTATGATTAAAATTCTATTAAAAATAATTGACCTTAATTAAAAATTAAGGTCCTTGAAAAAAATACCGAAATTTAAAATAATTGAAATTCTACGAAGAATTTTTTTTATTTATGAAAATAATTGAATTCCTGCAACAAATTTTATTAATTATTATTTTAAAATTTCACTGTAAAAAATTTAGGGAGTTAACGGACTCGGGAGTTAAATTTTTCGAGTTAAAAATCAACTCCAAAAGAGAGTTAATTTCTAACTCCCTTCA
The DNA here is from genome assembly GCF_015476425.1 of Leptopilina heterotoma. Classification (NCBI taxonomy): domain Eukaryota; kingdom Metazoa; phylum Arthropoda; class Insecta; order Hymenoptera; family Figitidae; genus Leptopilina; species Leptopilina heterotoma. The sequence goes on from NW_025111022.1 coordinate 848,300, forward strand.
TTCAACACCCGCGCGAGTTATTTTTTCCTTGGGGAGTTTGCATTTGGGTGTGAAGTTTTAACTCTCTTTATTTAACTCCCCTGGCATTAACTCCCCAATGGGTGCGACTTTTATAGACTCCCCTGGGGAGTTAAAATTTAACTCCTTTTTTTTACAGTGTTTAAATAATTGAATTCCTGTGAAAAGTTTTATTATTTTTAAAAAATAATTTAATTCTTGAGAAGGATTTTATTAAAATTTTTGAAAATAATTGAATTCTTTCGAAAAATTAAATTAAAATTGTTCTATAAATAATTGAATTTTCATAAAAAAAATTTATAAAAAAGTTTGAAAATAATTGTGTTTCTAAAATTTTTTAAAGACAAATTTAATTAAAATAATTGTTTTCAAAATTCAATTGTTTCTAAAAATTTATGCTGTAATGTTTTTAATATTCAATTATTATCTAAAATTTTAACAGAAATTCATTATTAAATCAATTTTTATTAGAAAATTGTAAGAGAATTCAATTATTTAAGTACAAAAATAAATAATTTATTGAACAGACACTTTTATTATTTATGAAAATAATTGAACTACCGTGAAGAAATTTATAAAAAATTTACAAATAATACACTGTAAAAAATTTAGGGAGTTAACGGACTCGGGAGTTGGGAGTGAAATTTTTCGAGTTAAAAATCAACTCCAAAAGAGAGTTAATTTCTAACTCCCTTCATTCAACACCCGCGCGAGTTATTTTTTCCATGGGGAGTTAGCATTTGGGTGTTAAATTTTAACTCTCTTTATTTAACTCCCCTGGCATTAACTCCCCAATGGGTGCGATTTTTATAGACCCCCCTGGGGAGTTAAAATTTAACTCCCTTTTTTTACAGTGTAATTGAATTCCTGCCGAATTTTTAATTTATAAAAATAATTAAATGTTTGTGTAATTTTATTAAATTTTTTTTAAATAATTGAATTCTTTCGAAGAATTTCAATAACATTTTTAAGAAAAATTGTATTTGTCCAAGGAATTGATTTAAATTTTATTGAAAATAATTGAAATCTTTCGATTATTTTTATAATTTATAAAAATAATTGAATTCTTGCAACGAATTTTATTAAAATTTTTTAAAATAATTGAATTCCTGAGAAGAATGTTATTATTTATAAAAATTACATTTTTGAACATAATTGAATTTCTGCGAAGAATTTTATTACTTTTGAAAATAATTGAATTTCTGAGAAGAATTTTATTACTTTTGAAAATAATTGAATTTCTGAGAAGAATTTTATTACTTTTGAAAATAATTCAATTTACAAAGAAAAAAAAACACCAAAATTCAGAATTTTCTTATGAATTCCAAAAATTTAATTATTTCCAGTACTTTTAATAAAAAATCCCTGACTTTTTCCTGAATTCTCTCTGACCTGTCCCTGTGGCAACCCTGAAGAAGAAATATTAATGAATTTATTATTCAGAGAAATAAGCAATTACAGAAATTACACTCGATCTAAAAACCAAATGCAAAAGAAAAAAAAAAATGAAACTTGGAAGTTGAAAACTAATGTAATTTATCCTAATGGTAAAGCATCCATTACGATCAGAGAGGCACTTGTAAAAGAGCAATTTTTCTTTTTTGAAAATACTCTACGAGACATGAGAATGAAAACGACGAGAGAAAGAAGCTTCGGATAGAACAATTTTGTGATCGATGATTGAATATTGTTGAAGGAGAAGAGGAGAAAAAAAATGAAAATAAAAGAAGAAGTAAAGTGCAAAAACCGATATGCTAGGTGACAGCAAAAAAGGAAATTGGTAGGAGAATAAAGGGTGTCCTATAAAAAGTGACATTCCCAAAGCGCCATCAATCTTCATTATCTTAATTTCGGTGCACAATACACACATCTATATATAGATAAATATATATATATAGTATATGACCACAAATATGTGTTGGTGTTATATCCCTAGATATCGGAGGGAAGTTGGAACCCATTGTGTTTGTTATTGCCCTGCGGGCTCAGAATTTTCCGTTTATCGTTCGGAAGAAAATTGCTATGGAAGGTAAAATGAAACGAATGGAAAAATCATTGGTTGTGGTCTCGACAATTATAGAGGCAGACATTCATTTTTTATATTGTTCCGCACTCAGTTCTACTAATTCCATTTTTGTTCTGATGTGAAAAATTCAAGTTGATTTGCGCAAGGTTCATTTTCCATTTTTTTCCAAACAGACAAAAATTCCTATATTTTTTTGTTTGTTAATTAATCTAATTTAATTCAGTCTTCAAAAGTGTATTGGAAGAATTCTGTAGGATATATTTTGACTAATTCCATGAATTCTTCGATTTCCTTCAAGTAAAAATTGTGTTTTCTTCCATTTTCTTTCACACCGAATAATTAAATCTCGTGATGTAAGGCAAAATAATTATTATTCCTAAAAGAGAATAAAAGAAAACACAAATTTTAGACGGAAGAAATAAACATTTTTTTTTTAAATTAGTGAATTTGATTAATAATAATAAAATAATTTTAATTTTAAATAAATTACAGGGTTGCCACGCTTTTGCTCATTTCAAATTCCCTGACTTTTCCAGGTTAAAAAACGGAATTTTTCCAGGATTTTAAAACTACATTTATATTTTGCATTTATATTTATCTTTTTTAAATAAATATTATAATCATTATAATTTTTTCATAGGAATTAAAATTCTTCAAAAGATTCAAATTCAAACCTTTTTTTTAAATTAAACAACTTATAAAAAATTGTTATAAAACATGAAAAACTCCGATTAAACCGATAAAACTCCGAGTCTTCGACTCGGTGCAATCGATTTCTTTATGTTTTATAATAATTAAAAATGGCCCAGTGATAAAAAAAATTATTGTATATTATAAGAATATTGTTACTGTAACTTATTCAAAATTACTTTCATCACTTGAATTTAATTATTGTTTTCCAGAATTTTTAAATAAAATTCTTCTTTAATTTAATTATTTTTAATAATTTTTGAAAAATTTCTTTGAAAATTTTCAAATCCTTTTGTTTACAATTATTTAATTTTACGAAATTTCATCGATTATTCGGAAATTCTTCAAACAAATATATATTAGAAAATAAAAACTTTAAATAACTTTAAAAAAAATTCAATTAAACTTTTTCAAAAAATATTCAATTATTATTATCTAAAATTTTAACTGAAATTCATATTTAAATCAATTTTTATTCGAAAATTGTACGAAAATTCAATTATTATATTTATAATACAAAAATATAATTTATTGATGAATTTAATGTTTCTTAAAATTGAACTCTCATTTAAAGAATTTTTTTAACAATAATTTTTAAATAGGTAGGTAATTAAAATTCTATTGAAGAATTTCAATAAAATTTTTAAGAATAATTTCATCTTTCGAGAAATTAAATTAAAACCTTTTTAAAAATAATTGAATCTCTGTAAAAAATTTGATTGAATTGAGAAAAGTTTTTGAAAATAATTGTAATTTTGACAAGAAATTTATTAAAATTTTTGAAAATAATTGAATTTTGAAGAAAAGTTTTATTATTTGTAAAGATAATAATTGAAATGTTGAGGATAAACTTTTGCTATAATGCTTTTAATATTTTCAATTATATATATAAAATTTTAACTGAAATTCATTTTTAAATCAATTTTTATTAGAAAATTCTACTAGAATTCAATTATTTAAATACAAAAATAAATAATTGATTGAATGTTTCTTAAAATTTAATTCTTGTTAAGAATTTTATCACCAAATTTTTAAATAATTGACTCCTTTTGACGAATTTTAATACATTTTTTAAAAATAATTACATATTTTGAGGAATTTTGATAATAATTGAAATTCTTCGATGAGTCTTATTATTTATGAAAATAATTGAATTTCTAATAAGAATTTTACTATTTGTAAGAATAAATCAATTTTTGCCTGGAATTTTATTAAAAATTTTATAAAAAAAGGAATTCTTTTGAAAATTTTTTAAAATTAATACAAATTTGGCCTAGAATTTTATTAACATTTTGGAAAATAATTGAATTTTGAAGAAAAGTTTTATTATTTATAAAGATATTTGAAATTTTGACGATAATTTTTTTAAACTTTTGAACATAATTGAATTTCTGCGAAGAATTTTATTACTTTTGAAAATAATTGAATTCTTTTGTAAAATTTTATTGAAATAGTAGATATTGAAAATAATTGAATTTTAATAAATTATTGAAATTAATTAAATTTCTAGGAAGAGTTTTATTAAAATTATTTTGAAAAAAATAGAATTGTTAAAAAGAATTTCATTAAAATTTTTTAAAATAATTCAATAATTCTTTCAAGAAATTGAAAATAATTGAATTTCTTTGATGAATTTTAATAAAATTTTTTAAAATAATTACATTTTTCGAGGAATTCTATTAAGATTGTATTAAAAATAATTGAAATGCTGCAATGAGTTTTAATATTTATGAAAATAAATGAAAATCTATAAAGTTTTATTATTATTTTTTATTTATTATTTATGAAAATAATTGAATATCTGTAAAAAATTTGATTATTTATAAAAATAATTGAATTATTGCGAAGAAATTTATGAAGAATTAGTAAATAATAGAATTCCTTGTGAAATTTTTATTATTTAATTAATTCATTCAAAATTGAAATTTTACAAAATTGCAAATTAAAACCTTTTAAAGTTTATCTATTTATGAAAATTATAAACGAAATTGTTTTAAATTTAAATTAATTTTGAAATATTTAAGAAAAATTAGATTTCAAGAATAAGCACAATAACTTTAGAAAACAATAATTTTCCAGGATTCCGATCAAAATTCCCTGATTTTTCCAGGTTTTTTCAATGTTTTTAAAATTCCCTGACATTTCCAGGTTTTGCAGATTGCGTGGCAACCCTGAATTAATTTTAAAAAAATAATAATATTCATAAAATAATATTTTTGATATTTTAATTGTATATTTTGTAATGTTGAAATTTCTTTTTATATTTCATAAAGTTTGTTTGATTTGAGTAAAACTTATCCCCATTGACTGTTTCTTGTAATTAACAGGAACTGTAATAAAGTAATTAAAAGTCGAGAAAGACTTTCTTAATTACTTTAGTTACAGCGAAAATAAAGATTAATGTTCATTTTCCTTACTTTTTTTAAATTTATCAAAATATTTTACTTATAACTAATCAAATATTTAATTTTTTAATCAATTTTTGCTAAATGTTAAATAAACAAAATAAATAAATAAAAGTACATGAAGAATTTACAATGCACTCTAAAAATAATAAATAAAATATCTTTCCAGACAAATTTTATAATAAAAATTATTTCAATTTACTGGAAAAAAATATATATTTTTAATGTAAATTGGATATTTTTTTAAATACATATAATATAGAAGTAATTTAGTAATAAATAATAATTCTGATAAAATAGGTACATTACCGACAAATTTGAAAAAGTTGGTAACTTTCCAGAATGGTGGCAGCACTTTCTGACGAAAAAATTCCTTTGTCTTTGTTCGATTTGTTGCTTCAACTCTTTAAATGTTTAATTACGAATGAAAAAATAACAGAAAGAAATACCGAATTAATTTTAAATATATTCTTTTCGAGTAGAAATCAATGTCACACTTTTAAAAACACTTTTCACATTCTGACAACGTGCCACCGGCTCACAGGGGAAATTGTCACTGGAGGGACAACAAAACTCGGAATTGATTTGCAAATTCAACTACATCTACTTATTGTCATTTTTAGAAAACATGCACAATTGATATTACTTATAACAGTGATGATACTTTCAACAAGCGGACTCTAATAATTTCAAAACTTTACTTTCATTATCTGTGAACTCTGCAAGAAAGTGATATACTAACCTCAACTTTTCGTCTCTTGCAATTTTCATATCAAACTTCAAAAAATTCTTATTTTACACTTTTATATCACGATATTACAAACTAGAACAACTTTTTCCGGAAATAACAAATCTAGACACTACTAGACACTGATGTTAAAAAGATTAAAATATAAAAAACCTATTTGTTGTCCCTCCACTCTTCCGACATCGACACCGGCGGCAGCCATACTGTCCATTGCTGCCAACACTGCAAAACTATACAATGTTGGCGACATTGCCAAAGCGGCAGCCATGCCACTGACCTTGCGCATGCGTCATATTTACAAGCTTTCCGGCGTCTGTTTACGATTGTCGTCGTACACGTTGTCTATAAACGAAAACGTAATTATTTTTCTAATATAAAACTATACGAAAATGTCGTATAAAGGTCCACAAAAAGTGCAAAAGGTGATGGTACAACCCATCAACCTTATATTCCGTTATTTACAAAATCGTTCGCGAGTTCAAGTTTGGTTGTACGAGAATGTTAACCTACGAATCGAGGGACACATCGTTGGTTTTGACGAATATATGAACCTGGTGTTGGACGATGCCGAGGAATATCATGTCAAGACGAAAAACAGAAAGACCCTGGGTCGTATTATGCTCAAAGGTGACAATATAACGCTTATTCAAAATACAAATCCAGGAGCAAACTAGACTAGTCAACATAACCTCAACACATCATTCCCTTGACAAACTACTTTTTTGAAAGAGAAACCAGATTTTTGGAGTTGGGACAACAGTGATATCTATTTTGTATCAATTTTCTACTTGAAAACTTGTATCTACCGACTATTTACTGTCGTCTTCAAGTCGAAGCTGTCAACATAACCTCAGCGACAACAATGAGTTATTCCTGAGGCTCCGATTTTCGCTTTGGATTGCTTTTGTCAACATCATCTTCAATTCGTTCTTCGATTACAGTGTCAATGGTTACCTCAAGTAAATTTGGAGTGGAAGTTTGTAAACATTGACTCTTAGCTTTGTTGATAATGATAAACAAGTGTTGGGATTTTTCAGAGAAAATTGTATTCCAAAAAGCAATCTGTACATTACTTTCGTAACTAATATTTTTCACTTCCAAATTTCAATTTAAATTTCATAAAATAGAAAATGTTTTGAAAAAATTAAATTGTTAAAGTTTACAGTATTTGTATTAGAAAGGAAAAAAAATAATCAAAGTTATTTTTTTGTTTACAAAATATGTAAAAACAAATCGCTCGTAATTTAATTAAAAAAAAGTGTAAAATTCATATTTTGTGTTATTATTTTGTCTATTTTTAATTATATTGCAAAATTCCCCATTAGTTTTAATATGGTATTTAAATGTTAAGGAGACTGTCAGTTAAGTATTTTTCTATTTATTTTCTAATTTTGCTAAAGTATTAAAAAGAAAAGGATTAAAATGAAAATATTTACTTTTCAGGAGGCAAAGGAGCGTGTTCGTCATTTATCGAGAGATGTTTCGCATTCATAGGGGAAAATGCAGTGGACACTGTGAAAACTCCGGCTTTTTGCAATCTACCGAAAGACGCTTTGGTGAAATTGATTTCTTCCGATTATCTTGGTCTTGAGGAGGAAGATGTCTGGAGAGCCGTTTTAAATTGGGCAAAATACCAGGTAATTTATATTGACGAATTATTATTTTGTAATAAAAAAGCCTAAATATATTTTTACGCTATTTCATTACAAAATAATTCAGAAACCGGTTTTAACAAAAACCAAATATTGACTAAATAATGTTCCTAAAGTTTTTAAGGTTCTAATTAATGTTATCTTCTATTTAAATATTTTCTAAAATCACTTTAGTAACAATCAGTCTTCATACTAATCTGGTAAAACTTATTTACTAATTTTAATGATTTGCTACTATTTGGATAATTTTTTTTAGATTTACTAATAAAAGCAACTTTTTTTTAGAATTTTCTTTTTTCTTTTTAGAATTTACACTATTTAAATTCTCCATTCATTGAATCAAAAAAATTATTCTAAAAAAATTTAATAAAATAATTTGAAAAGATTCAATTATTTTCAACAATTTTCAACAATTTTTTCGCAAGAATTCAGTTATTGTCACAAATAATAGAATTTTTCGCAGGAAGTCAATTATTTTCACAAATAGAATTTTCAGAGGATTTCAATTATTTTTAATACAATTTTTAATGAAATCTCGCAAAATGCAATTCTTCTTAAAATTTTGTTTTAAATTCTTGGCAAACTTTCAACTATTTTTAAAAATTTTCCAAAAGAATTCAATTATTTAAAAAAAAATTTAATAAAATTACGCAAACATTTAATTATTTTTAGAAATAATAAAAATTTCACAGGACTTTAATTATTTTCAAATTTTTCATAAATTTCTTCGCAGTAGTTCAATTATTTTCATAAATAATACATTTTTTACAGGGATTCAATTATTTTGATAAATAATAAAATTCTTTTTAGAAATTCAATTATTATCATAAATAATAAAAGTGGCTATTCAAAAAATACTTAACGCTATTTTTTGAAAATTTTATAATTCAATTATTCAATAAATTATTTATTTTCGTATTTAAATAATTGTATTCTCGAAGAATTTGCTGATTAAAATTGAATTAAAAACTAATTTCTGTTAAAATTTTAGATAATAATTGAATATTAAAAGCATTTCAGCATAAATTTTTAGAAATAATTGAATTTTGAAAACAATTTTAATTAAATTCGTCTAAAAAAATTTCAGAAATTCAATTATTTTCATAAATGATAAAATTCTTTAAAGGAATTCAATTATTTTCAAACCTTTTTATAAATTTTTTTATAAAAATTCAATTATTTTTAGTAGGGGAACATAGTCTAGGTCGGCCACCTTTTTGACTTTTGTTTATAACTTTTTTTTAAAAATGAATTTGGACAATTGAAGTATATGGTTGGAAAGTCCTGTTTAATAGGAACATTTTTTCTGTACAAAGTAAATTGACAGGTTTAAAAATGAAAAAGTTATAAAGATTTAAAAAAAAAAAATTTGTAGTCCAGGTTGGCCATTACAGTCAAGGTCGGCCATGTTTAAAATTCAAAGGGCATTAATCGTTAAAAAATAAAATAACATGTTTGGAGTTACGGAAAATTGATTCTTTATTGTTTACAGTTTGTAACTTAATGAAATAACAAAATAATAACAATAAACAATATAAAAAAATAAATATAAATAAAAAAAAGTTTTGCATTAAAATATTAATAAAATTAAATAAAAATATTAATAAGATGATCAATTATATTATGAGTTATACAGAATTGCAGTTTTTGCAAATGAAGTAGCTCGTCCTCATCTTTGCGCATTTTAAACACATAGTGGCCGACCTTGACAGTAAGTAACATTACCGAATTGTTGTAACCATAAAGAAATGCGTTTCGGGATTCGATTTTTTACTTTGTTTTCCTTTCAACCATGAGTCCCACAAATTTTCTGCATACTTGCCTTGACGATTCAATTTGTTTTTTATCTTTTATTAATGGTTTTTCACATTATGCACAAAACTTTTTTTCAGCTTTTTTTGTACCGACGTCACAGAAAACACAATTTTTGATTTTCCGAAAATGTAATTGAACAAAAAGTTAGGTTTCACTAAGACAAGCCTCGACAAATATTCGCGTAGGTGGCGCTAGTGAACTTGACAAAAAAACGCGAGTGGCCTACCTAGACAGTAGACCAACCTTGACTACATTCCCCTACAATTTTAATTGAATTCTTCGAAAGTATTTAGGAATTATTTTTAAAAATTTTAATAAAATTCTTCTCAAGAATTAAATTATTTTTGCAAATAATAAAATTTTTCACAGAAATTCATTTATTTAAAATAAAAATTAATAAAATTCGTTGCAAGAATTCAATTATTTCCATAAATAAAAATTCTCCGTAGAATTTCAATTATTTTTAATACAATTTTAATCAAATTTCTGGAAAAATTGTAATTATTCTTTAAAATTTTAATAAAATTCGTCAAAAGAATTCAATTAATTTTATAACTTTTAATAAAAAATTATACAAAAAAGATTAAATTATTTCTAAAGATAATGACATTTTTCACAGAATTTTAATTATTCAAAAGAATTCTTATAAAATTCGTTGCAATAAATCAATTATTCTTATAAATCAAAAAATTCTTCGCAGGATTTCATTCCTCGATAGATGCAATTATTCTTAAAATCATAAATTCTTTGATAAAAAAGAAATTAACAAAATTCTTCGAAAGAATTTAATTATTTTCAAAAATTTTGATAAGATTCTGTATGAGTATTCAATTTTATAAAATAATCAATTATTCTATCAATTATTTATTTTTCTTTTTAAATATTTGAATTTTCCTTTCAGTTTCTAGAATAAAAATTGAATTAAAAATTAATTTCAGTTAAAAGTTTAGATAATTATTGAATATTTGAAGTGTTATAATGAATTGTATAAGTAATTAAATTCCAAAAGATTTTTAAACTTAAATATTTGAAAATTCTAATTGTTGTAAAACTATATATAATCTAAAAATGTATAAATTTACCATTTTTCTAAGAAATTATTAAAATATTGAATAATATTATTTAAAAATTGCAAAAAAATTGAATTTTGGAAGAATTGCAATTGTATTTTGTAGAAATTAAATTTAATAGGTAATTAAAAATATTTAATAAAAATTATTTAAGTTTTGAATAATTTAATTTGAAAAATATGAAAAAATTAGTCTTTCGAAGAATTGAAATTGAATTTTTTTAGATAGGTAGTTAAATTTTTGTAACTGATTTTAAAAAAATTAATTTTTCCGAAATTCGAAATTTTGTACAAATTTAACTGAAATAAATTTTATATTTTAAAGAATTTTATTTTTTCACTTTTATAAATTGTTTTTAAATATAATCATATTGTTGAAGAATTCTAAATAAAAATTTGGAAAACAATTGAATTTTAGAAAAATTTAGAATTGGAAATTGTTACCAGAATAAAAAAAGTAAATAGTCTTTATGGAAATCAAGAAATAGTCAGGAAAATTCATAATCAATTTTTTTGTGAATCTTTAGTCGTCAAATTTAATTTTTCGAAAGCTACTTTTTTACTACTTTTTGTCAGTCTTTGAAACTACTTTTTGCTACTTTTTTAAATTACTTATCGAGTGCGAAGCTTGTAAAACAGAAAATAAAGTAAATTAAATATTGTTTAGTTACAATTTTTTCAATATTATCGTTGTTAATTTGAACGTTCGAAAATTTAGGAACTTACTAAATATATTTTTTGTCCATAAAAAAAAGAAAAATTTTTACAGAATTAAAAATAATTCTAGGCTGGAGTCACACAACCAACGCAACATTGGACTGAGGAAGAACGCGCCAGGGTCTGTCAACATTTAGCCGGAGTGATTGGTCACGTGCGTCTTTTGCTGATTGACAGTCAAGTTTTTGCAGAGGAAGTCGAGCCAACTGGAGCAGTTCCCATAGAAATGTCATTGGAGAGGTACGAATTTTTCAATGCCGATCGATCGAGCCACTCAAAATCCTCAAGGTACGACTTTGTGGGGTTCTTGCTTAATTTCTGAATCATCGAGTCTTGTGATTTTGTTTCAGATACAGGTATGCAGCCTTGCCGAATAAATATGCCGAGGTGTGCGCTGACAAAAGACTGCAACCTAGAGTTAGTCCATTTCTATTTCCTGGATCACAAATTCTCTCGAGGAATAAAATGCCTTTTCAACGTTTACTCAATCAGTGGTTTGGTGTTCCGAAACAAACCTGGCATTTAGTTTATCGGTACGTGGAAAGTTATTACAAGGAAGCTTAATTTTCAATCTTCATTTGTGCTCTTAATTATGAAACTTAATTTGTCCATTTAATTTTGAAAATTAATTTAGTAAAAAAATGTGTAAATTTTAATTCTTGATTTTTGAATTAATAACAAAGAGGAATGGAATGAAAAATTATTTTATGGGAATTTTTTTTCAGGGCTTCTAGACATGGTTATTCAGCTTCTGCTTTTCATCGTCATTGCGACGGAGTTTCTCCAACTTATGTGATAGCTGTGGTAAATATTGCCAAAAAAACGTAATAAATAAATATTCTGATTAAAAATTCTAGTAAAAAATTAGAATTTAAATAAAAAGAAAATATTTGATTTAAATAAAAGGTTATTTAATTGTAATCAAATAAATATTTACTTCAGTTCAACTATATTTGAACCAATAATTTCGGTTCTTGTGAACAACATTTGATTAGATTTAATCATTATTCGATAGAAATGAATATTTATTTGCTATTATTTTGAATTTAATTTTTCGTTGATTTTTATTATTTTATCTATTATTTTATCAGGGCTCTCGAGGTGAAATTTGCGGTGGATTCAGTGACGTTCCTTGGGGAAAAACAAATGCCAAAGGACACTATGTTCCATCTGAGAAAGCTTTTCTCTTCACATTAACGAATAATCAAGACGTTCCGCCAACGAAATTTGACATTGTCAAGAAACCGTTTGCAATATGCTATCATCCAGAGTAAGTTTTGACAAATTTTTATTTCTACATTCTAAAAAATTCAGAACATTCAAATCAATAAAATATTTTTTTAATATAAGAATTTTCTATAATTACCGAGTTGAGTAAGATTTGAAAAAGTAAATTCAACAATTTAAAATTTTATAAATAATTTTTTAACACCGAGCACAATATTATTACAATAAGTTTTTAATTCGTAACAAAAAAATATGTAAATTTCGTTATCCTAATTACATCAATTTTTATTATTTCGAATCTAAAATAATTTAATTCTTGCATAGAATTTTATTAGAATTTTTCAAAAGATTTGAATTCTTTCGAAGAATGTTTTTAAAACTTTTGAAAATACATTAAATTCTTTGAAAGAATTTAATTAAAGATATAATGAAATTAAATGAATTTTTCCAACATTATAAATGTTGCGAACTTGATTAAATATTTAATTATTCAAAATTCACTATTTAAAAGTTCGACGAGAATTTTAATTTCTTTTTTAATAAATGCAAAATATTCTTTTCTTAATAATGTGTGATTTTTCTTTTCAGTATTGGACCGATTTTTGGAGCTGGCGCTGATCTTCTGATTTCTAATAATTGCAACGCCAATATGGACAGTTACAGTAATTTACCCCACAGTTATGATGGGGAGCATGCATCGAATTCATTACTCATGGGAGATTATCATTTTACTGTGGTTGATTACGAAGTTTTCACTCCAAGCAACGCGTTTCTTAAATCACCCCATTAAGCTCGCTTTACTGAGTAAGATTATGTAAATATATATTTAAAAATGACTTCATATCCGAAAAAAAGAGACAAGCTCAACAAAAATAGACTTTCCAATAGAATACTCATAATTTATCTGTTATTTATGTTGCCTGTGAACATACGATTTAGATCTTAAAGTGATTATTACAATAAATAATTTTTTAAAGTGTAAAATCAATTTTTACTGATAATTCAAAGAGCACTTTCGGTATTTTTCAATTAATTTCCAAAAATTTAAATAATTATACAGGAGTCTTTTAATTACTGAACTAAATTTGGCAGTTTTTTTTAAATCAATATAATTCGCTTTTTGTTTTCTGTAAAATTACAGCAGTGACGTTTACAACGTTTATGATCAATGATCAATGATGTCTTGTTGTTGAAATCTAATTTTACTTAAATATTTCAAAATTAATTGAATTTTAAAAGAGTTGCATTTACAATTGTCATAAATAAATAAACTTCAAAAGTTTTCAATTAGAAATTTTAGAAAATTTCAATTTTGAATGAATAAATTAAATAATAAATATTTCATAGGAATTCTATATTATTTACAAATTCTTTATAAATTTCTTCTCAATTATTTTTATAAGACATAAATAATCAAATTTTGAACTAGGAATTCAATTATTTTCATAAATAATCAAATTCTATAAATTCAATTATTTATTTCCATAAATAATAAAACTCATCGCAGAATTTCAATTATTTTTAAAATAATGTTAATGGAATTTCTCGAAAAATGTAATTATTCCTAAAATTTTTATTAAAATTCATCAAAGAAATTCAATTATTTTAATAAGCCTTCCTATAATTTTATTTATTACAATTGAAGTATTATTGTCAATACATTTTTAATTAAATTTCTTAAAAGAATTAAATTATTTTCAAAACTTTTAATAAAATTCTTTTTAACAATTCAATTTTTTTTCAAAATAATTTTAATAAAATTCTTCGTAGAAATTTAATTAATTTCAATAACTTATCAAAATTCAATTATTTTTAACATCTACTATTTTAATAAAATTTCACAAAAGAATTCAATTATTTTAAAAAGAAATATATTATTAAAATTCATCTCAAGAATTCAATTATTTTCAAAAGTAATAAAATTCTTCGCAGAATTCCAATTATGATCAAAAGTTTAAAAAAATTCTTGTCAAAATTTCAATTATCTTTATAAATAATAAAATTCTTCTTCAAAATTCAATTATTTTCAAAAATTTCAATAAAATTCTTAGCAAAATTTCAATTATTTTCAAAAACTCTTTTCAATTCAATTAAATTTTTTACAGAGATTCAATTATTTTTAATACAATTTTAATCTAATTTCTCGTAAAATGAAATTATTCTTAAAAATATTCTAAAAAATTCGTCAAAAGAATTTTAATTATTTAAAAATTTGTTGATAAAATTCTTTACGAGAGTTCAATTTTAATAAACATTCAATTATTTAATAAATTATTTATTTTTGTATTTAAATAATTGAATTCTCGTAGAATTTTCTAATAAAAATTGATTTAAATGTGCATTTTAGTTAAAATTTTAGATAATAACTGAATATTAAACTCTAAATTTGAATTAGTAAAAATGGTTTCTAATTTGAATTAGTGACTGACTTTTTGCTTTTGAATTAGCAGATTTTACTTTCTTTTAAAGAGAAAGTATTATAGCGCGAATTTTTAAAAATAATTGAATTTTGAAAAGGTTTCAAATTATTATAATCTTTGAATGTTTGAATTTTTCATACTTTTAACTGAAAATTGTGTAGATTTAATTTTTTTAAAAAAGTTTATTGGAACTTTTTAGAAATTATTTGAAGTTTTAAAGTTTTTTTTTAAGAATATATATTTAATTAAAGTATTTCCGAATAATCAATGAAATTTCGTAAAATTAAATTTTGTAAACAAAAGGATTTGAAAGTGTTCAAAGAAATTTTTCAAAAATTATTAAAAATAATTAATTTAAAGAAGAATTTTAGTTGAAAATTTTAGAAAAATTCAATTCACAATTGAATTAAAATGAGAATAATTTTGATGAAGTCTTAAATTTATTATAAAACATGAAGAAATCGATCACTCCGAGTCTTCGACTCGGAGCAATCGATTTCTTCATGTTTTATAACAATTTTTTTTAAATTGTTTAATTTCAAAAAGGTTTGAATTTGAATGTTTTGAAAATCTTAATTCTTATGGTATAATAATGATTAAATATTTATTTAAAAAAGAAGCAATAGAACATTTTTTTGAGTAATAATTTTTAAACTGAATGAGAATATTTTTTAAGTCAATGAGAAGTAAGAATTTTGTTTAAGGGAAAGTCAGGGAAAAATTAAATTTTTGTTGGCAACAAATGTAGTTTTAAAAACATGGAAAAATTCCGTTTTGACCTGGAAAAGTCAGGGAATTTCAAATGAAGTGTGGCAGCCACGTAAAAAATTTTTTCGAATCTAAATTCAGAAAAATATGAGTAGAAAACAACTTCTTTTCTCACAAACGTTGTGAATTTTACCAAAGTGTAAAATTTTTATTTTAAGCGAACTTTCTTTATTTACTAAATATTCTTGATAATTTTTTTTTCTTTTGTCGAGTTTTATTATTATCTACTGTTTTATTTTCTTGAGCGTTAAAATATTTTATTTTATTGATCATTGAAAAAAATTTTTTTGTATTGTTGACAAGTGTGTGTGTGTGTGTGTGTGTGTGGCTCTAGAGGTAAAAATTTATGGGGTAGAAATTCAGTGGTTAACCATAGTCTTCCTGGAATAATGGTTTTAAAATGTTCGCATGAAGATTTAGTCTCGCACGCGAAAATAAACACATATTCCTTAAGGATGAGTTTGAGCACGACATCGACCTGGTGATTATTCAGTAGTAAAAGTGCTTGGGGGACGCGGTCGTGTTTAATAATGAGAAGTGAACCAACCAGTGGTAACCCCATGAACCGCGGTCACATAAACCACGGATTTATATGCGAGGAACATTGCGCGAGTTACGTTCGCTATGGCGCGAATTTACAAGATAAGAAGAGAGAGGGAAAGGGAGAAAGAAAAAGAGAGAAAAAATTATGGCTTAACAGGAACGAGGAAGATGAAAACGAAAAACATCGAGTAATTCTGATGCTTCTTTCAAATTCCCACGTCCGATTCGCTGGGATTGAGTATTTTTGTTTTAATTTCCAAAAATGCAAAACTCAGGCCTAAGATATTGAACTTTTTGGATTTTTTCTCTACTAAAAAAAATTTTTTTTCGAACTTATTTTCAAAAACTACGGCGTTCTTTTATACTTTTTTCCTAATATTGCAGCAAAATATGATTTTTTTGGTATAAAATGCCAACTTATTTCAATTCTTATAGAGTGAAAAATGGCTAGTCAAATCTTTCAAAATTATTTTTGCAAATAATTTTTTTTTAAATAATTAAATTTTTGATACATATAATTACAGGGTGTCTAACGGTCAGGGAAGTCAGGGAATTTTTTTGGTCAGGGAAAAGTCAGGGAATGGCAGAAAATTTCATTGAAAGTCAGGGAAATTTCTAAAAATTTATACAAAAATTAAAATTTTTTGTGAATAAAAAATTTTTTTAATTTAACAAAACTTAGAAGATTTTTATTATCGTTTTGTTTCTATCATTAGATATTAATTTATTGCTAAATATGTCAGTTACCATATTTTTGTCGCAAGAAAGCAAAAATAAAATTAGTAAAAAGTCATGGAAAAGTCAGGCAATTTTTTTCTCAATCCTTGTTAGACACCCTGAATTAAAAAGTATTTAAATAATTGAAATTTCGTAAAATTTTTATGAAAATAAGTGTTTTTTTAAATTGTTTCATTAAAATTAGATTTTGAAGAATTTTAATTGCAAATTTTGAAAATAACTGAATTCTCAAAATTTTTAATGAAATGTCTTCAGATTAAAATATTTATGGAAATTAATGAAGTAATCTTCATAAAATTGTATTAAAATAATTTGTAAAAAAGCAATTCTTAGAATTTTTTTAAAATTAATTTAAAATTTTTAAGAATTTTTCCAAATTTTTACTTAAAATTCTTCTAAAAATAAATTTTTAGATTGTCCAAAAATTTTTTCAGCAAGTTCAATTATTTTTGATAATTTTCAATTACAATGTTTTCGAAAAAGTGATTCTTATAGAATTTTTTTCTTATAATTTTGTTTTCAAAAATTTGTATGAAAATTCTTCAAATAAAAATCGGAAAATGTAAATTAATGAAAATTAGCTTCAAAAAATTATATTAAAATATTTTCTAAAAATAATTTTTTGAATTTTTTCGTTACAATTTTATAAAATTCAATTATTTTCAATAAGTCGAATTACAAATTTCCGAAAATTCAAAGACAAGAACTAATTAAATTAAATTATTTTTAAATATCTAATTTTCTAGATTTATTATTAAAATTTTGGACAAAATTCATTTTCAAAATTTCCTATTAAAATCCTTAAAAAAAATTCATCTGTTCTTTAAAATGTCAAAAAATTTTTTTAACAAATTGAATTATTTTTGATAAATTTAACAATTACAATGTTTTTTAAAAAGTAATTCTTACAGAATTTTTTTGGCACAATTTTGTTGTCAAAAATTGTTATAAAACATCTTCAAATAAAAATTGGAAAATGAGAAAAATGAAAATTAGCGTCAAAGAAATTATATTAAATTATTTTATAAAAATAATTCTTTGAATTTTTTCAGCAAAATTTTATATAAAATTCAATTATTTTCAATAAGTTGAATTACAAATGAAAATTAATGAAACTAAGCTTCAAAATATTATATTAAAATATTTTCTAAAAATAATTCTTTGAATTTTTTCCTTACAGTTTTATAAAATTCAATTATTTTCAACAAGTCGAATTACAAATTTCCGAAAATTCAAAGATAAAAACTAATTAAATTTAATTATTCTTAAATAACTAATTTTCTACAATTATTTTTTTAAATTTTGGACAAAAATCATATTCAAAATTTTAAATTAAAATTCTTAAGAAAAATTCATTAGTTTTTTAAAATGTCCAAAAATTCTTTTAACAATTTCAAGTATTTTTGATAAATTTTACAATTACAATGTTTTCTAAAAAGTACCTAATTCTTATAGGATTTTTTTCTCATAATTTTGTTTACAAAAATTTTTATAAAACATCTTCAAATAAAAATTAGAAAATGAAAATTAATGAAAATTAGCTTCCAAAAATTATATTAAATTAATTTAAAAAAATAATTCTTTGAATTTTTCCATTAAAATTTTATAAAATTCAATTATTTTCATTAAGTTGAATTAGAAATTTTCGAAAATTCAAAGACAAAAACTAATTAAATTAAATTATTTTTAAATATCTAATTTTCTAGAATTATTATGAAAATTTTGGAAACAAAATCATTTTCAACATTTTCTATTAAAATTATTAAAAAAAAATTCATCAGTTTTTTAAAATGTCCAAAAATTCTTTTAACAAATTCAATTGTATTCAAAAAGAGTTACTAAATTTCAATAATTTGGAAATTTGAAATTAAATATAATTGAAAAAACTAATAAATTTCAAAAAATATTTTAAATTATTTGTAAAAAAACTAAATTGAAGAATTTTAGATAATAATTTTTTTAAATCAATAATTTTTAATACTGTTGCTTATTTAAATTTTTTTTTTATTTTAGAATTATTGAAATTTTCTAATTTAATATTTTGGAGATTAAATAGTAACAAGAAATTAGTAAAAAAAATGGTTTAGAATCAAAAATCATAATTAAATTTGTAAATTTTTTTAATTCTATTAATTTTTATTAGCTGGTAATCATCTGAATTGTTGCTGATATGTTGCTGAATAAAATCCTGAAGAAATAAACATTTTATTTTAAATTTTAAGTCGTAGCAGTCACAGCCGAATGTTAGCAGAAGATCCAAATTTAGGAAAAAAGAAGTTTAAATTTAATTTTTGTAATTGCAGTAATTTTTATAAGCTTTTAATTATCTGAATTGTTGCTGGGATGTTGCTAAACAACATCTTGAAAAGAAAAAAAAATTTTATTTTATTTTAGTTTAACTTTTAAGTCGTAGCAGCGAAGATCAAAATTTGGGAAAAGACGTTTAAATTCAAATTTTTTTTTAATTTTAGTAAATTTATTAAACTAGAAATCGAAATTTATCTAAATTAAATATAAGTAATTGAATTGAATTTGAAAATAATTGAATTTATATGAAGAATGTTGTCAAAATTTTTAAAATTTAATTTAATTTTATCAAAAAATTGTATTAAAATTTTTGAAAATAAAATATAATTTACATTGTTATCTATTTTTTTTTTTTTTTTTGAAAATAATTAACTTTTTCACCTATATTGTAAGAGAAAAAAATTCCTTGAAAAATATATAAATTTTATACTTTTTATAACTAAAACTTGTCGTTTCCACATCTTTTTTCTTCTTGATCTTTTTGCATAAAAAAAATGTTATACTATTTCCTTTTCTACAAATGTGTAAATAAAATATTTTCACTGCAAACCAGTGAATTAAATTGTACGAGATAAAATAAGAAAAAAAAGTCGAATTGCTAATTAAAAGACCACCACGTTTGCTTTGAAACGATTTAAGAATCAGGATGAAGCTTGTTCTTTAGCGACGATGATACAAAACACTCCCCTGCGATTATACCGTGATATATCTCAAAGGCAAACTAATTGATATTTGAACTTGAATCGTTTATTCGAGTAAAGGCGGATTGTAAACGCGCACACCCAAGGGAGAATACTTCATGTACACGTTGAATATTCATGCCGACGAGGCATTATATGAGTTAGTACCATCTTCTTTGGTCGGGTTTATTATGTTACCTATTTATGCTCGTAACCTTTTCTTGGGTTTCGCACAGAACGTCGTGTCTTTCATTTTTTATTTATTTTTTTATTTTTTATTTTTTATTTTTTATTTTTATTTCCTTTATGCGAAAACGACTACGAAAATGATGTTGTCGTTGTCATGGGACACTTAGCTGTCGAATGCTTTCTGCGGTTTTCGTCATATGTATTTATTTTATTCTCAAATCAAACGAGATTCCCAAGCAAAATGTAATTTATCTTTAGAAAAATTCTTTCCAAAATATAATTCCTTTCATAATTTCTCTCATTTCTATTTTTATTTTTTCTTTTTTCTTTATTATCTCTCATCAGTGTGGAGGAAAAAATTTAATAGAATTATTTCTAAATTATCATATTCTTTTCCGCTTTTATTTGTTATTATAATTTTCTTTTAATTCAATTTGTGAAATTGCAAATTTTTTCCTTTCTTTGCTAATTGCGATTTCTATTAGAAATTTTTTTTATGTAAAATTCAGTAATTTTTTTCAATTTCTTTTTTTTTACTTTTTAAAGAAAAAAGTCAATAAATTAAATTAATAATTTCAATAATAATTAAAATAAATATTTTTAATACTTTTATTAAAATAATTAAAATAAATAAAATAATTAATAATTATTTTATTAAATAATACTTTCTCTCTCTTTGTTATGTATAATTAAAAGCATTCGTTTCTTTTTAATTACAAGCTTTTGGATTAATTTGTACTTTTTCGAACTTTTTCGACTATTTTCAGAAAAGGCGACTTTTTTTCGAATTATTTTCAAAAATGCGAATTTTTCGATTTTTCTTACAAATATTTCTACAAATACGATTTTATTTTAATATGAAATAAAAATTATATCGTTTTTTGTAGTGTGAAAAAAAATATATCCAAATACCTATTTCACAATTTATTTTTGAATAATTTTTTAAACTTTCAAACCATATAATTAAAAAGTTTTCGAAAAATTAAAACTTTAAAAATTTTATTGAAAATAATTGATATTTTATAATATTTAATTTTTTAAAATAAAATTTAAAAAAATTTTAATTGCAAATTTTTGAAAATAATTAAGTTCACAAAAAGTTTAATGAAAAATCAATATGAAAATTTGCATC
Organism: Leptopilina heterotoma; assembly: GCF_015476425.1. NCBI lineage: Eukaryota > Metazoa > Arthropoda > Insecta > Hymenoptera > Figitidae > Leptopilina > Leptopilina heterotoma. The sequence goes on from NW_025111022.1 coordinate 869,444, forward strand.
AAAAATACAATGTTAGGCAATTTTTTCAAAAACTGTAATTATTGGAATATAATTTTAATTTTTTTAAATTCAAATAGTTTTAATATTTTCATTTTACATATGATACAGATTCAATTATCTACGCAAAAAACATTTGAATTAATTATTTTTAAGTCCATTTTTTGAAATTTTTAAAATTTAGGAGAAACAATTAATTTAAAAATTTTTAATTAAAATTCTTCAAAATAATTTATTAATTTTTTAAATAGTCCAAGAAACTTTTTTTAAGAAATTTAATTATTTTTGAAAAATAACATTACAATTTTTTTAAAAAACTATTTCTTAGAATTTTCTAATCATAATTGTTTAAATTAAATTATTTTTCAAAGAAGTAAATTAAAACTATAAAAAACATTTTTTTTTAAACTTATCATTTACATTTTTAAGAAATCGAGTATTTTTATATTTGTAAATTAAATAAAACTAATAAATAATATAAAAAAATAATAAATAGTAAATAATTATAATAATAAATGTAAATTCTGCAAAAATTTTATTATTTTCTAATATTTTTCAAAAATTCAAATTAAGTTTTAAAAATTTTACTAAATTTCAATGATTTGGAAATTTTTCATTTTACATTGTATTTGAAAAATATTGTCTCTTTAAAAAATTATTTTTGAATTTATCATTAAATGTTTATAATCAAATTTAAAAAAATTTTAATTGAAAATGTTGTAAAATAATTTTATTCTCAAAAAAATTTAATGAAGAATCAGAATGAAAATTAGCTATTGGAAAAAATATTATTGAGAAAGTTTTTTAAAATGTAAGTCTTAGAATATTTCTATTACAATTTTTTTAATGCAATTATTTTCAAAATTTCAATTCCATCTTTTAAAAATTCAAAAATCTACAAAACATATAGTGAAATAAAATTTTTTTTAAAATATCTCATTTTTATTGAATTATTATTAAAAAGAAAAAACATTTATTTTCCAAATTTTTAATTAAAATTCTTCATAAAAATTGATTAGTTTCTTACATTGTCAAAAAATTTCTTTTAATTATTTTTAAAAAAATACCATTACAATATTTTTAAGAAACTATTTCATAGAACTTTTTTATCTAATTTTTATCACAATTTTTTTTTTTCAATTAATGTTTTTAAATTTCAATTTGGTAAATTAAAATTTATAATAAAATTTGTTTTATTAGAATTAAAATTTTTGATGTAATTAAAATTCTTTAGAAATTTTATTATTCTTTAATATTTTCTAAAAAGTCTTTTAAAATATTCAATTATTTTCTTAAAATTTTACTCTATTATTTGGAAATTTTTTAATTCCATATAATTAAAAAATCCATCGGTTATTTAAAAATCACTCAAAAGTATTTTTAAAAAACTAATTTTATGAATATTTTTTATTATAGTTCTAGAAAATTTTAATCTTAAATTCTTGTAAAACTTTCGGAGAAAACGGAAAAAATATGAAAAATAATTGATTTTGAGAATAAGTTTACTTAAAAATTTTTGAAAATAATTAATTTTTCGAAGAGTTGCAAATTTAATTTTTAGAAATAATTAAATTTTTGAATTTTTGAAATTCAGTTTTAAAAAATTCTAAAATTCTTGTAGAAAAATAAATAACAGGCATTTAAATATTTTTATTTGACAAAATTATTAAATTTTTGAATAATTGAATTTAGAAATTAATAAAGAGCCTGGGAATAACTTAATTCATTTTGAATTTTTATTTTTTAAGCAAAAAAATTATTAAAATACTAAATTATTATTGAATAATCTTTTTTTAAAAAGAAAATTGTCTGTTAAAGTGAAATAAATTAAAGACGTTCGAATTTTTTCTTCGCATGCATCGGTTGAAAATAATAAAGAGACGATAAATTTGGATAAAAATTTTTGTATATATTTTGCGAAAGTCTTCATTGCTAATAACTTATAATCATATATAAATCTCGATTTTCTTAACAATGATTGACGTTTTGTAATTTTGGCACCGCATAATTTCTATGAAAATAAAAAAAATGAAATAAATTTCCAGTCGTTTTTTTTTCTTCTTTTTTATACAGATTTCCTCTCGTTTTTTTTCGGAAAATTTAACGAAAAATACATTATAAAATTATAAATTATACAAATATTGCCAAATAAATTTAATTTAACTTAATTTATACAAATAATAAGCAGCGTAACAAATGCAACGAATCATTATTAACGCACCTTTTTTTTTTTGCTATTTACATATTATATTAATATACTGGCCTGCGTCCCCTTAGTCGCATAAAATTGATCAATCATTAGAATATGTACAATTATTTTGACCCTGTTTTAACAACGTCATTTTCATTTGTATAAGACATCAGAGATTTCTCAAAAAATGTCCATTTTCGTTTTGTTCAAAATTTACATTTGTCCGATTTTGAAATTAATTTCAATTCAATTACAATTTGTTTTTTTTGTTTTTTGTTTTTTTACAATTCTAATTAAGAAAGGTAACGTAAAAATACTGGCCTCTCATTGACTTTATTCGAAACTTATTCGATATAATTATTGCAAAAATTTGCAAAATTCAATTTTATTTCTCGATGATTTGCGTATTTCTCATTTTTTTTAAAAAAAGCAGAACTTAATTGATTAGTTTAGAAAAAAACTATTTACAGGAATTTTTTCGTTTTAGAAATATTTACAATTATAGATTTACAAAAGACAAGATTTCGTAGTAGAAAATTTGTCAAAATTATTTTTTTACAATTTTTTTTTCTCTCTTTTTTAGTTTACCCACCAAAAAAAAGTAGTAAATCATTTGGGAAGTTGAACAAAGTTAATCTTTTATAAATATGGAAATTATTTTTTAAATGCGAAATCGAAAAATATAACTTTTTTTCACCCACAAGTTTTAATTTTTTTCTCGATATTTTCGCACGGCACACGGAGAATAAATTCTAAAACATCAGGTATGAGGGAAGAACCATGTTTTACAAATCGGTTACTCCTTGAGATCCGGTGTGCGTTAAAAGGGAACTTGTGTTCTAAAAAGACGACCTTGTATCTGTGGATAAAACGCTCGTACAGAAATTACTCGTTTAATAACAAGATTAAAACCACTTGTCTCTTTTGATATCATCTCCAAAGGGTACAAAACTTTGACTAAAAAAAAACGAAAAAAAAATATTTACTTCCTGTTCCTATATCGTTCTAATAAAAAATGTTTTTCTATTTTTAATAATTTGTGGAAATAAATTCGATAATAATTTCTGTTAAATTGCGTTGTACAATTTTTTTTCTAATTTAAATATAATAGATTATTTATTCGATTGGAAACAATTCGTTAATTGATTCGTTGATAAAAATTTGCGAAAAGAAAGACAGTCGATATTTGGTTTTTAGTGGACGAAAAAATGGAAAGTAGATAACTTTTACTGCTTATAAAGTGAAAAGTAATTCGGAATTTTTACTACAAATTTGAAAATTTCTAGAGGAAAATTGACTATATACTTCTGAACTAAATTCTACAGATTTTATTGAAAACTACGATTTTTAATAAAATTAGATCGGAATTTTACTGAAACATAGAAAACTGTTTGAAATAGAATCAAATAACAAAATATTAGTAAAATTTACTTATTCGAAAATAGTAAAATTTAGTAAAATTTACTTATTCGAAAATAGTAAAATTTAGTAAAATTTACTTATTCGAAAATAGTAAAATTTAATAAAATTTATTTATTCGAAAAAAGTAAAAATTATTAAAATTTACTTATTTGAAAATAGTAAAATTTAGTAAAATTTACTTATTGGAAAAAAGTAATTTACTTATTCTAGAATAGTAAAAAAAATTCCAGACTAGAAATGCAGAGAATTTGCTGTGAGTTTATATTTTACTAGACGAAATTAGTAAATTTACTTTATTTATTCTTTTCTTGTGGCTATTTTTACTACATCTGGAGAGTAAAATTAACTCGTTTCAGAGGAAATTTTAGCGAAAATTAGTAAAATTTACTCTTTAAATATAGAAAAAATTGCCATACCAAAAATACACATAAATTTTTGCCACTTTTGATTTTTTTATCAAAATTGTAAAAATTTATTTTATTCGTTTTTCCGGTGTGGCATTTTTACTATTTCTAGAAAATAAATTCTACTAGTTTCATAAGAAATTTTAGCAAAAAATACTCAAGAATTTCGAGCAATTTTGGTTTTACTACATGAAAATAGTAAAACTTACTTTATTTCTTCTTTTCTTGTGTCATTTTTTTACTATTTCAGAATTTTATTAAAAGACATTGAAAGATATTAAAGAAAATTAAAGTAAATATCACGATTTTACTAAACTTTACTTCGAAAATTTTGAAAATTGACAGAAATATACTCAACAATTCCGGGCAATTTTGGTTTTACTATGAAATTAGTAAAATTTACTTTATTTCTTCTATTCGTTTGTCAATTTTTACTATTTTGGAATTTTATTCAATTATTAAGAAGAAAATTAAATAAAAATTAGCAAAAATATATAATTTTACTAAATTTTACTTCGAAAATGGTAAAAATTAAGAGAAATATTCAACAATTCCTGAAAGTTTATGGTTTTACAATGAAAATAGTAAAATTTACTTTATTTCTTCTATTCGTTTTTCAATTTTTACTATTTTGGAATTTTATTCAAAGATAAAGGAAAATATTAAATAAAAATAATGAAAATATATCATTTTAATTCGAAAATGGTAAAAATTAATAGAAATATTCCAAAATTCCGGAGAGTTTATGATTTTACTATGAAGTAAAATTTTCTTTATTCGTTTTGTTCGTCTAGCAATATTTTCAGTATACCTGCGAATAAAAATTTTTATTTATTTCGAAAGAAATTTTAGAAAAACGTAGTAAAATATATACTGGAAATAGTAAAAATTAGAAAATAAAAGTTTACCTTTTACTACGAAAGTAGTAAAAGTTATATACTTTATTCTTTTCATTCATGTATAAAATTTTTTACTATTTCCAGGGAATAAATTTTACTAGTCGCTAAAAAATTTTTTAGTAAAAATTAGTAAAATTTACTTATTAGAAAATAGTAGAAATCGCCACACTAGAAATGGACAGAAATTTCTGTAGTTTTAAATTTTACTAGATAAAATTAGTAAAATTTACTTTATTTTTTCTCTACTTGTGTCAATTTTTACTAGATTCGAAAAGTAAAATTTATCAATTGCAGAGGTCTTTTCAGCAACAATTAGAAAAAGTTTACTCAATTGTATTTTTTGATTAAATAGTAAAAATTGCCATACTGAAAATGCTCAGAAATTTCTCTTAGAGATTGCACTATCCAAAAGGAGTAAAATTTACTTTTTTTCTTCTCTTCTTTCTTCTTCTCAATTTTTACTATTTCCAAAGAGTAAATTTGACTAGTTCCAAAAAAAATTCTTTTGGTAAAAGTCAGTATTTACTCAATTTTGAAAAAGTTGTAATTGCTCCGAAATTCCGGTCGGTATTAGGTTTTTTCTTTAAATTAATAAAATTAAAAACTTTTAAATAGTACAAATTTGCTCTTTAAAATTAGTAAAAGTTACTTCATTCCTCTTTTTTCCCACATTGTATAAAAAGAGTTGAGGATACGGAGTTTACATTGGTATCGAAGACTTGTAAGATAATGTGCTTCGCACTTCGACATGTGTTTTCGAACATAGTCCTTAATACAATACACTGAGAACATGTGCTTGCTCCCTGGACATATTTATCACGGAACATGGCTAAAGATAGAGTTTAACATATTTTAGTCCATTAATGAAGAAAAAAATATTCTCTTTTTATAACAATTCTGAACTGTCTTTTCTTTTACAAAATTTCAAAACTACTTTTCCAGAAATTCTTCCGAATTCAATTCGCAAAGTAATTTTCACCAAATAATAATAATTTATACTCTTTTGATTCTTTTGATTGTGAAACAAACTCAAAACATTAATTTTCCAAAAATTAAAAAGGACACTGTGGGTTTGACTCGATTTTTCTAAAAATTGTCTGGATTTTGAAGCTCTTGTTTCTTAATTTTTAAAAATTACAAAGGACTCCGCAGGATTGACTGCATTTTTCTGAAACTTTGTTCGGTTTTTTGAAGTTCTTGTTTCGAATGTCAAGAACTATTATTGTACCTTGAAGTTGCGGAAAAATCGACTGCAAGCTAAAATTCGAATGTTTCTTTGACAATTATTTTTGGAAAAACGCCAGTGGGCTTCTCAAAGAACAAAGGTTTCTGAAGAATTCCCTTTCTTCAGAAAAGAGGAAAAACTATTTTAGTTTTGTTCCCTTACAGGAGAAAGACAAATCAAGACATGAATTCTTAATTCTGTTCCTTCCAATCACAGATTCGAAAAAAGTTTACCTCGTTCTAAAAATTCATGCCAGAGAATTTTTTCGAACAGAAGTTTAAAACAAAAGTTCAAAACAGAAGTTAAAAACAAAAGTCCAAAAGAAAAGTTGAAAACAGATGATTAAATTCGTGTTGTAAGGTCAATAGCGACGTGTCTTCTCTTCAACGGTGGACTATCCCTGTCACTGCAATTATCATCATCAATATCAACATAATCATTATTTCTATGATGCTTCACGGAATTAATTGTCTTCATTGATAAATCCATGGGATTATCCTGAGGCGGTAATGGTGGAGCACTATCAGAATCAGGTGTTCCTGGCGGTGAATCAATTTCCGATTTAGTCTTCGCGTTTCTCTCAATTTTCAGCATTCCATCCAAATGATAGAATCTCTTCGCGTAAAATTCATCGTCATGCTCATCGCTGTCCGGTGTATTCGATCTTGTATTATTGTTATTGTGATTTTGCGCCAATCGATCATTATTATTGTTGGTGCAATTTTCATTGTCGGTGGAATGTCGCGTATTGCTGGTAATTGGTGAAGTTTGATGAAGATTGGAGTGATTGTTGTTGAGTAGAGGATGTGTGGCGCCATGAGAATTGGCATAGAGATGATAGGGTGAGAACATTGATAGACTTGGTGGTGGAAGGAATGCGGGTGGTAGAAGGGACATTCCACCGAGATGAAAACCAAGGGGAAGGCCCATTATTTCCTTGCTCAGATTTGACAAATCGGAGGGATGATGAAGATGGGAGAGTGGTCGGAAATTTTGGTGATAGGCGGCTCTCCTTTCGGACACCTCGACGGAACTGTCGCTGTTGTGCGATTCTGGTGAACTGATGCTGGGTGATGTGGAATTTTTGTAGTCGTCGAGTCCTAGGAGGAGGACGTCGTCCTTTCGGGGTGTGTGATGAATTGCGACTGGACTTGTGAGATTTGGCCTTTGTTGTTGATTCTGATGGTGTTGCTGTTGATGTTGCTGCTGTTGTTGCTGCTGTTGTTGTTGTTGTTGTTCTTGAAGGAGGCAGTGAATTTTGAACCAGTTTGATCTTCGACCGTATCTTGAACCGGATTTTGACATTCCGACGAGGAGACACTTTCGCAGTCGACAAGCTTTGCAGGCGGTTCGATTCTTTTTGTTTATCACACACTCGCCTCCGTTCTTGCATTCCGATATGCTGTTCAGGTTGTTGTAGGAGCGACCAAAGAAGGACTGAAAACAAAAATTTTAAGTCTGGTTTATTTTGATGAAATAAAGCAAAAAATAAAGAAGTAAAGCAAACAGTAAAAAGTAAAGCAAACAGTAAACTATAACCAAAAATCTTAATTAATCTCTAAACTAAAAGTAACCAAATAAAAAAAGAAAACAACTAAAATTAGACAAAACTGAAATTAACTGGGAAATTATGAAAACGCTGACGAAACATGTCGATTATTCGCGCCCAGGAGTAATGGATCACACGCTGGTATAATTGTTTTATAAATGGTGTTAAGGCGGAGGAAATGAGAGTGTAGGTTTCAGAAAGTGGAAAAAAAAAATGATTTCCAGTGACATAGTCACGGAGCTCCTTATAACCAGATGGTTTGAATTTATATTTGTGGGATAAATTAGCGTAACCACGCGCTCTCATTGTCTTGTATATTCATTGAGAGCGAAGGGATCCGTCGAGTATAATGTCCTCTACTAACATTAGACGCGTGCGGCCTACTATACTATCGTTTTTGTTTAAGTTAATTGCCCAAATGGTGCAACAAACACGATTCCGACATCATTGTTTCGCGTTGGTGTTTCATCTTTATTCTTCTCTCTATGTACACAAAACATAATATATATCGCTGTATAATAAATCACCTTGTAATAAATAAAACTTTTTTTTTTCTCGTATTCATCATTTACTTTTAGTTTTCACGATACCATCTCTCTTTCAAGGCTGATGGCTATTCTTTTGTGTTCTTGTTTAAATCAGTTGACTTCTGTTCTTTAATTTTTTATAAGCTTTATAGCTTGAGTGGAATTTAAGAGACAAAAATTAAAGTTAGCATTAAAAATAAACTTGTAAACAATTTAGGAAGTAAATATGGAGCAACTGGAGAAGGGGGTTAAAAATTGACTGACAGAAAGAGCGAGTGGACGATAACAATTTACTGATGAAGTCACGAAGCGACAATTTGCGCAATTCTGCCACCAACAGGTAGGTAAAGCGTAATGGTAGCATTTTCTCGATTGTGTCATCGTTTTCTGTTGCAGTCGCGTGCACCCGTGTCCATAGACCGACACCAAGAATTACAATTGCCTTATGATGTTCACGGTTTAATGTCTCTTACCAAACAAATGTCCATCTGGAATTTCACATGTTTTTTTTCTCATTCCCTCAAAAAAAAAAAAGAAGGAAAAAACATAAAACATCCAAAACAATTCGAATATTTTTACTAAAAAAAACATCCGAAACAATTCGAATATTTTTACTAAAAAAAACATCCAAAACAATTCGAATATTTGTACTAAAAAAACATCCGAAACAATTCGAATTTTTTACTACAATTAAAATAAATATAGAAACTAGTTAACATTTAAAGAGCTAATTTAGATACAGAGCAAACAAATATTTTGCAAAAGAAAATTTCAATTCAAAAAACATCAATTGATAAAATTACAATTACAAAAAAATACCTACTAAAAACAAAAGGAAAATAAATATTAAAATCATTATAATTTTTCCACAGGAATTAAAATTCTTCAAAAGATTCAAATTCAAACCTTTTTGAAGTGGAAAAAAAGTGGAAAAAAAATTTTATAATTTTTCCAATTTTAAGAACTTTCATTGATTATTCGGAAATTCTTCAATTAAATATATATTTGAAAATAGAAACTTGAAATAATTTCAAAAAAGTTCAAATAAACTTTTTTATAAAAATTAAATCTACACAATTTTCAGTTAAAAGTATAAAAAATTAAAACTTTCAAAGATTATAATTTGAAACCTTTTCAAAATTCAATTATTTTTAAAAATTGATGCTATAATTTTTTCTCTTAAAAATTTAATTAGTAAAAATGTTTACTAATTGAAATTATAGTGACTGACTTTTTGCTTTTGAATTAGTAAATTTTACTATTAAATTAGTAGAAACGACTATTTATTGGTAAAATCTGCTAATTCAAAAGCAAAAAGTCAGTCACTAATTCAAATTAAGAAACATTTTTACTAATTCAAATTTAGAGTTTAATATTCAATAATTATTATCTAAAATTTAAGCTGAAATGCATACTTAAATCAATTTTTATTACAAAATTCAACGAGAATTCAATTATTTAAATAAAAAAATAAATAATTTTTAGAATAATTGAATCTGTGTAAAAAATTTGATTGAATTGAAAAATGTTTTTGAAAATAATTAAAATTTTGACGAGAATTTTATTAAAATTTTTGAAAATAATTTAATTCTTTCAAGAAATTTAATTAAAAATGTATTGATAATAATACTTAAATTCTAATAAATAAATTATGGGAAAACTTTTTAAAATACTTTAATTTCTTTGACGAATTTTAAGAATATTTTTAAGAATAATTTCATTTTTCAAGAAATTAGATTAAAATTGTATTAAAAATAATTGAATCTCTGTAAAAAAAATTTGATTGAATTGAAAAAATTTTTTTGAAAATAATTGAAATTTTGACGAGAATTTTATTAAAATTTTTGAAAATAATTGAATTTTGAAGAAAAATTTTATTATTTATAAAGATAATTGAAATTTTGACCAGAATTTTTTTAAACTTTTGACCATAAGAAGAATTTTATTAGTTTTTAAAATAATCGAATTCTTATTGTGACGAATTTTAATATTTCTTTTTAAATAATTGAAATCTTTTGTGAAATTTTATTGAAATAGGTAGATATTGAAAATAATTGAATTTTGATAAATTATTGAAATTAATTAAATTTCTACGAAAAATTTTATTAAAATTATTTTTTGAAAAAAAATTGAATTGTTACAAAGAGTTTCATTAAAATTTTTGAAGATAATTTAATTCTTTCAAGAAATTTAATGAAAAATATATTGATAATAATACTTAAATTTTAAAAATAAATTATAGGAAGGCTTTTTAAAATAATTGAATTTCTTTGATGAATTTTAATAAAAAATTTTAAGAATAATTTCATTTTTCGGGAAATTCCATTAAAATTTGTATTAAAAATAATTGAAATTTTTCGATGAGTTTTATTATTTATGAAAATAAATTGAAAACCTTCAAAGTTTTTTAATATTTATGAAAATAATTAAATTTCTGTAAAAAAAATGTTATTATTTATAAAAATAATTGAATTATTGTGAAGAAATTTATGAAAAATGTGTAAATAATAGAATTTCTGTGAAATTTTTATTATTTAATTAATTCATTAAAAATTGAAATTTTTCAAAATTTTAAATTAAAACCTTCTCAAGTTTATCTATTTTTGAAAATTGTAAACGCAACTCTTTTAAAATTAAATTAATTTTAAAATATTTAAGAAAAATTAGATTTCGAGAATAAGCAGAATAACTATTTAGAAAAAAATAATTTTCCAGAATTTCTGATCAAAATTCCCTGACTTTTCCAGCTTTTTTTCAAGGTTTATAAAATTCCCTAACATTTCCAGGTTTTCAGATTACGTGGCAACTATGATATATAGAAACTTTTATTAAATAATTAAAAAGTGAAATAAATTTCCCCTTCCAATGATAATAATAAAGAATAGAAAAGAGAAAAACCTTATAAACAAAAAGTGAAACAAAACGAGGAAAAGTTCGATTAAGTGAATATAATACAATTTAAGTACATATTTAACACATGAAAAAGTTTTTTTTTACTCCAATCAGACAAATTACACGTTACTCGCGCATATACGGTAGAAATTTTATGCCACTTAACATCTAAATAATCAGGTAACATTACTCCCAAGATCTCTTATCTTATTAAATCTTATCTCCTCCATAAAGATAGAATTTAGCTTTCTAATAGCAAATTAGGCGGGAATTACAAAATTGTGTGAATATAATACGCGCAAGTGAGTGCTGTCTAAGCAATTATTTCAAGCTTATAAGAACATTAGATACGCTTGTTTCTTTCTAATTTCTTGTGTTTTAAAGGAATTATTACAAATAGTATATTTATATGTATATACAACAAAAGTCAGAGACACACTTTACGGAGGGGGAAAAAAAATGTATATATCTCTTTCTCAATATTAATGGGCGTCGAGGACTCGTCCTAAACATGTGGAACGATTGAGAAAAGCAAGAAGTAAAAAAAAAAGAAAAAATAGAAGGAGGGAGAAAAAAGGAAGAGGTAGTTTGATTACAAGTTGCAATTTGCTTGTAAAGTTTGTCGTGTGTTTATTTTCTGTTTCGGTGGTGCGCTCAATGAGAGCAATAGGTCACAGGAAGAGCTCGTTTCCAGGACAAACGAACCATAAACTATTAATAATATTAACGGCTAACGAGTGGAAAAAAAGCGAAAGTGGACAAACCCACCTCTATTCCATTTGGTTTATACGATATGATATTCTTTTTGAAATTGCCGAAACATGACCGCGTTTCATTTTTTTTTTCTTTCCACAATTACTCAATTATATGAACTTCTGCTACTGAAGAGGGACATTTTTCCCTATTTTTCGCTGATTTGAAAACTTAATCAAATTATGTAAATGAATTTTATTTAATAAATATTTACACGTCTATATTCTTGCCATTGGAAAAAATCGTTTTAAAAAAAATATTGTCAATTAATTCCGTTTAATTTGGAATTTATAGACGAATTATAAAATTTCAAGTGGATCAGCTGTTTCGTTCGTGCGCCGCCATTTTGTTTCTCGTAATTCTCAGAAGTGACTGAATACAGCAGGAAAAAGTTTGAATTTGAAAAAAAAAGTTATAAATAAAATTGCAATTTTAGTGAAGGAGAATAAAACGAAAATTGCAATTGTAAATAAAATTAAGAGTCAGAGTTTTTCTGCGGATATCAAATTGAGACAAAAAACGAATCAAAAGTGTTGCAACACTTTTGATTCGTTTTTTGTCTCAATTTGATATATCCGCAGAAAAACTCTGACTGTCAATAAAAATTTAACAAACTTTTCGAACTAAAAATAAAAAAAAATAAATAAAAAATAAATCTTCCCGCAACTATTGTCTTGTGAGGATCCTAACAAAAAAAATATTAAAGACAAGACGAAAATTTCCTCAACTTTCTTCACTTTATAACACACACACACATAATGAAATTATTTTCATTTAATTAAATTTCCGCTTGTTTTAGTGTAACATTTTTGACGCAATTTAATTCTACCGGAAAAATGATAGTCATCAACAAAAACATTATATTGTGATTTGTAATTGAAGTAACTAGGAATCTGTTTATGATCTTGATGAGGTGATTATGGTTTTTTTCTACACATTTTCCCTTCGACCTAGAGCCATTTCCGTTTTCATTTCATTTCATTTCATTTCAAAAAAAAAAAAAAAAAAAAGTAGTGCCAAGCGTGCAAAGAGGACGTCGTTATTTAGAACTTGGTATCCACGCGCCTCTATTCACCAATTCAATTTAAGTCAAGGCCACTATTTTTCTTTATAAATATATTCAATTTACATATTACACGAAGAATACAAAATTAGAGTGAAAGTAAAGGGATCTCTGTGAAATAGTTATTATAACTCTTCCTACGAAAAATTATGAATGACGTAAGAATCTTCTTCTTCTTTTTTTTTCCTAATAATGACTGTACTTCTTTTATAACAATAGAGAAATTTCACACTAATTGACAAATTAGTGAAATATGGGTAAGGAGAAAATAATTTTAATGACAGGGTTGTTACGAAAAATTTAATTTTGTTTTTCCTTAACACATTTCCCTAATTTCCGCAGAGAGAAATTTTAGACGATTCTCCTCATTTTTTTTATGAATTATTTTACGAGAATTATTTTTATTTATTTATCAAAATATAATTTTATTTTGTTAATTTATTATTTATTTATTTACAAGAATTATTCTAAAAAATGGAGAAAATTTTTTAAAAAAATGTAATTATTTTCAAATTTTGAAAAAAATTATTCGAAAGTTCAATAACTTTTTAAATTTTTAATTCAATTAATTAAATTATTTTTAGAATGGAATTTGTATTTTTTTGTTATTCTTCTTACTTTAAGAAAAGAAAAAAATCTTCAATTGTTTTTTTCAAAATTTCCTTATTTATCCTGTTTTCAAATTAAAAGTTTTTGAAAATTTAATTAATTTTCAAAACCACAATAAAATAAAATTTAATTAAATTAAATTTTCAATTCTTTGTTATTAAATTTAGTTTTTAATAATTTGCTATTAAATTAAATTTTCAATTATTTATTAATGAACTCAATTTTCAATTAAATTTTCAGTTATATTTATTATTGAATTGTATATTAAATTAAATATTCAATTAAATATTAAATTTAAGTTTCAATTGTTTATTGTACAATTTAATTCACTCACAAAAAAATTCAATTATCTTCAGTAGAATTATAGACGATTTCAATTATTATTCAAAATTTTTTTTAAAAATCATATTGTTTCACAATTTTTGAGTAAAATTCTCAAAAGACTCAAATTTTCAAAAAATTTCAATTAAAAACTTTTTGAAATTCAATTTTATCTGCAAAAATTACAACTTTAACTTTTCTTATTTATTCTTTTTTCAAGATTTGTAAAGATTTTTTTTTCTTGACGATTTAAAAGTTTTTTTTAAGTGGAAAAAAAGAAATCTTTGAATAATTTAATTCTTAGCAAGAATTTTATGAAAATTTTTCAGAATAATTAAACTGTTCATATTTTCAAAAATTTTAATAAAATTTCACGAAAGAATTCAATTATTTTTTTAAATTTTTATAAATCCTTCTAAACAATTCAATTATTTTTTAAAATAGTAAAATCTTTATAAAAATTCAATTATTTTTAAAACAATTTTAATTGAATTCCCCGGAAGAATTCAATTTTTTTAAAAAATGTTTAACACATTTCGCAAGAATTCAATTAATTTTATAAATAGTAAAATTCTTTGCAGGAATTCAATTCTTTTCAAAACAATTTTAATTAAATTCCTCGGATGAATTCAAATATTTTTAAATGTTTACATAAATTTAACTATTATTTTTATAAATATATTAAAATTCTTTGCAGGAATTAAATTATTTTTAACTCAATTTAAATAACATTACACGAAAGAATTTAATTATTTTCAAAAATTTCCATAAAATTCAATTTCAAACTAGAATTTAAAATTCTCTAAGAATAATTCAATAACATATTCTCAAAATATTTTTAAAAAAGTCTATATAAAAATTAAATTACTTTCAATGCAATTTTTAAATATATTCGTCAAAAAAATTGAAAGAATTCTATTATTTTCAAAAAATAACGAAATTCTTGTGATGAATTCAATTATTTTGAATATACTTAATTTTAATAAAATTCTTTAAAGACATTCAATTATTTTCGAAACAACTTTAATTGAATTTCTCGAGAAAATTTCATTATTTTTAAATATTTCTATAAAATTCTTCATAAAAAATTAATTATTTCTTAAAATTTTAATAAATTCTTCGAAACATTTCAATTATTTTTATAAATAGTAAAATTCTTTGCAATAATTCAATTATTTTTATAAATATTGTAAAATCCTTTGCAGAAATTCAATTCTTTTCAAAGTAATTTTAATAGAATTCTTCGAAAGAATTTAAATTATCAAATAATAAAATTCATTTATTTTCTAACATTTTAATAAATTCTTCGCGAAAAATAAATTATTTTCAATACAATTTTAATAATATTCTTCTTCATAAAATTCAATTGATTTCAAAATTCTCAATTATAATTATTAAAGAAACTCCATTAGTTTAAAAAAAAATTCAAAGAAATTCTTTAAAAGAATTTAATTAGGATTTTTATAAATTTTAATTAAATTTTTCGCGAGAATTCAGTTATTTTGCTAAATAATAAAATTCTTTGCAACAAGTCGGTGAGTTTCAATACATTATAATTTTAAAATTGAAAATATTTGAAAAGAAAAATTATAAAAAAGTTAAGAAACAAAAAAGCAATGAACAACTAACTTCAAACTGCGAACAGATTACCGGAACATGTACTTTATTATTATTAATATTAATATTTATTATTAATAATAACAAAAAAATAATAAATAAACAATAAAAATAATAATAATTAATTATAGAAATAGTAGAAAATTTCCTTCCGAATTATTTATTTGTAAAATGGAAAATTTTGATCCAATGGAAGGTAGATAAATAACAACAGATAGTGTTATTTCATTTATTTAACGACGTTTCGATGACATGGTTTGTCATCCTCTTCAGGTTAACTAAAATTATAAATGTAAGTTACATGTCAATAAGTATAAAACTATGTCTTGTCGTTGCGATTAAAATACCGATACTGAAAATAACACTATCTGTTGTTATTTATCTACCTTCTATTGGATCAAAATTTTCCATTTTACAAATAAATAATAAATTAGTATTAGAATTAGAAAAAATGGAATTGATACTGCAGGACTGGAAATTAGTGAAGAGAACAATAAAGAATCTTGTCTTAGGAAATGTAATAGTAAATTAAAAATCAATTTTTGCGAATTGAGAATATATAATAAGCAATGTTTATGAGAGGAAGACGATAAGTATAACAATTTCACAGGGTAATTACAGGTGAGGTGATTATGTCAGATTTTGAAAAGTGAAGACTGCTCAGGTTTTTCGAAGTGAATCATCATTAAGAGACTTAAGCACAACGCTCTACATAATTTCCATTGTGTAACGCGCGCGTCCATGAACGAGCTTGACTCCTAGCGAGCGCGCGATTTACCTGCTCGTCCATATGGTTTATGTGCTGATGGCTATACTCAATTTTCCGCAGTAGATATCTATATATATATATAATATAATATATAGTTATAAGAATATGGCTCGAAAAAAAAACAACAGAGAAAAAAAAAGTGGGGCCCCTTCCGGCGCTTCGCACTTGTCCGCCGCAATTGTTTCCGCCCTAGTTAACGATTACGTCATGTCGACATTGTTTCGTTTCGTTATTTTCGTTTTCAGGCCCATCGTAGCATGTCACCGTCCCCTCCTACGCCACCATACCGTCACCGTCGCCAGAGCACCATAACCATCACTATCGGTTTCTCTCCACCATGACCATTTACTCCTCACGGCTAGCCGATACATTTTTCTTTTTTTTTTATTCTTCTTCTAAACTCATTTTTTTCTAAGTGAAATTATATTTACTTTTACTTTAAATTCGAATTAGTGAGGATTTCGGGGTTTCTCTACGGGGGGAAGGGGGTTTGATATAAATTTGTTAATTTCCAAAAAAAGAAAAAAGTACTCTTCTTTCTTTTTCTTCTTTCCGTCGGTTTTTTATTTTCCTGAAGTTTTAAATGTTCAAATGAACGAATTTTTTCTGCTAAATAATATTTTTTGGAAATTAATTTAGTAAAATAAAAAATAATATAAAATAAACATTTTAAGAATAATAAATAAATATAAAGAAAAATTTCGTGAAAAAGTTTCTGGGAAAATTCAAAAATATAAAGAAGATAGCGTCGACGCTTAGCGTCAAAAACTATTTTTTCAAGTATTAAGAGATGAAAATATTACTAATTTTTTTACTACTTTCATTCACCTCGTAAGTGAAAACTATGTTTAAGGCACTTTTTTAAATTAAAAACTTTAAAAAATATAGTTAAATTTTAATTTTAAAAATAATAAAATTTAAATTTAAAAAATTCTTTAATTTTGGAGAAAAAATTAAAATTTACTAAAAAAAATTTTACTAGAAGTATAAATTACTAAAACTGTAAATTTTACTAGATGTAAATTTTACTAGAATGAAGATTTACTAAAATTAAATTTCACTGGCAATTACAAATTGTACTAAAACTGTGAAATATTTTTCTAATAAATGAAAGTACTATACTCAAATCTGATTATGTGATAATATTAAAAAAAATATTAAAACATTAAAAAAATATATTATTATATTATTATGTTATAATTATTTTTATTTTATAATTAATTCAAAATTGTAATGACAAATAGAAAGCATCAGAATTTTTTTCTCTTCTTTTCATTAAAAGACTAAAATTTAAATATTAAATATTATGTTAAATAAATATTATTATTATTATTATTATTATTATTATTATTAATATTATGTTAAATATTATGTTTTGTTAAATTAAAATTATACAGATTTTTGTTCTTTACTTCTAAACAAAATTAGAAAATTGTTAAACAACTGTGATTAAGAAATAGAAAATTTATTTATTTTGCATTATTTTTGTTTATGAATCACAATTTTTTTAACAAAATTATTATTTTGTTTTAGAAAAAGAAGAAAAATATTTGCACAATTTCTATTTTTAATCTTATTTTTGGAACAGGATTTTCCACATGAATTAAGACATTCAAAAATTTCAAATTCAAATCTTTTTTAAATTAAACAATTTATAAAAGTATTGTTATAAAACATGAAGAAATCGATTGCTCCGAGTCTTCGACTCGGAGTGATCGATTTCTTCATGTTTTATAATTAATTAAAGATGACTTAGTAATAAAATCATTATTTTATATTATAAGAATATTGTTACTGTAACTTCATTAAAATTATTTTCATCATTTTAATTCAATTAAATTCTTATACAGAATTTTAGCAACAAATTTTTAAATAATTGAATTCTTTCGACGAATTTTAATAACATTTTTATTAATAATTACATTTTTTGAAGAATTCGATTAAAATTGTAAATAATTAAAATTCTGCAATGACTTTTATTATTTATGAAAATAATTGACTCTGTGAAATTTTCATTATTTTAGATGATAATTGAATATTCGTTTGGAACTTTGTCAAAATTTTTTTTAAATAATAATTGAATTCTTTTGGGAAATTTTATTAAAATATAGTAGAATATTGAAAATCATTGAATTAAGAAAAATTTTTGAAAATAATTGAAATTATGCCATGAATTTTATTAAAAATTTTGTAAATAATTGAATTTTATTACTTTGAAAAATAATTGAATTCTTGTGACGAATACTATTATTTATGAAAACAATTAAATTTTGCAGTGAATTTTATTAAAATTCCTGAAAATAATTGAATTTTGTCGAAGAATTTTGCTATTCAATTATATAGAGATAATTGAAATGTTGACGACAATTTTTTTTTATTCTTTGAAAATAATTGAATTTCTGCGAAGAATTTTATTAATTTTGGAAATAATTGAATTCTTATGATAAATATTGTTATTTATGAAAATAATTGAATTCTTGTGATGAATATTGTTATTTATGAAAATAATTGAATCTGTGAAAATTGAATAATTGAATCTCTGTGAAATTTAAATTGTTTTAGATGATAATTGAATATTCGTTTGGAACTTTGGCAAAATTGTTTTTAAATAATTGAATTCTTTTTGGGAAATTTTATTAAAATAGTAGATATTGAAAATAATTGAAATTAGAAAAATTTTTGAAAATAATTGAAATTAGGACAAGAATTTTTTCGACATTTATGAAAATAATATTGAACTTTGGAGAAGAATTTTGTTAGTTATAAAGATAATTGTGATTTTTTCAAATTTTGAACATAGTTGAATTTTATTTTTTTTTAAATAATTGAATTTCTGCAAATTGTTGCTAGAAATAGAATTTAAATATTAAGAATAATAAACAAAGAATAAATAAAGAAGAGGAAAAAGTTTGGTTGATTTTGACTTTTTAAAATTTTAAAATTCAAATGGAAAAATTTGAAAAAAAATTTTCGAAAATTCTCATAAGATTCAAGGACCGAGAATTGTAAATTGAAGACTTTGCATCGACAGTTCAGGTCCCCTGACACGCATGCCTAGCCAAACGTTTAACCTCACCTCCTTATACACCGAATCGAGAAAGCGATTGAGCATTTTGCGAAATAGTGGTCAATATTTGAAAAAAAAGTTTAAAAGAAAAATTAAAGAATCGTTCCGTACAAAATTTAATTTAATTATTTCCCCCTAGATTTCTTTATCAAGCGCTGAAAATTATAACTTAGGTAGAATTTTATAAGAAAAATTACTTTTAGTTCAAAGATATAAAATTAATTAAAGTTAATTAAAAATTATAACTTTTGTTATTTATAACTTTAAAAAAAGTCGTTTTTTAGAAACCTTTAGAAAACTAATAAAAACTATAAATTTAATTCTATAAAAAATTAATTAACTTCGAAGATTAAAGTTAATTAAAAATTATAACTTGTTAGTCATAATTTTATTATAAATATTAACTTATTTTTAGTCATTTCATTGTTCATCTATTTTTTCCTAATTATAATTTTTCTTTCCTATCTAATTATTTATTTATTTTTATATTTATTTAATATACAGACCTGAAATCCTATCAAAAAAAATGAAAATAAAAAGATACGCAATTACTCCAGATGAATAAGCAGAATATACCCACACTCCGTGTATGTAAGAATTTTATCAATGTTTGCTTTAAAAAATAATGTTTCAAAATTCCTTTATATGCAAATTTTCGAAAAGAGAGTATTATAGGTATTTTTTTCCTACATCAAGATTGATTGTTCGTGTAGACAATTTCTGCGTTTACATAATTTGCCGTATATTTCAGTTTTTCAGGAAGTGAATCTCTTTAATAATCCAGAATCTTTATTACCTTACAGCCCTCGCAGGTGAATGCACCAAAGTGAAAACCTGCCGCAGGTTCTCCACACACCTTACACTGCTGGTTCATCTGAAATTTTATTTAATTAATTAATTTTTTTATTTATAATATCCCTCAGTCCATTCGACTATACATGGGTAACGAAAACTTTAATTTAATTTACAATTTCATAAATTTTATTTTATTAATTTCATTATTTTATTAATTTTGAGGGATAAAATGGTGGTTTAAGTTCTCCACTTGAGAACGCCAAGGTCGCCACCAGGTGGCAGGAAAAATTCCAAGAAAAATTTCAAGAAAATACCAAAGTGCCACCTGGCGGTGACCTTGGCGTTCGCAGGTGGAGAGTAGCATCTCCATATTGAACCTCGAAATTTTCGTCAATATTCGTAACCTTATAATTATTTATAATCAAATTTAGAGACTTTGTCAATTAATATAAATGAATTTCAATTTTTAATATTTATCTTCTCCATATTTTTACATCAGTCTTCAATTTTTCTAGAGTCTTAAAATTAATTTCTTCACTAAATAAATTGTTATTTAAAATCTAGTTTTAAGATATTAATTAGTGGTTTTTTTTTACGAAATAAGTAACTTATTTACAAAAATAGTAGATAAATAAAATAAAAGTATAATAAATAAAAAAGTATAAATACTTTTTGTAAAGATTAGTAAAGAATTATTAGTAAAGTATATATATTATTCGTAAAGTATATTATTAGCAAAGCAAAGAAAATTTATATCCCAGTCAGAAAAAAAAATATTCAATTTATGTAAACGTCTACTCTCTTTATATTTAGAAACAGTATGACAGTTATAAACTTTTTTATATTCTTTTTTTAAGAACAAAAAAAAAAAAAAATACGAACGCATTTCGTTTGCAGACCACAAAGAGAAAAATTCCCGGAACTTTAAAAAATACCTTTTACTTATATACAATATTTATTTTTGCATTGTGCGGCGAGAAAAGAAGAAGAAAAAAAGAAAAGAAAAAACCAATTCCCTTCGAATTGTCTATAAAAATTATGTAATTATCTGATATTTTCATAACCACCTGACAAATCCACATAATGTAATCGTTATCGCGTATTTTGCTATGATCGGTCGATTGCAAATGGAAATATAAAAGAGAGGTTTCAAGTAGCATTGCACAATTCACTTTGGCGCGCAAATCGTTGAATCGTTGCAAAGTGGTGCGTGTTACATTCAACGAGCGGAAAACTTCACAGTTTTTTTTTTTTTTTTACTTTACTTTTCTTTCCTTCTTCAAAACTTTGTTCCTTCGTTTATAAGATTCCCTCTTTTTGCGCTTATTATTACCTCTAATATAGTCATAATAATGAAATATGGGTCAAAAGGTGATGATTCCTTATTTTCATGCTCTACTTCCCTTTTCTCATTTATCAATATTATAATTTTCTATTAACGATATAAATTTTAATTGCTTCTTTATTTATTTATTTTTTGTCGCTGAACATAGTGTTGACGCTCAGCGTCAAAAACTATATTATTTAATAAGGTTTTTAGAGATGAAAATGTCACTAATTTTACTTACATTATTTCCCTAGGGAGTTAAAATATCTTCCAGTGTGCTTTTTAACCCAAATTCTTCGAACAAATTGTTTTTATTCTTTTCGGTTTCCTGGAAAAATATTTTTCGACGCTCAACTTCGATGCCAACTTCAGGGACGTTATTTTTTACTTTCTTTATTTTCTCATCTATATTTTTCTAAGGATATCAAATTGAGACAGAAAACGAATAAAAATTGTTGCGAAGCAAAAGTTTGTGCTTTTAATAAATATCTCGAAGAAATGCATATTATTGACCTATATTTAAAGTTTAGTGACTATCAAAAAATAGGAACAATCGCGACTTTCATACATGACGTTCGATTGCTAAGTGGGAAAGTAAATTTCAGCTAATGGAAGAGACATCGATTTGTTTGATCAACGGTGTCTCTTTTTCCTGACCTACACCCTAGAGTAGTTAGCACTTCTCATTTTTTTTTTTTTTTTTTTTTTTTTTTTTTGTGCTGACTGAGAGAACCGGATGGTGCGCGTACATAATCTCCAGTGAAATATAATAAATAAGTAAATAGTCTCTCGCGCACTCACTCCGCATAGATTCTCAAGTGTTTTCAATATTCTTCATTTTCTTTCTCAATCCCATTTCTTTCGCTTGACCTGACATCATTCACATAATTATTATTATTTTGTTAAAATGAAAAACATGCGTCGAAAGTTGAAAAAAAATTCCGTTCTACTATTCTATCTTCTAATCGAACAATTAAATCAAAATTTACTAGAAAAAATTAAATAAATAAATAAATAATTAATAAAATTAAATTTTATGTTAGTGAATGCAAAACAATGTTTCTCTTCTTTTTCTTTTATCGAAAATTTGAATCAAATTTTGTTCAGTTGAAAAATGCAAACATGTGTATTAATGAGAGTAAAAAAAAAAGAAAAAAATACAATAAAAAAAATAAATAGAAAATATTCAGAAGATATAACAATATTTAGAAGCAATAAGGACACTTTAGAGAGAGAAGAATTTCACCTGAGTGATCTTGCAATTGTCAAATAGTTATAAAAATGTTGACTGAATGGGGCGAGCGCAACATTATGGAGGAATGGCGTAATTATTGTTGGGTGTGTATTAAGTGAATTCGATTTCGATCTTTACGGCTGACAATTTGTTTCGAGTTAAAGGGAATAGGAGAATAAGTGAGAATAAGGCACGGTTCAGAGAGGATTAGTATAAAGTGCTCCAAGGAGAAAGAGATCGACTTATCAATCTGATCTTCAAAAGAGATAGATCAATGGACTGCGCGAAGCTGACGATCCTTAGTGAGACGTGCGAGATAGTCCATTGAGAATCTTCTCCCAAGCCCCTGGTGTTCCGCAACCTGGACTGATTACAGGTGTGTATCCGGCATTCCATTCAGGCGAATATAAATATTACGCTCCAGCATTTCACACTCATGCACTTCATCGAAATTAAATTAATTTTAATCTTTTCCGAATGGCTGTATTTTTTTTTTTTTTTTTTTTTTTTTGATTGTTATTATTACGCATGTTTGTATTTTTTTTTACTGGATTATTACGCATTTCTGTATTTTTTTTCCTCTGTTTATTACGCATCTCTAATTTTTCTCTCATTTTCTTCATTAATATTCTCTTCCAGGCTTCGCACTTATTTTCTAAAACCTACTATTTAATACTTTTATTACTTTTATTATTTTTTTTTATTATCAAAATTCTTCTATTTGAATACTTTTTTTAGATTTCAGCCACTAAAAGTTACTATTTCTGTTTTTTTTTTTAAATTTCCAATACTTTAAATTCGCTAATGCTAAAAATCAAAAAACTATTGTCAACAATTATAATCAAATTGTTTAAAACGATTCAATATCTAGTATTTTTATAAAATTTTGCAAAAGAATTAAATTATTTTTAAAAAATTGATAAAATTCATCCAAAATTTAATTATTTTCATAAATAATATACAATTTCCACAGGAATTCAATTAATTTAGAATAGCATTTTCAAAAAAATTTCGAAAAAATCAATTATTTAACAAAATTTTTATACAATAATTGTATAAAATAATTCAAATACTTTCACTAATAACATTTCTCCATGGAAATTCAATTTTGTAAGAAATTTTTTGATAAAATTCTAAGAAGTTCAATTCTTTTTCAACATTTAATAAAATTTTTCTTAATAATTCAATTATTTTCATAAATAATAAAATTCATCACAGGATTTTAATTATTTTTAATGCAATTTTATAGGAATTGCTCAAAAAAAATGTAATTATTCTTAAAAAATTAATTTTAATTCCTCGAAAAAAAGAATTATTTACAAAAATGATTTTTTAAAAATCTTTGGAAGAATTCAATTATTTACAAAAATAAAATATTAGAATTTTTCATAGAAATGCAATACTTTTTCAAATATTTTAATAAAATTGTTCGAAAGAAATCAATTATTTTAAATACAATTTTAATTAAATCTTTTTGAAATAATTTAATTATTCTTTTAGATTTTAATAAAATTCTTCGCAAGAATTAAATTATTTACATAAATAAATAAATAATTCTTCGAAAGAATTAAATTATTAAAGATAAATAACAAAATTATTTTTAAAAATTCAATTATTTTGAGACATTTTAATAAAATTCTTTGCAAATTCAATTATTTTCGTAAATAACAATATTCATCACAAAAAATTCAATTATTTTTAAAAATAATAAATTTCTTTTTGAAAATTCAATTATTTAAAAAAAATTCTAATAAAATCGTTCGCAAGAATTCAATTATTGTCAAAAATTTTATTTGAATTCTTTGTAAACTTTAATTATTTTTAAAGACTCTTTGCAATTCAATGATTTTCAATATCTACTAATTTCATAAAATTTACAAACAGAATTCAATTATTTAAAACATCTTTTGTAAAAATCTTCGTAAGAATTCAATTCTTTTCATAAATAATAAAAATTTCTCAGGAATTCAATTATTTAAATTAGAATTTTCATAAAATTATTCGAAATAAATCAATTATTTAAAAATGTTTATAAAATTCTTCGCAAAAATTTAATTATTTTTATAAATATTTAAATTCTTTTATGAATAATAAATTTTCCTTGCAGAAATTCAATTTATTAGCAGGGTAAAAAAGAAGTAAATATTTTTGATGAAAATGAGGAAAAAGTCAGGAAAATAAAATATAAAATGGATTTTTTGTCAGTTTTGTGAAATTTTTTTGGTCAAGTTTAATTTTTCGATAGTTACTTTTTTTACTACTTTTCTTATTTTGAAATTGCTTTTTGTCTACTTTTTTAAAATTAATTATAGAGTGAAAATAAAATTCTGTTAAAGTGAAAAGAAAATTCTATTAAAATGAAAATGAATGTAAAAAAAAATTCTATCAAAATGAAAATGAAAGTGAAAATAAAATTCAATTAAAGATGAAAATAAAAATAAAATTCTTTCAATGTGAAAATGAAAGTGAAAAAAAAATCTGTCAAAGTGAAAGTGAAAATGAGAGTGAAAGTGAAAATGAAAGTGAAAATAGAATGGAAATCACATAATAGACTCCCCTGGAACAACTATACAAATTACACTACATCAACGAAACTTTTAATTGTTACAGTTAAAACTTTCGCTATTTCAAAGAAATCTATATGGCTATTCTATATTGGTAATATGCTCCAACAGAAATCAAAGAATCCGAATATTAAATCATAAATATAAATCTTTCAGCTTAAAAAAGATCTTCTTTCAGCTAAAAGATTCATTTTTGCGCCCTCATATATAATAAACAATAATGAAAATAAAAAAAAGCCCATGTGAATACACGTTTTGTATAATATAGCGAGAGACCATGAATTAGATGGTTATCGAGGCGAAAAATAAAGACTTGTTATAAAATTACTTGGCAAACTCCAC
This sequence comes from Leptopilina heterotoma, assembly GCF_015476425.1. Lineage (NCBI taxonomy): Eukaryota > Metazoa > Arthropoda > Insecta > Hymenoptera > Figitidae > Leptopilina > Leptopilina heterotoma. The sequence continues at coordinate 895,011 of NW_025111022.1, forward strand.
CTCATTTTGATGTCGCACTTCATTTTGAGATTATCTTCATCTGGCATTAACGAAATGGTTGTTTGTTCTCTCCTTGACAAAACAATATTATTCAGCACCTCGTTAACGGTTACTCGAGAGCATATAATGATGAACACCTACGTCTCGATCTCTATCAAACTTGAAACGCTCAATTCTCTCTCTCTATAGATATACGTGTACCAGACATTAAATCGCTTTGAAATTACTTAGACATTATATTATGCTTTAACAGTATTTATAAATACAATGTTGATTTTTCAATAAGTGTGTGTCGTCGGTTTATCGAAAATGAAAAAAAAAAAATATAATAATAAAATAGGGGGACGATTATTACGAGAGAGAAAAGATCTCATCAATGATCGCCAAGAGGCAGACCTTGGTTGCGCGATCAAGAGCCGTGAGAAACGTAGCAGCGGAGGTCTTCCTACCGGCGGTTGTCGGTGTGCAAACTTTCAGCGCGCAATCACTATGAAAGTGATTATTATCGATTCATGCAAAATGGGGCTTCGATAATAATCAATGATCGTCGGTGATCACGCGTTAGTCTTTTAATCCGTATTTGGAGGATTTTTTCTTTCTCGATAAAGAGCTGTGAATTTTTCGAAAAAAAAACACTTTCGTTTATACTTGAAATAGGGCACTGGCAAGGATCGACACTAGTTTTCCTAGTCTCTGTCGAAGCGCTCTTTTTTTTAATATATATTTATATATTTTTTATAATTTATATTTACTGTATTTTTTTGATAATATTTTTTTCCAATCTAGTTTTTGTATGTGGAAAAGCCTTTTTTTCTTCTTATTATCTATTTACTTCATTTGACTTTTTCTCTCTAATAGAGCTAATCTAGTTTCTGCGAAAAAGTCTTGTCTTTTTCCTATCTTTATATTTATTTCATTTAATTTTTTTAAATAAAATTCATCATTAAAACGGATCGCATGATAATTCATCTACAAAAATTATTAGTTTGAATGTTATTTGATAGAATTTTTCTTTTACAATAATTTCTAACACTAAAAGCTACTTTTTTCTTTTTTTTAGAATTTACACTGCTTGAAATCAACTAATAATTAAAATAAAAAATTATTCTCCAAAAATTTTTAAATTTCTTTGAAACGATTATATTATTTTGAAAAATTTTTTAAAAATTTTTCGTAAGAATTCAATTATTTTTCCAAATAATGAAAATCTTCGCAGAAATTCAATTATTTTCAATATTTTCTATTATTTAATAAAATTTCCCAAAAGAATTCAATTATTTAAAAGAATTTTATAAAAATTCTTTGTGAACATTCAATTTCATAAATAATACAATTTTTACAGGAATTCAATTATTTAAAATACAATTTTCATAAAATTCTTGACGGGAATTCAATTATTATTTGAAAATGTTAATGCAACTCTTCGCAGAAATTCAATTATTTTTAAAAATTTTATTAAAATTCTATATGTACCTAAGAATTGAATTTTATTTTCAATAACATTCTTATTAAATTCGTTGAAAAAAATTTATAAGAATTAAATTATTCAAGTAAATAATAAAATTCTTCGCTGGAATTCAAATTATTTTCATATTAATATAATACTTTAGATAAATTCAATTACTTTGGATATAATTTTAATAAATTTCTTCGCAGAAATTTAATTATTTTCATAGATAATAAAATTTTTACATGAATTCAATGACATTTTAAAGTTAAAATACAATTTTCATAAAAATTTTCAAACAAAATAAACTATTTAAAAAAATTTTATTCTTTGCAAGTCCTAAATTATTGTTATAAATAATAATAATACGTTTCACAGAATTTCAATTATTTTTTATACAATTTTAAAAGAATTTCTCGAAAAATGCAAATATTTTTAAAAGTGTTACTAAAATTCTTCGAAAGAATACAATTATTATTTTAAGAAATGTTGATAAAATTCTTTATAAGAATTCAATTTTAAAAAATAGTTAGTCATTCAATAAATTATTTATTTTTATATTTAAATAATTGAATTTTCGTAGAACTTTCTAAGAAAAAATGATTTATAATTGAATTTCATTAAAAAAATTTAGTTCATAATTAAATATTAGAAGTGTTATATTATGAATTTTTAGAAATAATTAAATTTCAAATGATTTTTAAATTGTAATCTTTGAACATTTTAATTGTTGTAAAATTGTAATAATATTTAATTTTTTATTTTTTTAATATATTTAATCAACAAAAAAATTATTGAATTTTGGAAGAATTATTGTTGTAATTTTTAGAAATTGTTAAATTTTAAAAAGATTTTACACAGTAATTGCATTTAAAATATTGTAATTGTAATTTCTGTGGATAAATAAATAAGTAGGTGTTTAAATATTTATTTAACAAAAATAATAATAATAATAATTATTATAATGTTTTGAATGTAATTTAATTTGAAAATTATGAAAAATATGTAAAATGTTTTTCTTTTGAAAAACTGTAATTAAAATGTTTTAAAGATAGTTGAATTCCCGAGCATTATTTTTTAAAAGAATAAATTATATTTTCGCAATTTTTCAATAGCTACTTTTTTAAAATTAATTATTGAGTGCGAGGCCTGTAGTTTTTTTTTCTTTTTTACCCTTGTTTTCTTTTGTCAAAGATTTACTGGAAAATGACTAAATAGTCTAAAATAGTAAAAATTCATATACACCGAAAAAAAAAATATTCTTGTTTTAAGAGGACAATTCCTCTTCTAAAATCCTCTTAAATTTTATTCTTGAATTAAGAATATTACTCTTCATTGGAAGAGTACTCTACTTTGAAGAGGAATTACTCTTAAGTGGAGAATAATCCTCTTAAAATAAGAGGACGTTTTTTGAGCCATATACAAGAGGAAAATATGCATTGAAATAAGAGGAATCCTCTTAAAACAAGAATATTTTTTTTTCAGTGTAGGAAAGTGAATATAAGTAGTTCAGTTTATAACCACAAAATTTTGAAGGTTCAAATGAACGAAATTTATTATTTTTCCAACTTATTTACAAAAAGAATTTATATTGATAAAAATTTACTAATAATTTAATATTTTAACTAACCTTTTTTATCAGTTACTATTATTTTTATCGGAAAGAAATTTATCATTTTTTGAACTTTTTTCAAAAAAGAATTTATAATGAAAAAATTTATTATAGTAAATTTATTTTTTAATTTAATATTTTAACTAATAATTTTTATCGTATTCATGCACCCTATATATTGGAATGTAACGAATAGATTAAGAATTCCTTCCCCTTATATTTACATTCTTAGGGTTGAGTTGTGGCAAATAAAAGGAAAAAAAATTATTGTCACTTTTTACTTTTACGCTCGAAAACACATTTTTTTTCTCTTTCTCAAATCGCTGTCACTGCCATATTTGAAGGGAGCGTGAAACCATTGCAATTCTTAAGGTGTCTATTCATTTATATATTGGTGTATAAGAAATCTTTGCGCGCACCCGAGGCAACTATTGCACCGCGTCGAGAGAGTAAAGAGCCGAGGCAGTATTTCAATTTTAGATTGCTGTGATTTCAAAGCAGACGAATTTTTTTTTCTCGTTCCAAACACAATTTCGATGTGACTTTAAAACCTTGGCGCGCAGCAGCAAAAAAAAAAGGAACAGCGCTAAAAAGGTAAAGCGTGTCGGTAAAGATTTTAAAGATTTTTCATTTTTTTCCGACAACATTTTCCTTTCTCTCTCTCTCTCTCTCTCTCTCTCTCTCTCTCTCTCTCTCTCTCTCTCTCTCTCTCTCTCTCTCTCTCTCTCTCTCTCTCTCTCTCTCTCTCTCTCTCTCTCTCTCTCTCTCTCTCTCTCTCTCTCTAGGTTCAACAAACAAGACAACAATTACTGAGGATTAGAGTTTATGACACTGTGTTTTTTTTCCTTTTTTTACGCTTCCCAAGTTTGGACGACGATTTTTTGAATTCCTATGGAGGACAATTGAGGCATCAAAAGAAAAAAAAAAAAAACACGATAGGAAAAAAAACATCTTTTTTTTATGTTGAATTACCTCCAGTCGTTTTATGACAACGAAGAATTGGACGAGCAATATAAACGTAAAAGGTGCAAATCGGATGAGAGCTTTGAGTATAAACGAAGTCCTGCTCTCAGGTAAACTTTTTTATGGCACGCTTCGAGCTCTGTTGTAATTATTGGTATAAGGTAATAAAAAAAAAATGACGGAATAATGTTATTGAATATGCTTATGATGAGCTTTTCACTGCACCCGAGTTTTTTTTCTCACAAAAATCACGAGGGATTTTTGTGAAAAAAATTGTCCCCCCACGCGACGAAAGTGTTAATTATTAACTTTTATCCACAAAATATTTTTTTGATAACGTAATATTTAAAATTATCGAAATTATTAACAATAAAGTATTTATTATTTATTTTATTTCTACTAAACAATGGAATTTTTTTTCGTACTATTTGTTTTAATATTTAATAATAAGTATTATTATTAATATTTTTATTACTTTTTTTGTTTTTGTTTTACAAGAAGAAAAATAACAATAATAAAAATAATAATAACATTCATTGTTTAGTAACTATTTAATATTAATACAAACGGTTTTTTTTTAAATTTTAAGTATCAACGATAAACTATTTCGAACTATTTATTTAATTGGAGCAGAAATTCCCAAAAATGTCGATTTTACACGTCAGTGAAGTTTCACGATCATTGATAGAGAAAAAAATTAATTTTCTCCTGGAGAAATAATATAATTTATTTCTATTTTCTATTTCTATTTATTTCTAATTTTTATATAAAAATTAGAAAATAAAAAATAGAAATAGTATTTTCTAATATTGTGTTAATTTATTCCATTAACAAGAAAGAAATAAATAAAATTAAAAAAAAGAAGAATAAAAATTCTCTTCTTATTTGCAAAAAAGTTTATCCGAAAAATATTGTCATTTGTCATTCTGCAAATTTGTTTCAGATGTTTAGATTACAGAATGTTTGACTTTCAAACATAATTTTACGCTCCACTTATCGTAAAACAGTTGTGAAAACATTTGAGTAAAGGAATCCGGTTCAATTTTTCAGGTATATACATATATATATAGGAAATAACGTTGACACTTTTTAAAAAAATTTCAATTTTTTACGCCCTCTTTTCTGCAATAAAACTTTCTGTTCAAGGTCACACACGTTCTTCTGGAGTTTTTTTTGTTCTATTTTACTTTCTTTCGTTTTTTCTTTTTTTTTTTGTCAAAATAGGAAATAGTATAATACAAAAGACATTTTTTTCTGCTCGAAATAGGCGACAAAAATTGGTGAATTGAAAGTTTTAACTCTTTTAGAACTAACAATAAGTATGAGAAATTTGAAATGAAAAATTAAATATTTTCATACTTATCCGTTTTTTTGAGAGGAATATTTTTTTCTTTTCAAATTTTACTAATTTCATTTCATTCGGTCAAAAAGATTTTCTAAACTTACTGTAAATAAAGTCCGAAAAATAAAGTAAAGTGAAATTTATTTTTATAAAAATTAATTTTTTAATTTCCAAAAAGATTATTTTCTCTAATGAAATTCAAATTTGAAGGAAGTACCAAAAAAATTATCATTTATTTGATCGATAGAAACTTTAAGGGCATTACTTGTCAATTTTACTGCAATTTTAATTTTTTTCAAAATTTTAAATATTTCTTTCAAGCCTTAAATTTAACAATATTAAAACTTTTGTTTTCAAATTTAAATATTTAAATTTTCAGAAAATTCTACAACGTACGAGTATTATTTATTTATATTTATTATCTTTAATTTATTATTATTATTATAAAAAAACAAAGAATTGTATTTATGATGTTTCGGTTTGTTTGTATAAAAATAATAAATTATTTTTATTTCACTAAGATCATGGATTTACTTTAAACAAAAATTACATCTAAAATTTTAAACCAAAACAAAAAATTGTTGTTAATTCAAGAAGATCAATTTCTAAAGAAAATCTAAAGAGACTTTAAACAATAATTGTTTAACTTTAAAAAGAACACAAATTTCTTAGACTCAAAAAAAGTTTTATTTAAATCAAAGAAGTTTGATATTTAAATCAAAGAAATTCGATTATTGAGTCAAAGAAATTTTATCATTGATATTGGGTCAAAGAAATAATTTTTCAATTTAAAGAGGAAAATTTCTTTGAAACAAATAAATTGTTTTTAAATTAAAGAAATTATTTTTGAATTAAGGAAATTTTTTTAGAATCAAAGAAAAATTAATTTTCAATTGAAGAAGTAGCTCAAAGAAATTGATTTATTTAATTCGACAAAAATTTTGTTCTGGACGTGTTATTAATTATTTTATTTACTAATTTATTTATAATAAAAAAATTAAATCATAAGAACTAAACGCTTTTAAAGAAAAATAAAAAAATCTACATGAAAAAAATGAAAATAACGTAATTTTTACTATACTATTTTAGGAAACTTCTGGAAATTTGTTTAACAACTTTTACTATACTTTCGAAGCAAATTTTGCTATACGTTCAAAGTAAGTTTTACTATAGTTTTTGTACAGAAGTGTATACCTTAAATTTATATCAGAATTTGCTCCAAAGATAGCAAAAGTTTTAGAGCAGAAATTGAAATTTTAGTCCTAAATATAGTAAAAAATCGTACTCTAAATTTTTTTTCATAACAAAAAACATTTTTTTCCACCAGAAAAAATATTCAATTTGACAGTTGAGAAGCCCCTTTCACACACAAACACAATAATTATACCTACACAACAGAGATTGGGAAACAATTTCCGAGAGTGAAAACGGTCACGACCTTGATACGGTTCTTTTTTTTTTTTATTCTCCTCCGCGTCTTAATCGCGCGAAAGTAATTAAGGCTATGGTTTAATAGACGCGCGCGAGAAACACTATACACACAGCGCGGATTCGTAATACACGTTGGGGAAAAATGAAAAAGCAGAGAGAGAGAGAGAGAGAGAGAGAGAGAGAGAGAGAGAAAAAAGAACAAGCAGAACGTTAAAAAGAATGGCACTTGGAAATTGTGTAATAGAACGCATCCACGTGCGCGTATCTCTATTATATGATAAAAAGGCTCCAACAACGAGTTTTATGTATGGAACGCATGCTTACCAAATGGAAACACACACTCTATGTACCTTTTTTTAATTGCACCTCGGTATTAACAACATTATAAACAATTCGCAATATTTTTCATCCTATCCCCATATAGATATCGAATAAGCGTACATACACCTCTCGAAGCGTGACGAAACTTTTGATATCCGTCATAGTTCCATTATTAGTGTATTATATATCTATATATATGAAGAGGCAATTTGTATGACGTTTCTATATAAGTGAGTGCATTTCTAGTTTGCGATCGTAATTGTTTCTCACGGAAAAAATGTTCTTTATATCAAATGTGCAATTTTTTTCGCTTTTTTGTAAAAAAAAGTTTTGTAACATTAATTGCGGAGATTTTTACTCTCTGAATTCTAATAAAAGAGATTTTATATACTGGAATTTAGAAGAAATGGAAAGCTTTATCTTAAATTCAGTAAAATTTGTATAGAGTACAGTGGGGTATAAAAGCCATGGGGTAAAAAGGACTGACTTTTTTATTTTGAAATAGTAAATTTTACTAATAAATTACTATTTACTCACTTGACTATTTATCAATAATTAAATATTTACTTGACTCAAACAATTTTTAATTGAGTCAATTAAATTTTATTTGCTTCAAATACTGAAATTATTGAGTTAAAAAAAATTTAGTTGACTTAAATAAAAATTATTTGATTTCAGTATATAAATATTTATTTGATAATAGACAAGTAATCGGTTATTTGAATCAAATAAAGGGCCTACAGCGGAGTAAGCATGCAAAATCTGCCCCCGCTCAAAAAAATTTGAAATTCCTGTTACATGTTGGCAACATTAAGATAAAATTTTTCACCAAATATTTTTTCAAAAAATGTATTTTTGTAAGAGTTATGGAGGGGGAAAGAAAAAATCAAAAATTTGTTTTTTCTCGAAAACCACTGGATCGATTTTAATGAAATTTATACGTGTTTTATAAATTAATAAGAGGAATTTAAAAAAAAAATTTCAAAAAATTTTGCCCGAAAAAAACCCCAAAAAAAAATTTTTTAATTTTCAAAAAAAATGTTTTTGGTCTTATTTTATAGAGATACTACTTTGGAATTTTTACAGAAAATTCTCCTAAATGTGTACTTTTAAGAAATATTTTTGTCGATTTTTTTAATTGGGTACCACATAGTTAAAAAAATTAAAATCCTAGGTGGCGCATCATTCCGGCTGAAGCACAATGTATCCCAGTAACAGATTATTTTTAAATTTCCCTGAAGTGTTTTCGAGAAAAAAAATTTTTTTTGATTTTTCTTTCCCCCTCCATAATTCTTACAAAAATACATTTTTTGAAAAAATATTTGGTGAAAAATTTTATCTTAATGCTGCCAATATGTAACAAGAATTTCAAATTTTTTTGAATTAGTGACTGATTTTTTGTTTTTGAATTAGTAGAAATTACTATTGTCTAGTAAAATTTACTAATTGAGTAAATTTTACTAATAAATTAGTAGAAATTACTATTGAATAGTAAAATTTACTAATTAAGTAAATTTTACTAATAAATTAGTAGAACTTTCTATTGACTAGAAAAATTTACTAATTCAAAAGCAAAAAATCAGTCATTAATTCAAATAAGTAAACATTTTAAACATTTTTTACTAATTAAAATTTAGAGAGTTGGTTTTATATTAAAATAACACTGGAAAAAAATTTTAAAAATTAATTTATTTATTTATTTATTTATTATCAAATAACTGATTACTTGTTTATTATCAAATAAATATTTACTTGAATCAAATAATTTTTATTTAAGTCAACTAAATTGTTTTTTTTTTTTTTGAACTTTTATAGTTGTAAAAAAATTTAAATATCGATTTTATATACCACAAAAAGTATAACAGTCTTTTTTTCATACTCTTCTCTAAATACTTCTTATTTAGGGACAAAATTATAGTGAAAATATAGTCTGTGAAAGTAATTTTAATTGTTTATTTTTTCTTTTTTCTTTTATTTAAAAGTTTTTGTAAAAAATAAATTTTGACTGCGAATAAAAAAAAATTACCAGAAAAAAATTGTGAATTTAAAATACTAAAGAGATTAAATTAGTCAATTTTACTAATAAATATAGAAATCTATAGTGTGTTAGTAAAATTTACTGATTTCAAAGCAAAAGGTCAGTTACTAATTCAAATTAGTGGATATTTTTACTAAAGTAAAAATTATGGAGTAAAAAGTGTCTTTTTAAGTTTGTAAGGCCAAAAATTTGTTGAATTTAAGAAAACACGAATTTAATTTCTACTAAGTGCTTTAAAAATTTCTTTTAAAATTTGCTTTTTAAAGTTTGTCAATGATTTACTCTTTAAGTGTGAATTAGCTAAAATTTTTACTGATTTGAATTAGGGACTAAAAAAATTAGTAATTCTAAACAAGCCTTATTTTTTCTAGTAAATTCCATAGTTTTAACATAATTGAAATTAACAGAAAAATTTCAAACCGTTTGTTTTTCTTAAAAACGCAGAACGATCGAAAAATACTTAATAGCCTATATTTTTAAGCTGAAAACAAAAATAAGTCAATTCTAGGACGCTTTAAAGGCTAAAAATATTTCAAAATTGGTTCTATTCTAAAAAATTTTAGTCAAAAGTTGACTGAAAGTATAAATATTTTTTTTAAAAAGCTGGTGATAAAAAAAACCTTATTTTGAGATTTAAAACTTAAGATTCATTTCTCTGGAACTGATTTGAAAGCATTATGTTTCCAGAAATTTTTTTTTTCTCTATAGTTTTTTAAAATGAACTTAATTTTACTTTTGAGACAGAAGTACGTCTAAAGTTCAATTTTTTGCTTTTAAGATCTAATTGACTTAAATTCAGCATACTTTAGAAATGGATAGAAATTCAAAATCTCTATTTAGTAATGAACAATAGTAATTGGTTATTTGAATCTAATAAAATAATTTCCAAATTTTGTATCAATATTTTTCAAAAATCCAATAATTTCTTACTTTTAATGAGAATATGCGATTAAAAAATGTTTAAACATTGAAATTAAAACATGAAATTTTCCTAATTATCAAAAAAATACCATCAGTATCTTTAGAAAAAATATTTCTGCATTTTTTCCAAAAAATTCTTTAAAAATAAGAAAAAGTACCATTTCTATTAAGAAAAATGTTATTCGCCTAACAGAATTTAGAAAAAATTGAATTTCCAAACATTTAGGAAAATTACCATGTTTTTCAGAAAAAAAATTTTTCTCTTAACTCATTTTTCAGAAAATTCTCATAGAAAAGTTTGGAAAAATTCACGAAATTTCTAACAGTGTATGTTTTAAGCTTATAAATATTGGCTACTTTTCAATTATTTCGTCATAGTTTTCTTGAAAGCATCAAATTTGATGACAAAAATTTCGATCTTTTATTTGCTCCACATTTTTGTATCTTTTTGGTATCAATTCGTTGCAATTCGAAACTTTTAATTTAACAGTGCTACAACAATTTTTTTAAAAGTATCAAATTAATAAAATTAATACCAAAGTGAATCAAATTGATAACAAAAATTTGCATCAATTTTTTATTTCATCCAAATTTTTTGTATCAATAATTTGTTGCAACTTGATATTTTTAAGTTAAAAAAATAATTTTAAGATGTACACAGTTTTTTTTGCAGATATCAAATTGAGACAAAAGAAGAATAAAAAGTGTTGCGAAGCAACAGTTTTGATTCGTTTTTTGTCTCAATTTGGTATCTGCAGAAAAAACTCTGTATAAATGCTGTTTCAGACAGATAATTTTAATATTAAAAAAAAGAATTTTATAATTTGATACAAATAACATTTTCAATATTAAAATTAAAAAAAAAAATTTCAATATTAAAAAAAATAATTTTAATATTTGATACAAATAACATTTTCATCAGTTTCTCTAAGATTCTAAAATTGAGAAAAAATATAACATTTCATGTTTTTTTTATCTCAATTTGATATCCTTAGAAAAACTGTGAAGGGAAAAATAAATCACATTTTCTTCTCACTATAAAGTGAGAAAAATCCCCTTCTAATAAACACCCTCAATATCCACAGTATTTATGTATTGCTCGTTTGCAAACTATAGAGTAATGTGCAATGATTAATCAATGTTTCGATCAATCGAATCGACTTAGCGGCATCAAAAGAAAAAGAGAGACTTTATTGAAAGGTGGCTCTCTTTGAAATGGGAATAGAAAATAAATATATAAGATTAGAAGCAAAAGAGCGCGCACACAGGTATTTTAATCTTCTATTAGCTCAATAGACATTCGAGAAGTGGTATATCGTAACGGATACATATAAACAAGCGATGGGAACAGTTATATACGTCGACTGATATCGTGAGGATCGTTACAGATAATAATCTTTGCCAGTTCGCGATATGTCTACTGATGAATTAACTAATTACATCGCGATCAATGATCATAGCGAGGCGCTTGATTTTTCACTCGATGATCTTGCAACCTGCATTTATTTATATATATAGCTATATATATACCCCATTTGTAAAGGGAATGGTATTATAAAAGTTGGAAATATTGTCGAACCGTGACGCTTGACGCTATTCGTGTCTCGATTCAAAGACAAAGAAATCAATCGTTTTGTACCTTGTATACATATATATAAATAAGAGAAATACAATAAATAAATATAAATTACGAAATGCGAGCGTATTTTCTTTAAGCGTGCAAAGAATTATTTCGAGAAGAAAAAAATTCGCGACTAAATTGATATAAAAAGTGACATGATTTATGCATGATTTGAGAATAGTTTTGATTCAGACAATTACGATGAGAAATTCATCTCGAGCTTTTCTTTTCGCTATTGGGTAAATCGTTGCGGCTTTTTATTTTTAACTCTAATATTACAGTGGAAAAAAAATTTATTTTATTCAAGCAAATAGGATATTAGCATCAAATAAATTTTTTTAAAACAATCAAAATAAATTTGCCTTAAATTTAATTTAAAGCAAATAAATTTTATTTGAAACAATAACTTTAGTATTTCAAAAAATAATTTTAATATTATAAAAAATAATTTTAGTATCTGGTACCAATAACATTTAATTGACTCAATTCAAAATTATTTAATTCAAATATCCGACTACTTGTCTCATAAATATTTACTTGAATCAAATAAATTTAATTTCAAGACAAATAAATTGTATTTGAAACAATGACTTTAGTATTTGAACCAAATAACATTTAATTGACTTAAATATAAATTATTTATTTGATAATAAACAAATAATAACGGTTGTTTGAATCAAATTTTTTTTAAGAGAATAAAAATAAATTTGCCTTAAATTTAATTTAAGGCAAATAAATTGTATTTGAAACAATAACTTTAGTATTTAAAACAATAATTTTAATATTAAAGAAAATATTTTTAGTGTTTGATACAAATAACATTTAATTGATCGAATTCAAAATTATTTAATTAAAATATCTGATTACTTGTCCGCATTATCAAATTTACTTGAATCAAATAAATTTAATTTTAAGACAAATAAATTGTATTTGAAATAATAACTTTAGTATTTGAAGCAAATAACATTTAATTGACTTAAATATTAATGATTTGATTCAAGAAAATATTTATTTGTTAATAAATAAATAATAACGGTTGTTTGAATCAAATAAATTTCTTTTTCACTGTATAGTTTCATTGTAATTTTGATGAACAAAAAGTTTTGAACGTTCAAATGAACAAAATATTTTTTGTTAAAAATATTTTCATAGATTATTGATTACAATTCAAATTAAAAACTCAAATTTTACATTTAGAAACATTATAATTAATTTGCTTAATAGTGACGCAAAATTATAGTAATTAAAATTTAATTTGAAGAAGAAATAAATAAATTTCGTTCATTTGAACGTTCAAAACTTTAACCTCCTTAATTTTGAACGTTCAAGTGAAAAATTTTTTTCGAAAATTATTAAACTAAATGTAAATATTTATTTAAATAATTTTAAATATTTCTATTTTGAATAGAATAATATTTATTCAGTTAAGAATTAATTTTTTGTACGCAGTAAATAATATTTCTATTAAAAAGCAAATTAAAAATAGTAAAAATATTGGTATAGTAAAAATATCTAAATTATATGAGAAAATTTACGAATCTTCGATGAATTTTTTTGCAGAAATAAAAATATTAAATAAATAAAGAATAAAAATAAAAGTTATTTTGTTCATTTGAACCTTAAAAACTTGTGGATCATAAAATTTACAATTCGCCCTGATCCACAAGTTTTGAAGGTTCAAATGAACAAAATAATTTTCATTAAAAATTATTATTTTTATAAATTATCATAGTTTCAATAAAAATTAAAAACTTAAATTCTACATTTAAAAACTTTATAATTAATCTTCTTCATATAGCGACGCAAAATTATTGTAATTAAAATTTAATTTCAAGCAGAAATAAATTAATTTCTTTCCCTATACGATTTTCCAAATTTTCAGAATAATTTTTATTATTCAAAAATTTGTTTCAATAATAAATAGAAAATTATTTTTTTCCTTTAATATAATGAAGATTTTTTTAATAAATGAGAAAAGTTTTAAAAAGTTATATAATAATCTAGAAAATAATTATCTGCCCATTAAAAAAATATTCAAAATTTATTTATATACTAAAAACGGATTTGAAAATTTATTTAATATATTAAATATTTGAAAATTCATTCTTTCCTGCAAAACTAATTATTATAATTAAAAATTTAAAATACTAAAAATATCTAAGAACAAGAAAGGAATGTAAAGACTTAGAAAAAATAGTAACCAAACAGGCACACTTTAGTAAAGCGTAACAATAAATTACCCATTAAATTTCATATAAATTCCGATTAGAATTAAAATTTATTATAATTAATTCACGATCTCGATTATAGAAACGGAAGAAATCGTAAAAACAATTTTATCGTTTACCAAATAAGTGGAAAAAAATAACAGAATTTTAAGAAAGAATAAATTTTAAATACATTAATGTAAATTAAAAAAAAATAATATACAAACAAAATATATAAATATATTTTATATATTTTTTTTAAATACACATATATATTATTTTTTCTATACACAAATACGTAAAATATTTCAATTAATTCCTTTACTTTACTGTACTCTTTTATTTCTAGTAATAAATTTTTAATTAACTTTAGCTAAAGACGATCGAAATAAAAACAATATATAATTTGCGGAGCATTATAGTTCCGCATACTCAATAGAAAATATTTCTCGTACAGAACATTAATTGAATTGTTGACCTTCTTTTGCAGATAATACTGTGAATACAGTTGATAATAATGAGGTGAGTGTAAATATTATTTAAATATTACTAAATATATATTAAAGTATCAAAATTTTGATAATTATTTTATTATACAATAGTAAGAGGAAAATTTTATAATTCATACTCTAAAATACTTTTGCGTTTCTATTTGGCAATAATTTAATATCGATTTAATTCAATTACCTTATTTTTTAAATCTAAATAAAAATTATTAGTGGAAATTGAGCCACGAATTCCGTTTAGTACCTATGAGAATTTTAACTATTTTTTTCTTCAGTTTTCAGTGAAATTAAGTAAGAAAAAATATTTGCTGTATGATTTTATATATTATAATTGTCTCGATGTTTAATATAATAATTTAATAGTATTAGTATTTAATATTATTATAAATTAATTAATTAATTTATTTATTAATTTATAATTTATATTAATTTATTAATATAATAATTATATAAAAGTTTATTTACTCTCTAAACGAATTAGTAAAAATGTTTACTAATTAGTGACAGACCTTTTGATTTGGAATTAGTAAATTTTTCTTTGACTTTTTGTTTTTGAATTAGAACTTTTTACTAATAAATTAGTAAAAAATACCATTTATTAGTGAAATTTACTAATTCAAAAGCAAAAAGTCAGTCACTAATTTTTACTAATTCAAATTAGTAAACATTTTTGCTAATTTATTTATAGAGATATATAATAATTATAAAAATACATAATTATTACAAAATAATATTTTATAGTAAAAATTAGTGAATAATTTTACTAATGCGAATCAGTTGCTAAATTTTTGCTGTAATTTAAATTCAGGGAAGTAAATTGGGAGTAAATCGAGTTAACAAATAAATATTTACTTGAATCAAATAAATTCTACTTATTTAAATTTTGTTTCATTGAAATTTCGAAAGATTAAATGAAAGAGTTTTTTTATGTCTAAATGTTTTCTAAAATTACTATGCAAAAACGGAAAAATAATTTAAAGTCAACATTTATTTAGTTGAAAATTAATTTTTTTGTGTATAAAATAATATTTTTTAGTAAAATACAAATTGAAATAAGTAACAAAATATCGGGGTTCATTTGAAAATGAAAATTTCAGGGACATCGTATTTTTAGTTAAACAATGTTGATATAATAATGACGAGAAGAGAATAATTTTAGCTTTTTGTTAAAATCATTTTATTTTAAATATTTTGTAATAAAAGGCTTAAATAATAATAATAATAATAATAATAATAATAACAAAAATATTTGAATTTTTCCCGAATTATTCATAAACAGCAGAGTTAGTCCCTCATTTTTTCATAGTTTTAATTTTTCAATAAAAACATTAATAAAAAATAAGAATAATATTAATAACAAATAAGCGAATAATAAAAAATTATAATGAAAACAATAACAAACATTAACAATAATTGAATTATAATAAAATTCAATCAAATTTATGTCTTTAAAGTTTCAAACGTTCAAATGAACGACGATATTTTCATAATTCTTTTTAATTTGTATTTTATTGCAAAATATTGTCTTTATAATTAAAAAAGTAATTTTTATGAAATGAATATTCAATTCTAATATTTTTCATTTCAGTCTATTAATTTTTAAAAATATCAAAGTCCACAGAAATATTTCCTTTATTTGAACTTTTAAATTTTCAGGGAAATTCAAATTGATTTGGTAATTCAAATTTTTTTTGAAAAATGTCAATTAGCCGATTATTCAAAGAAAGAAATGTAAAACATTCAACAACAAAAAATTAAAAACTATAAACCAAAGAAATACAAATAACATACCTTTTAATTCGTGTTAAATTCGCAATTAATCAAAAATCCCAATTTTCGAAAAATCGTGATATCCTCACAAGTTGTGTACAATGTTCACTGTTTCCAAGAGCACCATTATTTTTTTTCAAAATCACAAAATCAGTCACCTTCACTTTTTAATTTTGATAGGAAAAAAAAGTAAATCAAAATATCAACAAAACACAGTCATTAATCCTCCAAGCGAGTTTTTCGGTCCAAGTGCGTGCACAGAAATTTGTTCCTTACGAAAATTCACAATTCGTATCCAAATTTATTTATCACTATTCAAAATTCAGTAGAAAAAAAAAAATTTGTTTTTCACAATTTCGAAAAAAAAAGATAGTAAACTATCCTCTGGAGAATGAAAAAAAAAGAAATTGTACCCTTGAATAAAATAAAACCGCAAAAAACAAAATCGGTTGCTTTGCGGTAGCGCGGGTGTTTATATATCATATATAGAAAAAAAAAACAACAACGCAAGGTGTCAATGCGACGATGACTGTTAGGTGAATGATCTTTTGGGAAGTGAGGGTGTCTTGATTGTTAAATCACTCCCCACCTGTGTGAGAGAACCTAATGATTTTGGTCTGTCAGTCAGTGCCAGACGTACCAGCGAATGGCACGCTCACTATACACTCGTCAGTGGGTCCTCGTTTTTTTTTTCTTCTTTCCTCTCTTTTTCTTTCTTTGCGCGCGCAAACGATCTCTTTCTCTCTTAACTATGCACGTTAGGGGGCCTTATAGATACTGTTTGTTGAATCGCAAATGCAAGGTCCCATCCACTGTTGTACAGGTGGGACGTGGGTCCTGAGGGTCCCCTTTAACATCGATGAGGGGAGGGGGAAATTCTCGATGAATGTGGGACTTACCTTCGTGGGTCCACAATGAGTAGTGGGAGGTGAAAAGGTGGAGCCTATTTTGCGCCCCTCTTTCTTATGGTCCCTTCCTTTTTCACCTTCATATTTCTTCTCACCACCACCACCACCGACGACAACAACAACAACCACTATCACATGGACCTCTTCGGGTCTATGACTTATTGAAAATCTTCACGCAACTCTTTTTTTTATTTATGTTTTCTATATGCCTTGAATTTAGTCGATTCAAGGGAATATGGATCTTTTTCTTTTCTTTGTTTACGCTTTTTTGGGAGTTAGGTTTTCTTTCTTTACTCTCTGAATCTGAATTAGTAGAATTTTACTAATTTAATTATTTATTCTACTAATACTAATTTTCTACTAAAAAAATTTCCATTTTTGATTAATAGAATATAACAAATTGTAAGTAAAATTTTAATAATTTTTTTAGTAAAATTTCACTAATTGCTAGTTGTCTAATTTAACTTCAAAAAAATTATTTTAGTCAAATAATAGACAATTACTTGTCTATTATAAAATTAATATTTACTTGTATCAAATAATTTTTATTTGTGTCAATTATAATTATTGTATTTGTTTCAAATACTGAAAATATTGGTTCAAATATATATATGATTTATTTGAATCAAAGGTGTGCGCAGAAAAAAAAATAAAAAACAACTTAAAAAATTCTTTATTTTTTATAATATTTGTTTAATTTCTACTCTCTAAAATTAAATGAGCGAGAAAAGTCGTATAAAAATTCAATTTAGTGAAAATTTCCACTAATTTTTAGAAAAATTTGACACTATTTCATTTAGTATTTTTAAATTTTCAACTAAATTATATTAGTTAAAAATTACTAAAAATTGGTAGAAATGTTTACTAATTTAAATAAGTGGACAATTTTTTACTATTTCAGATTTAGAGAATAGATAAATAATTTTAATCAAAAAGAAAGATTAAAGAAGCATCTTAGAACAATTTCTATTGCTTTTTACATTAACAAACATAAAAATGTATTCGATTGTAATTTTTGTAAAATTCAATTATTTTTTAATTTATAAATTTAAATTTAATTCAAATTCAATTGTATTTTTAATTAAATCTCTCAAAATTTCAATTATTCTTAATCTAATTCTAAAAAATTTCAAAGATTATATTCCCTGAAATGTCAATTATTTGAAGAAATTTCAATTAATCGTTTATTGAAATTCAATTATTTTTAATATAATTATTGGAAATTTCAATTATTTTCAATGTAATTAAAAGAAATTACAATTACTTCTTTTTAATTAAATTAAAATTTAAATATAGGAATACATTCAATTGCGAGCTTTGTAAAATTCAATTATTTACCAATTATAAAATTGGAATTCATTAAAAATTCGATATTTTTTAAATCTCTAATGGAATTTAAAAAAAAAATTCAATTAATTTTCTTTAAATTTCACAACAGTGGAATTAATTTTTTAGAAATTTAATTAACGATAGGTACTGTTTTAATCATTTTTAACTGACATTCAGTGCAATTTCACTGATTGAAACCGTTAAAATAATAGAGTTACTCGAATCAGTCAAATTTCACTGATTTCTTTTTAGAATTTCCAAATATTTTCAAAAATTACCGATTGACATAAAAATCGCAAACATGAATTTTACCATTTTAAACTGTAAAGAATTTTTTAATACGTGATGCAATATTATTATTATTAATACGATTTTAATAATATTGAGGAAACTAAAAATGATTAAAAATTTTAATCAAATTAAATTTAAGGGAGCGTTCACAAATTACGTAACGCTAATTTTTGAAAATTTTGACCCCCCCCCCTCCCCCCATGTAACACAATGTTACATACATTAGCGCCATTTTTTCTGCTGTACATAACAAATAGCTAGACCCCCCCCTCCCCTTTATAATGTTACGTAATTTGTGAACGCTCCCTAATTTAAAACTGATTAAAATTTTAGGCTCAAAAATTGTTTGAATTTAAGAAAAAATATATTTAAGCTGAAGGTGATTCTATTGTTATATGATTTCAATCAGACAAGTATTATTTTGACGTATAACTTAAAACTTAAAAGTAAATTTAACTAACAAATAATTGTCTTTAAATCTTAAAGCATATAATTATTTTTGAAAATTACTTTCTGTAAAGAAAAATCGCATTAAAATGAAACATTCACTTAGTTAATAATTAATTTTTGTAATGTAAAAAAAATCTTCTTTTGCAAAAGAATACATGATCAATTATATTATTGTTATAATTATTTTTATTTTATAATTAATTCAAAATTGTAATGACAAATAGAAATCATTAGAACTTTTTTCACTTCTTTTCATTAAAAGACTAAAATTTTGTTAAATCTTATGTTTTGTCAAATTGAAATTTTGCAGATTTTTGCTCTTTACTTCTAAGCAAAATTAGAAAATTGTTAAACAACTGTGATTAAGAAATAGAAAATTTATTTATTTTTCATTATTTTTCTTTATGAATCACAATTTTTTTAACAAAATTATTACTGTAACTTCATCAAAATTATTTTCATCATTTTAATTCAATAATTATTATTTTCTAAAATTTAAGACTATTGTTTATGAAAATAATTGAATTCTTTAAAAAAAATTTATTATTTATAAAAATAATTGAATTCCTGTGAAATTTTTATTATTTATGAAAAGAATTAAATGTTTGCATACAATTTTATTAAAATTTTTTTTTAAATACTTAAATTCTTTTTGGGAAATTTTATTAAAATAGTAGATATTGAAAATCATTGAAATTAGAAAAATGCATTTTATTTTTGAAAATAATTGAAATTAGGACAAGAATTTTTTTGACATTTATATGAAAATAATTGAACTTTGGAGAAGAATTTTGTTATTTATAAAGATAATTGAGATTTTTACGAGAATTTTTTTCAAATTTTGAACATAGTTGAATTTTATAAGAAGAATTTTATTTTTTTTTTTTGAAAATAATTGAATTTCTGCAGTTATTTGTAATTTCTCCAAAATTGAATTTTTTTTAGTGTTTTCAACAAAAATTTAAATTAGAAAATTTAAAAAATTCTATTATTTTTAAAATTTCTAATTTTATTTAAGAAAAGGTAGTAAAAAGTTGGTTTGTTGTTAGTAGGAGTATAATTGAAAGTAGTGTTTTTCAAGCATGATACGCGCATACATATTTTGATAAACCTCAGTGTATAAATATATACTCCGATTTTATTATCTGGTATAGAAATGTATCATTGAAGTCAAAGTGCTTTGCCAGGTGAGATGAGAAGTGTTTATCCATCGAAAAAGGGTTAGTGTATAATAATACATAAATCTCTTGTATAATACAGTCTCAATATGTGAGAAAATTGTGCGCGCTTAACTTTTGTGTATATAACGAGTTAATCACAGATAATCACACTATACTCTATTCTTGTGCTGAAGGAGGTGAATTTTCAATAATAATTGGAAAAAAATCGCGTCCTCTTGGGCAATGACTTTTTCACGCGCCTCGAAATTTACATAGGGAAGAGTTCGTTTTGATGTTTGAGAAAGCTGTTTGTATTCCAGTCAATGCGAACCCTCCGGCATGAACTAGGAAAGTTTCTTTGGTTTTTGTCAATTGAAGAAAACACGCGGATGTTCCAAAGAGAAAACGATCCGAATCGTGGGAAGCTTGTTAACAACCACCTCTTATTTTTTTTTCTTTGTCATAAATTGTCAAAATCGCTCCTTTCCCTCTTATAAATTGAAATAATATAAATATTGCTCTCGAGAAATTGCTTGCACAAAAAAATGTGCTTTTTGTATTAGTTGATAGGAAATTCTAAGTGGTAGAAAATTTTTTAAAACTCTTGTAAACAATAATTAATTTGAATTTACCAAAAAAAAAAAAAAAAAAAAATGATTTCAAATATTAATTAAATTACACAAAACTACGTTAATTATTACGTTGAGAAGAGGTCACGATTTTACCGAGCGATAATTACAATTCCCATGTCTATATAGAATCACTATAACGCTTTTGTTTTGCCCCTGAGCAAAATCATAATTAACTAAGTATACGCCTTCACACATTTATCGAGAGACGCGGATATATTTAAGCTATATATATACACACAATGGATTCATCAATTTTATTCAATACAAATAGAACTTTACAATGTGTTAAAGTGTTAACCTCCAGGCCGAAAATGTAGAAAGTGTAATTTCTGACAGTTATGGTAGAATAGATTCAGTTAAATTACAGAACAAACAAAGAAGAAATATATATATATATACTGCTACTACACGTACCAATATAATGTAATGTAATTTAACATTTATTAATCACCAATTTATTAAATTTTAATAAATTTATTTCTTTTAGAAAAAGTATTTTTATAAATGATAATAAATGAAGAAAAGAATAGATCAATTAATGTTTGATATACTGTTGAATAAATAAATAAATAAATAAATAAATTTTTGTTTTAATGATGGGATTTTTTATAAATAAATAAAATAAATACAAAAATATAAATATAATATATAAAAATAAATAAAGAAGAAAAAGAATAAAAAAGAAAATAAGAATAAAAAGTACTAAAAATAATAAAAAAACATTAGGTACATAAAAAGTTAATAAAAAATTAAATAAAAACTATCAATAAAAAATTTAAAATAAATAATTTTTCGTTTCACTGTTGAACTTTTTCAAAAATTAACAAAAAAAATAATGAAAAGTATAAATAAAACAATAAAAAATAAAGAAAAAGTATGAATAAATATAAAGTTTTGTTTTACTCTTGGGCTTTTTTCATAAATAAATAAATTCAAAATAAAAAAATAAATAAAGAAGAAGAAAAAAAAGAACAAGGGAAAAGAATCCAAAAAGTATAAAACATAATTTAAAAAATTAAAAAAGAGAAAAAGAATAAAAAGTAGAAAAAACAATAAATAAAATAGAATTGAAAAAGAAAAAAAAGGAATGAAAAGTACGAAATCAATAAGAAGCCAAAAATAAAAAAATTTAATTTAAAAATAAAAAACGACGAACAAAAATTGAAAAAGAGAAAAAAAGAATAAAATGTAGAAAAAACAATAAATGAGAAAAATTCATATAAAATTGGAAATAACGGAATAAATAAGTTTTTGTTTTACACTTGAATTTTTCCATAAATAAAAAAGTAAATAAAATAATAAAAAATAAGAAAAAGTACCTACCT
The DNA here is from genome assembly GCF_015476425.1 of Leptopilina heterotoma. Taxonomy (NCBI): domain Eukaryota; kingdom Metazoa; phylum Arthropoda; class Insecta; order Hymenoptera; family Figitidae; genus Leptopilina; species Leptopilina heterotoma. The sequence continues at coordinate 917,285 of NW_025111022.1, forward strand.
ATAAATAAATTTTTGTTTTACTGTTGGGCTTTTTTCATAAATAAATAAATTAAAAATAAAAAATAAACAAAAAAAAAAGAAAAGTAATAAAAAATGAGAAGAAAAAATAAAAAATACAAAAAAATAATAAAAAATTAATTAAAAAAACAAAAAAGAGAAAAGGAATAAGTGCAAAGAAATTAATAAATAAAAAGGAAAAAGAGTATGAAAACATAATAAAAAACAATAAATAAAAAATAGAAAACATAAGTAAAAAACGACGGAAAAAATTAAAAAAGAGAATAAAAAGTAGAAAAAACAATGAAAAACCAAAAGAATAGATAAGAAATAAATAAAATTAATTAATAAAAAAATAGAAAAAATTAAAAAAGAGGATAAAAAATACAAAAACAATGAAAAACAAAAAGAATAAATAAGAAATAAATAAAAATAATTAATAAAAAAATGAAAAAAAGTAAAAAACGACAAAAAAAATTAAAAACGAGAAAAATTAGAAATAACAATAAATAAGAATTAAGTAAAAAAAATGAATAAAAAAATTAAAAATAGAAATAAAAAAAGAAGTAAATAAAAAAAGCAAACAAACGAAAAAAATAAATAAATGAAATGATATTCATGAATATCAAGTTCAAATAAAAATAAAATGATATTTGTAATAATTATATTGCGTGATAGAATTCGTGCATTATTTCCTAAATTACAAAAGTTATTTCGAAACAATTTATTACCGCATTAAGAAATGGAATATACAGTCAAATTATGATCTATAAAAATCAAAGAATAGTTAATAAATTTTAATTACTTTCTAAACTAATTTAAATTAAAATAAATTTAATAGAAACCAATTTTTTCTCACCTGAAACATTTTATTTATACATACGAACGAGTAATAAAAATATATCTAAAATGATAATGATTATATTATGTAACCACAATTTGTAAGTATTTAATTTTTTTCTCCTATACATAATATTTTTTCAATCCTTCAATTTGCTTTTAATCACTAATTAATTATTCAATACCACAACAATTTTACGACATTTTTTTAAACATTGATTTTTTAAAACTTTTTATATAAAAAATACGTTAAGAAAAAAATACAGTATCTACCTACCTGTAATAGTGTTTCTAAATTTGTTTACCTTCAACAAAGTAGAAATAATTATTTTAGGACTAATCCAAGTTTTAAATTTGTTTTTTCAATTTTTTTTTTCGTTTGTTTGCACCAAGGTCTGTGTTTGTCTCGAAAAAATGCCTCAGATTTATCTGAAAATATTCCAAAAAGGGAAATTTTTAAACTCATCACATTAAAACTGTTAAATCTGAAAAAGATAGTCATCACAGGTATTATAAAAACTTGGAAGGGAACATTTTTGTGCACCTATAACGTAGACATTTAATCTGGTCGAGAAAAAGAAAGAGAGAGAGAGAGAAGGAGAGAAAAAGGGGGATTACGAAAAATTACTCTACTTACCAGAAAACATAAAGGAAAAGAGAAAAAAAAAAATAAAAATAATAAAATACCGTAAATATTTTGACAAAAATTGAACTTTTTAAATCGCTTCGAAAAATTCCTGTACTATTAAGAAAAGGTGGGAAAAAGTTCGAACAATGTAAAGAGAACGGTAATATGGTCAGGAAAAAGGGACGTTGGTCTGTGTCATAAAACGATAATGATGCTCCCTATACAGATCACTTAATCAGGTTTTTGGGTTTTACGGGGCAAACTTTTCTCAAATGCAAAGTTTCCACTCAGCACTAAAAGTATATCATAAAATGTCGGCACAAAAATGGTTTTATTATCATAGGTTTCCTTTTATAATAGGCAAAACGGGTGTACCCTCTTAAAAAAAAATAACAGAAAGAATTGGTACCGTTTTTAACTAAAAAGTAGAAGTTCTAAGCTTATCCATATTATAATCATAAACTAATAAATTTTTTTCGTTTTTTTTCTTTTTTTCCACAAAAAAAAAAAAAAAAATGTTTTTTTAGGTTCTTTTTCCTTTACGATATTTCGTCCCGTTCTAGTTTTTGCTTAAGAGTATTTTCGAGTTATTACTTTATTGCAGTAGTTTTTTTTTCCTCTAGACTATTTTATATGTGTATATATATGCCTCACCCCAATTCACCGTTATAAAAAATGCAAAAGAGGGAAAAAAACGAGCAAAAAAATTTTTATTTTTTTTTTGCTACATCAATATAGTGGATGACTTTTTTCCTGTACCGTTACAATTGTAATGACTCTAAAAAATTTCTTTAAAATGACCCCCTTAAATTACCTTAAAAAAATTCTTTTTTCTTCAATTTTCGACTTTTTAATTATTTAATTATTTAATTTTTTAAAAATAATAAATTATAATATTATTAAAAATGATTTTTTTTATTTAATTATTTAATTCGACTTTCAAAAACATTTTGGCGAATTGATTTTTTTTACTGAAAAAAAATTTATATTATAAATTAAAGAAAAAATTAATCAAAAAAATGGATTATCAAAAATTTATTTACTTGAATCAAATTAATTTTTATTTAAAAGCAATAAATTGTTTTTACACCAATAATTTTGGTATTTGCAACAAATAGCATATTTATTTTATACAAGGAAATATTTATTTGATACAAAGAAATATGTACTTTGATAATAGACAAAGAAATTTATTTGATTCAAATAAACGATTTGTCTAATATCAAAAAAATATTTGCTTTAATCAAAAAATTTTTATTTTAATCAATTAAATGGTATTTGCTTCTAATAATGAATTTCTTGATTCAAATACAATTTATTTGAAAATAGACAAACAATCGGTTATTTGAATCAAATAAATTTTTTTTAAATCTATTGTTATTATTTTATTATTATTACAGGTTTGCAACAAAAATTTAATTTTGATTTTCCCGGATTTCCAGATAAAATTTTGACTTTTTCCCTGACTCTAAAGAATATTCTGATTCACACTGAAAATTTATTATTAAGTAGATTCTCAAAGAAAAGTTCTATTAAATTTATTTACAAACTCTAATTGTAAAATTATTCGAAAACATTAATAGCTTAATTTTTTTAACTGTAACTTCTTCAAAACTATTTTCAAGAATTTTTAACTAATACCATTTTTTAAATCAATTATTTTTAATAATATTAGAAAAAGTTTTTTAAAAATTTTCAAACCTATTTGTTTACAATTCAATTTTACGAAATTTCGATTATTCCGAAATAAAAATTTCAAATAATTTCAAAAAAAAAAAATTTAATTAAACTTTTTCAAAAAAATTAATTCTACAGAATTATTAGTTAAAAGTATGAAGAATTCAGATTTTCAAAGATTTCAATTTAAAACCTTTTCAAAATTCAATTATTTCTAAAAATTCATGCCACAATGCTTTTAATATTGAATTATTATTTAAAATTTTAATTGAAAATTTATTTTTAAATCAATTTTTTTTTTAAATTTTACTAGAATTCAATTATTTAAATACAAAAATAAATAATTGATTGAATAATTAAAATGTTTCTCAAAATTGAATTCTTTCGACGAATTTTAATAAAATTTTCAAGAATAATTACATTTTTCGAAGAATTCGATTAAAATTGTATTAAAAATAATTGATATTCTGCAATGAGTTTTATTATTTATGAAAACAATTGAATCCTTAAAAAGAATTTTATTATTTATGAAAATAATTGAATCTCTGTAAAGAATTTTATTATTTATGAAAATAATTGAATTATTGAGAAGAAATTTATAGAAAAAATTTTAAATAATTGAATTCTTTTGGAAAATTGTTGAAAATAATTGAATTTTGGAGGAGAATTCTATTATTTATAAAAATTTATTAAAATTTTGACGAGAATTTTTATAAAATCTTTAAACATAATTGAATTATTGCGAAGAATTTTATCACTTTTGAAAATAATTGAATTCCTATGAAATTGTTATTGTTTATAAAAATAATTAAATGTTTGCTTAGAATTTTATTTAAATTTTTTTTGAAATAATTGAATTATTTTGGAAAATTGTTTAAAAATAGTAGATATTGAAAATCATTGAATTGAGGAAAATTTTGTAAAATAATTGAAATTTAACCAAGAATTTTATTAAAAGTTTTGAATATAATTGAATTTCGGAGAAGAATTTTATTATTATTTGATACGAATAAATATTTATGTAACAGCAAACACGTAGACATTTATTGGAATGAAATAAATTTTTTTCCATGTGTCAAATATTTTGGTAATTTTTCTTCTCTCCTTCTTTTTTTGGAAGAAAATGAAAATAATTATTCGAAAATAAATGCGTTATTGTGACGCATAAATTAGAAATTATATTCTTCGGGTGATAAATTACTGTAGTCTAATAAACCCACATGATGTACGTTCCTTAGATTTATGATTCAAGTTTTATCAGGTGTTTTTTTTTTTTTTTTTTTTTTTTTCTTTTTTGAGGAAAATGATTTGAACTTTTAAATGGGTTAAGTGGCGAGATTCATTGAGAGTTTATAATGTAATTCGGATGAATTGATGACTTTCTAAAAATGTGGAATTTCTTTTTTTTTCTAATTTTTCTTTCAATTGTCGACTTGAACTGTCTTTCAGTGAAGAATTGTCTTATTTTCACCTCGACATAAGAGGTGCGGCTGAGATGATGCGGTTCTTCGAAAACTTTAAGGAAGACACGCATGGCCTGGTAATTGCGTTCTATGCACTGAAAAGAGATTGCGCTAATCCTTTGACCTTTTCTCTCAACTTTGTTGCTGACTCGAACTGAACATTTTTCCATTCTTCGATATATAGATATACATACAACTTGAGAGAGCAGAAGGGAATCACCATTTCCCCCTTTCTTCTCCCCCTCCGAAACGCCGATTTCAAACTTACTTTCCTTCGCCTTCTCAAAGATGGCTCTAGGTGTTTTATCTTCTCTTTTGTTTTCTTCATCCCCTTAATTTAACGAAAAAATTTCACCGAATTATATCAATCGATGCTAAACTTTTAGTACCAGGGTGGAAATTTGATAAAAAAAAATTAAATTCCTATTTTATAGTGAAAAAAGTAAGAAAGTGTCTTTTTTACCTCACTCTACTCTAATTTATTTATATTCCAGTCCTGAAAATAAAATTAATCTTAATTTAGAGTTAAACTTGTGTAAAAATAAAATATTTTTATAATCTGATTTTGATCTAGTTGCAACTAGAAAGAACTATAATTTTATATCATTCAATTATATTAAATAATAATATGAATGAAGATCGTTTGAATTTAAAAATTAATTTTTTAACAATAATAAATTTTTAAAATATTTTAATTTTACAAAATAAAAAAATTTTAAATAATTTCCAAAACGAAGCAAAACATTTTTCACATTTAAAAGTATTATTTTAAATGTGAAAGTAATTAATTAAACCAGTTAAATATTTAAAGAATTAACTAATATAATAATTTGAATGTTCCTTTATTCTTTCATTCATTCACTTTTTCTGTCCCTCACACTCTCAAGTTTTCTTTTGTTTATACTTTTGTTTTTTGTTATCTTTAGATAGATTGTATATTATATTATTGTTATAGTTATTTTCATTTTCTAATTAATTCAAAATTGTAATGAAAAATAGAAATCATCAGAATTTTTTTCACTTCTTTTCATTAAAAGACTAAAATTAAGTTAAATATTATGTTTTGTCAAAATAAAATTATGCAGATTTTTGTTCTTTACTTCTAAACAAAATTAGAAAATTGCTAAACAACTGTGATTAAGAAATAGAAAATTTATTTATTTAACATTATTTTTGTTTATGAATCACAATTTTTTTAACAAAATTATTATTTTGTTTTAGAAAAAGAAGAAAAATATTTGCACAATTCCTATTTTTAATCTTTTTTTTTGGAACAGGATTTTCCACAGGAATTAAAACATTCAAAAATTTCAAATTCAAACCTTTTTTTAAATTTAACAACTTATAAAAGAATTGTTATAAAACATGAAGATATCGATTGCTCCGAGTCGAAGACTCGGAGTGAGCGATTTCTTCATGTTTTCTAATAATTAAAGATGACCGAGAGATAAAATCATTATTTTATATTATAAAAATATTGTTACTGTAACTTCATCAAAATTATTTTCATAATTTTAATTCAATTATTATTTTCTAAAATTTAAGATTATTGTTTATGAAAATAATTGAATTCCTGTGAAATTTTTATTATTTATGAAAAGAATTAAATGTTTGCATACAATTTTATTAAAATGTTTTTTAAATAGGTAAATGAATTTTTTTTCGGGATTTTTACGAGAATTTTTTTAAAATTTTAAACACAATTGAATTTTATAGGAAAAATTTTCTTTTTTTTAAAAAAATAATTGAATTTCTGCAATTATTTGTAATTTCTCCAAAATTGAATTTTTTTAGTGTTTTCAACAAAAATTTAAATTAGAAAATTTTTAAATTCTACTATTTTTAAAATTGCTAATTTTATTTTAAAAAAAGACAGGGGTCGTCTATGTTATTTCATTTTCTACTTTGACTTTCATTTTCACTTTCATTTCAAAAGATTTTTATTTTCACATTCATTTTTAATTTTATAATTTTCTTTTCACTTTTACTTTTATAGATTTTTAATTATATTTTCACTTTCACTTTGACAGTTTTTTTCACTCTCCATCAAAGTGAAACATGAAATTAAACATTTTTTAAGTGAAAAAATTTCATCTTAAGAAAGATGAAAGTGAAAATGAAAATAAAAGTAAAAAATTTATCAAAATTGCCACTGAAAATAAAAATCTGTTAAAATGAAAATAAAGGTGAAAAAAATTTATCAAAGTGAAAGTAAAAATAGAATTGATAATAAAAATCTTTAAAAGGCAAAATGAAGATGAAAGAAAATTGATCAAAGTGAGAGTAATAATAAAAGTGTATTTTATTGCAAAATTTTTGATAAATCGAAATATTGCGTAAAATTTAATTGAAAATAATAATTAAATCTTAGACGTATTTTAAATGAACTTTCCTTTTTTTTAAATAATTGAATTTTTAAAAAACTTTTTCAAAATTACTAAAAAGAATTTATTTAGAGAAGAATTTTAGTTAAAAATTTTAGAAATTAATTGCATTTTGTAAGAATAATAGTTGTAATTTATAGAAATAATTCAAAAGATTTGAAATTGTAATTTTTAGAAATTTTAAGTCTTGTGAAAAAATAAATAATAATAATAATTAATTAAAAGAAATTTATTAATTCAAAAAAGTTAATCCTTAGCTATATAAATAAATGTTTAATAAACGTCATTTCTATTTATTTATTTATTTCAGGACTATTATTATTATTATAAAATATTCTAAAATTACTTTCCGAAAGAAATTTTTTATTTCAACGTTTAAAATTTTAGGAAAATAATTATTCAAGGGGAGAAAAAGGGAACAAATTATGATTCTTTGAACAAATAAAAGTCCTTTTTATTACAAATTTGAAATTTTTTTTTACATGTAATTAAACTTTTGGACAATTTTTACCGAATAGTAAATAATATACATAATAAATTCATAAATACTTATAATTATAATATATCAATTAACAGAAGTTAACGACAATTATAATAATTAAAAATAATCAAATAAATGAAAATTATATTTGAATTCAATTCTATTAGAACTGTTGAATATATTTTGAATATATATTGTAATATTAGTCGAACATATAGAAATTTCCCCTATTCATGTATAGGGAACAATAAATTATATTGTTCGAACTAATGGAAAAAATGATTAATTTTACAAGGACCTTCAAAATCGTAATATATGTGGCACAACTATACACAATTATAAAGATTGAGTGCACAAATTGTTTCACAATTATTAAACAAAATTTTCAATCACGAAAGAATCAAAGATTACTAAATCAATGTTTTCAATAAAAGAAAGAAATTTTTCTTTTCGTGAAACAATAAAGTAGTAAATAAAATATTGTCAATATTTTCAATGATGATAAAACGATAAAAGGAGAGGAGATTTTAGACAATTTCGAAATGACCATGATTTGTTTACTTGTAAATGCGAGAGGCACCTGTCGCCTCTATTTTGAGGCCGAATGCAAAATCCTTGAAATTTTTAAGTATCGAAAAATATTTTTTTTTAATTTTCTAAATTTTTTATTTTATTATTCGTTTTTATTTTTTTATTTATTGTTCTATTCATTTTTATTTTTGTTTAAATTGTATTACGTAGCTCTTTCTTAATTTGGTTACAAAAAAAAAATTTTTTTTAAAATTATTTTTAATTTTATTATGCAGCTTTCTCTTAATTTGATTACAGAATTTTTTTTTCTCCCCTTAAATGAATTCCTTATTTCATTGAATAAAAAATTACAAAATAAAAATCAATACATATGATTGATTGGATTTTATATGCAAAAAAAAAGAAAGATGATTGTCTTTTTTTTCACGCAGATTACCCGCACGTATAAAGAAATCAACGATTGATTTGCAAATTGGCATTCGCGCATTTATAAAGAATTCAGAAGAATATCAATATATGCTAATATTCTCAATCTATGTATATATTTTCTTTTAATATTCTCGAGTCCGATATTATTGTTGGTTGATTTAGAAAATGCGGATCTCATAATATGGGAATCATTAGGTATATGTAGGGAAAGACAGACGGGAATTTTGCAATCATTGATCGGAAAGAAGATGCAATCGTGTTTTTCTCAAACTCATAAGAGACAACAACACCTCGTAAGTAATGTGCGTAACGGACTTGGAAAAACTGCTACATGTCAGTAGATCATTGAATGATTTGCAATCGACGGCCTAGAAAGGAAAACGAATTGCATCTCATCTATTTTACTATATTATTGATCCTTGACTGTTTCTGTGGCGCTGTTAATTTTCTGCTTCATCATCATTTCGAATGTACTTTTGAACCGGATTTATTGGCGGTTATAAAATTGTTTTCTCTTCTTTTTGTAATTTCAACGAAGGCGCACAAATTCGGAAGTCTTTTTTTTTCTTCTCCATTTTTTCTATTTTGCGCTAATCTTCGAATATAATCTTTTCCTTAGTCTTTCTGTCTTATTTTTGTTATCTTTTTTTTTGTTACATATCAAATTTTAACAATCATCAAATTGTATACAGTAAAAAATTTGTTCTCGAATGTTTACAAAAGTATTTGGTCTCTTTTTATCCGTTTGCATAATTTGTCATTTTTACTTGAAAAACAGATTTTAAAAGAAACTTTTACTATAGTTACACAGCTAAATTTTATGTTGGTTTTAAACAAAAAAATATTTAACTTTGAAATTTATTTTCCAAGTTTTTAATTTTCTACTGAAATTGTAGTGCAATATTAGTAGAATTAGTAGCAATTTTTCCTTATTTATAATTTTATATATTGCAAAAATTTGAGACAATTTAAGATTAACACTGAATAATATGAAAATCTATGTTACAATGTAAAATGATTACAATTTACTATTTTGATTCGCCATAGATTATTTTCCAAACTACAGATTATGACAAAAATTAATAAACTTCACATTTTATACATTTTGTATAATATACATTCAATTCATTTGTTAATGAATGAATAAATTTTTTGCATATTATACATCTAGACTGTTACATTTTTAGTTAATTCAACCATGACTGCACGGAGAAAAAGGAATTGTTACATCTACTAGTGGATTGTTAATATAGAACTAACAAATCTGATTTGTTGTTGCAACAATTCTTTTTGTTCTCTTAACAAATTAATTGTTATCCCTTTTTCTCCGTGTGTGTAATTCGTTTAACTATTTTTCATCTAGTTGGAAAATAATGATTGAAAAGTAGTGAAATCTACTAATTCAAGAATTTTTTGCTTACTTTTTCTAATTTTACAAATTATAACAAATTTGAAAATTTTATAAAAACGCTGATAATAATTAAAAATAAACTTACTACTTAAAGTCATCAGATAGAAAAAGTAGTTTCGCAAATACAGCTCAATCTGTTTAGATAAAATACTTGAAGTTCAAATTTTTAGGAATGATAAAAAAGAGTACACACGACACGTGGGAAACCACTTTCTCTGAGTAATTTATTCTGGATGCCCTTGAAGGAATACTTCATTTTTTGAAATTCTTAATTTTAAACAATATATGTTCAACAGATTGAAAAACAAAATTTTTTCTTACCAAAATATTCGGTTAAATCGACTAACGCAAAACTGGCGAATTTTCGACCAACTGATGATGCTTAGGATTTCGGCAATGAAAACGACGCTTGCAAGAGTGTATCCAAAAGCTAAAATTCTCCAAACCAGTGGAAGCAATTTTTCCTTTGATAATTCCTCTAGTGCAGGTGGGACATTATACTGGTTCAATGCATCATAGTCAAATAATTTGGATGTTAAGCCTGATTCTGATGCTTTCAGAATTATTTCGTTAAAGCTATCAATGTATGGTGAACTAAATCTTGACGTCCAAATCTGGAAGTAAGATGACAAAACTTCGGGAAGTACTTTCATGTTCATTTTCTGCGTTTTTTGTTGGAAAATTTTCAATAATTTTTCAGCTTCAGGTATCAAACAGGTCACATTCTCATGTTTAGACAAGAAGTCCAGGCAGTCAAAATCAGTCCATTGATCAGGATACACAATAGATTTTGTGCCTAATCTTTGGATTTCCAAGATGGGACTAATTAACAAATGCTTCTTCGTTACTGCATCTGTCATAGGTGTCAGATCAGAGCTAGCTAATTCTTTGAGTGTTGTTATTTCCGATTCTGGACGCCAACTAATGTCCAGAATTACTGAGTAAAAGTAGCTGGAGTAGGCAATGCAACTCACTAGCAGCACTCCCAGAATAATCCTTTCTGATAATACTTCAGGTTCGTTGACGCTGGACAATCCCATTACAATTTGACTGATATTAAACGTTTCCCATGTTCTTCGACTCAATTTCAGCACGATGGCTGTCATCCGAAGCAAGGCAATCGTACCGATGGTTACGCACATCATGGTAATTAATTCCTCAGACATTACTGTGATCTTACTTATTTTTGAATTTTTGGGAATTACAGCTTTCTTATTACCAATTCTTGTAACACGGTCTTTCATAAAGATAGCATAATTATCATCCTTAAGAAAGTATTGAACTGGTGTTACAGTCATTTCCAATCTGTAATGCTTAAAATATTTTTGAATATTGAATTTTCTTGAGATTTCCACAAAATGCATTTTGTAGTTGCAATTCATAACTTTGGAAAAAAGTTTGCAAAATCTTTTAGATATTGCAATCTCTAATTGAGTTAGTTTATCATTCTTAGGTCGAAGGTGCAGAAATTTTAGCGCATACCCATGTAGATTTCTCAGTTTGTTTGGAAACCATTCAGTGGCATTTGTTATTCTTTGAGCGGTATAGGTTCCTGCAAAACGATTCGTCTGATGCAAAATCGATTGATTCAATTTGTCGCCTGATAAGAATTCCTGGTTGTCGTTTAGTTGTGTCATTACAGCAATATCAAGAAATTCATTCGACCAGAAAGATTGAAGCAATTTCTTTATTGAAGAAGAATTGCTTTGTGGAAAAAGGTTGATCAAACATTTCGGATGTGGACGTCCTCTTGACAGATGATGCAGTTGATTACCTACAGTTGTTACTTGAATCCTATTCTCATTCAATTTTCCGCTGAGAAATAGAATAAACAATGTCGTTCTTCTGGGATTTTGTAGAGCCGACGAGTAGTTAGTCTCGATGAATTGATACCGAAAAGAAGACAAACTGATGCACAAGGTTGGAAAGTGCTTGCCAACTTCTCGTACGAGAGGATTTACTCTTGAACTTGAATAATTCATCATGTGATCGCCAACGACAAACATTACCTAATAAAGAAATAATAATATTTAATAAGCAGAATAAAAATATGTTTTAAATGATTGTTGTCAGAGCAAATGTATTAAAAATTTAGCTGATGTTGGCTAATGTAGGAAATTTATCTGATGCCTCAGCAAACATTTTCACTGTGGTTGCTTATTATGAGTGACTTAGCATAGGCAAACATCAGTTAGTGTTAGAGTTTTATTCATTTACATCTTTATAGATGAAGTATTGTGTTCATGAAATGATTACAGTTATAAAATTGTATCAACAATGTTAATGGCAATGGTTTTTTATAAACTAGTAAAAGACTTAAATTATTTTCTTCTTCTAAAATACCTGATACAATTTCGACTCTTTCTGCAGATAGTCTGCTAATCCTCTTAGGTAATTATTTTTAGGCAGATCTTTTAGATTGCCAGACTCAATAATAATTATTAAAAACAAACAGTACTTTAAGAACTTCATATCAAAAGTTAATAAAATTATAACTAGAAAGAAAGAGAATGTTCCGCCTTTACAATATCAAGGCACTTCTCTGAGTGAAAATTTACTGAAATTTTTTCTTTCTTATTTCTGTATTTTAGATCTAATTTCGTAGATGGTCGACTTGATTGTGAAACTACACTTTGTACAATATTTAAAGTATCGATCTATTCCTGTAATTATGTAATGTCCTTAACCTACAAGTGCTGGAGGTCGTTATAATATTCACCGAAATATTTATAATACAAAATATTGCAAATAAATTATAATTATAATAATATTTTCTTAAGTAGAAAATATGATAAATATGCTTTGTCTCAACTCGAGCATGTGAGAGTTAAAAGTAGCTTCAAATATAATAATCAAAATATCAATAAAAATATCATATTCTTTGAAAATAATAGAAAAAGATCTAATAAAAGAGAATACACACGATATGCTAATGTAACAGAAAAATAAAAAAAAAATGTAAATCTCTTTTTATAAATTTGTGTTTGAAAAAATTTGTTTACGCGTCAAAATATCAAAATCATCTTACAAAATATTTAAAAACTTGGTTAAGTTAAACTTAACCATTTTAATCTGCATACAGTAAAGCAGGGTCAAATTTTCTCAAAAAAATCAAAGTTGGTCATGGGTCTTTCAATTTTTGTGAAACTTGGTATAAAGGTAGTGTTTTATGACAAAAGATTTTAGGAAAAAAAGATTTTTAAAAATTTTCAAAATTGTGGATTTTACCGGGTATTAAACATAAAAACACATTTTTTTAAAAAAACGAGTAACTTTTATCCATTTAGTTAGATATTGTTTACATTTTAGGTAATAATAGTGGATTTATCGAACAATTTAAAGTGCAATAATAAAGAAAAAAAAATCCAAAATTTGCCCGGAAAAAAGTCAAAAAAAATTTTAATTTCATTTTTTCGGGCATAAGCACCCCTTCTATTTTTTGTAACTATAATATTTAGATTCGTTATCTTCTCCAAAACATATAGGTCACAATTTTTTTTCTTTATTATATAAAAGCTATAATTTTTTATAAAACTCACTGTTTATACTTATCCAAAATCTTCAACCCCTTCCCCCCTACAATTTTGTATAAAATTTCATAATTACTTAGTGGCTTTAAGTACTCATTCATAGCTCTAAATACTTTGAAAATATTAGCCCGATCTAACAACTTGCAATTTTGTCAATGGTACACTTGAGAAAAGCCCCTTATATATTACATACACATTTTGAGATTCAAAATTGTTTAAGAACAAGTTTATAATGGCAAAACTTAATTTTTAAAAATTCCTTTTTTACTAAAAATTAACAAAAAAATATTAGAATGCGAAAATCCACGCTTAAAAACGTGTGGTGCACATCTCAGGCGTGCATTTACGCGAGATCGATATCTGTGCACCTCGAGACAAAAAGTCGATATTTCGGTTAGTTTTAAAGTCTCCAGGGATTTTTTTTTGCAAAAAATTTTTGAGAAGATAACGAATCCAAATATTATAGTTACAAAAAATCGAAGGAGTGCTTATGCCCGAAAAAATGAAATTAAAATTTTTTTTGACTTTTTTTCCGGGCAAATTTTGGATTTTTTTTTCTTTATTATTGCACTTTAAATTGTTCGATAAATCAACTATTATTACCTAAAATATAAACAAAATCTAACTAAATGGATAAAAGTTATTCGCTAAAACAATGTGTTTTAATGTCTAATACCCGGTAAAATCCACAATTTTGAAAATTTTTAATAATCTTTTTTTCCTAAAATCTTTTGTCATAAAACACTACCTTTATACCAAGTTTCACAAAAATTGAAAGACCCATGACCAACTTTGATTTTTTTGAGAAAATTTGACCCTGCAATGATTTTTGCAAAAAATCGAAAATTTTAAAATCACAAATAAAACTGCCAGTACTATAGATTGGCGGTGATTCTAGTTTCACATACTTATAGAAGATTAAAATTATTTATTGATTCTAAATTACCTGATACAATTTCGACTCTTTCTGCAGATAGTTTGTGAATCTACTTAGGTAATCATTTTTAGACGGATCTGTTAGTTTAACAGTTCCAATAATTATCAAAAACAAACTGTACTTTAAGAACTTCATATTAGAAGTTATTAAACGTTGTGACGTATGAATTTAACTAATTTTATTTTAAGTTAAAAGTTTCTGCTTTACGTCAGGCAAAATCCGACGCTTTCAACAAAAAAATAATAATTTGAAATTTAAGTTAATAAATTTCGCCGTCAGGCGCCAATTAATTTTAAAGCTAAATTAATAAACTTTTACTCGGCTCGACTAACAACAAATTTAACTCCTCTGAGTTTACTCTCTCACTCAGAGGGAATTCTGCTCGAATGATTGGCAAGCAGAAAATGCCAACGACGAGACACGACTGGCACAATATCGGCAAAACGACTCACCCACGGTGATGACTCCCTTTTCGGCTTCCTGGTTTCCCTCCTTTCTCTCGGCTTTTCGGCGTTGTTTTCTCGAAGGATGTTCGGCTTAATCCAAAGGGAAAAAAGGGAGGTTGACACAAAAGAAAAACTATTATTTCACTCTCAATTTACAAGTCTCACACTATGAATTTTATTACTCCTTTTACTCGAAGTATACTACTCCACTCTACACTAAGTTCGACACACTCAATTGTTATTTCACTACAGGAAAACGATTTTATTCACTCGGTGAAAACTTCGACAGTATTGCACGGCGGAAATCAAAATCATTATGGCGGCGAAAGTATTAGACACCTGTTGTCTCGGCATTTCTCCGCACATGGTTCATCTTCTTCTTCTCGTTCTCCGAAAATAGTACTGGCCCCGCCATCTATCACTTTCTCCGGTAGCCAGCCGCGCGACCCACTTTCGTTACTTCTAGTAGGTCAGCCGGCGATACTGGCTTTCTCTAATTACCATGATAACTGGGCCTGTTGATTCGGGGCTTTTTCCGACGGATGGCGTGACGATTCAGAATTTTCGGCAATTAAATGACAAGATCGAAAATTCACTTCGTCACAATCCCCTCCCCATGACCGGTACTATTTTATATAGGACTGTCATCATCTGATGATCCTGAAAACTGGCTTTTCTAGTTTGTTCGGCTCTTCTCTTTTCTTATTCGGCTCTCCTCCTCTCTCGTTCGGCTCTACTCCTTTCTCATTCGGCTCTCCTCCTTTCTCGTTCGGCTCTTCTCCTTTCTCGTTCGGCTCTCCTCTTTTCTCGTTCGGCTCTCCTCCTTTCTCGTTCGGCTCTATTTCTTTCTTGTTCGGCTCTCCTCCTTTCTCGTTCGGCTCTATTTCTTTCTCGTTCGGCTCTCCTCCTTTCTCGTTCGGCTCTATTTGCTTTCCTATTCTTTCTTTTTCTTTGCCTTCCTCTCCTCCAACAATTGTCTAATGGCCAAGTCGACCGTTGACGCTGGGAGACCGGCTAGAGCCTTTGTGATGGCCATGATTTTCTCCACTAGGTCCTCGTCTTCCTTTTCTTCCACACTCGTTGACTGAGACTTTGGGCCTTCTGGTTCATTGCCCTCCTTTGGCTCTAACAGTCCCTTTTCCTCCATTACTGGTTCTTGGGTGTCTCCTTCCACCAGTTTGTCATCCTCGTTCGGCATGTTGGCCTCGTTTGTTGACTCGATGTCTTCTCCTTCTGGCTCATCGGTCCCAATATCCTCTACATCTTCTTCCACGTAATAGGGGATACCCTTAAAACGGCAGTATGCTTCCGCGCATCTTGGGCAGTCCGTCATTTCGGTGTTTCGACGTCCACAGTTTCGGCAATAGATATGAAGAATAGGGTATTTGCAATCCGCCGCCCTATGTCCTCGCCTCCAGCAGTTAAAGCAACAATAGGGGGGTGGGTCTAAACCTTCGATTGTTGGGATCTCCTTCAGACCACTAAAGATGACCCCGTTTTTCCTCGGTTTCCAACCACTGGTGTCTTCTTGACTATTTTCTCCACGTCTTTCTCTTCTGGGCTCCTTGCGCCTTGCGCCGGTCTCCTCGACGCGCCTGACCGGTGGTCCAGGATGGGGCGAGTGTGATCGTTGTGCCCTCTGCACAGGCTCCCCACTCTCCATGTCTTCCTTTCGGAGCACCGGGCGCTTTCGTTCTTCAATGGCTCTTCGTTGACTGGCCCGCATTCTTTCCAACGACACAGACGTTAGTGGCTCTTGGAGACGTAGGAAACGGTCTAATTCAAACTCAGCCAACCGGCTCTCATACTCCTCGTTGCTTTCACCTGGTCGTCTATCGGCTGGCCAGCGATAAGGCACCACTATCTCTGCGCCATCTGGTCTACACCCTTTTATTGGTTTCTCAGTGGCTTTTTCTAGGGCGCTCAAATCGGCCCAGTCACTCGACATGGTTATTGGTTCGAGTAGGCCTCCTACTGCTCCTTCTTCGCTTTCTGCTTCGGCTCTCCTCGGTCTAATTTCCTCTCTCGGCTCACCCTCTTCCACGATTTGTTGTGCCCTTAGTGGTTCTTGATTTCCCTCCTCAGTAATTGGGAACGACAAGTATGAGGGTCTTTCCAATTGATGTCCTTCGATGGCAAATTCGGGGAAAGGGCGGTGTTTGGATTGAGGACGTCCTCGTCTCTCCATCCTGGCGCTTTCCTTTCCCAGTTCCTCCAATTTTCGACCACCTCTTTCTCTGGAACGACGGCTTCCTTGCGGCATATATGGCATGACTCTCCTCTCTTTCTCTCTTTCGGCACGACCTTTCCACTTTCGGCTCTCCTTTCGATCTAAAAACGAATTTAATTATGCAAAAGGGGACATACTATTTTCCACATTTTAGACAGGTAAGTAAGGTTTCAGGTCTGTTATGTGGACTTTAGGTACTCGGCGGCTCTGTTCATCTCGTAAGATGAAAACAGTTGGCGATAGGACCTCAATGATCTCATATGGACCTTCGTATTTCGGCGCTAATTTGGTCGCGAACTTTTGTGCCCCACTGGACAATTTATGGCTTTTTCGCAACACTAAGTCTCCTACTTTGAAAGTTACTTCTCTCCTACCTTTGTCGTAATACTTGGTTTGTCTCGCCCGTTCTTTATCAATATGTCTGGCTACCATGTCCCTTAACGCGTCTAATCTCTTAATTCGGTCTACCCAGTTCTCCGGCTCTATCCTAACTACTTCTCTCCTTTTCTCTATTTCTCTTCGCAGGCTCTTTACTGGTTTCGGGTGCCTTCCATAGTTCAGGAACGCTGGAGATGTTTTCGTTGCCGCTTGGGTGGCTGTGTTCACGGCGTGGCGGAACTCGTGCACATGAAGATCCCAGTTCCTATGATCAGTACCAATGAAAGTGGAGATCATTGTTTTAAGGGTCCTGTTGCTTCTTTCGACTGGGTTGGCTTGTGGATGGTAAGGAGGGGTCGTAATGTGTTTGACTCCATATTCCTCAAGGGTGGACTTTAGAAATTTGTTGTCAAACTCCTTACCGTTGTCAGTCAGTAAGTACTCTGGCGTTTCCCATCTGAATAGGACCAACTCTTCGAGTGCTTTGGCTACCGACTTCCCATCAGCTGACCTCAGTGGCTTCACCTCAATCCACCTCGAGAACAAGTCCTGGAACACCACCAAGTACTTGCACTGGCTCTTACTCGGTGGAAACTCCATCGTATCGGCAGCTACTACGGCCCACGGTCTCTCGACGATCCTCTGGCCCATCAGTCCGACTGGTCCAGTTTGAGATACTTTATGCAGTTGACACTGGAGGCAATGCGTCACATAGTGGTGTATATCGTTCCATATGCCTGGCCAATAGTATTCTCGTGCTATCCGATCGTAAGTTTTCTCAATCCCTAAGTGTCCGGCTGATGCTTGGGCGTGGCCATCTTCCATCACTCGGGCTCTGTACTCTTTTGGCACCACCAGTTTCCAGCCATCCTCATCTCCGTTTATCGGCAGTAAAAGTGGGTCACTTCTGTGACGATATAGGTTCTCGTTCTCAACGATCCACCCTGGGAACCTCTGAGGGTGTTGGTTCACCAGCTCTCGGCGTTTGAGGTACCACTGATCCTCAATGGATTCAAACGCGGCTATTGACTCTTCTTCTTCCTCCTGTAACCTGGACAATGCATCTGGGACATGATGTTGTGCACCTCTTCTGTGAACTATGTCGAAGTCCCACTGTTGCATTTCTAGGGCCCATCTGGCTAATCGGCCTGTAGGATCTTTCAAGTTCCTGAGCCATTTTAGGGCACTGTGGTCCGTGATCACATGGAATTTGTACCCCTCGATGTACGGCCTGAACTTTTTGATCGACCACAGTAATGACAGACACTCCTTTTCTGTCACACTATAGTTTTTCTCTGGCTCCGTTAAGACTCGGCTGATGTAGACTATCGGATGCTCTCCGTCTTCAAACTCTTGCGTTAGTACGGCTCCAATGGCATAGTTGCTGGCGTCACACTGAATTGTGAACTTCTTCGTGAAGTCAGGTCGGGCTAAGACTGGCGCAGATGTCAGCTTCTGTTTGAGCTGTTCAAAAGCTTCTTGTTGCTCTTCCTCCCACTCCCACGTTCGGCCTTTGTGTAGCAACTTCAGCAATGGTATTTTAATTTCGCTGTCGTTTGGAATAAAACGGGAATACCACCCGACCATGCCTAAGAAACGTCTGAGTTGTCTTACGTTCTTCGGCTCTGGATAGTTTCTCACCGGCTCTGTTTTATTCGGATCTGGCCTCAGACCCTCTCTGTCCAATAAGTAACCCAGATAAGTTACTTCGGAACACCCGAACTCACACTTATCTGGGTTCACTATTAACTTCGCTTTGTTCAACTCCTTGAGGACGAACTCTAACCACTTAGCATGTTCTTCAAAAGTGTCTGTGACTACTATGATGTCGTCCAGGTACCCAAAGATATGCGGTTCTACTTTCGGCCCAAGCAATGCGTCGATTAGACGTTGGAACGTCATCGGCGCGTTCATAAGTCCAAATGGCATTCGGCGAAACTGCCATAGTCCTGACCCAGGTATGGCGAAAGCAGTGTATTTCTTGCTCTCTTCGGCCATTGGTATTTGGTGATATGCCAGTTTGAGATCTACCTTCGACAAATATCTGGCTTTTCGGAGCTTGTCTAAAATATAATCAATGGATGGCAATGGATACCCATCTTTGATTGTAACTTTGTTGACATCTCTATAGTCGTTGCACTGTCGAAAATCGTTCTCTCCTCTTCTCGTGATTACTGGCGCACTTCTCCAACGGCTGGCTGATGGCTCAATGATCCCAAGCTTGTACAACTTTGCGGCATTACCTTGGGCCCAAGTCAACATGGCTGGCGACATCCGTCTTATTCCATGTTGTACTGGCGTTTCGTCCGTAACACGTATATGATGTTCCGTCAGGTCTGTCATTCCGTGTTCTTCCGATTCTGGCAACACCCACTTGTCTACAATGGCCTGGATGATGCTCTTCTGCTCGTCGTCGAGCGCAGAAATACCGGCACATTCGGCGAATATTAAATTTTCGTTCCCGTCTTTTTCTTTCGGCCCAAACTCGTGCCATTCTCCATTGAATACTCTCCATACTCCTTCTTTCAGCTTCACTTCCATGTCCCAGGCCTTACAGAAGTCGATGCCCAAGATGATGTCTTGTGTCAAAGTCTTCATGACTTTTACTGCGAATTTCTGGGCAAATCCGTCGACTACGATGTTAAGGTCCAGAAGTCCGGCTGTTTCGGTGATACCTCCTGTTGCACTCCTCACAACTGTACCACACGGCTGAATTCGGCTTTTGAAAGGCTCTGCTACTCTGGTGGTGATTACTGAAATCATAGCACCAGGATCGAAAAGTGCCTCGTAATGATGGTCGCCGATAGACATGTCGAAGAAGTATCTATTCTCCGTCCTAGATCCGTCGATGTCCTCCTCATTACTTAGGTTCGGGTCAGCTGTGACTCTCACAGCCTCTCCCCTCCCCTGGACTATAGGTACCGGGATCTCATCCGTACCTTTTGTCCCACACTCTTTGGCCATCTTCTCTGCTTCGTTTCGGTGGAGTGAGCTCTCCTCACTTGATCGCTCTTGTTTAAATTCTGGCACGAATTTGAACGCGTTGTCCTCTGTCAAATCGTCCCTACCTATGACTGGCTCTAACTTTTTCTTAACTTTCATTTCTATTTCTAATTCTACTTCTCTCTCAGTTTTTACCCAACTACAACTGGGCGTAAATCTATCTCTATACTCGCTATTTATCTCTACTCTACATGGCTCAACTATCTCGGCTCTCCTTTCTACTACACACGGCTCCCGTAATTCGGCTCTTGTCTTTACGACACTCGGCTCACGAAATTCGGCTCTACACTCTACTATACTCGGCTCACGTAATTCGGCTTTACACTCTACTATATTCGGCTCACGTAATTCGGCTTTACACTCTACTATATTCGGCTCACGTAATTCGGCTTTACACTCTACTATATTCGGCTCACGTAATTCGGCTTTACATCCCTCAACAGTATTATTTACTGTCCTGTTGGGTTTGAGGGGGGTACAGGACTGCTCTGTGCCCCCCACACACCGTTTCCCAAAGCGGCTCTGACTGACACACAATTTGGACAATTTAGGAAATTGCATCCTGGCCTCTTACATACCAAACACGCTTCTGTTTGGGCTGGCTTCAGAGGGCATTGATTTGAATAATGCCCTTGTTGCTGGCAAGAAAAACAAGTTCTCTGAGGGCAATCTCTGGCTCGATGTCCTGTAGTTTGACAGTGAAAACATGCCCCAACGAATTCTTTAGGGGTATTTGGGGTTTGTGTACCATTTTGCCCCGGTTTGGGTCCTTTAGGGCCATTTGGCCTGGGGTAATTTGGTTTCATTTCAGGCGGAAACATCCCTGGGTAAATCATTGGGTAGGCAAATTGCATTGGCATTTGCATTGCTTGGGGTGGCGTAGTACTGGCAACTTGGCCCTGGGCCATTGCTGGCTTCTGGCTTGGTGTTGCTGGACTAATGGCTTCGACGTTCTCTTCTTCTGGTTTACTGTTTTCTTTCTTACTTTTCTTACTCTTCTTCTTCTTTTTCTTCGGCTTCTCGGCTTTAGTGGAGTGATCGCTTTCACTCGACTCAGGCTCTTTCTCCAAAGCGGCCACTTTTTCGCTCTTTACGTGTTTGTGACCATTCTTCTTTTCTTTTACGGCCGCTGACGGAAAACGCATCTTTTCCTTAGGTGGGGGCGGGGCGTATCTTTCGTCCAAGTCCTTTGCCTTCTCGTAGTTCCTTAGGATCTTCTCCATCTGGCTCAATGACTCGAACTGCAGTCTCTCCAGTTGGCGTCTGTAGGCTGGAGTCAGGCCTTTGTAAGCCACCTTGATTTGTTGTTTCTGGCTCAAAGGTCGTTTCATATGACCTAATATTAGTCGGAGACTCGTCAGGTATGGGGAAATTTTCTCTCCCTTGCCCTGAGTCCTGGCTCTTAATTCGTCTATGACATCATCATCGTCGACCACAACCAAATACTCATTTTTAAAGGCTCTTTGGAATGACTTCCAAGAACTTATTTCACGGCGCAGTGACCTGAACCAACTACTGGCGGATTTCTGTAGGATTATCGGCAGTACTTGTAAGATCTCTTGATCTGAGAAACCTGAGTTGGCTCTACAGTCTTCCAGTCTCTCCAGAAATTCTTCGGCATCGTCTTCATCTCCAAAGAATTTTAGGTCCCAGTCCTTAAGGGTTTTGATCACTTTTGACCTCCGGCCGGGCTTAATTTTTTCGCTTCCTCCCCCACTACTTAGGCGTTGACTCAAATCACTCTCAGAATCGGACTCACTCGTAGAGTCATCTAAGATTGATCTTCGGCTCTCCTTTGCGGCTTTCTTCGGCTTTCGTGTTTTTCTCTCTTTTCGTTCGCTTTTTATACTCACTCGGTTTTCGCTTCTACTCTCGCAACTACACTTTTCACTTCCACGGTTCTCCTCGCTATCATCATACTCGATTCGTCTCTCTACCTTGTCTCTTTTACCCCTTCTACTACTCGCGCTATCATTATTTTCAAATTCCGTGATCGGCTCTCCATTTTTCGGCACTCTACGATGAGTGACATCAACGTCACTCACACTATTTCGGCTAGAATGGCTTCTCGGGGCGGGTGTGGGCCTCACTCTATCATTAGTATGATGTGAGTGTGAGGTCTCGGCTAGGAGGGAATTTCTTTGAGGGGACACTAGTCTCGATTGCTGGTGGTGAATCAGATGGTGCCCCTCTGCAACCTCAGCCCTACATTGGCTTTGTCGTAGCTCCCACCCCCCTCCCGAATACTGACGGTCCAATTTCTCAGCGTACTCCATGATTTTTTTTATTTCGGGTGACAAACCCAAACGCGCGACTGAATCTCGAAGGCTCTGGACATTCGGAGCCATTGTGGCTGAGGTGATGGTGTGCGGCGATGTCATGACAGTGCTCGTTGTCATACTTAATTGAGCACTGGTAGTGGTGGGAGAAACTGTCGTCATACTGGCGGTTGTCATGACTGGGGTTGGGGGTGTAAAATTTGGGGCGGATGCTACGCTGGTCGGACTGTGCCTACTGTACGATGCTCTGTCCCTTGTTTTACTTTCCCCACTTCCTATGTTTTTCTTGGCACTAATACGCTCTATGACTTGACTTGCCCCGCTGTCTGAATCTTCGTCATCTGCCGATGACATCTGGCCACCCCGACGATAATTCACAAATGGAAATTTTTCCATTTCTGGCTCCGGAAACGCTTCCAACAAAAAGATTTTGTCGGAATTTCCTAAGTCATACCGATCGCAAAATGGCACGTCGCTACCGTCGTTTAGTGCTAATCTCATTTCCGCTCGTAGTAGCCTCTCCTTCAAAACTTGTGGCGAACCACTGATACACAGTTGGTGTCTCAGTAAGTTCGTCACTATCTGGCCAACTTGCATGATTTTAATTTTTTCCCATGCTCGGCTTACGCACGGTACTTCAATTAATTCACTCATGCGTCTTTTGTAGTCCTGCATATCATCAATTGCCTTTGCCATTTTAAAAAAAATATTTTTAAAGAAAAATTTTCTAAGTAAAGAAAATTTTTTTTTTTTTCGGGGGGGTGCACGATTTGTATATACGGCACTGTGCTGTCTTAAAGCAAGGACGTGACTACTCAACGAGGGCCCCCTTTTGAAATTTTTAATTTTCTGGCGGACTGGTGGCTCGACTCTCCCTCTGTCTCTTCTTCTCGTTCTCTCTCTCTCTTTCTCTGTGTAGCCGCTATTACTACTACTACTGGGCCACTTTTTCCTGGCGCGCGCAAACTTTCTCTCGGCTGTCGAAATTTTTAAATCTCCCGGCGCGTCGTTTCTCTCGACCGTCCGGCGCACTATTTGCAGTCACGTGACTAATTCGAATTTTATTTCCGGTCTAACATGTGCTCGGCATAAATTTTTTTGGGGAAAATTTTGATTTTGCACGAGTTTGTTGGGAATTTTACTCGGATTTTTCTCACAGAACTGGCTTTCGACAAAAAAAAATTTTTAAATTGCTGAATTCAATTTTTATCACGGCAGGAAATTTTTACAGTCTTAAAAGAAAAGAAATTTTCAAATTAAATGGCAAAGGCACTCTACAATTTTATTTTACGCAGTTTTCGACAATAATTTACTCATAATTTATGAATAAATAAATTTCGGCATTGGCAAAATAAATCGGCAAACAATTCGGCAACTTAATTTTTGAATTTTCTTGGCAAAAAAAAATATATTTGGCTCAAAAAAAATATATAAAATTCAAAAATTTCGGCTTTTGGCTATTGAATTCTGAACTTTCGGCTTTTGACAAGAACTTGTCGGCTTTGGCAATTTTAATGTTCAGAATTCTGGCAAAAATTTGGTACAACACAATGTCAAATTTATGTTTATAGTCGTGTCTCGGTTCGAGCCTGGCCCCACGTTGGGCGCCAAATTTTGTGACGTATGAATTTAACTAATTTTATTTTAAGTTAAAAGTTTCTGCTTTACGTCAGGCAAAATCCGACGCTTTCAACAAAAAAATAATAATTTGAAATTTAAGTTAATAAATTTCGCCGTCAGGCGCCAATTAATTTTAAAGCTAAATTAATAAACTTTTACTCGGCTCGACTAACAACAAATTTAACTCCTCTGAGTTTACTCTCTCACTCAGAGGGAATTCTGCTCGAATGATTGGCAAGCAGAAAATGCCAACGACGAGACACGACTGGCACAATATCGGCAAAACGACTCACCCACGGTGATGACTCCCTTTTCGGCTTCCTGGTTTCCCTCCTTTCTCTCGGCTTTTCGGCGTTGTTTTCTCGAAGGATGTTCGGCTTAATCCAAAGGGAAAAAAGGGAGGTTGACACAAAAGAAAAACTATTATTTCACTCTCAATTTACAAGTCTCACACTATGAATTTTATTACTCCTTTTACTCGAAGTATACTACTCCACTCTACACTAAGTTCGACACACTCAATTGTTATTTCACTACAGGAAAACGATTTTATTCACTCGGTGAAAACTTCGACAGTATTGCACGGCGGAAATCAAAATCATTATGGCGGCGAAAGTATTAGACACCTGTTGTCTCGGCATTTCTCCGCACATGGTTCATCTTCTTCTTCTCGTTCTCCGAAAATAGTACTGGCCCCGCCATCTATCACTTTCTCCGGTAGCCAGCCGCGCGACCCACTTTCGTTACTTCTAGTAGGTCAGCCGGCGATACTGGCTTTCTCTAATTACCATGATAACTGGGCCTGTTGATTCGGGGCTTTTTCCGACGGATGGCGTGACGATTCAGAATTTTCGGCAATTAAATGACAAGATCGAAAATTCACTTCGTCACAACGTTATAGAAATTTTAACTTTAAGTCTGCAAGAAGAGAAGTTCGTTGTGTCCTCCCAGTTTGCAGTACTAAAGCAAACTACACATTCTTGAGTGGAAATTTACTTGACTTTTGCTATATTTCTTTTGAAAACTATTTTTGTATGTCACCCCTTAATTTTCTTCATTTTCCCTAGATATTATCATTTTAACAGAGAAAATACGTTTTGTATAACGTTTAGTATATTGATTTACTCCTGTGAGTCTCCTATGTCCTTAGAAATATTGAACCAGAAATTATGCTTCATGCGTTACATAAATAATTTCTCAAGTTTTTAGAATCCTTATGCTTTGGCGAATTTTTTTGGTATTGTACTACTTTCAAAGTATCAATTTAAAACAAATAAATGTTGATATTTACTAAACTTTTTCACAGTTTGTTTCCTGGAATCGTGCAATTTAATTTCTAATTGTATATTATATCAAACTTTATATGATAATTATTAAAAATATGATTAAAAATTAAAAAATTATTTAACAATAATTTTGAAAGAATACTGACTATTGTTTAATGTATTAATAATTTATAAAATTGTTAGATAACAAGAATGAATAAGAACTACTAATTTATAGTACCAATCTTAGAGTAAAAAATATCTACTATAATTGAAAGAGTGAAACTTTATTATTTCAATTAATAGCTCACAGTTTTTCTAAGAATATATTATTCCTGTAATTATTCAATGTCCTTAACCTACACGTATCTGAAGTTCAATTTTCGATTTGCTCAACAACATTCCCTTTAAGGAATGCTTTATTTCTTTGAGATTCTAAATTTCAAATAATGGTAATAAATTCTGCAGCTTAATAATTAAAATTTTTTCTTACCAAAATATACTGTTCAACCGACTGATGCAAAACTACCAAATTTTCGACCAACTGATGTTGCCTAGGATTTCAGCAATAAAAACGATGCTTGCAATCTCTGTATTTATTTTAGCTCTGTATCCCAGAGCTAAAATTCCCAAAATCAGTGGAAGCAATTTCTCCTTTGATAATTCCTCCAGTGAAGATGGAACATTATACTGGTTCGGTACGTCATAGCCAAATAATTTGGATGTTAAGCCTGATTCTAATGCTTGCAGAATTATTTCGTCAAAACGATCAGTGTATGGCAAATTAAATCTTGTCGTCCAAAGCTGCAAGTAAGATGACAAAACTTGCGGAAGTACTTTCATGTTAATTTTTTGTCGTACCAATTGGAAATCCTTTACTAGTTTCTCAGCATCAGGTATCATACAGGTCACATTTTCATACTTAGATAAGAAATCCAGGTAGTCAAAATAATTCCAGTGATCAGGATGCACAGCTGACTTTTTGCCTAATTTTTTAATTACAGATAGAGGACTCTTCAAAAATACCAGCTTTGTTGATGGAGTTGTCAAAGGTGTCAGATCAGAGCTAACCAATTCTTTGAGTGTTGCTATTTCCGATTGTGGACGCCAACTGATGTCCAGAATCACTGAGTAAAAGTAGCTGGAGTAAGCAATGCAACTCACTAGCAGCACTCCAAGAATAATCCTTTCTGATAATACTTTAGGTTCGTTGACGTTGGACAATCCCATTACAATTAATTATAACTACTAATTTAGTTATACAAAACTACCAATTTTCTTGTAAAATATATCATCCAAATGGAAACGTCCACGTCGTTTCCGCGGTATATCTGTTTATAAAATCTAAGGTGTTGTTGTTTTTTAATAAACTATCTTTAACGAATTCAATGTTTTTGAGTGGAATTTATTGTGTAAAATTTTTATAGCTCTATCGATTAGATTGTATACTATTATGTCAATTTTTAGGTTGAAAGGGTGTTTGGAGTTGTTGTTAATAGTGCGTCCAGAGAATGTATTATAGGCTTTTTACACCAATCAGTTATGAACTTGTTTTTGTCATTAATTATAAGAACGTCTAAAAAGTTAATACTTCTTTTGAATTTCAAAGGTGAATTGTAGTTATTCATTATTGAAAGTCTCAATCGTTCTTCTAAATTTGTTCGTTGGTATGCACGTGATTATATCATCCACATATCTAAAGAAGAAAATCGGTTTAAGTGATAATTTTGTTATACAAGAGGTTTCAAGGTCGCACATGACAATATCTGCGAATGGTCCAGAAATTGATGAATAGTGTGCCCGAGGTAGCGTATATTTGTTTATAAAACTTGTCATTAGATTTAAAAAAAGTGTTGCCAAAATAAAATTGGCAAGATTCAAGTAAGTCATCTAATGGAATATTGATATGTTGAGATATTCAATTTTTATTTCCATTGATTCGGAGTGATGGCTCATTTTAACATTCAGATGTAGAAAGCAGCAAAGCTTAATAAATATTATTTTTTCCCCCTGCATTGTTATCGAAGAAGTAATGTTTCAAAAACTTCGCCGGTAAACTTCCTATATATAAATGCTAAAACAATTGATTTGCGAAATAGGCTTTCGCGATTTTATGAATCATCGCTTAGAAATATAGAGGTCTTCATTTGTGAAGAAGGAAGGAAGAGGTAGAAGGCAGAAATTGAACGAAGGTGCGTGGACGATGTAATGTGGGAGAGGTCGAAGGAGGCCAAGAAGAGGTCGCGCACGAGGCACGCATGCCGGAATACGCAGGGACGGTGTTCATAAAGTCTCAGATATAGAGGAATACGAGTTGGGGTGTTGGAACATATATCGATACTCTATGACGGTATACATATAATATCCACATGATGAGGAGCAGGCACAAGATTTGCCACGAAGTTCCACAAGGGTAATATCTACCTGCCTCCTTCAAGCCAAGATCGATCCAGGAGTTGAGCGAGCGCGAACCTCACAGCGAGGTTAAACGTCCAACGTATCTCAAAACTATTCGAGCTGAAAAGTCATCATCGATACTCGATACCTCCTCAAACTTCCTAGGAAACTCAACGGTCCACGAGGAGAGTTATGCATTATGATTTCTGCAAAACTAATCCCAACTGATAATATAATCCCTTGCTTATATGACTCGTTATAACCATTTGGAAAAAATTCCAACAACTCGAGGTAAAGGAAATGAAATAATTTCTTGAAAATTGATTTCAAATTTAATGTAATTAAGTAACGTAGGAAACTAATAACAAGTTTTCATACTAATTTACTTTTATTAACTTTCAACCCGGAACGTATTTTTTATTTTTTTTTACATGATAAAAATCTCTTCTATTTTTAGATTTAGAGAACTAATTTTAGACCAAAGCATTATCTGGAACAATAACTGACTAAATTTATGATTTTGAGTATGTGGTAGAGAAAGAAGGTACATACGTTCCAAAAAAAATGCTTTCTGTACTTATATAGAAGGAATGATTGAATAACGTTAATAACAGCTTCGGAACTTGTATATTACTTCCATGTCGAGCACCTTCCGACACTTAATATTTTACCGAATGAATTATTTACTACGTTCATTGCGTCGCTGGAATTCAGGGAATTTAATGTTTTTCTCTTCGGCGGTAAATTTTTAATTTACTTTCATAAATCATTTACCCTTTTCTTTATGTATCTATACAAGGGATTAACTTTATTTCATTATTCAATCTCATCAATCAATCATTGTTATACCATTAAAGGACCAATCGATTAACTATATATAGATTAACCATCATTCTGCTAATTATTAATAAATTTACTGCAATAGAAAAATACAAATATTTCATTATTATTATTTATTAATAATTTAATATTTATTGCAAACATTATATGAAAATTCATTACGACAATGAATTTTTTATTAAACTGTTAAAAAAATGGCAAATATTGTTTTTCATTAGAAGAATTTAAAAATCAAATGAACAAAATAAATAAAAGAAAATAAAGAAAAATAAACGTAGCATTCATTCTTTTCACATATCAAATTCGTAATAATAGTAATAATATTAATAATAATTATTATTGTTAATTATTTTTGTAATTATATACATTATTATAATTAGGTATAATTACATCAATTATAGTGATAATTAAATATTATAAGTAATATTATTATTTATTACTATTGTTATTGCTATATACTATAATAATTATTGAATATAATAAAAATATTGAATATAATAATTATTGTTATAAAAAATTAATATTTCCTGCAACTCGATTAATATTTTGATTTTAATTTCATGAGTCTATCAACTCGATTTCGCACTTTGACCGGCTAATATATAAAGAGAGTGCAAAGTCGTATGGAACTCGTAAGTATGGATACATCAAGGGAAGCATCAGCTACCACACGTGAGATCTTCATTGACTTGCGACATTGAGAAATATCTCACCTCTGCCATCGAAACATTCAACTTGCATCGGCAAAGTGCTAATCATGTCTAAAGTGCGGAAAATAGAAGAAGCATTAACCATGGCTCCCATTAGTGTGACCGCGTCGAGATTAATAATTATCATACATTGGGTTTGAAGTTGAGAGAAAAAAAACTGAATAAAACAAAAAACAAAACCCCATACACTTTTTATCATCGCTCTCCTGCTGTGGCATCACGTCTCAATGCAAACGCGATTATCGTAATTTCTCGAGCTATTTCTTATGCACGTGTATTACAGAGAACTTGTTCGATAAGATCAACTCACGCGCACAAGATCTAAGGGACGCAAGTGTGGGAAAATTAATAAACTTTAAATATATGCACGCTGTACTTTAGAGTTATTTCAATTTTACGTTATGTAAATATTTCACTGTATGGGAAGATTTATTTTTGGAAACTTTGAATAATATTAGAAATCATGCTTCAAAAATTTTGAACGTTCAAATGAAGGAGATATTTTTTTTAGTATAAATTCTTTTAAAAGTTACTGCGAGTGTAATAAAAATTAAAAAGGTTAATCAGAAAATTTATAAATAAATAAATTATTCTTTAATACGTGATGCGAAATTAATAATGTATAGTTTGAAATTAAGAATTTGTTTTAAAATGATACTTTGAAACTAGAACAAATAAAAAAAAACGCAAAAGCATAAGGATTCTAAAAACTTGAGAAATAATAAACGATGTAACGTATGAAGTATAATTTCTGGTTCAATATTTCTAAGGACATAGGAAAATCACAGGAATAAATCAATATATTAAACGTTATAGAAAACATATTTTCACAGTTAAAACGATACCATCTACGGAAAGTGAAGAAAATTAAGGGGTGGCGTACAAAAATAGTTTTAAAAAGAAATACAGCAGAAGTCCAGTAAATTTATAATTTACACTGAAGATTGTGTAGTTTACTTTAGTACTGCAAACTGGGAAGACAGACGAGCTTCTCTTTTTGCAGTCCTTAAGTTAAAATAACTTTTGATATGAAGTTCTTAAAGTTCAGTTTGTTTTTGATAATTATCGGAACTGTTAATCTAACAGATCCGACTAAAAATGATTACCTAAGAGGATTAACAAAGTATCTGCAAAAAGAGTCGAAATTGTATCAGGTATTTCAGAATCAATAAATAATTTCAATGAAAAGAAAACTTCTACCAGTCGCTATTACTGATAATTTTATCTTTGTGATATTAAAATTTTCGATTTTTTGCAAAAATCATTAACCTTCTATATGCAAAGCAAAAATTAAATTTATGTTAACGAATTTGTTTTTAAACATTTTTGTTTATAAACTGATTATGATTTTTTAAAGAATAAATAAAAATTTTTCAAACAAAAATATAAAAAAAACCATTTTAAAAAATTTTTTATTTTCCTGTAAAATTACTTAACCCTTAAAGCGCACACTTACAAATCCATCCTTAAACCGCACACTGGGTGTGCGACACCAGGGGACTTTAAAGTGTGTTCTCCAAGCTGGAATAGGATATTATCTTTTAGAAAAATTATCTTATATCGCTGAGTATATCTATTTTAAAGGAAAATAGGTTTCATAATGATTTATTTAATCTTAATAATAAAAAAAAGTTTTTTAAAACTACTGAAATTGACTTAAATTGAAAGCTGGGTGTCAGACACTCAGAAATGTTTCGCAATCAACTTCATAAAGTTATCAATAGCACAAAGATACTTGGGAGACTAATGTTATTCAGGGAACAAAAATAGTTAAGTACAAAATGTACCGTCCAATCGCTATTGGACGGTACATTTTACACATGTTTGATTTTTACCCAGGGTGCGCTTTAAGAGTTAAAATTAGCTACCATACTGAAAATATTTGCTACGACACATAAGCGTACTACATTTATCTTCGATTGTTAAATATTATTATTTCTATATCAGGTAATGTTTGTCGTTGACGATCACATGATGAATTATCGAAGTTCAAGAGTAAATACTCTCGTTCGAGAAGTTGGCAAGCACTTTCCAACCTTGTGCATCAGTTTGTCTTCTTTTCGGTATAAATTCATCGAGACTAACTACTCGTCGGCTCTACAAAATCCCAGAAGAACGACATTGTTTATTCTCTATCTAAGCGGCAACCCAAACGAGACTAGGATTCAAGAGGAAACTGTAGGTGATCAACTGAAACATCTGTCAATGGACCATACAAATCCAAAATGTTTACTCAACCTTTTTCCACAAGGCAATTCTTCATCAATAAAGATATTGCTTCAATCTTTGTGGAGGAATGATTTTCTCGACATTGCTGTAATGACACAACTAAACGACAACCAGAAATTCTTAACAGGCAACAAATTAAATCAATTGATTTTGCATCAGATAAATCGTTTTGCAGGAACCTATACCGCTCAAAGAATAGCAGATGCCACTGAATGGTTTCCAAACAAACTGAGAAACCTAAATAGGCGTGATTTAAAATTTTTGGCCATTACTAAAAATATTTCTGCTTTTTCGGTTAATAACAAAAGGAAATTGAAATTAGCAGAAATTTTTACTACTGGTATTAATTGCCGTGCAAGCACGTTAGTTATTAAAAACAAAAATGCAAACGCAATTAATAAAATTATCAACAAAAACAGGATAGAAATGGTCTTACATTCATTCGAAATTTTTAACTCAAACGATAATGATTATAAACATCAGAAAGAGCGTGTTACAAGAATTGATACTGTAAAAGCTGTAATTCCCATAAATTCAAAAATAAGTAAGATCACAGTAATGTCTGAGGAATTAATTAGCATGATGTGTGTCACCGTCGGTGCGATTGTCTTGCTTCGAATCACAGCCTTCGTATTAAAATTGGATAGAAGAACATGGCAAACGTTTAACATCGGTCGAATTATAATGGGAATGTCAACCGACAACGAGCCTGAAGAATCTCCAGAAAGGATTATTCTTGGAGTACTGCTACTAAGTTGCATTGCTTACTCAAGCTACTTTTACTCAGTAGTTCTGGACATAAATTGGCAACCACAAACGGAAATAACAACACTCAAAGAATTGCTTAATTCCGCTCTGACACCTATGACACATTCAGTAATAAAGGAACACTTGTTGACTAGTCCTATTTCGGAAATTCAGAAATTGGGTAAAAAGTCAGCTGCATATCCTGA
Source organism: Leptopilina heterotoma (assembly GCF_015476425.1). Taxonomy (NCBI): domain Eukaryota; kingdom Metazoa; phylum Arthropoda; class Insecta; order Hymenoptera; family Figitidae; genus Leptopilina; species Leptopilina heterotoma. The sequence goes on from NW_025111022.1 coordinate 949,943, forward strand.
TCATTGGGATCATTTTAGCTGCCTGGATTTCTTGTCTAAGAAGAAAAATGTGACCTGTATAATCAGTAGACCTGAAGAAGATGTTAATTATTTTGATTTTGGAACACAAAATAAGACAACAAGGATACTCCCCCAACCTTTGGCATATTACTTTGAGTCATTTCAGATGAGATCTCATTCACCTTTCATTGGACGCTTTAACGAAATAATTCTGCGAGCATCAGAATCTGGCATACTGTCAAAATTGTTAGACTATTATAAAATAGAGCAACGTAGTGTTCCATCTGCTCCAGAGAAAATCTCAAAGGAAAAATTGCTTCCACTGCTTTGTTACATTATGGCTATTGGATACACTTTTGCATTGGCCGCTTTTATTGCTGAAATCCGAAGCAACATCAGTTGGTCGAAGATTCGCCAGTTTTGGATTAGTCGTTTCAACATCATCAAAGGAATGTTTTGGTAAGAAAGAATTTTGATTTCAAAGCCGTTAAATGCAAAGAAATTAGGATTCGAAAAAATCAATTTTTTATTATTTAGTAATTCTGATAGAAAAAACTTGTCTCTATCAGAATCACTAAATAATAAAAAATTGATTTTTTCGAATCGTAGGTTCCTTTCAAGTTTCCCTGTCACATAAGTATATTCTCTCACCGATGATATAGATCGGTTGGTGGAATCCCATAGCTTGCGATCACGAAGGTTAAGCATCGTTGAGTGCGGTTAGTACTTGAAAAATTTGACGCCGAGGCTATGTTTGTACATTTGTGATGTTTATCAAAATGTTCATGTCTCGACAGTCAATAAATAGGTTGTACTCGGGACTAGTTTTTCTGTAGTTTTTCTCTCCCCTGGACGAATGTCCAGGCAAATGCGAGTACTCCTAATTCAAGTCGGCTGCAGCCGCAAAAGTAGGAACCCCAAAGTGTTTTTGTGAGTTGGAAAAAGTTGAGTAATGATGTTGAGGAGATTGTAAAGGACGAAAGTCATTCAATGAAATCTTACTTCTATTGTCTCTCCGTGTATATGAATTTATTATAAATATTCATTTCATTTTGCATAGAATTTTAAAGTCACATTAAAAATAAAAAATTATTCAATGTCGTTTTATCATTTCTTGGCAGTTATTTTTGGGGAAAAAGAAAATTAGGAAGAAAACTTTTAATAAATTTGTAAATAAACGAATTTTTTAACAATGATAGTTTAAAAAATAGTACAAAATTAAAAAAATTCTTAAAAGTTTAAAAAATTTTTAAACTTTAGAAAGAAGCTATGTAACTAAATATAATTTTAAATCAATATTTTTGCAAGGACATAGAAAACCTACAAGAAAAAAATCAATACTTTAAATGTTGTAAAAAACGTATTTTCTCAATTAAAACGATATTATCTACGAAAATTAGAACTGACAAACAGAAATAAGAATAAATAAAATAAAAGAATAAACTTCCACTCACAGAAGTACTTGAGGTTGTGGAGGCAGAAGAGTTTCTTTCTTTGAAGTTATAATTTTGATAACATGTTCTAATTTCTGATATGAAGTTCTTAAAGTTCAGTTTGTTTTCAATCATTATTGGAACTGTCAATTTAAAAGATCCACCTAAAAATGATTATTTAAAAGGATTAACAAACTATTTGCAGAAAGAGTCGAAATTGCATCAGGTAATTCATAATCAATAAATAATTTAAGTCTTTGCACTCCTGAGAGAAGTTCAGGACTTTAATCGTTCTGCTAGACGTTGCTTTGTGCTTTTCTGCTAGTGGAGCTAAAACTGTCTCTCATTGGAATAGTCTCACGTCCATATTTCTCAAAACGGGGCATCAAACATCTCTCAAAGAATCTCAAAGTTCTCAAACCGTAGGCATAGGTTTACATGAGAACCGCAATTAATACTTTTCACAGAAATTTCTACCTCTTATTTTTTTCTTTGTTTGTAGGATATGACGTTCCGTGATTCTCTCAGTGTACTTATTAAAAAAAATTCTGCCTATCTCATTAATGATAGTGTTATCTTCATAATCATTTCATGATCACTTTGAATTTTTTTAATTTTTCAGTTTAAATACCTTTCTAGCTTGATACTTTGTAATCTGCATAGTGTATATATTTAGACGCTAAATAATATTTTTCATTCAAATCATTAAAAATTATTTACTACAGTGAAAACATTTGCTAGGATTAATAATTGAGTTTACTTAGTTAAAGTTTAAGGAAATTCGATATCAAAGAAAGGTTTTCATATTTCATATCAAACTTGTTAGCTTCCTCTACTTTAATGAACTAAGATGATGCAATGATAATAATTACAATATAAATTTATTTTTGTAATTAAATATTACTATTTCTGTATCAGGTAATGATTGTCGTTGGCGATCACATGACGAATTATTCAAGCTCAAGAGTAAATCCTCTCGTTCGAGATGTTGCCAAGCACTTTCCAATCCTGTGCATCAGCTTGTCTTCTTTTCGATATCGAATTATGAGTACCAAGTACTCGTATTTAGAAACCCCGAGGAGAACAACATTGTTTATTCTATTTCTCAGCGGCAAACCGAATGAAACTATGATTCAAGAGGTAAATGTAGGTAAAACCCTCAAACGTCTATCAATACAATATCCGAATCCGAAATGTTTGATCAACCTTTTTCCACAAAGGAATTCTTCATCAATAAAAAGAATGCTTCAATCTTTGTGGAGGAATGATTTTCTCGACATTGCTGTAATGACACAACTAAACGACAACCAGGAATTCTTAACAGGCGACAAATTGAATCAATCGATTTTGCATCAGATAAATCCTTTTGCTAGGACCTATTCTGCTCAAAGAATAACAGATGACACTGAATGGTTTCCAAATAAATTAAAAAATCTTCATGGATACACGTTAAAATTTGCCTTTATGCGGTTTAATATACGTTCAACTATAACCGTAAAAGAAGCAGAGTTGGTCCGTCTTTTTACCAATGGTATTAATTGCATTGCAAAAGTATTTTTTATTTCATACGGAAATGAAAACGCAATTAAAAAAACTATCGATGGAAACAGGATAGAAATGGTCATAAATAGATTTCACTATATTCTGATGACCGTCGCAGATAATAATATTGTGAAAACACGGATTACAAAAATTGGTTCTATGAATGCTGTAGTTCCAAGAAATTCAAGAATAAGTAAGATCACAGTAATGTCCGAGGAATTAATTACCATGATATGTATAACCGTCGTAGCGATAGCTTTGCTTCGAATAACAGCCTTCGTGTTCAAATTTAACAGGAAAACATGGCAAACGTTTAACATCAGCCGAATTGTAATGGGAATGTCAACCACCAACGAACCTGAAGAAGCACTAGAAAGAATTATTTTTGGCGTACTGATGCTAAGTTGCATTGCTTACTCAAGCTACTTTTACTCGGTGATTCTAGACATCAATTGGCGACCACAAACCGAAATAACAACTCTCAAGGAACTGCTTGATTCTGCTCTGACACCTACAGTACCTCCATTAATAAGGAAACAGACGTTAACTAGTCCTATCAAGGAGATTCAGAAATTGAGTACAAAATCTATTGAGTATCCTGACAAATGGCTGTATTCTGACTGCCTGGATTTCTTGTCTAAGTATAAAAATGTGTCCTGCATAATGAGCGATGCTGAACAACATGTAAGGTCTTTCAAATTGAGAAGGCAGAAAGACACAAAAATACTTCCTGAACCTTTGGCATATTATATGGATTCGCTGTTGGCAAGATCTTATTCACCTTACATTGAATACTTTGACGAAATAACTCTGCAAGCCACAGAATCTGGCATACTTTCAAAATTGTTCGCTGATGATATAATGGAGCAACGTAGTGTTCCATCTGCACCAGAGAAAATCTCAAAGGAAAAATTGCTTCCACTGCTTTGTTACATTATGGCTATTGGATACACTTTTGCATTGGTCGCTTTTATTGCTGAAATCGGAAGCAGCATCAGTTGGTCAAAAATTCGCCAGTTTTGCATCAGTCGATTCAACATAATTAGAGAAATACGTTGGTAAGAAAAAATTTTGTTTTTTAAGCTGTTGAATATGGGGGAAAGTGGTGAAGGGGAGCAGAACCCGGTAAAAAAAATAATTTAATACCCGTGTAGAAATTGAAAATAGGACTTCGTAAGGCCCTGAATAGACGCCCTTTCGTTTAGTGAGGCGCAAACTAGGAAAATTAGTCAGGACCCGTCTAATTTCGTCACGCTTGAAATATCAGGTGATGATGTGGAAAGATAGACAGGTTCTAACTAGAGTGCCTTGTCACTGCCTGAATAGAAAAGCACAATGTGGGGATTTAACTAGAGGGCCTCTTCAGCGCCTCATTAGTTTTTCTAAATACATAAGCAAAAATTTTGGACAGACGTAATATTGCGCCAGTAATACTGAACAAGTCACTGAACAAACACACATGTAAACAACACTGTTTCGACCAATCAACCTATCACTTACTTAACACTAACACTAACGCATAACTAACACTAACTCGCACGCTATGAATCTAGTTTCTCATCGTCCTTATATACTAAACAGAACATTTCTTTAGCGCTTGTGAGAAAAAGTGCAATATTTCGAATTTTTAAAATCGTAAATATTTTTGCTCAAATAGTTTTTAAACTTTAAATAGTATTTTAATATGCGTTTAGAACTATTTTTCTGGTAATTTCATTGCTTATTATTTAGAAATTGGGATTTGTCAATGAAATTGAAAATTAATTGAAATACCTAATAGGGTCATATATAAATACCAGATAGATTTCCCTGTTCAGACAAAAAGGGCATTCTAGTCAGAGCCTGATTGAAATATTTAACAAGGGCATAAATAGATCCAGCTAGATTTTCTTATTTGGAAAAAGAAGGCATTCTAGTCAGTGCCCTATTGTCACCTATCTAGACATTATTAGTGTGGTTGGCCTCACTAAATCCTCATCAGTGCCCTTCTTTAAATAAGGCGAAATCGGGCAATTTCCACACGGGTATTGACACCGAATGAAATGAAACAAATTAATTTAATTCACCCTGTGAATGCGATTTTAAATGTTTTGAGTAAGGTAAAATGAGGATAATTCAAGGAAAAAAAAACGTTTGGAAGAATTTGTACCATGTATTCTGAAATATAGTAAACTGTCTGGTTCTGTCATATTAGTTGGAAAAATCTGGGAAGTATTAAAAAATTCAAAAATGCAGGAGAAAAACCATTGTCTAATAGATAGTTTTAATTAAAAAAGTAAATTATGTTTTGAATGTAAAAAAATATTAACAGAAAAGAAAAAAATCGAAAAAATAAATTTAACCTTGTATGTTCCACTTTTCACGTTGGTGTTTAAAATAATGTAAACAGTTTGTAATCGATTGCAAAGAAAATTGTATTTTTTGAAAAGTAACTCTTATTGTTTACCCAGGGAGAATAGAATAAAGAATACACACTTTTTCTAAATCAAATCGAAACAAAAAACGTATAAAAATTGTTGCATCGATGCAACAATTTTTATACGTTTTTTGTCTCGATTTGATTTAGAAAAAGTGTGTAGTAAATAAATGTTTGTTTCTATCTTTAAAATGTTTGATCAATAAATTTTTGTAAATATGTTCCAAGGGGAAAAAAATAATCAATTCTCTTGATGAATGTAAAAAATGTATTATTTGCTTAATAAATGGTGTGTTATGAAATGTTCTGTTCTGATTTAAAGTGTGTACACTTGATTGCAAGATGAGACATTATATTTTCGAACATGAAAATTTAAGTGCCGAAATTAAGTAGGTGGACATAAAAATTATGGGTGCGGTGATGAAGAGGGCTTTTTTTTGCAGCGTTGAATCGCGTTCATAAATAATGATAATAAGTGATGCGCCAAATGGAAAGTGTTTTAGGTACTTTATTATCTCTCCGCTAAATAAGGTTTGTTGCACCATTGCACACACTTAAGATATATAATTATTGTCGTGGCTTCTGCTTTCGCTCGTTTCTTTTCTTCTTCCTTATATACTTATTTTCGCTTTTTAAATTCAATCATCGAATTGGCCAAAAATAATAATTTCCGTGACTCATCTTCATCACTTTTTCTTTAACAAAAAAAAATTCATAATTGCAGGAAAAATTACTGAACTAAAATGTTACTATTAGTAATTCAGAATTGTTCTGTATACCGAAAGAGGAAAAGATTGGAAATATTTTCTTTTTGGATTGTTGAGAATAAAAAAAAACGCTTTTGAGATTCGTTGACGTGAATATAACGAAAGTCGTAAACAAACTAAAGTGGTCGCGGTTAATGAAGGGATCCTTCGGTTTCATTGGCGTATCTAATTTTCGCGAACGAAGGAGAAAAGAGTGAGAATCGCGTGCAAGGAAACAGTTAGTTTCGTATGGTATATATACGCAATTCGCTACCGTGTTTCACTATCACCATCTTAATGCCTCTCAAGTTTAATGTCGTCCAAAAGTCGAAATTTTTTTTCCTTTGCCGAAAAGTTTGTATTTCGCGTAAAGTATTTATGCGTAAAAAAAAGAGTTTCCAATCAAAAGAAGGCCTCTCTCTAAAGACACTATATATTTTTGTAAGAACAGCATTTTACTAAGAACAATATTTTACCGATAAAATAAAAAATCGGTAAAAAGAATGGAGAGTTCAATAAATATACGGAACTCTGGAAATTTTGAAAGATTTGAAATCGCAAATCGAGGAAATAATTTTGCAATAACGCTTTAATATGCTTCGGGTCGAAGAGTCCATAGGGACCGTTACGCGATTGTGCTCACCCTTCCCTTCTTCTTTGGCATTTTAATTATTACCTGCATTAACCCTTTCTTGAACCCGCTTATAAGCGTTGCGCGCCGGGCAAGTTCATATATCGCCTCATTGGCGAAATTACCCGCACGAAGGGGGACAGAAGTCGCGTGGAAAAGTCAAGAGATCGTGAAGCTAACGATTGGAAAATTGATACGTCAAGATTTTATCAGACTTGACTCTGAGAGTTTGTGTTGTGCGCTATTCCGCTATTCCCGTTATTTAAACGTAAAGAATATAATATGTGTTGAGAAAAAAAAAGGAAATTTTTTTTTTTATTACGTGCTAGATAAGAGTGTTTATTATGTATATACGTTGAACAACATATATATATATATATAGAGTTTGATAGGACAGTGAATTTTTTTCACACAGTGCGCGCTCGCGCGCAAAGGATGATAATCGGATGGGTCAAGCTCTTTTAGCGATTCTCGTATACACGCACAAGGCACTTGTCTTTTTTTCCTAAATATGATACGATAGCCGTTTATAATCAATTACCGCTCGGTAATTGTATGCTAATTTTTCACGTCTGCTAATTCTGTATGGTCATTCATGAGCTTAAGAAAAGGGAACTTGTATATAGGAAGAGAGTATAAAGATGTGCTCTTTTGATGATAAATATTTCTTCCCAATGCATCATTATGGATTTTTTTTACTGCTATTTATAATAGGAGGACTTTAAATTAATTTGGAAAGAGTTAAGAATTTTTGACAAAATTAAATACATATCTTCCTCATAAGGAAGCAATAAAGAGAGGAAAAATGAAAAAAGGAAGAAAAAAGATTTAGAAAGAATCATGAAATGAATAAATTTTTTTTGAGTCTAATAAATTGCTTTTGAATCAAATAAATTTTTCTTGAGTCAAATATAATTTTATTCAGTCAAGAAAATTTTCTTTAAATCAAATTAATTATTTTTCGAATCAAAGAAAAAATAATTTTCTATCTATAAAAAAGAAGTTCAAAGCAAACGATTTATTTAAATAAAAAGAACTTTTCTCAAAACCCAAAAAAATAAAGAAAAAAGGAACAAAAAAGAACTATCAAAAAACAAAAAAAGTTGACAGAAAATATGTAAAAAAAATAATTTCTTTTCCAAAGTAAACGAATCCAAAAATTTAGTGTTTAAAAATTTATTTATTCACAAAAAAAATTTCGTTACTTTCCAGGTGAGAGAGACACCTTTTCTTCTTGACTTCTCATTTTTTTTTCTTACACCGCGAAGAGTCATCCCCTATTTGCAAAAATGGCGAAGTCATTGCCTCACACGTCTCTCTCGGTTCGTTTCGTCAAAAAAGTTTCGATTTCAGGCAGATGTCAGGACAGTTACACAATATACAGTACTAATCGTTATTGACACCAGAAAGAAAGGATGAGTTTCAGAAAAGAAATAATTTTTTTTTCTTACTCTCATAGGGGCGTGTTATTTTTACAAAATGAAAAGTGATTATATATATTTTCTTCTTTCTAGATAGAATGACGTATTACATCACTATATGTATCTTTAGACAGCTTGTTTTCTTTAACGTACATCAAAAAATTTTTTAATTTTACCAAAAATAAAAACAGTTTAGCAGAGTTAAAAAAAATAGTAAATCTTATGACAGACAATAATTCTATTGAAGTTTTAAAGAAAAAAAAGATGCCGCGCTGATATTTTAATGCAGCGAAATCTCTGCCATATAAAAAATACTACGTATAAAGTAAATTCAATAAGCAAAATCAGATCAAATAATAATAAAAATATTTATAAACATTTAAATAATATAAATAATCCATTTTTTAAAGATAAATTATAATTTTTGTTCTTTACATTCTTATGATTATAATAATAAATGTAATAATTATTAACTAGCAATAATTCTTGCGGCTAACTTCTAGCTGTCTTTATTAAATAAAATTAGCAATTTTAAAAATAATAAAATTTAAAAAGTTTCTAATGTAAATTTTCTGTTGAAAACACTAAAAAAAATTCAATTTTGGAGAAATTACAAATAATTGCAGAAATTCAATTATTTTCAACAAAAAGAAATAGAATTCTTCTTATAAATTTCAACTATGTTCAAAATTTGAAAAAAAATTCTCGTAAAAATCCCAATTATCTTCATAAATAGCAAAATTCTTCTCCAAAGTTCAATTATAAATTATAAATTAAATTAAAAAAAAAAAAAAAATTAATAAAGTTTAATTATTTTCATAAATGTCAAAAAAATTCTTGTTCTCATTTCAATTATTTTCAAAAAATTTTCTAAATTCAATGATCTTCAATATCTAAGATTTTAATAAAATTTCCGAAACGAATACAATTATTTAAAAAAAAATTTAATAAAATTGTATGCAAGCATTTAATTATTTTCATAAATAATAAAAATTTCACAGGAATTTAGTTATTATTTTCATAAAAAATAATTTAAAACTAGAAAATAATAATTGAATTGAAATAATAAAAATAATTTTGAAGAAGTATAATATTCTTAAAATATAAAATAATGATTTTATCTCTGGGTCATCTTTAATTATTAGAAAACATAAAGAAATCGATCACTCCGAGTATTCGACTCGGAGCAATCGATTTCTTCATGTTTTATAACAAAATACTTTTATAAGTTGTTTAATTTAAAAATAGTTTGAATTTAAAATTTTTGAATGTCTTAATTCCTGTGGAAAATCCTGTTCCAAAAATAAGACTAAAAATAGGAATTGTGCAAATATTTTTCTTCTTTTTCTAAAACAAAATAATAATTTTGTTAAAAAAATTGTGATTCATAAACAAAAATAATGCAAAATAAATAAATTTTCTATTTCTTAATTACAGTTGTTTAACAATTTTCTAATTTTGTTTAGAAGTAAAGAACAAAAATCTGCATAATTTCAATTTGACAAAACATAATATTTAACAAAATTTTAGTCTTTTAATGAAAAGAAGTGAAAAAATTCTGATGATTTTTATTTCTTATTCAAATTTTGAATTAATTATAAAATAAATATAATTATAAAATAATAATAATAATAAAATATACAATCTATCTAAAGTTAACAAAAAACAAAAGTATAAACAAAAGACAACTTCAGAGTGTGAGGGACAAAAAAAGTGAATGAATGAAAGAACATTCAAATTATTATAGTTAATAATAATAATTCTTATTCAAAATTTAAAAAATTCACCTATTAACTACATAATTAAATATTTTAGTTTATTATTTTCAAAAATGTTAATAACATTTTTCGCGAGGATTACATTATTTAAAATAATTTTTAATGATAAGAATTAAGTTATTTTCAAAAATTTTAATAAAACATTCTTTTGAAGAATTCAATTATTTTTATAAACAGTCAAATTCATTACAGGAATTCAATTATTTTTAAAAAAATTTTTAAAAAATTTCACGAAAAGATTCAATTATTTAAAAAATTTTTTAATAAAATTCTTGTTAAGAATGAAATTATTTTCAATAATTTTAATAACATTCTTTGGAAGAATTCAATTCTTTTTATAAATAATAATATTTTTTTCGAGAATTCAATATTATTTTCAATACAATTTTAATTAAATTTTCTCGATAGAATTCAATTATTTGGAAAAAATGTTGATAAAATTCTTCCAAGGACTTTAAATATTTTCAAATTTTTGGATAAAAACTTTGCAAGAATTTAGTAATTTTCAGTGCATTGATTTTTTAAATTCAAAATATTAAAAAAGAAAATTTATTTAAAAAGTTGAGAAGCAATCAAAAACTAACTTCAAACTGCGAACAGATTTCATTTCTGAAGATAAATAAGAAAAGTTTGAAGATTTTTCGTTTTAATTATCTGTCAGCACTGATTGAAATATTCTACTCTTCTATTACTAAATTTTTTATATTTTTATTATTATTTTAATTATTATTTTTAACTAAATAATTTTTTACAACATTTAGAATTAAAATAGAACATGTAACAGAATCTACAGGAGTCACTATTATACAATTATATTTCGTCTACTCAATTTTGTTTGTGAGAGAGTTTTCATGCCATCTGGACGGCTGCTCAGAGAATTAAAATGGCGCGAAATTCAAATTTAACAAAAACAAAAAAGTAATGAACTAAGTAAAAAAGATTAAAATATAAAAATAGGGAGCGTTTACAAATGAGGTCACGTTTTTTGGGGGTAGGGGGGGGGGTCTCTACTAAACGTGACACAATGTATTTTTACATGGGAAATCCCAAAAAATTGCGTGACAGGGGGGAGGGGGGGGGGGTCTGAAATCCAAAAAAATTGCGTGACATCATTTGGGAACGCTCCCATAGCAGAAAGAAAATTGAATTAAAGTAATTATTAAATGGATTATTAAAAAAAATCACTGCTATCGTGACTTACAAAGGAAAAAGATTGAAGTATAAAAAAAAGTAAATTGTGATTTAACACTATGAGACCATTAAATTCTTGCGGACAACAAATGTCCGTTGCTCATGCAAGGCGCGTCCAAAAATGTGAGAACGTTCTAAATTACGCCGTTTCTCGGCATATATACACCCCTCTATATGTATACATCTTTCTTGGGCCTTCACATATTCATGGTGCTTTGAAGAGAAAGATGCTTTGGGTAAGTTAATACATACTCTCTTTCGTGCCACGGAATGGTCCAACTTTTTTTTTCCTCCTCCTCCTCTTCTTCTTCTTCTTCTCCTTCTCTCTCTTTTCTGTTCTGATTACACATTCTATATAGTCCTTCCATCGTAACTTTTATCCTTATTGACTATGGAGATACCTTTCTTCATTCGAAACGAGTCCTATCTCCATCATTTCAAGTGTTTTTAATGTTTAGCGTTTTATAATTATGGTATTATTCGACCAAGAAGTCACTTTGCTTCTGATTACGCCGATCTTAATGGCCATTCGCATGGTAACTGCGAGGTTAACTTACTTTTAATGGGAGCTGCTGCTCGAAAGGAGACCTTTTTTTCCCCTCCCCTCTCTATACACAATCCGTGTATGTGTGTTTCCATTTTTTTTCTTCTTTTTTTTGGGAATTTTGTTTTTTTTTCTGTTTCAGAGCTCGTATATTTTTGAGCTTCTTAATTGGTTCTAATTTCTTACTTTGCAGTCCAATTTAATTGTGGTGAATAAAATTTATTTCGCATCATTCATGCGGAGAGGGAGGGAGATGAGAAAGCTGTCTTTTAATCGTAATTGACAATTTCACTCCTTTTGATAGTTAAAAAAAGAAGAAAAAAGTTCGAATGTCGTCCCGTTAGAATTTAATTTCTTTTCGACTCTTTCCCTAAACTGTGGAGAAAAAAAGTATTCATGAATACTTATTACTCGATTTTTTTCTAAATTTTTTCTAAGTACAAATTTTTCTTTTCTTTCGATTTTTTAATTATTAAACAGGATTGCCACAGGTCAAGTAAGTCAAGGTATTGAGGGAAAAGACAGAAAAAGTGGAATTGGTCAGGAAAATCAGGGAAAAGTAAGAAATTTTTATTAAAAGTACTGGAAAAAATTTAATTTTTAGAATTTATAAGAAAATTTTGAATTTTGGTGTCTTTTTAAATTGCCTCGTAAACTATGAAATTACCACAAAATCTAATACAAATTTTTAAATAACTTAATTCTTAAAAAACTTTCATAAAATTATTACTTATAAATTATTTAATGAATAATTTTACTCAAATATTTCAAAATTAATCGAATTTTGAAATAAAGAATTTTCATAAATAAATCAACACTTCAAAAAGTTTCAATTTGAAATTTTAGAAAATTTCAATTTTAGAATTCGAAATTATAAAGAAATAATTAGAAATTTTAAAAAAATTACTGGATTTATAGAAGAATTATATTTAAAAACACTAAAAAAAATTGAATTTTGGAGTAATTACAATTAATGATTGCAGAAATTCAATTATTTTCAAACCTAATAAAATTCTTTACAAAAATTTAATTATGTTTAAAAATTTTTTAAATTTCTCGTCAAAATTTCAATTATTTTTATAAATAATAAAATTCTTGACCTAAATTCAATTATTTTCAAAAATTTTAATGAAATTCTTGGCAAACTTCCAATTATTCTTTTAAAACATTTTCCTCAATTCAATGATTTTTAACATCTACTATATCTTAAGAAATTTTTCCAAGAGAATGTAATGATTTAAAAACAATTTTAATAAAAATTCTACTCAAACATTCAATTATTTTTAAAAATAATAAAAATTTCACAGGAATTCAATTATTTACAATTTTTTTTTATAAATTTCTTCACAACAATTCAATTATTTTCATAATTAATAAAATTTTTACAGGGATTCAATTATTTTCGTAAATAATAAAATTTTTTTTTAGGAATTCAATTATTTTTATAAATAATCAAACTCATTGCTGAATTTCAATTATTTTTAACATAATTTTAATCAAATTCTTAGAAAAATGTAATTATTCTTAAAAATTTTATTAAAATTCGTCACGAGAATTCAATTATTTAAAAATATTTTTTAAAAAATTCTTTGATAATTGAATTTTAAGAAAAATTAAATTATTCAACAAATTATTTCTTTTTGTATTAAAATAATTGAATTCTAGTAAAAAATTTTAATAAAAATTGATTTAAAAATGAATTTCAGTTGAAATTTTATATTATAATATTGAATATTAAAAGCAATATAGTGTGAATTTTTAGAAATAATTAAATTTTCAAAAGGTTTCATATTAAAATCTTTGAAAATCTGAATTTTTCATAATTTCAACTAAAAATTTTGTAGAATTAATTTTTTTGAGAAACTTCAATTGAGGATTTTTTTATATTATTTGAAATTTTTATTTTGTAATATATATCTAATTGAAGAATTTACAAATAATTGAAATTTTGTAAAATTGAATTGTAAACGAATGAATTTGAAAATTCTCAAAAAAATTTGTCTAAAATTATCAAAAAAACAATTGATTTGAAGAAGAATTTTAGTTAAAAATTTCTAGAAAATAAATGATTGAATTGAAATGATGAAAATAATTTTGATTAACTTAGTCAAAATTAAATTCTTGTGGTAACCCTGTTAATAAATTTTTTTATTTTTAAAGGGAGGGTTCGCCTACATTTTTAACTATACCAAGAAAATGATTAAAATCTTTTATAAAATTACTTTTATACTAATTTTTTAAAAGAAATTCAATGATCATACAAAAAATCTGTGAGAATATATTTTGGCCCTTTTTGAATTTTTATTTTTCCTAAAAATTAATAATTTTAAAAACCATCCGTACAATTTTGTAGAAAATATGCAGTTTTGTATCTAAAAAAAATTGCTGAATGAAAAAATTGATTTTTACTATTTATAAAGCATTATTTTTTTGAAAAAAATCATTATCACATTCCCTCTATATATATGCGGCTAAATGCCCCTATAACGATAATACACTTTTGAGGCTCCAAATCGTAAATCTAATCCCACGTTCTGATTTTTTTGTCAGTTTTTGAAATCTGCGGCGTCTTGCAATTTGCGCGCAAGGTCACGCGTATATATTTAAGATTATCATACACACAACGAGAAAGGAGATGACCTAGTGACTTTTCACTTTGTATACATACAATTACCCATCAAAATTTATGAGAATTAAGTACTGAAAACATAACGGAAGGAACATAAACGCATTGACCATGAGTATAGTATAACATATGCGCTTGGTGTCTCATTAGGACGTGATTTTTGATTTCATAAGAAATAATTTCTATACAGTATAAACAATATTCCTAAAGACACATATTTATATATGCAATATAAATTTCCGAACGTTAAATTTTGCAAAGGCAATTAGCATTACGTCGACAATATAAGTGATCTGGTCTTTCAATACGTCACGTGGGCGTTGTTTCACGGAAATCGATTAGGTCCTCGATTTGCAATTGTGTATCAACAATCAGTTATATAGGAAAAGAGAGAAAAAAATCATTAGAATTGACTTATGTCGTTGGTTAATCCTGTTTCTATGAATAGAAAAATCATTTACATTATAAAGAAAAGATTAGTGGGCGATGATTAAGAGATTTGCATTTGTATTATATTGTATTAGAGCATAGAATTCTATGTAAACCTAAACTTATAAACTATTATTAGATTATTTAAGCTGAATTTACGTTTTATCGGAAAGAAAAAAGTTTTGATTCGTTCAAATTTTCAAACTAACAGAAAAATAATAAATAAGTATAAATAAATAGAAGTCAATGAATTTATGTATGTAAATGTAAAAGAGCAAATAAGTAAATAGGGTAAAATTAAAAGTGTTTTTAAATAAATAAAAATAAAAAGTAAATAAATGTAAATAAACGTGTAAAATTGTAAATTTAAAGGAATAAAATGTTTTGTTAAATTTGAATTTCGCGCCACTCTAATTCTGTGCGTTGCCGTCCAGATGGCATGAAAATTCTCTCACAAACAAAATTGAGTAGAAATACGTGCTCTATTTTAATTCTACATATCGTAAAAAATTATTATTTTGTTTCAGAAAAAGAAGAAAAATATTTACACAATTTATATTTTAATCTTATCTTTGGAACAGGATTTTCGACAGGAATTAAGACATTCAAAAATTCAAAATTCAAACCTTTTTTAAATTAAACAACTTATAAAAGTATTGTTATAAAATATGAAGATATCGATTGCTCCGAGTCTGCGACTCGGAGTGATCGATTTCTTCATGTTTTCTAATAATTAAAGATGAACGAGAGATAAAATTATTATTTTATATTATAAGAATATTGTTACTGTAACTTCATCAAAATTATTTTCATCATTTTAATTCAATTATTATTTTCTAGAATTTAAAATGATTTTTTATGAAAATAATAATTGATTTCCTTAAAAAATTTTATTATTTATGAAAATAATTGGATTCCTTGTAAAATTTTAATTATTTTATAAATATAATTAAATGTTTGCGCAGAATTTCAATAAAAATTTTTATAATAGAATTCTTTTGAAAAATTTTAGTAGATATTATAAAAATCATTGAATTGAGGAAAATTTTTGAAAATAATTGAAATTTTTGCCGAGAATTTTTTCAAAATTTTTTTTAATAATTGAATTGATTCGAAGAATTTTATCAAACTTTTTTAAAATAATTATTGAATTTTTGCAACGAATTTTATTAAAATTTTCAAAAATAATTGAATTCTTATGAAGAACTTTTATTAATGTTTTTGTTAAATAATTGAATTATTGCGAAAAAATTTATAAAACATTTGCAAATGATTGAATTCTTGCAAAAAATTTTATCAAAAAATTTGATAATAATTGAATTTCTTCGAAGAATTTTATTGTTTATGAAAACAAGTGAATTATTGCGAAAAAAATTGCGAAAAAAATAATGGACTTTCTTTAATCATTTTAATTACAAGTTTTCAAAGTAATTGAATTCTATATGAATAATTTCTTTCAAGTTTTTATAATAATCCTCCTTCTTAATAATTGAAATTAAGCATTTAATTCTTGAATTTTATTAAAAAATTTTGGAAAATAATTGAATTTTTTTGAAAAATTTCTTTAATTTATTGAATACAATCGAATTTTTTAATAATTGTATTGAAAATAATTGAATACCTGAGAAGAATTTTATTATTTATGAAAAATACTTTAATTCTTGCGATGAATTTTAATAATATATTTCTTTTTAGATAATTGAATTTTTTTGTGAATTTTTATTGAAATAGTAGATATTAAAAATAATTGAATTTTGATATTATTGAAATTCTGGGTTGTATTCCTGATTAAAAAAATGTTATTCTTCATGAAAACAATTGAATTATTGTGAAGAAATTTATAAAAAATTTATAAATAATAGAATTCCTCTGAAATTTTTATTATTTAATTCATTCATTCAAAATTGTCATTTTCTAAAATTTCAAATTAAAATTTTTTTTAAATTATTAAATTCGTTTTGGGAAATATTTTATTAAAATCGTAGATATTGAAAATCACTAAAATTAGAAAAATTTCTAAAAATAATAATTGAATTTTGGAGAAGAATTTTGTTATTTATAAAGATAATTGGAATTTTGACGAGAATTTTTTTCAAATTTTGAACATAGTTGAATTTTATAAAAAGAATTTTTTTTTTAAATAATTGAATTTCTGCAATTATTTGTCTCTAAAATTGAATTTTTTTTAGTGTTTTTAACAAAAATTTAAATTAGAAAATTTTTAAATTCTTTTATTTTAAAAAACGCCTATTTTATATTAAAAAAGTCAGGAACAAGTTAGCCGCGCGCTTTAGGGCGCGAATTGTTGCTAGTAATAATAATAAATAAATGAAATATTCCTTTTTTTAATTCTTAATTACAAATACTCTTCACTGAATTATTTTCAGATTTTAAAAGAATTTTTTAAATATTCTGTTTCAATTTCTTTTTCTTTTTTACAAAGCATATCTTTGGTCATAAGTAAGGATATTTAGTGCCTGTTTTCATTTTCGGCAAAAAAAGAAGAAGAAAATTCTTTTCGTGAAACATTTATATATTTATAATTCCAATTAAAATACTTGGCTGATGTATCTCGAAATATAATACTCTGATTAAAATCAGGGGACTAAATATATATACTAAAACAGTTTCTGCGGATTTAAAAAGTCGGACGATATTATGTAACAAGGGACCGACGACAGGACGCTCCTTTTATGTATATAAATTTCAAAGTCCCGCTTTTCTTCTTTTTTTCTTATATATACTTTTTGTCAATTTTCGACGATTTTGTCACAAATTTTAATTCTTTAAAGGGACATTTGTTGAAAATTTAATTAGACGCAATTCATTATGAACAAAATTTGCTCACATTGTTGGAATTAGCATTTTGACTTATTGACAGAATGATGTATATATTTTTTCAAAAAGTATTTACACATATTGCAAAATGGTTTATTTAAACGAAATGCAATTTGCAGAATTGGTAGAAATTAAATTCAAAAAAATTTATTCAAATTAAAAGTACATATTTTGTTTCAGTTTTAGTGAAGTTTAATTTTATTTAATTCAATTTGTTCAAGTTATTTATTAAAAAAAAAACTGTCAGGTAGAAGAAATAAAATTTTATCTAGTAATATAAAATAAAACTCATTTCAAACAAAGAAATATGTACTCGATCCTGAAACAAATATAAATCCTATAGGGATGTAAAAAAATTTAAAACAAGCGGAAAGAAAATAATTACCAAAGTTTGGAACAAAAATATATAAATTTTTTAAGAACGCGTATACATATAAGTGAATAGAGTTAAATTTGAATGTTCACTGGAAATTACTTTCAAGGAGATGAATTGTCTTTATGGAGTCATGAGGACAAATGAATGAAGAGAGAGATAGAGAGAGAGAGCAAGAGGGAGAAAATGAGAGAGCGAGTATAACACTAACAATATAACGGAAATTGTTCCTAATACGTTGACACCCATGCACAATATTATTATCACGATAACTCCCACTCTTTATATACTTACATGCGAATAGCCCATTGAAAGCAAAACTCCGAAATCCTGTTGTCGAAACGAGCTATTGTGCAGTTGCAAACGGTGTAACGCACATAAGTATCGTCGGCTACCGTGGCACGTGACAAAATAACGCATTATAACCATCTTTTCGAAAACAATTCATTGTTTTCAGCTGACGTAAACTGTAATTACAATTTTTATTATTTTCTCCACTCTTTTAACACGCATTACAACATAAATTCCCAATTCTTTAGAAGCAACAAAAACTTTTTTCTTACTTTCAATAGGTACTAATTATTACCATTAAGTCTCTAATTAGTCATTCAAAAATGAGAAATAAGTTCAAATCGAATGATAATAAAATAATAATAAAATAAAAATGATAATAAAAAGATAATAATAAAAATAATAAAAATAGTAATAATAAATATAAAAAACAATAATAAGAATAATAATTAAAAAAAAAATAACTAACTAAATAAATAAGTATAAACAAATAAAGATAAATATATATAAATAAATAATTGTATAAATGTAAAATAATAAATAAACACAGTAAATATAAAAGAAATCACTACAAATATGCGAATAGAAACCAATACACTATTTTATGAAATTTGAATTTCGCGCCATTATAACTCTGTGAGTTGCCGTCCAGATGGCATGAAAACTCTCTCACAAACGAGATTGTGCACATGCAGAAATTCAATTATTAAAAAAAAGACTTCTTCTTATAAAATTCAACTATGTTCAAAATTTTTAAAAATTCTCGTAAAAATCCCAATTATCTTTATAAATAACAAAATTCTTCTCCAAAGTTCAATTATTTTTATAAATATCAAAAAAATTCTTGTCCTAATTTCAATTATTTTCAAGAAATTTTCCCAATTTCAATGATTTTCATTATCTACTATTTTAATAAAATTTTCCCCAAAAAAATGCAATTAGGTATTTAAAAAAAATTTTAATAAAATTAGATGCAAACATTTAATTATTTTCATAAATAATAACAATTTCACAGGAATTCAATTATTTTCATAAATGATAAAATTTTTTTAAGGAATTCAATTACTATTTTCATAAAAAATAATTTGAAATTCCAAAACAATATTTTAGTCTTTTAATAAAATAGAAGTGAAAAAAATTCTGATGATTTCTATTTTTTATTACAATGTTGAATTATTAATTATAAAATAAAAATAATTATAAAATAATAATAATAATAAAATATACAATCTATCTAAAGATATAACAAAAAACAAAAGTATAAACAAAAGACAACTTCAGAGTGTGAGGGACAGAAAAAGTGAATGAATAAAAGAATGAAAGAACATTCAAATTATTATTACAGTTAATTAGAATAATAATATTAAAAAAATAATAATAGTAATAATACAGAAACTAATTAATATTATGTTTATTATAACAATAATTATTATTATTTTTAATGTAGAATTTAATTAAGGATCTAATTTTTCGAATAGAAAATAAAAAATAAAAATTTTGATTGGCTGTAAGTGGTAAATGAAAAGTAATTTTAAAAACCGTTAAAAAAAATTTTGTTTTTCCTTTCGGAAGGGATTTTTGTGTATAAAGTAATTTGGAACTAATAAAGACATCTTTTATGGAGATATGCCCATTTCAGAAGGCTTTATATATGCTGAAGACAGTGACAAAAGAGGTTACTGCAGGTATTAAAATCCCCCAAGCCTAGTAGCTTACGAATAAGTTTGTCAAGATTAAAAAGGTTCGTTAGGTTCCGTTGGTAAAAGTTCCGAGATTTATTACATCCACTTTAAAAAAATTAATCCAACTCAAATCTCTGATTTAAAAATCCTACAATCGAGTAAAGTCTCAGTTTTATATAAACTGTATATTATGATAAATATTTAAAAAAAATAGTTAATAAAAAAATTATTTAAGAAAATAGTAGAAAAATTAGTAAAAAAAATTAGTAAAAGAAATTAATAAAAACAATCTTAATAAAAAAATAATTTCTTTTTTTATTTGCTTATTTATTCGCTTTGTTTTTATTTATATTCAATCTTGTATTTTTTTTATTATTTTTAAATTAACTATTACAAATTGTCCATGTTCAAGTCTTCATTAGATCAAAAATATTCAATAAAAACCAAATTCAAATTTACATCATTTGAAAGGAATTTTAATCAAGATTCCATTAAGTTGTTTTATTGTAAATAATTATATTATTAGGTAGTAATAGTGAGAAAAATTATTATTATTAGTGAAAGAAGTTTTACTTCCAGTTGAGTCACAAATTTCTTTTATTAGATTCGAATTTCGCGCTATTTTAACTCTGAGAGTTGTCGTCCAGATGTCATGAAAACTCTCTCACAAACGAGATAGTGCACATGAAATATAAGTAACAGCGACTCCTGCAGATTCTGTTATGTGTCCAATTTTGATTTTAAATATAATAAATAATTATTTTATTATCAGTAACAATAATTATAAAAATAATAATAATAATTAACACATGATTGTGAAAAAATAAATGAATTTAAAAATAAATGAAAAGAGGAATAAAAATAAGCAAATGAAAAAAATGAATTAATAAACGAATAAAAAGTGAATAAATAAATAAGTAAAAAATTAATAAACGATCAAACAAATAAATAAGAAAATGAGTAAATAAATGAATAAAAAATAGGATATTAGACAGTACAGTAAAAATGTCGTAAGAATTGTTCTTTATTTTGACAAGGATAACTATTTATGTAAAACTAAAAGTTCGCTTTTTCTTCGTTGCCCTACCTTTTTTTTAAATCCGATTTGGGTCACTTTTATGCAAAGCGGACTTTGCATAGCATTTAATTCTTTCGCGACGACAACAACGACAAAGGTAAAACCTTGTGCTCTCAAGATATTTCGACACTCGAAGAAGCATATATGAGAGTCATCCCAATTCCTCGAGCAACTTCTTTTTTCCTCTTCCTCTTTTTCTCTTCGTTTTTTACCATCCAGGAAGAAAAGGCAATCGCCCGCGGCCTAAATTCATTCTCAAAATCCTTTCGGGAATTTTGCCCACATCTGTATCAGGGACTTGACCTTCATCATCAACAATACAATTGAATTTAATCATTTTACAATCAATCCCAAGATATCTCGATCGCTATATAGGAAATGTTCATTATCACCAATTTTCAAATTAGCATATAATAAGACCAAAAAAAAAATACTCGCACTCTTTTTCCATTGTTCATTCATAAAGTCAATTCAATTACAAAAAAAAAAATTACCAATAGATTCGAAGATTTAAAAGATTGAAAAATAATTACTTAATTACCACTGTTTCGATCATCCAATTAGGAAATTGTAGTATTTTTTTTAAATCAATTTTCACATCTAGAATGAAAAAAAAATTCTATGAAAAGAAAAAAAAAACAATTGAAAAGAAGAAAAAGGAAATAAATTGAAAATTTAGTTTTATTTCGTGATATTGAATTCTTGCTTTAATGATTATGTAAAGAACACGCGGCAATTAGATAATTTATTTTCCACAAGCGAAAATCCATCAAGTAAAGAATAATTTCATCCGGTATTTTTTTTTTTTTTGTGAATTTTGATTAAGGTCTTAATTGAACTACTTAAGGATAAAAGTTCACACATAAATTTTCATGACTCAGTGACACTGAAATTAGACTTCCTTCTTCTAATGCCTTCCGGCCACCCTAGAGTATTGAAGTTGATCCTTGAATCAACCGCAAACTCGTTTCTATTTTCTCTCTCTCCTCTAATCGACTTATGGTAGGCAGGTATATCTCGTGAGTAATATCATCCCATTAACCCCGGGTCCGTTGAATGTGAGCATAAATAGAATCGTCTTTGCCAGTGAACGCGATCTTGGGCCAAAGGGGTTAATAAATGCGCGTGTGCACGGGTCAAATTCTCCGCACCACATTCTATTTTTCCCTATATATATATATATATATATACAACCAAATGAGGAGGAAATTTTATAATTTTTCATTAAAATGGTAAATTATATTTTTAAAAAGTGAATTATTATCTTTATAATTATATTAGAAACGATCTCTTGTTTTTGACATGAAAATCTGTTAATTAAAAAATTAACTCTCTAAAATTAAATTTGATTTCTTTTTCTAAATTTGAATAATGGTTAGAATTAACTACACTGAAAAAAAAATTTATTTGATTCAAATAACCGATTAATTTAATATTATCAATTAAATATTTACTTGAATTAAATAATATTTATTGGAGTAGTCAATTAAATGGTATTTGAACCAATAATTTTAGTATTCGAAGCAAATATGAACTAAACCATTTAATTGACTCCAATAAAGATTACTTAATTCAATTACACATTCAATTGATAATAGTCAATTAATCTGTTATTTCAATCAAATAAATTTTTCTTTCAGTGTAATCTCGACTATTTTGGATCGCAATTAGAAATAATCGATTGATAGTTAAATTTTGGCTCAGTTTTTACATTTTTACTCTAAATCTACAAAAGTATGAATTAATAAAAATCTCACTAATTGAAATTGTAATCAATCTTCTATTGAGAAATTATTAATTTTTACTGTTATGAATAACAAATTTTGTTGATAACTAATTTATTTAATAAAATTTGACTATTTTCTCAGTTATTTGCTTAATGATTAATTTATTTTAAATCTCATAAATTTTAATCAGTTGAAAATTAACTAAAAATAACTGATCTAGAAGCAAAATGCCAGCCACTTACACAAATAGTAATATTTCTACCAATGATTTATAGTTAAGATTACAGGACAAAAAATCCAATCTAAAAAATTCAGACTGAAAAATGCACGAAAAAAAGTTCGAAGTACAAAAATTGAAAATAAATCAAAACGTCCAAAATAAATAATGGAACATGTGAAACAGCATTTTTATTTTTTACGCTAATATAATCGGAATTTAAAATGTTAATGTTCAAATCGCAGGATTTTAACAATTTACATAAATAATAAAATTCTTCACAAAAATTCAATAATATTTTCATAAATAAAAAAAAATCCTCACAAACATTCAATTATTTTCGTAAATAAAAAAATTGCTAGAAAAATTTCAATTATTCTATAAAATTTTTAAAATAATAAATTAAAATTAGTTAAATTAGTCGAATTTAACTAATTTTTCAATTATTTTTTACTGAAAGTTAGTAATTTTTTCACTAAAAATCAGTTGCTTTTAACTGATTCAAAAGCAAAAAGTTAGTCACTGATTGTTATTTGCAATCATAATTTTTAACTGATTCAAATTTAGAAAGAATATCTTTTTATTTTCTACTAATAATTAGTTTTTTTTTACTAATTTCTGAAGCCACAAATTAGCCTAGAATTTACTCAAAATCTTTTACTAATTTAGATTTTGAGAGTTTGATAGAGGATTTTTCGTCATTTTTTTAGTAACTTCTTATTTATTCAGATTTAGAGAGTAGAAAGTACAATAAATTATTGATTAATTATACTCTTCTCCCTGAAAGTATAATTCATCACTATTAATTACTAATTAATATTAATTATTGCTCATTAATTACTATTAATTAACTATAATAATTTGAATGTTCTTTCATTCTTTCATTCATTCACTTTTTCTGTCCCTCACACTCTGAAGTTGTCTTTCCTTTTTTGTTAACTTTAAATAGATTTTATATTATATTTTTATGTTATAATTATTTTTATTTTACAATTAATTCAAAATTGTAATGACAAATAGAAATAATCAGAATTTTTTCACTTCGTTTCATTAAAAGACTAAAATTTTGTTAAATATTATGTTTTGTCAAATTGAAATTATGCAGATTTTTGTTCTTTACTTACAAGCAAAATTAGAAATTTGTTAAACAACTGTGATTAAGAAATAGAAAATTTATTTATTTTGCATTATTTTTGTTTATAAATCACAATTTTTTTAACAACATTATTATTTTCTTTTAGAAAAAGAAGAAAAATATTTGCACAATACCTATTTTTAATTTCATTTTTGGAACAGGATTTTCCACAGGAATTAAGACATTCAAAAATTTCAAATTCAAACCTTTTTTAAATTAAACAACTTATAAAAGTATTTTTTATAAAACACGAAGATATCGATTGCTCCGAGTCGAAGACTCGGAGTGATCGATTTCTTCATGTTTTCTAATAATTAAAGATGACCGAGAGATTAAATCATTATTTTATATTATAAGAATATTGTTACTGCGTAACTTCATCAAAATTATTTTTATCATTTCAATTCAATTATTATTTTCTAGAATTTTAAATTATTTTTTATGAAAATAATTGAATTCCTTAAAAAAATTTTATTATTTATAAAAATAATTGAATTCCTGTGAAATTTCTATTATTTATGAAAATAATTAAATGTTTGCATAAAATTTTATTAAAACTTTTTTCAAATAATTGAATTCTTTTTGAGAAATTTTATTAAAATAGTAGATATTGAAAATTATTGAAATTAGAAAAATGCATTTTATTTTTGAAAATAATTGAAATTAGGACAAGAATTTTTTTGACATTTATGAAAATAATTGAACTTTGGAGAAGAATTTTTTTATAAATTTATAAAGATAATTGGGATTTTTACGAGAATTTTTTTCAAATTTTGAACATAGTTGAATTTTATAAGAATTTTATTTTATTTTTTTTTGTAATAATTGAATTTCTGCAATTATTTGTAATTTCTCCAAAATTGAATTTTTTAGTGTTTTCAACAAAAATTTTAATTATAATATTTTTAAATTTCTATTGTTATTAAAATTGGTAATTTTATTTAAAAAAGGCAGTAAGAAGTCAGCCGCTCGCTTCAGCGCTCGAATTGTTGCTAATTACTTTTTAATCCCTATTAATTACTAATTAATATTAATTATTACTTATTAATCACTAATGACTAATGACTAGAACTTCTGCGTATTTCTAACAATATTTACTATTGCCAGAGTAAATCTTTCTATAACCCCTAAATTTGGATTAGTAAAAATGTTTACTAATTTGAATTGAAGACTGAATTTTAGCTTCAGAATTGGTAAATTTTACTAAAAAATATTTATTTCTACTAATTTATGAGTAAAATTTAGTAGGTAATTCAAAAGCAAAAAATCATTCACTACTTAATTCAAATTAGTAAAAAAATTTTACAAATTCAAATTTAGAGTTTAAAACATTCTGATTATTGCGAATTTTCGGCTAAATAAATTTGTCACTAATTTAAATTGAGAGTTTAAATTGTCAATCAGTGAAAACTGAAAATGGACTGATGTTTATTGAATATTCTCGCGATCTCAATTAGTCAAATTTTATTAAAAACAGTTAAAAATTCTCTAAATAAGTTTTAAAAACAAATAAAAATCCGCCTATTCTCCAGTGAAAAAAAAATTCCTATATAAGTTGTTTCAAATAAATTTAATTTGGTTCAAATATTTCTTTTAGTTGAATTAAATTTGAATTACTTTAAATGAATTCTATTTGATTTCATTATTTTAGTTGGTTTAAATATTTTTTTTTTGTTTCAAATAAATTTTATTTGTTTTAAATAAATTCCTTTTTATTCATATGAAAATTGATGAAAACGGTTTCAATAATGTCCAATTAAACTTCTTATTAGAAAGTTAAATTTAATAGTTTTTGCTAATTTCTTCAATAGAAAGAACAAAAAATTCAAATTTGAACAAAAAATTTATTATTGAAATTATTTACAGAACTGAAATTATCTAGAAAAAAGTTAAAAAATAAAGAAATTGAAATTTTGTTGTAGAAAAAGTTAAGAAAATGTGTAGAATTCTTAGAATCATTTTACCCCAATAAACCGCCCCACTGAAGAATGAGGCAAAACAAGTTTACATTTTTTCATCAACAAGAGAATTTTTTACTTCTTTTGTCAATAATCTCGGTTAATTTCTATAGCGATTATTCTCATTTTAATCTCGCTAACGAGCAAAGTATATATATCCATGGAATATATGTTGTTATATGAGAATTTACAGCGACGTGTTACTTTTGCCCCTTAGTGCCAATGGTCATCTCGATTAGCTTGGAATATGCGCAGTTCTTTGGAGAATGAGAAGGAGGAGAGCAGTGTATAACAGACCACCTGTGGACCCTCGTTAAGAAACGTCACAAATTGGTTTAATTAGTGCTCTCATTTGAACTTTAATAAGGCACAGATCACGGTTGGAACGCGTAATTGACTCGTCGCTTGCCCCCCAAGAAATTCTCCATGTCTGAGAAATTCACCAAGAATCTTGCTCTCCAGTTTTCCCATATTTCTTTTCCCCAATACCTTTGCGTAAAATACATACTCCGCTCTTGTTTTGCACGTGCGCTTATTTCCACTTGCTCAAGTTCTCAAACAAAATTCACTTGATATTTTTCTTCTAAAACTTTAATTATTATCCAAGAAGTGAAACAATTTTTTGTTCCTCTTTCCCCTAACCATCAAGTCAATTACAAAGATTTTTCTTTAACCTGCTTTTACACAAAAGTTTCGATTTTTGTGAGTGATTTATTTTTTTAAAGATCAATTAATTAATACAATTATAATTAATGATAATTAATGATTTTTAGTAACAACAGTTTCTTAATTTTTGTAGGGGAATACATTTAATTACAATAAATTAATATCTTTTTAACAGAAACAGTTTCTTATTTTTTCGAAGGGGTGAGGAGGAAAATAAAGTTTTAAAAATACTAGATCGACAAACAAGTTCGACAAGAACTGTAATATTTGACGTATATGTATAATGAACTAGTAGTTAATGAGATCTACAAAAAATACTGCTGGTGGTGACTTTTCTACTCACAAAACAATAATTATCCTATATTATATCCTATATTAGTGTTCCTAAGTAGACAACACACGTAAGGTAATCCTGTTCTTGTATCATAAGTAGGACATTCGCCAGGACGATATCCAATGTCAATGCGAGGATATCTGCAATTGCTGGTGCAATATCCTCTGCGATAGTTGCATCCACGAAGAACAATAATTGTGGTAGGTGCTGGTTTTATAAATACTAAAGAAACGATTTCAAATTAGCCGCAATTATCTTATTGGTTAATTAAATTAGCCAGTACACCAATTTTGTTAAAAATAACTAAAATGAAAAATAAATTCATATTTTCAATAAATTTACAAACCCAGAAAATAGATATATTTGACTCAGAGCCATAACTAAAATATTATCTGCTTGAAAGAACATTTTTTTAATTGAAATGAAAATTTTATTATGGTTTAAATGAATTTTCATTTGGTTATAAAATGAAAATTTTAATTAATTTAAATAAACCAGTGAAAGTAATTGAAAATACGGACATTACGAACCAAAAATGAAAAATTGCGGGCCATTTACGGACCAAACTGACAAAAATATAACCAGTCCAAGTCAAATAAGAGAACATTTTACATAAAACTATAAATTAAATTTTTCATAACGATAAAACATGAAGATATCGATAACTCCGAGTCTTCGACTCGGATTTATCGATTTTTTTATGTTTTATATAATAGATCGAGTGATAAAATCATTAATTCAATTATTATTTTCAAGAATTTTTAACTAAAATTCTTCTTTAAATCAATTATTTTTAATAATTCTCAAAAAAGTTCTTTGACAATTTTCAAATCCATTTGTTTGCAATATTCAATTTTGCGAAATTTGAATTATTCGTAAATTCTTCAATTAAATATATATATTATTACAAAATAAAAACTTCAAATAATATAAAAAAAAATCCGCAATTAAACCTTCTCAAAAAAAAATAATTTCAAAATTCATTCATTTTTAAATCAATTTTTATTACAAAATTTTACTACATTTCAATTATTTAAATACAAACATAGATAATTTTTTGAATAATTGAATTGTTTTAAAATTAAATTCTTATATAGAATTTTAGCAACAAATTTTTAAATAATTGAATTCTTTCGACGAATTTGAATAAACTTTTTAAGAATAATTACACTTTTTCGAGAAATTTTATTAAAATTGTATTAAAAATAATTGAAATTCTGCGAGGAATTTTATTATTTGTGTAAATAATTAAAATCCCGAAGAAAAATTTTATTATTTTTCAATAATATTTAATTTTTGCGAAGAATATTATTACTTTTGAAAATAATTGAATTTCTGCAATAATTTGTAACTTTTCCAAAATTAAATTTTTTTTCATGTTTTTCACAAAAATTCTTTTCTATGAGCATAATTTTTAAAAATTTTCATCCATTTGTTTACAATATTCAATTTTTCAAAATTTCAATTATTCGTAAATTCTTCAATTAAATATGTATATTAGAAAATAAAAACTTGAAATCATTTTTTTTAAAAATCCATTAAACTTTTACAAAAAAAATAATTCTAAAGAATTGTTAGTAAAACCAAAAAGTATGAAAACTTCAGATTTTCAAAGATTTTAATTTTTGAAACCTTTTCAAAATTTAATTATTTTTAAAAAAATTCACGCTCTAATGCTTTAAATATTCAATTACAGTATATAAATTTGAATTGAAAATAATTTTTAAATCAATGTTTACTAAACAATTCTACTAAAATTCAATATTATTTAAATACGAAAATAAAAATTTTTTTGAATAATTGAATGTTTCTTAAAATTTAATTATCATAAAGAATTTCATCAACAAATTTTTAAATAATTGAACTCTTTCGACCAATTTTAATAAAATTTTATAGAGAAATTATAATTTTCGAGAAATTCAATTAAAATAGTATTAAAAACAATTGAAATTCTGCGATGAGTTTTATTATTTGTGAAAATAATTAAAGTCCGAAGAAGAATTTTATTATTTTTGAACTATATTTCATTTTTGCGAAGAATATTATTACTCTTGAAAATAATTGAATTTCTGCAATAATTTGTAACTTTTCCAAAATTCAATTTTTTTTCTTCTTTTTAATTAAAATTCTTCTACAAATGCATTATTTTTAATAATTTTGAAAAAATTCTTTGAGAATTTTCGAATTTATTTGTTTACAATTCAATTTTACAAAATTTCAATAATTCGTAAATTCTTCAATTAAATATGTATTAGAAAATTAAAACTTGAAATAATTTTTTAAAAAAATCCATTAAACTTTTTAAAAAAAATTAATTCTAAAGAATTGTTAGTAAAATGTATGAAAAATTCAGATTTCAAAGATTTTAACTTGAAACCTTTTAAAAATTAAATTATTTCAATAAATTCACGCTCTAATGCTTTAAATATTCAATTATAGTATAAACAATTGCAATTTATTTTTAAATCAATTTTTATTAAACAATTCTACTAAAATTCAATTATTTTAATACAAAAATAAATAATTTATTGAATAATTGAATGTTTCTTAAAATTTAATTATCATAAAGAATTTTATAAAAAAAATTTTTAAGTAATTGAATTCTCTTGATGAATTTTAATAAAATTGTTAAGAATAATTACACTTTTCTAGGAATTTGATTAAAATTGTGTTAAAAATAATTCAAATTCAGCAATGAGCTTTATTATTTATGAAAATAATTGAATCCCCGTAAAAATATTATTATTTATGAAAATACATGAATTGTTGCGAAGAAATTTATAAAAATTTTGTAAATAATTGAATTCTTGTGAGATTTTTAATATTTTATGAAAACAATTCAATGCTTGCGTACAATTTTATTTAATTTTTTTTAAATAATTGAATTCTTCTGGAAAATTTTATTAAAATAGTAGATATTGAAAATCATTGAAAAGAGGAAAATTTTTGAAAATAATTAAAATTTTGCCAACAATTTCATTTACCAAAATTTTTGAAAATAATTGAATTTCGGAGATGAATTTAATTATTTCTAAAGATTTTTTAAGAAATAATTGAATTTCTGAAAATAATTGAATTTCGGAAATGAATTTAATTATTTCTAAAGACAATTGAAATTTTGACGAGAATTTTTTAAATTTTTTGAAAATAATTTAATTTTTGCGAAGAATTTTATTACTTTTGAAAATAATTGAATTTCTGCATTCATTTATAATCTATTCTCTAAAATTCTTCAAATTATATCTTACAATTTACGAATTTTTTGTTCTTTTTCAATCAAATTACGGACTTTACGGACCTTTTTAAAAAAAAAAAAAAAAAAAAAAACTGACTTTTACTGACTTCAAGCAAAGTTACAGACTTTTACGGGATTTGTGGACCTAGTTCGAGCCCTGCCATCATCATCATATCACTAAATAAAAATATTTTTCACATAAATATTAAAATAACTAAATAAATTATAAAATTAAAATTAATCATCGTAAGTGATATTAGTCAAACTTAAAATTTTATTTGTGTTGAATAGATAAAATTTAGTAGATTCTGAGACAAATATAACTTTTATTTAAATATCATTATTCTGTTGGTGTAATTCTATATTAAAAATTTACAAAAAATGTAATATTCAATACTAATAATATTATTATTGTTGTTTACAACAATATTTGTAGTCATGTACAAAAGAAGCAGAAAACAGAAAAGTTGATTTAAAATTTTCTTCAATTCAAAAGCAAAATGTCAGTCATAGATTCAATTTATGATGAAACACACAAAATTAAAAACAAAACCTTAAAAAATCTATTATCATATATTTGTAATCTTTTCTCATTCTCTCCCCTAATAGATAATACACATTATCATTAATAATTAAGTATAATTTCAATATTATCCTATATATCCTGGATTATAATTATAATTATAATTTACTGGATAGTAGTTATTATAATTATAATATCCTCGATAATTAAGATAATTATAAAGTCCTGTATTATAATTATAATTATAATTATAATAATTTCCGTAACCGCAACATATGAAAGGAGATCCTGCGTTACTGTAATAAGGACATTCACCAGGATAATATCCAATGTCAACCTGTGGATATGGACAATAGTTCGTACAATATCCTCTCTGATAGTTGCATCCTTGAAGAAAAGAATATGCACCAGGCAGTGGATTTGAAATTACTAAAGAAACGAAAAGAAATAATCCACAAAAATTTTCAACAATTTAAAAAAATTTTAAAATAACTAAAATGAAAATAAAATGAATAATTTTGTAAATTTCCAATAATTTATTGTAAAACTTTAGGGTAGACAGAACTAAAATGAAAATAAATTAATTTTACAAAAAATAATCAAATAAAATAAAAAAAAAAATCTTTAATATAAATAAAATTATTTTCTTACTTGCAACAATATTTGTAGTCATGTACAAAAGAAGTAAAAAACAAAAGAAGAGTTGATTTGAAAATTTCGTCATTTTTTCCTTGTTTTATAATCGAGAGAGACAACAAAATTTTTTATAACTTCGTTACTTTTCTGCCACCATCTCTTGTACTACACTGAACATTAAACAATCATGGAGAGACTATTTATATTACAAAGAAAAACTATTTTCATCTCTTTTCGTAAATATTATTTATTTTTATGTAACATTTTTAACTGATGTCTTCCGCTATAACTATAATTTTTCACATATAATAATAAGTAGTATAACTAAAATGTATGGCTTTGTTTATTTTCAAGAAATGCTTTTACGATTCTATTTTTTACAATATATATTCTTTTCCTTTGTCATTAACTAAAAATAAATCAAAATTGCCTTAAATAATGCAATCTTACTTTTCAAGATAATCGCATTTTTTATAAATTTTCCGTGAAGGACTATGTTTAGTATTTTTTTTTTATTGCTTGCAAAACTGCGTATACACTATATATCAGAAGTTGAATTATATAATTCTCATGCCCTCTAAAATTCTAATTGTGGAAAAGTTCTGAAATTATTAAATTAAGTAAAAGTTTTAACTACTGTTTAGTAGTATATTGGTATTCTACTTTTTAGTATTTTATTTAGAAATTGAATTTTTTTCTAAAAAAAGTAAAACTAAAGTTTTAGTAAGAAATGACTAAACATAGTAGAAGTTTTAACTAATAATTAGTAGACGACTTTTTATTTAATCAAATTTAGAGAATACTAATTAGAGAACAGTTAGTTTGAAAGAAGTAATTTTTTGGATCAAATGATTTGTGCGGTATTAATTTGATTCTTGAAAGAAAATTGTGCGCATTCTTTAAAATCGAATTAGTAAAATTTTAATTCCTTACTTTCTAAATCTAACTTAGTTGAAAATTATTAATTATTAGTAAAATGTTAGATGAAGGTTTAATTCAACAAGTGCAGTAAAAAGCAACTATTTTAATAGAATATTGACTGATTTTTCGCTTTAATTGTAGGAAATTAAAACTTATGAATAGGAATAATAAATAATTCATTATTAGTAAAAAAAAAAAATTAATCAAAAAATATAAAATTAAAAAAAGAATGAAAAGAATAGAAAAATAATTAGGAAATTATGAAATTTATCTTACTACAAGCGAAGAAAATATGTAAATATTAAATTTGGTAAAAATAATCTTTCAGTAATTTAATAACAAAAATTCAGTCACTAATTAAAATTTAAAAACTAATTTAGATTTAGAGAGTGATTTAATAATTATATATAAAAAAAGCTTCCAAATGAAATGAAAATCAACAAAATTTTTAAATAAATTATGAAAAAATTTTTGTTGCAAATTAGGCAAGGTTTCAGAAAAGATCATTTGAATTCAGGATATTTTTGATGGAAAACAAAAATAAGAGGAAAAAAATTCAAATCATGTACTTTTATCTTTTTTCATTCTCTCCCCTAAATGTAAATATACATCATCACTAATTTAAGTCCAATATTTATCCTGAATATCCTGTATTATAATTATAATTAGAATTAGTTCGGTAGTTGCAACATATAAAAGGTATTCCTTCATTACTGTAAGTAGGACATTCACCAGCATAATATCCAATGTCAACCTGTGGATAAGGACAATAGGTGGTACAATATCCTCTCATATAGTTACATCCATAACCAGTTGACATTTGTGCAAATACTAAACAAAAAGAAAAAAAATGCTGATTGAAAAATTTAGTAAATTTTTATTAAAATTAACTCTCTAAGTCTGAATTAGTTAAAAATAACTAATTATCAGTAAAATGTTGTATGACTTTTTCCTGCAGCAATTGCAGAGTTGCCACAAAAATTTAATTTTGTTTTACCCTGATTTCCAGACAAAATTTTGACTTTATCCCGGATCCTAAAAAATATTCAGATTCCGAGTGATAAAATAATTATTTTATATTATAATAA
The DNA here is from genome assembly GCF_015476425.1 of Leptopilina heterotoma. Classification (NCBI taxonomy): domain Eukaryota; kingdom Metazoa; phylum Arthropoda; class Insecta; order Hymenoptera; family Figitidae; genus Leptopilina; species Leptopilina heterotoma. Next base: position 983,402 of record NW_025111022.1, read on the forward strand.
AAAAAATATTGTTACTGTTACTTCTTAAAAATTATATTCATCATTATAATTCAGTTATTATTTTCTAAAATTTTTAAATAAAATTCTAAATAATTTATGACAAAGTTCTTTTGAAAAATTTCAAATTCATTTGTTTACAATATTCGGTTTTACGAAATTTCGATTATTCGGTAATTTTTCAATTAAATATACATTCGAAAAAAAAACTTGAAATAATTTTAAAAAATTGCGATTAAGCTGTTTGAAAAAAATTATTTCTATAGAATTTTTAATTAAAAGTATGAAAAATTCAAATTTTCAAAGATTTTAATTTGAAATCTTTACAAAATTCAATTATTTCTAAAAATTACAATTATTAGTAACTTCTCCAAATTCTACCAGAATTCAATTATTTAAATACAAAGATAGATAATTTTTTGAATAATTGAATTGTTTTAAAATTAAATTCTTATATAGAATTTTAGCAACAAATTTTTAAATAATTGAATTCTTTCGACAAATTTTAATAAAATTTTAAAGAATAATTACATTTTTCAAGAAATTTGATTAAAATATTGTATTAAAAATAATTTAAATTCTGCAATGAGTTTTACTATTTATGAAAATAATTGAATTATTGCAAAGAATTTGAATTCTTTTGGGAAATTTTATGAAAATAGTAGAATATTTAAAATCATCGAATTCAGAAAAATTATTAAAAATAATTAGAATTTTGACATGAATTTTTTTAAACATATTTTTACATAATTGAATTTTATTACTTTTAAAAATAATTGAATTCTTGTGACGAAAACTATTATTTATGAAAACAATTAAATTTTGTAATGAATTTTATTAAATTTCCTGAAAATAATTGAATTTTGTCAAAGAATTTTGCTATTTAATTATAATGATAATTGAAATGTTGACGACAATTTTTTTTTGGATTCTTTGAAAATAATTGAATTTCTGCAATGAGTTTAATTATTTATGAAAATAATTGAATTATTGCGAAAAATTTTATAAAAATGTTTAAAACAATTGATTTTTTTGCAAAAAAAAGGATGCAAATTCTATTTTTAATAATTGAATCTCTGTGAAATTTTCATTACTTTAGATGATAATTGAATATTCGTTGAGAACTTTGTAAAAATTGTTTTTAAATAATTGAATTCATTTGGGAAATTTTATTAAAATAGTAGAATATTTAAAAGCATTGAATTAAGAAAAATTATTGAAAATAATTAAAATTTTGCCATGAATTTTATTAAATTTTTTGTAAATAATTGAATTTTATTACTTTTAAGAATAATTGAATTCTTGTGACCAATACTATTATTTATAAAAACAATTCAATTTTGCAATGAATTTTACTAAAATTCCTGAAAATAATTGAATTTTGTCAAAGTATTTTGCTATTCAATTATATAAAGATAATTGAAATGTTGACGACAATTTTTTTTTTGGATTCTTTGAAAATAATTAAATTTCTGGAAAGAATTTTATTAATTTTCAAAATAATTGAATTTTACAATGAATTTGAAAAAATTTTTGAAAATAATTGAATTTCTGGAAAGAATTTTAATATTTATTAAAATAGTTGAATTCTTTCAAAGAATTGCGTTATAATTTTTAAAATTGAAACTAATTTCAGCAAAATTGAAATTGAAATTTAAAAAAAAATACTTCATTAAATGATTTATAAGTAATAACTTTATGGCAGTTCTTCAATAAAATTAAGTTATTTAAAATAAATTATTGTCAGAAATAGAGAAAATTTAAGGTTTTTTTTAGAATTCGTGGTAATTTTATAGTTTATGAGACAAACAAAAACACAAAAATTTAGAATTTTCTTATAAATTTTAAACATTTAATTTTTTCCAGTACTTTTAATAAAAATCTCTGACTTTTCCCTGATATCCCTGACAAATTTTACTTTCCCTGATTTTCCTGACCTGTGGCAACCCTGAATTGGTAAAAAATAACTAATTATTAGTAAAAAGTAACTAATTATTAGTATTCTCTAAATTTGAATTAGTAAAAATGTTTACTAATTGGAATTAGTGACTGACTGTTTGCTTTAGAATGAATAAATTTTACTAATAAATTAGTAGAAATTACTATTCATTAGTAAAATTTACTAATTCAAAAGCAAAGGTTCAGTTACTAATTAAAAATTAATAAACATTTTTACTATTAGTAAATAAATAACTATAATTATTAGTAAGAAATAAATAATTATTAGTAAAGAACAACTAATTGTAAGTAAATAAATAATTAATGATTGGTAAATAAATAACCAATTGTTAGTAGAGGACCACCAATTATTAGTAAATAAATAACTACAAAAATAGTCAAATTTGACTAAATGAATCGGTTACGAAGAAATGTTTCTATTTTGACATAACCTAAATGTGAATTTAAATAACAATTAGTCATTATTAACTATTTGACTAGTAAAATATTACTGTTTGAATTAATGACTGACGTTTTACTATCAAATTAGTTATTTTTAACTAATTTAAAGTTAGAGAGAATACAAAACTAAAAAAATTAATAAAACTAAAAACTAATAATACTAAAAAACTAATAAAACTAAAAAATTAAAAGAACTAAAGAATTAAAAAAAAAAAAATTAAAAACACTAATAAAACTAAAAAACTATTAAAACTCATAATACGATTGAAATAAAATTTTCTTACTTGTATTCACATTTGTAGACATGTATAAAAGAAAGAAAATAAAGACGTATTGATATGAAAACTTCAGCATTTTTTCTTTTTTAGACAAATAAAACGAAAATCTTTTCGACAAATAAAATAAAAAAGACTTCAACTTCTTTACTTCACTAAGAAATTTTTCATTCTAGTGTAATGTTTACAAGAACGGAACTATTTATAGTTAAAAAAACTCAATTAGTTGTGTCTCTTTCTCGAATAGTTGTTATTATTAATTTTTATATAACATTTTTAACTGCTTTCTTCCGCTACAAATGAATTTTTTTCTACAAATATAAAATAAACTTTATAGTTTAATATATAGAGTGGTTTTTTTTTTTATTTTCGACAAATGTTTCGATGATTTATATCTTATTCTTTTTTTTTCTTTTACAACAATACGTTCAATTGCTTTTGTTATCGGTGTAGTTAAAAGAACATTATGTGAATCATGTAAAATTTATCATATGTCAAAATATTATAACTGTCAGCAGTTTTTGACAAAATTTATTTTTTAAATTAAATATTAAAAGTGCAAAAAATTTTAAATGTGAGGGAGTGAAATATATTTACAGAAGTCGAGTAATTAATCTTTGAAATGAACTTTAATCTCTAAATCTAAATTATAGGTGGTTTTCTACTGAAGAATAAGGATTTGTTTACTAATTAAAAAAGAGATTAAAACAAAAAAAATTAACTCGAAAAATGTTTAGTAGGAAAACTATACTACTATTAGTTTATTTCAACAATTTAATTACTAATTTTATTGTGAAAAAAACTATTAATTAATAAATAATTGAATTATTAAATACTAAGAGTTTTAGTAATTTTTAGTAGTAAACTACAAATTTTATAGTAAAATCTATATTAATTATTAAAAATTTAATGTTATTTATTGTTTTTTGTTATCTTTAGATAGATTGTATATTATATTATTGTGTTATAATTATTTTTATTTTATAATTAATTCAAAATTGTAATAAAAAATAGAAATCATCAGAATTTTTTTCATTTCTTTTCATTAAAAGACTAAAATTTTGTTAAATATTATGTTTTGTCAAATTGAAATTATGCAGATTTTTGTTCTTTACTTCTAAGCAAAATTAGAAAATTGTTAAACAACTGTGATTAAGAAATAGAAAATTTATTTATTTTACATTATTTTTCTTTATGAATCACAATTTTTTTAATAAAATTATTCTTTTGTTTCAGAAAAAAAAAGAAAAATATTTGCTCAACTTCTATTTTTAATCTTATTTTTGGAACAGGATTTTCCACAGGAATTAAGCCATTCAAAAATTTCAAATTCAAACCTTTTTTAAATTAAACAACTTATTAAAGTATTTGTTATAAAACATTAAGATATCGACCACTTAGAGTCTTCGACTCGGAGTTATCGATTCCCTCATGTTTTCTAATAATTAAAAATTACCGAGAGATAAAATCATTATTTTATATTATAAGAATATTGTTACTGTAACTTCATAAAAATTATTTCCATCATTTTAATTCAATTATTATTTTTGAGAATTTTAAATTATTTTTTATGAAAATAATTGAATTCCTTAAAAAAATTTTATTATTTATGAAAATAATTGAATTCCTGTGAAATTTCTATTATTTATGAAAATAATTAAATGTTTGCATAAAATTTTATTAAAACTTTTTTCAAAAAATTGAATTCTTTTTGAGAAATTTTATTAAAATATTTATATTGAAAATCATTGAAATTAGAAAAATTTTTGAAAATAATTGAAATTAGGACAAGAATTTTTTTGACATTTATGAAAATAATTGAACTTTGGAGAAGAATTTTGTTATTCATAAAGATAATTGGGATTTTTACGAGAATTTTTTTCAAATTTTGAACATAGTTGAATTTTATAAGAATTTTATTTTATTTTTTTTGTAATAATTGAATTTCTGCAATTATTTGTAATTTCTCCAAAATTGAATTTTTTAGTGTTTTCAACAAAAATTTAAATTATAATATTTTTAAATTTCTATTATTATTAAAATTGGTAATTTTATTTAAAAAAGGCAGTAAGAAGTTAGCCGCTCGCTTCAGCGCTCGAATTGTTGCTAATTACTTTCTAATCCCTATTAATTACTAATTAATATTAATTATTACTTATTAATCACTAATGACTAATGACTAGAACTTCTGCGTATTTCTAACAATATTTACTATTGCCAGAGTAAATCTTTCTAACCCCTAAATTTGAATTAGTAAAAATGTTTACTAATTTGAATTGAAGACTGAATTTTAGCTTCACAATTGGTAAATTTTACTAAAAAATATTTATTTCTACTAATTTATGAGTAAAATTTAGTAGGTAATTCAAAAGCAAAAAATCATTCACTACTTAATTCAAATTAGTAAATCAAAATTATTTTCATCATTTTAATTTAATTATTATTTTCTAGAAATTAAAATTATTTTTTATGAAAATAATTAAATGTTTGCATACAATTTTATGAAAACTTTTTTCAAATAATTGAATTCTTTTTGGGAAATTTCATTAAAATAGTAGATATTGAAAATCATCGAGATTTGAAGAATGGATTTTATTTTTGAAAATAATTTATAATAGGACAAGAATTTTTTTGACATTCATGAAAATAATTGAACTTTGGAGAAGAATTTTGTTATAAATTTATAAAGATAATTGGGATTTTTACGAGAATTTTTTTCAAATTTTGAACATAGTTAAATTTTATAAGAAGAATTTTATTTTTTTTTAAAATAATTGAATTTTGTCAATTATTTGTAATTTCTCCAAAATTGAATTTTTTCAGTGGTTATAACAAAAGTAGAATACAATTATACTAATTTTATTAGTAGAATACAATTATTTATATGTAGAGAGTAATTAGTAGAAAACAACTAATTTCTATATGGAGATTAATATTGTATATACAGTATAGAGAAAATTTACAAGAATGACGAAATTTGAGATTTGAAGGTTTATGAGTCTCTCAATTTTTTTTTTATGATTAGCACTTATCATGGACACGCTAAATGTTATTGCGAGAATACAATTACTTATCCGGGGTCTTCTGTTGGTCGTTTGTGATTTACAATTAGACCATAAGACTTCGGCCTTCCACTAGAATCTTACGTAAAGTTCTCACGTAAATATATAGGCACATACACGTACATTCCAAATCTAACCTATCGTACGCGCTCCGATTTTCCTCAAGTCAATCGTAAAAAATGTGTTCCTGTCATTGTCGCTTTGCATACAAAACAAGCTAAATTCTCAATAACATTTACCTATTGCGACAAGTTTTGTAAAAATAAATTTCATGTTATTTTTATATTCAGCTTAGAAATAAAAGTTTAGTCACTATATATTGACTAATTAAAAAGACCCGATTATATTTTAATCAAATAAAATTTATATCTAAATTAAATCAAATTTGTAAGAAACAAAAATAAATAATCTGAAATTAATAAAATTTATTCGAAAAAAAATATTTGAAACAAATAAAATTTTTTTCAAACAAATAAAAAATATTCTAATAAAAAAAAAAAATAATTGAACCAAATAAAATTTGTTTGAATCAAACATAAATTTTTTTTACTAAATAAATTTTGATTGATTCAAATAAAATTTATCTAAATTGAAAACAAAACAATGATTTCAACATTTGAACATTGAAAAATATTTAAACAAATAAAATTCGTTCTATGAGGCAATACATTTTTCCCCCTTATAGAAATGTTGCAAGTGATTCTCTAGAAATTTTAATTATATTCACTGGTAGGCATATAAAATTGTGTAATATATTCCTTTTTTTAAAGATGGTAGATTTTTCCTTAAATAGATTATCGAGAGGGATATTATATATATTATATAGCAATGGATGCGATGATTCATTTTCAAGTTGCGCGGGAAGCTTCGGCGTGCGTCCCACGTTTTATCATAATAAATGCAAGCGCTCGTGGATAATTGCACGTAATTGAGCATATATACATAGAAAGTTGTTAGAAGAAGAAAAAGGCGAAGAAAAGCAGGAGAAGGGTAACTAAAGGAGCATCGAACCGCGCGGTCCACTGACCGTTCTTTGCAACTGATTACTGCAATAATATGGAGAGTGACAGTAACGCACATTTACATATATTAATGTCCTTCATACTCGATAAAGTCAATGAACGTTCAATTTTGCGGAAAAAAAAATTATTTTTCATTTCCATTGAAACTGCTCATTGCAAAAAAGAAATTTACACTGTATAAAAAAGAAATTTTTCTTTCAGCCTACTTTTTGAGTAAACTCTTTTTTAATGCAGAACCATTTTTGACTGAATTTAATTAATTAATGATTACAGGGCTCGAATTAAGTCCGTAAATCCCGTAAAAGTCCGTAACTTTGCTTAAAGTTCGTAAAAGTCAGTTTTTTTGAAAAAAGGTCCGTAATTTGATTGAAAAAGAACGAAAAGTTCGTACATTGCACGATATAATTTGAAGAATTTTAAATAAATTACAAATGAATGTAGAAATTCAATTATTTTCAAAAGAAATAAAATTCTTCGCAGAAATTCAATTATGTTCAAAAATTTTTAAAAATTCTCCTGGAAATTTCAATTATCTTTATAAATATAATAAAATTTTTCTCCGAAATTCAATTATTTTCCAAAATTTTGGTAAATAAAATTGTTGGCAAAATTTCAATTATTCTCAAAAATTTTCCTCTTTCAATGATTTTCAATATCTACTATTTTAATAAAGTTTTACAAAACAATTCAATTATTTAAAAAACATTTAATAAAATTCTACGCAAACATCTAATTGTTTTCATAAAATAATAAAAATTTCACAGAAATTCAATTATTTACAAATTTTTTTTAAATTTCTTCGAAACAATTCAATTATTTTCATAAATAATAAATTTTTTACAAGGATTCAATTACTTTCGTAAATAATAAAATTTGTTTTAGGAATTCAATTATTTTCATTAAATAATAAAACACATTGCTGAATTTCAATTATTTTTAACATAATTTTAATCGAATTCCTAGCAAAATGTAATTATTCTTAAAAATTTTATTACAATTCATCAAGAGAATTCAATTATTTAAAAATGTTTTTGATAAAATTCTTTATGATAATTAAATTTTAAGAAACATTCAAATAATCAATAAATTATTTCTTTTTGTATTTCAATATTTGAATTCTAGTAAAATTCTTTAATAAAAATTAATTTAAAAATTAATTTCAGTTAAAATTTTAGATAATAATTGAATATTAAAGCAATATAGCGTGAATTTCTAGAAATAGAAATAATTGAATTTTGAAAAGGATTCAAACTAAAATCTTCGAAATTCTGAATTTTTCATATTTTTATCTAACAATTCTGTGAAATTAATTTTTTTAAGAAAGTTTAATTGTGGATTTTAAAAAAAAATTATTTCAAGTTTTTATTTTCTAATACATATTTAATTGAAGAATTTACGTATAATTGAAATCTTGCAAAATTCAATTGTAAACAAATGAATTAAAAAATTCTGAAAGAACTTTTTTTTAATTTATTAAAAATAATGATAATAATAATAATTAATTCTTCTTATAGAGAAGAAAATAAGTTAAAAACACGAAAAAAAATATATTTTTGGAAAAGTTACAAATTATTGCAGAAATTCAATTATTTCCAACAGTAATAATTTTCTTCGCAAAAATGAAATATTATTCAAATAAATAATAAAATTTTTTTTCGAGATTTAATTATTTTTACGAATAATAAAATTCATCGCAGAATTTCAATTCTTTTTAATACAATATTTTAATCGAATTTCTCGAAAAATGTAATTACTCTAAAAAATGTTATTAAAATCAGTCGAAAAAATTTAATTATTCAAAAATTTGTTGATATAATTCTTTCTGGGAATTTAACTTCAAGAAACATTCAATTATTCAATAAATTATTTATTTTTGTATTAAAATAATTAATTTAAAAATGAATTTTAGTTGAAATTTTATATTATAATTGAATGTTAAAAGCATTAGAGCGTGAATTTTTCAAAATAATTCATTGAAAAGGTTTCAAATTAAAATCTTTGAAAATCTGAATTTTCCATATTTTTAACTAACAATTCTTTAGAATTAATTTTTTAGAAAAAGTTTATTAGATTTTTTTTTTTTTTGAAATTATTTCAAGTTTTTATTTTCAAATACATTTTTAATTGAAGAATTTATGAATAATTTAAATTTTGTAAAATTGGATTGTAAACAAATGAATTTGAAAATTCTGAAAGAACTTTTTCAAAAGTTATTAAAAATAATGCTTATAGAGAAGAATTTTAGTTAAAAACACGTAAAAAAAACCTAATTTTGTAAAAGTTACAAATTATTGCAGAAATTCAATTATTATTTTCAAAAGTAATAATATTCTTCGCAAAAATTAAATGGGAATTCTTAATGGAAATTGAATTTTAAGAAACATTAAATTATTCAAGAAATTATTTCTTTTTGTCGTTAAATAATTGAATTGTAGTAGAATTTTGTAATAAAAATTGATTTAAAAATGAATTTCAGTTAAAATTGTGAATAATAATTGAATATTATAAGCGTGAATTTTTAGAAATAATTAAATTTTGAAATTAATTATTTTGAGAAATTTTAATGCCGATTCGCTTTATATTATTTGAAGTTTTTATTTTGCTATATATATATATTTGATTGAAGAATTTACGAATAATTGAAATTTCGTAAAATTGAATATTGTAAACAAATGGATTTTAAAATTGTCAAAGAACTTTTTCGAAAATTTTTAAAAATAATTGATTTAAAGAAGAATTTTAGTTACAATTCTTGAAAATAATAATTGAATTGATAATGATTTTATTACTCGGGCATTTTTAATTATTATAAAACATGAAGAAATCGATAACTCCAAGTCGAAGACTCGGAGTTATCGATATCTTCATGTAAAAAAAAATTATGATTTTAAGGTCTAAAATTCACTTAATCTAGTTTCAAACATAAATCAGGCTACTTTTTAATCATTTTCGTTCTAAGATGAAAACGGTTTCAGATTTTGTTTTCTCTAGGTGAGATTAGTTTTTTTTTTTTTGATAATTTTTTTTCACAGAAAGTTTGTTTGAAAATTAATTAAAATTCAGTCTTTATAAAATATTATGAATTATAAACCGAGTGATAATTTTTCCAACACAATTGATGAAAATTCAAGCAGGGAAGCTTCTCAAGTTACTTAATCAAAGAGATAAGTCTCACGCCAAAGAAAAAAAGAAGAATATGATCGTTCATTAAAAAAAGAAAAAAAAACACAGATTACAATGACCCTACATCTTCTCCTTCGTCGTCGTCGTCGTCTTCTTCTTGAGTCCTCTATGCTAATCACAATACCATATTGCATTCATAAAAGCCGCTGGGAAATCATCCATTCGTTGACCCCAGTCATAGGCCATTATAAACATTGTTACCATAGAGAAGAACGATGAAGCGCAAGCCGAAGTTCCGTTTATATACTAAGGACAGTTTCAATTCGCCTCTTGAATATAAGAAGAAAAAACCGCTAAAAACTCTCTTGTGCTCAACGAAGGATGCATCTAGCGCGAGGTCTTGATATAAACTCTCGCGTCCTTGCCATTTTCTTCAACCATCAGAGGAAACGCATCCTCTTGCCTCTCATTTTTGCTTCTCGTCGCTTGCATTCGAGTATCCGGCATATCGCATCCATTCGCAAAGGTCCATGTTAGTTTTAGAATCTCTTTCGACTATATAGATGAATTGGAGGAAGCAGAGAGACTGTAAAAAAGGGGAGAGGGAGGAGAGGCACTTGCAGAATCAGGATCGACACGGGCATGGAACCGTGCATGGAGATCAACGGGAACAGTAAACCGAGAGAAGCCTCGTCGACATCCTGTCTGAATTGCGACATTATTAAGAGAGGTGCATGCGCGCCGGAAGTTAAACTTGCGCAACTTTTAAGTCCATTGTCTTTAGGATTCCAAAGTGGAAGGTGAGTCGACCGGAATCTATACGCCAAAAGCAATTGACTCGCGATTCGTCCCTTCCGTCCTTACGGTATACCTAACTGATTATCTTTTTATAATATACAATCTACTGATTTATTAATAATTGAAAAAAATGTCACAATTTTTTTTCACATTTTTTATAACAAACGAAAAATTTTTAACAACATTATAACAACACAATTTAACTTCCAACATTTACTGGATGATGAATTTGAGTTTTTTTGTATCTCTTTTTTTTAATTTCATTCATTGTTTGCCTCGCTCTTTAAAAATGAGTCTCTTTTGTATATAAGCGAATGTCAATAATAAAAGTGTTGATTTTTTTTTGTTATGATGATGAGAAAAATAGTCTATTAGAATTAAAAAAAACGAAAGATTGAAAAGATAAATTAAAAAGTGGACTACGTATACATAGATCTGTATTATCTACCTGTGCCCTTTTTAAGATCTTGGGCCAAAACGATTGTAATTATTCTCTAAATCTAAATTAGTCTAAATTTAGACTAAATTTACGAGAAAGATTCATCAACTAAATGAATTAGTAATCTCCCTGAATCAGTTAAAAAAAATGATATAGAACCAAAAAGACAGTCTCTAAATCTAAATTATAGTCAAAAATTGTTAGCAAAACTATAACAGCTTCAGCGATTAGAACAAAATAATTTATAGTAAAACATAAATAATTCAGAGTTATAAAAAAATTTAATTTTGTTTTTCCACGATTTATCCTTGATTTTCAGACACAATTTTAACCTCATTCCTAATTTCTATAAAAAAATTCTATACACACTGAAAAAAATTTATTCGAAAAATTCAACTACCATTATGTATATAGTTGAGTGGAAAGAAGTTAAATTAATTTTTTTTATTACACTGAATAGATTATTTACAAAAATTTCAATAAAATTCTTTAAAAAACGAAATTATCTTTATTCAACGAAATATATCCCTAATCATGATCAATCGACTTGTGCAAAAGGAGCGAATTTTCGACCATCTCATGATGCTTTGAACTTCGACAATGAAGGCGATCAATGCAAGAGTGTATCCAATAGCCAAAGTGTGAAAAACCAGTGGAAGTAATTTTTCACCTGATATTTCCTCCGACCCAGAGGGATGATTAAGTTGCTTTTTTGTATCATTGTGTATCAATTTTGACAGTATGCCTGATTCTGAGGCTCGCAAAATTTTTTCGTTAAACTGATCAATGTATGGTGAATTACGTCTTGACATGAACGTTTGGAAGTAATATGATAAAGATTTCGGTAGTACCTTCATGTTCCATTTTTGTGTTCTTGATTCGAAATCTTTAACCGCTTCTTGAGAATCGCTTATTATGCAAGTCACATTTCCATACTTAGACAAGAAAGCCAGGCAGTTAAAATCCCTCCATTGATCAGGATACACAGTAGATTTTGTTCCTAATTTCTGAACCTCAGAGATAGGACTAATCAACAACATCTCTTTTACCAGTTGACTTGTCATATGTGTCAGGTCAGAATCAAGCAATTCTTTGAGTGTTGTTATTTCCGCCTGTGGTCGCCAATTGATGTCCAGAATTACTGAGTAAAAGTAGCTGGAGTATGCAATACAACAGATCATCAGCACGCCAAAAATTATTCTTTCTGGAGATTCTTCCGGCTCGTTGTCAGTTGACATTCCCAGTACAATTCGACTGACGTTAAAAGTTCGCCATGTTCTCCTTCTCAATTTTAACACGAGAGCTGTGATCCGAAGCAAAATAATTGCACCGACAGTGACACACATCATGGTAATTAATTCCTCGGACATTGTCAAAGTTTTAGTTGTTCTTGAATGTTTGGGAATTACAGCTTTCAAGCTACCAATACTAGTAATACGCATTCGAAGACTTTTTAAATGACTCTGATTGACTAAGATAACGTTTCTGGCATGTAAATCCATTTCCATTTTGTTTGCAGACAGAAGTGATCCATAAGCTCCAAAATCTTTGATTTTAAAAAATAATGTTTTCGTACGACAATTCATGTTTGTCGTTAAAAGATTAACAAATCTTCTGATTTTTTTCAGATTTTCTCCTTTTGGTAAAGAATTTTGATCAGTAGTGAAGCAAAATTTTAACATATACTTATGCAGGTTTCTCAGTTTGTTCGGGAACCATTGTACGTCATCTGTTAATTTCTGAGTGAAATAGGTTCCAGAAAAAGAATTCATCTGATGCAAAATCGATTGATTTAATTTGTCGGTTATCAAGAATCTTTGGTTGTCGTCTGGTTGCGTCATTACAGCAATATCGAGAAATTCATTCCGCCATAACCTTTTAATCAACTTTTTTATTGATAAAGAATTGTTGTGTGGAAATAGATTGATCATACATTTCGGATGTGAATATCCCATTGACAGACTATTCAGTTGTTCACCTACAGTTACTTCTTGAATCCTAGTTTCGTTTGGGTTGCCGCTGAGAAATAGAATAAACAATGTCGTTCTTCTGGGATTTTGTAGAGCCGACGAGTAGTTTGTCTCGATGAATTGATACCGAAAAGAAGACAAACTGATGCACAAGGTTGGAAAGTGCTTGCCAACTTCTCGAACGAGAGGATTTACTCTTGAACTTGGATAATTCATCATATGATCGCCAATGACAAACATTACCTGAGACAATAATTATATTCAATAATCAAAATAATAATAATAAATATATATAATATTTATTGTTTAAATCCACAGAACCTGACGTTTGTGTGCTGTTAATTAATATTAATAATATAATAATAAAATTAATATTAATAATATGCTGTTAATTTATATTAATATATATCGTTGTTTTAATGAATGATTATTGATAACAGATTTTACTGGAAAAATTAATACAAAATTTTCTAATAATGTAATTATGGCTTCTGAGAATATTTCGAACTTATTTAATCAAAAATAGAGTAAGCATTTAGAATTTAAAAATATTTATATTTGTATGTTTATTTTTATTAAATCATGAGGTTCCGTGGATGCTTTAATATCACAATTATTATTGCATCAACAACGTTTATATTAATTTTATATTTCATTTACTTATTGAATAATTAATTTAATAAATTAATAATAGCATTTTTTTATCAGTTATTATTATTAATCTTAGACTCCTTAACAGGGATTTTTTGGTAACCTAATCTAAACTACTTCATTGTCTAGATATTTTCTTACATTTTTTGGGTTTCTTTAATTACACAGCCACACAAAAAAAAAAAAGTTCTGATCTGGGGGTCTCACTATGTAGACTTTATGTTTTTTGGGTCGCTGAATCCGAATCCGAGGTCCATTTAACCCCATCAGATCAGGATTTTGACATAACCTCAAAAACCCAATATGGCGGACACATTTTTGAAAAGTTCATTGGATTCGCTTGAAATTCGTTACTCGGGGGTTTTTGGGGTCGCTGATTACGAATTTGAAGTCTGATTTCAAAAATTCAAAATGGCGGATCCACTATAGCGGACACATTTTTGAAAAATTCATCGGATTCGCTTGAAATTCGTTACTCTGGGGTTTTTGGGGTCGCTGATTACGAATTTGAAGTCAGATTTCAAAAATTCAAAATGGCGGATCCAATATCTCTGTGTCAGCCATATTGGATCCGCCATTTTGAATTTTGAAAAACCGACATCAGATTCGTAATCAGCGACCCCAAAAACCCCAGAGTAACGAATTTCAAGCGAATCCGATGAATTTTTCAAAAACGTGTCCGCCATTTTGAATTTTTGAAATCAGACTTCAAATTCGTAATCAGCGACCCCAAAAACCCCCGAGTAACGAATTTCAAGCGAATCCAATGAACTTTTCAAAAATGTGTCCGCCATATTGGGTTTTTGAGGTTATGTCAATATCCTGATCTGATGGGGTTAAATGGACCTCGGATTCGGATTCAGCGACCCAAAAAACATAAAGTCTACATAGTGAGACCCCCAGATCAGAACTTTTTTTTTTTTGTGTGGCTGTGTTATTTGATCACATTAACCCTCTGCTGTTACTATCGAACGTTATTTTCAAAATTCATCAGATTGGACACCTAGTGGGGACAGATTGGGGATAAGTTAGCAACGGAAGAGGGTTAACAAAATTTAAAAAAAAACATTTTCTTTCATATTGAAAATAAAGAGAATGCGTTGTGTTAAATTGATTTTGAATGAAATCAAACTTTATATCAACGAATCAAATTTGGAGTATTATAGCATCCCGGTTGCGGGCAGTAATGTATACTCTCTAAATCTGAATTAGCGAAATTCCACTAATTTCCCAGCGATAAGTATATCACTGATTCAATTAGCGTATATACGCTGTGAATTAGTGAAATTTCACTGATTAATTAGCGTATATAAGCTATTTGAATCAGTGATAATTATACTTATCGCTGGGAAATTAGTGGAATTTCGCTAATTCAGATTTAGAGAGTATTATCTAGATATGCGAAGGAGTCTAGGGTTAATATTATTATATTTATTACTATAATAATATAATTATAATTAGTTAATTTTTATCAAAGTAGAAGTATGTTTATAATTATTTAATTTAATTGTTGACAATTAATGATAATTGCATTTAACAAATAAATTCTAAATTACCTGATGTAATTTCGACTCTTTCTGCAGATAGTTTGTGAATCCTTTCAGGTAATCATGTTTTGGTGCGTCCCCCAGACTGCCTGTTCCGATTATTATTAAAAATACGTTGAACTTTACGAACTTCATATCAGCAATTTCTTTGAAACATATCATCAGCATTTAAATCATTATAATGAAATTGTAACTCTTCATCGTAATAGAAGGAAATTGAAAGCTGCAATAGAAACATTAGATTGACAACTTGAAACTGAACTTCGAAGTGTTAAAAAATTTTCCAAAGTGGAACTCTACTTGACTATCTATTCTTGTACGCGAGTAGTGATTTTTCATTATTTTACATAGATGGTATCGCTTTAATTGTAAACCAATTTTTTTTAAAAAATAACTTCCAAAGAAATCGATTTTTCACCTTTTTTGTTTCCTACGTTCTTGAAAATATCTATATATAAATTGTGCACAATACATTAGTATAGTTTCTTTATTCGAATTACTTTATTGACATTTTTTAGTTGTGGAAAACGTTTTTCAATTTTTTTAGTTTAATTTCTTTCAATTATTTAATTTATCTTTTAATAATAATTTATCCGTTAAATGAAAACATCTAATTTCTTATTTTATTAGTGCTAAATAAGATATTTATATAAAACTAGTAAATAATTTTGTTGGCTATCGTGAATAATATAATAAAAATTTCGATCAAATAATAAATTATTTTTGTTTGAAATAAATATTTTATGACTGTACGTAGAAAAATAAAAAAGGAATGAATATGAAAATAAAACCCGAATACACATAATTTTCATTGTGGACTAATTAAGTTTTAATCATTTAATTACTTAAAATAAAATGTTTGTTTTAATTAACTTTAATTAAATTATCAGTAAAAGAAATTACCTTAAAGCATATAATTATGTATTTTAAAATGTAGTTTAAAGCAGAAAATTCGATACTGTTCTTTATTGAAATTTTTCTCTCATGCTGTTAAATCGATTAATGCATAACAAGCAAATTTACGACCAATTCAAAATATCCAAGCGAAAAATTCCAAAGTTACAGAAGTCCAAAAAAATAAAAACAAATAGTTTCACTTATGACTAAAAAGTCATTGATTGGATTTTTTGTCCTGATTAAAAAGTCCAAATCAAAATATCCAAATGTAGGTAGGATATACATAAAGAAGTAAATAAATAGATAGGTAAATAATATTTTAATAATTAAAAAATTTTTTTTTAAATTTTCATTAATTTTAATAATTTTAGTTATTTTGTTAATACTTATTATTTTTAAATTATTTGTTTTAAATAATTTTTTTTTGAAAAATGAAAAAAATGTAAAGGTGAATATAAACGAAATAAATTTAAAAGACAACATTTTATTAAAATAAAATGAGAAGGATTTATTTTTTGTAAATATATCAAGGAAACATACATCATTTATATTAATTTTAAATTTGATTTTGATTTTGTAATTGATTAATTAATTTAATAAGGTAATAATAACATTTTTTATTAGTTATTATTATTATTCATTGACTCCTTAACAGGGATTTTATGCTACCCTAATCAATAATTTAAACTCTTTCATTGTCTACAGATATTTTTTTTTAGATTTTTTGGGTTTCTTGAATTATTAGGTAATAGTTAATAATAATAATTAGATTTAATAAATAAATTCTAAATTACCTGATTTAGATGCCTTTCGACTCTTTCTGTAGATAGTTTGTGAATCCTTTATTATAATATTATAATAAAATTGTTACTTTTTTTATCATAGAAGAAAATGAAAAATTGGAACAGAAACTAGAATGACAACTTGAAAGTGAACTTCTCAGTTCTAAAAAATTTTCCAAAGTGGAACTCTACTTTACGGTATCTATTCTTGTATGTCAGTAGTGATTTTTCATTATTTTACGTAGATGGTATCGCTTTTAATTGTAAACCAAGCTTTTTTGAAAATAACTTTCAGAGAAATTGATTTTTTACCTTTTTCGTTTCCTACGTCCTTGAAAACAGTGAAATGTAAATTGTGCGCTACATATTAGTTTGTAGTTTGTTCGAATTTTTAAGTTGTTGTAAGTGTTTTTTAATTGTTGAATTCATATGTTTTCAACTATATTCTAATTTAATTTCTTCCAATTATAATTTTATCTTCGAATAATAATTTTCCCTTGAATAATTCTATAGAAATTCTCGGGACTCTCCCAGAAAATTCCTGGGAATTTCTCGGAGATTTCCCGGGGGAACTTTTTCATCTGGGTATTTTTAATTTATTTAACATTGGTCCCGCAGTCCCTATGGACCATACATGGGTAACTAAATTAAAGAATATAAAATATAATATAAAATACAAAAACAAAATTGTATAGAAATTTCAATGGAAGAATAATGTCATGCTGCCGCATTTAACAATTATCGTTCAGGCATGTGTCGATATAGTGCTCAATGGTAGAAGTAAAATAGTTTAAAGAAGAAAAAAATAAGTCTAAATCTGGTTTCATTTTTAACCTTCGGAGAACACACCTCTTTTTTAGGTCATTTTTCAATGCTCAACCAATTTTGAACTGTTCATCTGCTTAACCTAAGAATTTTTTAAAAATATAGTTTAAACTCTGTAAAATAAGTCTGTGTACTTTAAAATCCTTATAAAAAATATTAAACAATAGATAAAAAGATTTTCGCAAAAAATCGTGGGGTCAAAATGACCCCATGTGTTCTCCGAGGGTTAAATACAATGAAATTAAAGGAAATTTAAATTATTTTAAGGATATATTTATTTAAAGTTCGTTTGAAATTCGATTATATTCAATAATTGTATTACAATTTCTTTTAATTTTTTTCAATTCTAAATAAAAACTCTTTAAAAATTCAATTACTTGCAGAATATTTAATTATTTTACTTAATTTTCGTATGTAACTTTATAAAGTTTTCAATTATTTTAAGAATTTTGAATTAAAATTCCTAGACAATTTAATTGTATACAAATATTTAAATACAATTAAAAAAAAAATCAATTAAATTTCTAATTTTTAACTAAATTTGAGAACAATAATCATAAATTTTTTTGGAATTTTTGTATAATTATTTAAAATCTTAAATTATTTCGAGAATTTTCAACTAAAATTTTATGAAAAGTCAATTATTTTCCGAAATTTTAATATTAATTTTTAAAATAATATGGATTGTTTTCTAAAATTTTTTTACTGCAATTTTTTTAAAGCTAAATTTCTTAAAATAAACTATATCAATCTTTTTAAAATTCACTAATCCTAATGAAAATTTTATTTATAACTCTTTCGTAATTAAATTATTTAAGGTGCAATTTAGATACTTAAATGCTGCATTTTATCAATTATTAAATTAAAATTTTTTGTAAAATCCTTTTATTTTGAAACTTTTAATGAAACTCTTCAATATAGTTAATTATTTTCAATAAAACTTCAAAAAAAAAAAAAATTCAATAAATAATGACAATTCTTTAATAAAATTATTTAAAAATTCAAATCAAATTCAATTTTTTAATAAATTGAATTACAATTTTTTTAGAAACCTAATTTTTTCAAAATTATGAATAAAATTCTTTAAAACTTAAATAATTTTTAGAATAAATATTTAATTATTAATTTCTTTCAAAGCAATTAAAATTTTTGAAAAATTGCAATTTAGAACCTTTTAAAATTTTATTTTATTATTATGTTTTTCAAAAATGTTTTTTGACACTAAAAACCAGAATATTTCCTGATATCCCTAACCAAATTCATTGTTCCTGATTCCTCTGACTTGTGCGGCAAACCTGTAATTAGTAAAAATAGAAAATTCATAAATAAATAAGAAGAATTCACTTGGAAATCGTTTGCAATGACGAATCTGACATTAAATTCTAGAAATTCAAAATGGAACATTCAATTTTTTGCACTTTCTATTATTACTACTTTTATTATTACTTTTTTCTATTATTATTACTTACTTTCTATTAATTTATCAGATTCGGTGATTTGTGGTGTAAATTTGATAAAATTTCAAAAATATTAATTGCCACGTTGGATTCGTCATTTTGAATTTAGTAAAACTGATGTACTAATTTGTATAATAAGTATCGAAATTTCTATTATACTTCGAAGTTTTAAAATAATGTAAATTAAAAATTTAATTCTAACATGTCTTTCACTTATGCTGTAATAATTTAATTGCATTAAAAATTTCATAAATTAAAATAGGTTAAATTTATTTAGAATAATTAGTGCAATACAACATTCAAGCGCTGATAATTTTGCTAGTATAATAATAAAGATAATTTAAAATTGCACATTTTTCGTGAAAACACGAAAAAGTTATCAAAAAAAGATAAATATTCTATTGCGCTTTACAATTTCTAACTACTGTCTTTTGCCACGTAGCATTAGAGTGAGTAATAACGGAAACATGTGAATAAAGATGACTAATTTCTGTAATTTTTAAAAGAAGCCCAATTTTTAGGTCATAAAAATGTAAGTATTTAATATTTTCTGGCTAATTCTTAGGGGTTTCAGATTTTTTGATTATCCAGATAGCACGTAATCTTTTAATTATATTATTAGCTTTAAAATTAAAGAATCTTTCAATCTATTATGTACTATGAAAAAATTAAAAATGAATGTATTATTAAAATAAAATACAGATTTTCCTTTAAAGAGAGTTTATATTAAAAATTAGTAAATGACAGGAAAACGTTTACCGTTAACGGACATAATAAAAATATTTGTTTTACTGATTCAAGCGAAATCACTAAAATTTTACATAAATGCAAATAGATACACAAAAGTGTCAAAAACACTCGCAATATTCTCGAAAGACTTTCATCAGAATTGCGCACGCACATTCATAGAATGACCAATGCTACTGCGCATGCGCAAACATTAGGTAAACGTTGCGCATGTCCAGAATGTATATATAATAAATAAATTAATATTCTTTTCAGTTCAGTACGCTTTAGTTTTCGATAAACCCAATCTAATTGAAGATGAAATTTAAAAAAAAGGTACTATA
Source organism: Leptopilina heterotoma (assembly GCF_015476425.1). NCBI lineage: Eukaryota > Metazoa > Arthropoda > Insecta > Hymenoptera > Figitidae > Leptopilina > Leptopilina heterotoma. The sequence continues at coordinate 1,003,717 of NW_025111022.1, forward strand.
TTTTTTTTTGTTTTTTATACAAATGAATAATTTCTGTTTATCTAAAGTGCAAAATTATCAAGATGCTAAACAAACGGAGGTAGGTTGTAAAAAATATGAACAATTTCTTTGAATTGGTAAATAAAGAAAATGGTAAGTAAACATCTAATAAAACAATTTTTTGCAGAACGAACTTCTCAATAGCGAAGATCCTTTTTGTATAATTGGAAAGTTATACAATGACTCGACTGTTACGGACACATTTTTTGAGAATCTAGTTATAAAAAAATTGTTTATCATAATAGCAGATGATATGAACGACGGGATAATGTTAGCTGATTTCTTGAGTACCGGAAATAGAGTTAAATTTGATTTGGAAGATCTTTTTGAGAATGAAGTATTTCGACAAAATAAAATACAAGAACATTTTTATTTGTACAAATCGAAATTAAAAGATGTACATATATTTGTCTATCCTACAAACACACCGAATGAACTATTAATAGACTACTTAGCAAAGAAAACTATAGAATCGGCACAATATTTAAAAGTTGCACTTATATGTAAAAATGATAATAACACTGAAATTTTGAATTCTATGTTTTTGATTGCATCAAAAATTTTTCAACTTGACATTGAACGACATCGTTGCGAAATGGAATACAACATTATTTTTCTCCCATTAAATATAAATGATTCTACAGAATGTACACTTGGAGTGAAAATAATAAAAGATTACTATATACATAGTTTTAGAAGATTTCAGACTGCAAATAGTAATGCTTTTGATACGATTGAACGCAAAGAAATTTTCAGAAGTTTGAGTAAACAGGAGCAATTAGAATATCTTGTCATAAAACCTCTTCTTGATGATGAAGACCATGTTAACAATACATGTTCAAATTCTCCAAGTATTTTAGAAAATGATTATCTATTACAAGAGAGCAAATTAATTAAACTTCGTAGTTTCTTAAAACCAGAGACCAATGTCATAAATAAAGAATGTTTTGACAAAATAGTAAGAAGTGAAACATTCTTCATATCGGATTTGAACTTTTTGCCGGATTGGTTGATTTTTGCAAACAAAAATGCTTTAATGATAATTGCCAATAGAGACAATGAATCGATGGATGAATTAAAAGAAAATCTTTGTTACAATGAAGAGATTTTAAAAATTTTTAAAGTTATTTGTTTTGTCAGTAACATTTTTGACAATCATATGATATGGTACAATTATTTGAAACAAATTTTACCTTACTTTTTAAAACAGGAAAAAGTATTGTCTTCCAATTTAAATGTGTGCTCTGAAAATGATAGGAATACTAAAGAAATTCAAATATCGAATGAATTAATATTGCAAAACAATATTGAATCAAAATTGAGGGACTTTTATTCTGGCGAAAAAGAACAGATTAGTAAACTAAAGGTAATACTTAATAAAATTTCTTATTCAAATAAATTAATTCCGAAATGAATTCAATAATATTTCTTAATAGTTCAGATTTAGTATGACAAAAAAATAAAATATTATAATCTTAGCACTAGTTTTGATGTTAAAATAAAATTTCTTTCTTTTGTCGAAGAGATAATTAATTTGTATTTAAAAAATTATAAATATTAGAACACAATTGCATACTTAACAAAACATTTTTTACAGAAATTTCTATTTCCACATTCAACAATAACAAGGGAATATAATTGCGAATTTATGAAACTTTATAAAATATTTCAAACAATCAAAATTTTTGGCGAAGATATAAATATAAAAAAACTATTTCTCGTAATAGCAGAAGATATGAATGATGGCATAGAGTTAGCTGATTTTATGAGCAATAACACAAGAGTCCATGGTTCAGAGAAATTAAAAGAGAAAGATTCGAAACTACATACAATGATAATGAAAAATTATTATTTGTATTACAATAAAGATGCATCCACATACATTTTAGTTTATCCTAGAAATGTAACGGATCATTTGTTAGCGACATACATGACAAAAAGGACTATAGAATTGGCAAAAGAATTAAAAATTGCACTCACATGTCAGAAAGAAATCAACAAATTCTCTTTGGAATCTATGTTGCTAATTGCGTCAGAAATATTAGAATTAGATATCGATAATTACTTTACAAATAATAAAAATGGAATTATTATTTTACCATCAAACATTAAGGAGGATTTTTCATATGAAACAATGAGGAGTGAATTTATTGAAAATTATTCTGAAAAATTTGAAAAATATGAAAAAGAGACGAATTTAAAAACATGGTTTGAGGAGAGTAACTTTAAAAATTTACATATTAAAGAGCAATTGGAATATCTTATACTGAAATATCTTTATGAAAATTCCTTCAATAACGTGTTACTAATTTCTTCTTACACAATGATATACCCTATTCATGTACATAATTTCCTACCAATAGAATCGAATATTATTACTATTCGATATTTCAATTCCTTCAACTATGCTATTCCGAATAGATGTTTACATGAAATTTTTCTCCTCATTAATGGAAAGTATGCCAAACAAAACTCACCATCAAATATAACATCTTTAACAGGTCTATTAACTTTTCCAACTTGGATAACCAAAGTGAAGCAAGGAATGTGTATAAACAAAAATAAAAATGATAAACTCATTACAAAATTTATAATCAATCTTTGTAACAGCCCAAATCAAATAGAAATTGTCGAGATGATTTGTCTTATGAGATACATAGAAGATCATGATCCAAATCTTGAATTAAAATTATTTAGTCTTTTACAACACTATATAATAAATTATTATTGTAATACTGAAAGAAATTGGTTTTTAGAAATTGAATCAATGTACATGGATCGAATTAAGCATATAGGTAAAAATATACTGTTAAAAAGATTACCAAAATTTTATGCGGAAATATTAAAAACTCACGAAAACAAGCAGTCTATCATGAAAGAAGCTTATAACCTAGTGTTCAATTTTATTAATTTCGAAATTGAAAATACATGTAATTCAATAAATAATGGAACCTACAAACTGCAATTAAGAGGATATATCCTTAAGTTTAGTGAAATGCTGTACACGCAGTATTGTCCTGGAAAAGTCACAATTTTAGAAATGTTTGCTTGGAATAAAATTATCATTGATGACGATCTAGATAGTAATGAACTGCAACAACTCATTTTAATTGCACCAACTTGGGAAATTATTTCAAATAGAACCATTCGCTTAGATGGTGCTCCTGGACAAAGTATTTGGGTAAGTTGACAAAAGTTTTTTTCTAAATTATGATAGTATTTTGTCTATAGTATTTTTACAGTATAGTTCGATAGTAATTTTAGAAAAAATTTCTTATAATGATGGATAATAACAAAAACTTTTCAGAAGCCGAAAACATTTTCTGATCGCATTTATGGTTTACACGGTTCACCTGGAGAACCTGGAGGATCATTTTATGGATACGTTCATGATATTATTAATGCAGAAAATTTATGTATTGTTAGTAATGGAGGTGAAGGAAGTGACGGACAAGATGGCTACGATTTGGTATGGTCATTTGAAAATATTGCTTACCAAGATACATATGGAGAAAATGTTGAAGGTAAAGGAGGAAAAGGTGGAATTTCTGGTTATATTACAATTTTTCCAGTTAACATAACTGATTTGAAAATAAAGTGGAAGAATGCTTCCGGTAATTACGGCAGATCTGGTAAAGTTATAAGAGTAGAAATGGATTATAATCATAATCAACAAATGATTATAGATAGGGAAAACACTTGCCAAATAGCAGATAGAAAAATGAAAAATCAACAAAGTATTAATTCTTCTTATGTACTAAATGCTGATATTCTTGAAAATAATTTCCGTACAAGTGCATATAATTATCAAGTATATACTTCAATTATGAACGGAGGAAATTGAATATGTAAATTTTTACAAAAAATTCAGTATCCGCGAAATGATATAATATTCGGACCATTTCGCTTTGTTCAGGAATTGTTTGATTTAGAAAACTATTACTCATTGAAATATTCCAACTCTTATTTGAAATTAAAAATATATCTATATTAAAAATCCGTAGGAATTGTAAAACTTTTTATCTAGTACATACATATAAAACATGATTTTTTTGCGACCGAGAGCGTGCAAATTCCACCGACAAATTTTGAACCGAAAAAATATATTTTTCGTGATTTACTTTGTAATTTTAATTTAATTTATCTTGAATTTAAATTAAATTTCGCTTTTTAATTGTAAGTTTAATTTTGCTTTTAAATTGTAAGTTTTGATTTACTTTCCTCTTGTATAACATTAACTGAGAAAGAAATATGAAATATTAATAAACTATTAAAAACAATATTAAAAATAACCTCTGTCAAGTTTCATCTTATTTCAAGAATCTCCTTAAAAGAAAAAATTAGTGATTGTAGTAATTAGTAAAAGAAAACTACTAACTAGCAGAACATATTTACTAATCAGTACAAGAAAACTCTATAATTAATATTAAAAATAACTTATTAGTAGAGAAAACTACTAATTTGGTTAGTAAGATTAATTAAATATTATACTTTGATTAAATTAGAGAGTGGAGTAAAAATTAATTACATAAAGAAACGGATATTAATAATTAAAATCAAGAAATTAATAGTATAATTGCTTAATAAATAAAATTAAACAAAATAATCAATTTATTACTAAACATATTTTTAATTATAGTTCTAATTTATTTTTATTTAATTGAAATTAATTAATAAACGTAAATAATAAGAAAAGATAAATTAAAGGAAAAAAATCGGTGGTACATTTAAAGAATTTATAAAATTAAGAATTAATACTAATATTTATTGACTATTTATATTTATCACTACTTATTGACAAAAATAACTTTGATCAATTATCATTTTTAATTTTTTCGTAAATCATTTATTTCTATTGCAATAAATAATAAATTTTGAATAAATAGGAATTTTTTTAAAAAAATATATCATCATTTACATTCGACCCATTTTTAATTAAAAAAGCAGAAAAAAACCAACTTTTTAAGCTCTTACGCTGCTACTATGCATAATTAATGAAGATATTCATTAACTACTCCATATATTTTCTAAAAATTTTTTGTTTCTTTTTAGCGATTTCCCTTATACTAAAAGTGACGTTATGAGGAATGAATCCGCTCCTCCTCCTGCCATCTTTAATACATGATTTATGTTGCAGTTGAACATGAAAAATATGTAAACAAAGAGATCAAAAGATCAGGTAATTTACATTAATTTACATTTATTTCATATATATGTATTTATATACGTGTGAGTTTCATGGAATTTCGGTGCAACTTTAATTTTGAGAGAGAGAAAGAGAATTAAAATTCAGATTAGATGAGATAATGTCTATAATAAATAGTGAGAAAGGTGATCTGTTTTTGTTTTTTTTTTATATATATTCTTTGGAAGCAGAGCGTGAATTTAAAATAAAAAAATATCCTCTTTTTTATTACATTTTTCTTTCGAAACATTTCTGTTTTCTTTTTGGTGAGAAAACTCTTAAAATTGGAGGAAAAAAAAATTCCTGACACTTGACACGTGACTAAATATTTGAATTTCCATTGTTTCGAAAGAAGGAGAAATTTAGGAAATGAAGATACTTTAATTTTACCCACGGTTAACGAGAGTCATTTAGTATTATTTATTGTAGATAAACTAATTTTTTAGAATTAATTAACCCAATTTCCGAATTAAAGAAAAGTATGTACATAATATTATTTAATTAGTAGAAAAAACTGGTAACTATTAGAAGAATACTACTAATTAACAAAAGAAATTTATTAATTTATTAAACAAAACTATGAAATTACCACGAATTCTAAAAAGAAAAACATTAAATTTTTTCTATTTTTGACAATAATTTATTTTAAAAAACTTAATTTTACTGAAGAACTGACATAAAGTTATTACTTATAAATAATTTATTGAAGTATTTTTTTGAAAAACTTTAATTTCAATTCTGTTGAAATCAGTTTCAATTTAAAAAATTTTAACGCAATTATTTGAAAGAGAATTTAACTATCTTAAACATTAAAATTCTTTCCAGAAATTCAATTATTTTCAAAAAAAATTTAAAAATTCTCGTCAACATTTTAATTATTTTTATAAATAGCAAAATTCTTCGCCGAAATTCAATTATATTTAGGAATTTTTGTAATTTTATTCAATTATTTTCAGAGAATAGAAAAAAAATTGTCGTCAACATTTCAATTAACTTTATAATTAAATAGCAAAATTTTTCGACAAAATTCAATTATATTCAGGAATTTTAATAAAATTCATTGCAAAATTCAAATTTTTTCATAAATATTAGTATTCGTCACAAGAATTTAATAATTTTTAAATTAAAAACTATTTTAATAAAATTTCTCAAAAGAATTCAATTATTTAAAAACAATTTTGACAAAGTTCTAAACGAATATTCAATTATCTTCTAAAATAATAAAAATTTCACAGGAATTCAATTATTCAAAAAATTTTTTTAAATTCTCGTCAACATTTTAATTATTTTTATAAATAGCAAAATTCTTCGCCAAAATTAAATCATATTCAGGAATTTTTATAAAATTCATTGTAAAATTCAATTATTTTCATAAATAAAAATATTCATCACAAGAATTAAATTTTTTTTTAAATTAATAAAATTAAATGATTTTCAATATTCTACTATTTTAATAAAATTTCTCAAAAGAATTCAATTATTTAAGGGGTTAAACCACTCTAGAGCGTCAAAAAGAGGTTCTAATTTCAACATTTTTTTTAAAGAAAAGTTTAAAAGTAATGAAAAATATGTTTATATATCTCTATCAGGTACACTTTAAAGAGAAAAAAATATACTTTATAAATTTTTTTTGTTTAAAAACAGCAGATGTACATGTACGTGATGGAAACCCTTTGTAAAAAGAATTCCTTCGCGGCCGGAAAGGTTTTTTGTACAATTTTCATCCTAGAACAGAAAACAAATTTTTTTCTATTTTTACATCTCAAAAGCTAGAGAAAGACGTAGGGGATTTTTTTTATGTTGCATATTCTTTTAGTTATAAACAATTTAGTGCCTATTTTTTTCAGTCAAAAACTCAGTTTTTCCATAAAATGTTCACCATTTTTGCAAAAATGGATTTAAAAAAAATCCCCTACGTCTTTCTCCAGCTTTTGAGATGTAAAAATAGAAAAAAAATTGTTTTCTGCTCTAGGATGAAAATTGTACCAAAAACCTTTCCGGCCGCGAAGGAATTCTTTTTAAAAAGGGTTTCCACCACGTACATGTACAGCTGCTGTTTTTAAACAAAAAAAATTTATAAAGTATATTTTTTTTTCTTTAAAGTGTACCTGATAGAGATATGTAAACATATTTTTCATTACTTTTAAACTTTTCTTTTAAAAAAATGTTGAAATTAGAACCTCTTTCTGACGCTCTAGAGTGGTTTAACCCCTTAAAAATAATTTTGACAAAGTTCTAAACGAATATTCAATTATCTTCTAAAATAATGAAAATTTCACAGGAATTCAATTCTCGTCAACATTTTAATTATTTTTATAAATAGCAAAATTCTTCGCCGAAATTCATTTATATTCAGGAATTTTTATAATTTTATTCATTGTAAAATTCAATTATTTTCATAAATAACAATATTCATCACAAGAATTCAATTATTTTTAAAAGTAATAAAATTCAATTATTTTCAAAAATTTTTCTTAATTCAATGATTTTCAATATTCTACTATTTTAATAAAATTTCTCAAAAGAATTCAATTATTTAAAAACAATTTTGACATAGTTCTACACGAATATTCAATTATTATCTTCTAAAATAATGAAAAATTTCAGAGGAATTCAATTATTTTTAATACAATTTTAATAAAATTTGGAAAAGTTACTAATAATTGGAATTTCTAGAAATAATTGAATTTTGTAAAGGTTTCAAATTAAAATCTTTGAAAATTTGAATTTTTCATGCCTATTTTTAATTAAAAATTCTATGGAACTAATTTTTTTCAAAAAGTTTAATGGAACTTTTTTGAAATTATTTCAAGTTTTTATTTTTTAATGTATGTTTAATTGAAGAATTTCCGAATAATCGAAATTTTGTAAAACTGAATTGTAAACAAATGAATTTGAAAATACTTAAAAAGAACTTTATCATAAATTATTAGAATTTTATTTAAAAATTTTAGAAAATAATAACTAAATTGTATTGATGAATATAATTTTTAAAAAGTTACAGTAACAATATTTTTTATTATAATATAAAATAATGATTTTATCACTCGGTTATCTTTAATTATTGTAAAACATGCCTCGAAACATGCAGAAATGGATCACTTCGAGTCGAAGACTCAGAGTGATCCATTTCTTCATGTTTTATAATAATTCTATTCATATTCTTTCAAGTTATTGAGTTTCAAAAGTTTTGAATTTAAAAGTTTTGAAATCTTTTTTCCTATGAAAAAATAATAATGATTAAAAAAGAAGTTAAATTATTGATATTTTCTAATAATTTTACAATCAAAGAAATTTGTAAATAAGTGCGATAGAACATTTTTTTGAGTATCTAATCATTTTTAAAGTGGATCAGAATATTTTTTATTGTCAGGAAAAAAGTCAAAATTTTGTCTGGAAATCAGGGAAAAGTCAGGGAATAGAAAATTTAATTTTTGTGGCAACCTTGTGATTGAAAAAAATTAATGATTGTGCCCGTATATATAAGAGGAAAAAAATGCTGCTTTTAAAAGAAGAAATTTGTTTAACATAATTAGGAAGCAAAATGGTCATGAAATTCGAACGTTTTACATATTTGGCTCAAGATTATAAAATTACTTTAATTAAACAAAAGTATTTAAAATTATTTCTGTATTTGAATTATAAGTATATAGTTTCTCAGTGCAGAGGCTATATAAGAGTTTCACTTTCTGTAAAGTGATTTTTTTTTTATTGTTGTCGAAACATAAAGCACAAGGAGTGATCTTTGTTCGATGGTCTCATGAAAAACTCAATGCATTTACTCAATGCTTAAACCATTTGAGGTTATATAATTTGAAATATTCATTTATGCGACCACGCCTCGGTAGTATAGCTCAGTAGGCTTCGTTTCTTGCTGAGTCCTCTACTTCATTAGTAAACGAAATTTACATCCGCCAGGGGAATGCCACTTCAAAAGAGGTGTCTGCTACACTTTATCACTCAAACTATCCAATGATGATCGCCACTTATCAACATATGTCCCAATCGCATAAATTTTATAATCCTTTCCATAAGCTATCCAAAACCTATCGACAAATTCCATCAACTATTTTTTTTGTATTCCATTTATTTTATTTTAATCAAAAATGTGTCATCAGACAAAATCATCATCAAATCTTTATAAATAAATACTAATAATAGTAAAATAAATACTGTACGATAAATACTAGAACCCTAATAATAATAAATTCCAGATTTTTGTAAAAAGTAAATATTACTAATTAAATATAAATCATAACGGATGTAATTATACACTATATTAACTAAGACATCATAAAAATAATAAAAAGAGGATAAAAAAATTAATCCAGTTTAGAAAGATCTTTGCCAATGAGAGAGGACTAAGTTTCAGATTATATGAAGATTCGTCTAATCGATATAAAAGATCAGCCTCATTGTCTTGAGAGATGAGTCGAGAGGAGATAAGAGGATCTTAAACCCCCTCATGAAGTTATCTTGATCTTTCTGAATATGCATGCTCGGATTTAATAACACATCATCCATAGATTCTCAACTTCTTTGAGACGGCCAGAAGAGGAGGTTAAAGTTCATCAACTTCAACTCTGCATATAATTCTCCTAATGATTTTTTTTAAATTCCAAAACTCATTATAATTGACTATAAATATGAACTTCTTAAAAGCAACACATTTATTAATCTCATCAAAAAGTGACAAAATTCTTCTCTCTTCACATATTGCCTCAATATTGCCTTTGATTTAAAACCCACTTCTTCTAATTTGACAATTATTTTTGTAGTGATTTCACTTCTTTCAAATGCTACAAAAAATTTTTCACAAAAATAATCATGTTCAGATGGACATTTTGACGAAAATCAGTTATTTGTTTATTGCCGGAAGAGTTTTGGTGAGATTAACATAAATTTCTTGAATAATAAAAGTGAGAGAGAATGATATGAGAGAGGGGGGGGGGGGGGAGAGATGAAAAGATCGAAAAGTCAACGTGGGAAGAGGAACCAAACCGTGAATGCCAGGCATGCCGCCATGTCGTGTTGAAGATTAATGGTGCTTTAATAACGTTAATTGAAGCCCTTGGAAGAATCGATCCGGCGCGGATCGGTCCGTATCGCTTCAAGATACCGATCGATCTTGTGATAAATAATCAGCAACACTGCAGGCGACCGATCCAACGCCTGTGCCCTTCTTCCATCAAGAGCATACTCCACCAAGGAATAAACTTTAATCATCTTTAATTTGTTCTTGTCGCTTTATGTCCCACTATTCTTCTGTGTCCTCAAAAACAAATTTCAGCACGAATGGAAAAAAAATGCATAAAAAATCTAGAGGAATTATAAATCAACAACCTCTGTTGCTATCTGGTCCTCATTATGTTCTGATTGCAATCGAATTGACATACGTTCCAATGAGAAAGAACTTTGCACCCAGTGCCTATACATTTTGATAATTTAATTTTTTAGCTACACACCCAATTCATTAGGATAAAAATTGTCTACTTGATATTTTTTCAAATTTCTAAGCAAAAACAATTGAATCGAATCGAAGGGAAAGAAATAAAATCACTATTTAGCACAATATTCACAAAAATACACTATTGATATGTACTTTTCGTATTTTTAATAATTTTTTATTGATTATTAGGGTCCCGAGCTGGATTCAATATTCACCAATACCTGCAATAATAAAAAAGCACTTTTTATATAAATGTTAAATCACTATTTGATTTTTCTGATTTACTATTCAAATTCAAATTTCGCGCCATTATAACTCTTTGAATTGACGCCCAGATGGCATCAAAGTTCTCTCACAAACGAGATCAAGTGGCCGGAGTATAAGTATCAGTGATTCTTTAAGATTCTATTACATTCCCAGGGCTCGAACCAGTGAAAGTATTTAAAAATACGGACTTTACGGACCAAAAATGAAAAATTACGGACCAATTAATGACAAAAATATAACCAGGCTGAGTCAAATAAGAGAACATTTTACTTAAAACTATATAAATTAAATTTTTCATAACTATAAAACATAAAGATATCGATAACTCCGAGTCTTCGACTTGGAGTTATCGATTTCTTCATGTTTTATAATAATTAAAGATGACCGAGTAATAAAATATTTATCAATTCGATTATTATTTTCAAGAATTTTTAACTAAAATTCTTCTTTAAAACAATTATTTTGAATAATTTTCGAAAAAGTTCTTTGACATTTTTTAAATTCATTTAAAAAGATTCATTTAATATTGAATTTTACGAAATTTCAATTATTCGTAAATTCTTCAATTAAATATAATATTACAAAATAAAAACTTCAAATAATATAAAAAATCCGCAATTATTAAACTTTCTTAAAAAAATTAATTTCAAAATTCAAATATTTCTAAAAATTCACGCTATATTGCTATTAAATAATAATCTAAAATTTTAATTGAAATTCATTTTTAAATCAATTTTTATTACAAAATTCTACTACAATTCAATTATTTAACTACAAAAATAAATAATTTATTGAATAATTCAATGTTTCTTAAAATTCAATTATCATCAATTATATCAAAAACATTTTTAAATAATTGAATTTTCTCGGTGAATATTAATAAAATTTTTAAGAATAATTACATTTTTCTAGGAATTTGATTAAAATTGTGTTAAAAATAATTTAAATTCAGCAATGAGTTTTATTATTTATGAAAATAATTGAATCCCTAAAGAAGAATTTTGTTATTTCTTAACAATATTTAATTTTTGCGAAGAATATTATTACTCTTGAAAATAATTGAATTTCTGCAATAATTTGTAACTTTTCCAAAATTAATTTTTTTTCGTATTTTTAACAAAAATTCTTCTTTATAAGCATTATTTTAATTATTTTTAATAACATTTGAAACAGTTCTTTGAGAATTTTCAAATTCATTTGTTTAGAATTCAATTTGACAAAATTTCAATTATTCGTACATTCTTCAATTAAATATGTATTAGAAAATAAAAACTTGAAATAATTTTTTTAAAAAATCCGCCATTAAAATTTCTGAAAAAATTAATTCCACATAATTGTTAAAAATATGAAAAATTCAGACTTTCAAAGATTTTATTTTAAAAACCTTTTCAAAATTCAATTATTTATAAAATTTCACGCTATATTGCTTTAATATTCAATTATTATCTAAAATTTTATCTGAAATTCATTTTTAAATTACTTTTTACCACAAAATTCTACTACAATTAAATTATTTAACTACAAAAATAAATAATTTATTGAATAATTGAATGTTTCTTAAAATTCAATTCCCATAAAGAATTTTATCAAAAATTTTTTAAATAATTGGATTCTTTTGACGAATTTTTGAAAATAATTACATTTTTCGATGAATTCGATTATAATTGCATTAAAAATAATTGAAATTTTGCAATGAGATTTATTATTTGTAAAAATAATTAAATTTCTAAAAAGAATTTTATTATTTACGAAAATAATTGAATCCCTGTAAAATTTTAATACTTAAGAAAATAATTGAATTGTTGTGAATTAATTTAAAAAAAATTTGTAAATAATTAAATTCCTGTGACATTTTTATTATTTTATGAAAACAATGAAATGTGTTTTTTCCTTTGACTTTTAACCTAAGATTGTTATTTTTTCTAACCTAATGCTGAACTATTTTTAAGTTCAAAAAAAATTTATTACATTTTAAAATTAAATAAAGGAATAAATAAATTGTTTCTCCATAGTAAACTGCGTTATTAATATATTTTTATGATTAAAACGATTAAATTTTTTTCATGAATTTCGAAAAGGGCTCAACTCTGACAACTATAATATCAATTTTTTCCAACTTTTTGTTATCATGGACAATTATTTTATCTTTTTCTCATATAACAAAGCACCTAGTTACTAATAAAAAAAGGTGGACATTTTTATTTAAAGCTGTTTGAAATAAACAGTGTCTCCTGTAAAATTTCAAAAGACCGCGAGTTGAGCCCTTTTCGAAATTCATTATTCAATCTTATTTATAAAAATTTTTTTAAATAATTGAATTTCGGGGAAGAATTTTATTAGCTTTGAAAATAATTAAATTTCTGCATTCATTTGTAATTTCTCTAAAATTCTACAAATTATATCGTATAATTTACGAACTTTTCGTTCTTTTTCAATCAAATTACGAATTTAAAAAAAACTGACTTTTCCGAATTTCAAGCAAAGTTATGGACTTTTACGGGATTTCCGGACCTAGTTCGAGCCCTGTAAATATTTTCAAACGGATAAAAATATTGAAGACAATGTCCTGAATATTTCCTAACAAATAAAAATACTGAGGACAAGTTAATGATAATTACAAACTATCAGAGGTCAAGTCAGGACAAATTAGGATCATTTAAGACCAATCATAGTTAGGACCAAAAATAACAAAGTTGCTTTCAATCAAAATTCCACAAGATTTCAACATGAGAACATGAATAAGGATTACTGGAAATTTGTTTCAATCGTTTGATAATAGACATCAATGGTATAATGTGTTATGTAAATAATGTAAAGGCTTTTTTTTCCATATGAGCCAGTTCGAGAAATGTCAGAATGAAAACCGATGCCAGTGACTAAACATAATTTTGGATACTCTCTCTGAAATGCCTATTGTTATGCACAGTATATAACCAACTGCACAAGCGGCAAGATCAGGGGAGGAGTAACTCTCCATAGCAATGCCCACGTGTTTAGCATCAAACCATCCATAATTTTATGTATCTATATGTCTGCCTTCCTACTGACAACCACCCACCTTAAACCTCACCAGTCCCATAGAGTATACTGCACTTTATCATTTTATATTTTCACAGCTCCGAATATTCTATTCCGCACAGCACTTGCATTTTGATATATAATGCCAGAGCAATTGTACACCTCAAAACAATAGAAAACTCGAGGGAAGACAATGGAAACTTTAAAATATTGGATTATTGTTCAAATCACACCGTCGACTATATAGGTGTGAATATAGAGAGAGATCCAACATTTTTTGCCCTACATTTTTCATTTCGGAAAAGTAAAAATTAATATTCAGAGGATTGGAAGATTTTTCTTCAAATCATAAGAAAATTAAAGCAATCTACGATATTTGAAGAATTTGAAGAAATATTGTAAAAACTTGAAGATTTTTTGAAAATTTTGCGAAGGCTGTGTATATATCAAGTAATAATAATGAAAATATTTATAAACATTTAAATAATATAAATAAACCATTTTTTAAAGATAAATTATAATTTTTATCTTTACATTCTTATGATTATAATAATAGGAAATGTTATAATTATTAATTACTATCATCAATGTTACTGTTCCATTTATTATTTTGCAAATTAAAATTTTATATTTTCAAATATATTAATTTTTGAATAACTTCAGATTCAAAATTTAAAAAATTCATCTATTAACTACATAATTAATTATTCTTGTTTATTATTTTCAAAAATGTTAATAACATTTTTCGCAAGAATTAAATCATTTAAAAAAATTTTTAATGATAAGAATTAAGTTATTTTGAAAAATTTTAATAAAACATTCTTTGGAAGAATTCAATTATTTTTATAAACAGTCAAAATCATCGCAGAAATTCAATTATTATTTTCAGAACAATTTTAATAAAATTTCACGAACAGATTCAATTATTTTTAAAAATTTTTAATAAAATTCTTGTTAAGAATTAAATTATTTTCAATAATTTTAATAATATTCTTTGGAAGAATTCGATTCTATTTATAAATAAAAACATTTTTTTTGCTAGAATTCAATATTTTTTTCAATACAATTTTAATTAAATTTTCTCGAAAGAATTCAATTATTTGAAAAACTTTTGAAAAAATTCGTCATATAACTTTAATTATTTGAAAATTTTTTGATAAAAACTTTGCAAGAATTTAATAATTTTCATTATCAATTCAATTATTATTTTCAAGAATTTTTAACTAAAATTCTTCTTTAAAACAAGTATTTTTAATAATTTTCGAAAAAGTTCTTTGACAATTTTCAAATCCATTTGTTTGCAATATTCAATTTTACGAAATTTCAATTATTCGTAAATTCTTGAATTAAAAATATATCATAAAATAAAAACTTCAGACAAATATAAAAACAATCATCAAATTAAACTTTCTCAAAAAAATTAAAATACAAAAATTAATAATTTATTGAATAATTGAATGTTATTCTTTTAATTAAATTCTTATAATGAATTTTATTAACAAATTTTTAATTAATTGAATTCTCTCGACGAATTTTATTAAAATTTTTAAGAATAATTACATTTTTCTAGAAATTTAATTAAAATTGTGTTAAAAATAATTGAAATTCAGCTGATGAGTTTTATTATTTATGAAAATATTAATTGAATTTCTAAAAAGAATTTTATTATTTACAAAAATAATTGAATCCCTGTAAAAATTTTTTTATTTATGAAAATAATTGAATTGTTGCAAAGAAATCTGTAAATATTTTGTAAATAATTGAATTCCTGTGAAATTGTTATTATGTTATTAAAACAATGAAATGTTTGCGTAGAATTTTATTAAATTTTTTTTAAATAATTGAATTGTTTTGTTAAACTGTATTAAAATAGTAGATATTGAAAATCATTATGAAAGAGGAAAATTTTTGAAAATAATTGAAAGTTTGCCAACAATTTTATTTACCAAAATTTTTAAAAATAATTGAATTTCGAAGAAGAATTTTATATCTTGTGAAAATAATTGAATTTTGTTGAAGAATTTTGCTATTCAATTATGAAGTTAATTGAAATGTTAACGAGAATTTTTTTTTTTGATTTTTGAAAATAATTGATATTCTGCGATGAGTTTTATTAATTTTGAAAATAATTGAATTCTTGTGATGAATATTGTTATTTATGAAAATAATTGAATTTTACAATGAATAAAATTATAAAAATTCCTGAATATAAATGAATTTCGGCGAAGAATTTTGCTATTTATAAAAATAATTAAAATTTTGACGAGAATTTTTTAAAAAATTTTGAAAATAATTGAATTTCTGTGAAATTTTCAATATTTTAAAAGATAATTGAATATTCGTTTAGAACTTTGTCAAAATTGTTTTTAAATAATAGAATTTTATTACTTTTAAAAATAATTGAATTCTTGTGACGAATATTATTATTTATAAAAAAAAATTGAATTTTGTAATGAATTTTATTCAAATTTCTGAAAATAATTGAATTTTGTCGAAGAATTTTGTTATTCAATTATAAAGATAATTGAAATGATGACGAAAATTTTTTTAGGATTCTTTAAAAATAATTAAATTTCATTGAAAAGAGAAAAATTTTTGAAAATAATTGAAATTTTAACAACAATTTTATTTATCAAAATTTTTGAAAATATTTGAATTTGCGGGAGAAGAATTTAATTATTTCTAAAGATAATTGAAATTTTGAGAAGAATTTTTAAAAAATTTGGAACATAATTGAATTTCTGCGAAGAATGTTATTATCTTTGAAAATGATTGAATTTCTTCATTCATTTGTAATTTCTTTAAAATTTTTCAAATTATTTTGTACAATTTACGAACTTTAAAAAAACTGACTTTCACGGACTTCAAGCAAAGTTACGGACTTTTACGGGATTTACAGACCTAGTTCAAGCCCTGTACTTTAAAAAAAATTATAACCAAAATCTGAAGAAATTTTTTTGCTTTGTTTAAAGATTTCTGAAGATAAATAATAAAAGTCTGAAGATTTGTCGTTTTAATCATCTGGCAGTACTGATTAAAGTTTGTTTTCTTTTTCTCGTCAGGTTAAAAAAATGACGTAAAGAAAATGTGTGAAGTTAAGTGACTTTTCACATGACAATTAATCTTAAAACAATGGAACGGTTGCACCATGACAATTAGCGCGAGTTACTGTAGAAACTATTCATATATATATAGCTATAGAGTGAAGAGAAGGAGGAGCAGCAGCAGCAGCAGAAAAGTAAGAGTGTCGCGTGAGCGAAGTCACTTTACTCCGGATTATACCTACGCACTCTTTCGCGTGCCAACCATACTTTGCGTATGTGGAGCATGGGATTGCCATTGTTTATTGTTGCCCAGTTTTTCCCGGGTCATGGTCGCCACTTTGTAATCGTGATCCTAAAACCCCAGTTTGCATTGAGTTTTACAAAATATTTTTCTGTAATTAACTCCATGTACAATCGCGTGCTAAACGATTACATCCGCGGAAATTTATTTCGGAAATTACTTTCAATTTTTATACTCAATAATACTAAAACAAAAATGGTCCTGGATTCTAGTTCTAACTATTTTTTTCCTACATGGAAATAATCAGGACGTGTGTTAATTATTTTCACCTATATGTGCGGAATATTTATAAACTATCAACAATCACTTCTTCACTTTTTAAAATAAAATTAGCAATTTTAAAAATAATAGAACGTAAAAATTGTTAATTCAAATTTATTTTCATAAAAATAAAATATGAATTGGAATAGTTTTAATATTATTATAACTATAATATCATATACTCTGACACAGGGAATTTAGAAAAAATCAAGGATTTTTATTAAAAGTATTGGAAAAAAATTAAATTTTTTAGAATTCATAAGAAAATTCTGGATTTTGGTGTTTTTTTTTTTGTTTGCCTCATAAACTATGAAATAACCACAAATTATAATACAAAACCTTCAATTTTTTCAAATTCCAAATATAATTTCTTTTTAAATAACTTAAATCTTGAACAACTATCATGAAAAAATTAAATTATTTAATGAATAATTTTACTTAAATATATCAAAATTAATTCAATTTTTAAAAGAGTTGCGTTTATAATTTTCATAAATTTAGATGAACTTCAAACGGTTTCCATTTGAAATGTTATAAAATTTTAATTTTAAATTAATTTAATTAGAAATTTTAAAGAACTTAAATTTTTGAAAAATTTTAATAATTCAAAATCTTTTAAAATTAGTAAAATTTGTCAATATTTTAATTAATTATTAAAAATAATACATTTATAGAAGAATTTTAGTCAAAAACACTAAAAAAAATTGAATTTTGAAGAAGTTACAAATAATTGCAGAAATTCAATTATGTTCAAAAGTTTAAAAAAAATTTCGTCAAAACTTCAATTATCTTTATAAATATAATAAAATTCTTCTCCAAAATTAAATTATTTTCAAAAAATTTAATAGAATTCTTGTCAAAATTTCAATTATTTTCAAAAATTTTCCTCAATTCAATAATTTTAATAATTTATTAATTTTCAATATCTCTACTATTTTAATAAAACTACCCAGAAGAAATTAATTATTTAAAGAAAATTTTAATAAAATTTTACGCAAACATTCAATTATTTTCGCAAATAATAAAAATTTCACAGAAATTGAATTATTTCCAAATTTTTTAAAAATTTATTCGCAAAAATTGAATTATTTTCATAAATAATAAAATTTTTACAGAGATTCAATATTATTTTCGTAAATAATAAAATTCTTTTTAGAAATTCAATTATTTTTATAACTAATAAAACTCATTGCTGAATTTCTATTATTTTTAAGTTTTAACACAATTTTAATTGAATTTCTAGAAAAATGTAATTATTATTCTTAAAAATTTTATTAAAATTCGTCAAGAGAATTCAATTATTTAAAAATGTTTTTGATAAAATTCTTTATGATAATTAAATTTTAAGAAATATTCAATTATTCAATGAATTATTTTTTTTTGTTTTAAAATAAATTAATTCTAGTGGAATTTTTTAATAAAAATTGATTTAGAAATGTATTTAAGTTGAAATTTTATATTATAATTGAATATTAAAAGCATTAAAGTGTTAATATTTAGAAATAATTGAATTTTTAAAAGGTTTCAAATTAAAATCTTTGAAAATATGAATTTTTCATATTTTTATCTAACAATTCTGTGAAATTAATTTTTTTAAGAAAGTTTAATTGTAGATTTTTTAAAAAATTTATTTCAAGTTTTTATTTTCTAATACATATTTAATTGAAGAATTTACGAATAATTAAAATTTTGTAAAATTGAATTGTAAACAAATGAATTTGAAAATTTTGAAAGAACTTTTGTAAAAATTATTAAAAATAATGCTTATAGAGAAGAATTTTAGTTAAAAACACGTAAAAAAGCATAATTTTAGAAAATTTACAATAAATTTTTGCAGAAATTCAATTATTTTCAAGAGCAATAATATTCTTCGCAAATATTAAATATTGTTAAAAAATAAATAAAATTCTTCTTTAGAGATTTAATTATTTTTATAAATAATAAAACACATCGCAGAATTTAAATTATTTTTAATACAATTTTAATCAAATTTCTTAAAAAATTGTAATTATTCTTAAAAATTTTATTAATATTCGTCGAAGAAATTCAATTATTTAAAAATTTGTTAATAAAATTCTTTATGGGAATTAAATTTTCAGAAACATTGAAATATTCAATAAAGTATTTATTTTTATTGTTAAATAATTCAATTTTTTTAGAATTTACTAATAAAAATTTATTTAAAAAGAAATATGAAAATAATTTTGAAGAAGTTAAAGTTCCAATATTCTGATAATATAAAATAATTAGGTATTTTATCTTTATTATTATAAAACATGAAGAAATCGATCACTCCGAGTCTTCGACTCGGAGCAATCGATATCTTCATGTTTTATAACAATATTTTTATAGTTGTTTAATTTCAAAAAGTTTTAAATTTCAAATTTTTGAAAATCTTAATTCCTATGGAAAAATAATACCTAATAAAAATTAAATATTTGTTTAAAAAAAAGTTACTGATATTTTTGAATAATTTTGAAATTAAAGAAATTCGTAAATAAATGTAATTAAGAAATAGAAATAATGTAAATTATTTTCTTACGAAATTTGTTATAGAAAAAAGCATTTAATAAACAAAATGGGTATATTTTTCATTTGTTAATCATAATTTTTTTTTAAATTTTCTAATTTCTAATATTACTTTATTATGAATCATGAAAAAATACCTGCATATTTTCGATTTGTTAAACAATATTTTTTAAAGAAAAAAAAAAACAAAAGTATACACAAATACTAACTTCAAACTGCGGACACAGAATGAATGAAAGAATGCGAAGATTAATATAGTTAATTATAAATTATAATATTTATAAAAGAACAAGAAAAATAATAATAAAAATAGGAAACAATAATTAAAATTAAAAATAAAAAAAGTGAAAGAAAATTCTAAAATTTGGAATGAATGAAAAGAAATAAAATTAGAGAGGAAAATATCTAGAATTACAATCAGATTGAAACGATTCCATTAATTATTATCAAGTATATATTATACACAATTAGAACGACGATATCGAAAAATGATGTTGCCACCCACACGACTGGCTTTTGACACCTCTGACGCGACTAAAACCTTTGGCGGCTTCGATTCTTAGCTGAGAATCTTGGCCCTTTGGATATCTTGACCGTGACAGAAATCACAATGGCTCTAATGTGAAAAGGGTTTTTTTTTCTTCTTCTCTTTTTTTAAGAGGAAGTACTCACGAAGCAAAGTCAACGAATGAGATTCAAGTCGATTCTCTATACAGTACCAACTTATCAGATCTTTCATTCCACTTGGTCCATAATGGTTTGACAGTGAACCTATTGTATCTCGGATATAGATAGCCCTCCTTCCTTTAAAATCACCCTAATTCAATCCTTTCTTCAAGTGTCGAACTACTTAACAAAAATCTCTCTTTAATAGCATTTATAAATATATACATATAAATAAATACTGGAAATAAGACACAATATCGAAGAAATAGAAGATAAATTGAAGAAGAAAAAAAGGAGAAAAAGAAAGAAAGGACAAAAATAAGTATAAAAAAATTGAAGAAAAGAAGGAAGAGAAAAAATATGTTCTCGAGAAAAATTTAATTCTACGAAAGACAATTTTCGAATGTCATATTATACAAAAGAATTTTGAAATTTAAATTACATATATATATGTAGACAATATTATGAAACTATTAGGTAATAATAAAATTTTTGAAATAAATTACAAACATTGGAATTTGTATTTGAATGATCGTAGCTTTGAAACTACACTTTCACTTCAAAACAAAACTGCATTGTTATTTATATATTGAATCAAAAATTATAACAAATGATGTGTGCGCGCATTCATCCTATTCCTGTGATTCTCATGAACTTTTGAACTTTAAAATAATTAATTGAAGTTGCCACCTCAAGAGCGTGATATGATTCCTATCTGCTATCGTATAATTTCTCAAATCTTTCTTCTTTCTCAAAATTTTTCTTTCATTCTTTCATGGAAAAAATGCGTCTTCCCTCTAAAGTTTGAATCTTTCGAAAATAATACTTGTACAGTTTTTCTAAAGATATCAAATTGAGACAAAAAAATTAAGAAATTAAAAAAAAATTTTTATTTTAATTTTAAAATTAAAAATTAATTTAAATTATAATTTAAAAAAATTTTCTGTCTCCATTTGATATATCTTGAGAAAAACTGTGAGGAAAAAGTGTTTAATTAAAACGAGAATATTTGGAAAGTCCCTAAAGTTTTTAATGTTCAAATCAACAACATTATCAGAGGCTTCGCACACGACAAATAATTTTTTAAAAGTATCAAAAACTAGCTTTAAAACTAAAAAAAAAGTATTAAAAAGTAGATATAGAATTAAATTAAATTTGACGACTAAAAGTAGTCGTTTTAATCGATTCAAAAAAATTTGATTCAGTAATTCTATGACTTTTTCCTGATTTCTAAAAAAAAAAATATTCTCTTATTTTTTATACTACTAATAACTTCAATTCTAAATTTTTCTAAAATTCAATTATTTTACAAATTTCCAGTTGGAATTCTGTTAAAATTATATTATATTTAAAAATAATTTTTCAAAGTAAAAAAAAAAAATATAAAATATAAAAATTATTTCAATAAAATTTGACATAATTGCCAATTAATTGGAAATTTTATTGAATCTTTTTAAATTATTTACGGGAATTTAACAATCGTTAAAAAAAATTTTAATTACAATCTTTCAAAAGACTAATTTTTTCATTATTTCTAAATTAAATTATTCAAAATTTGAATAATTTTTGTTAAGAAACCATAATGGTTCGAATGCCCTTAAAGAAATATTTAAATACTTATTTATTTAATAATTTAATAATTAATATCTTTAAAATTTTCAATTTAAAAACTTATTCAAAATTTAATTATTTGTAAAAATTACAACCTCTAATTCATCTTTCAAAACTTGAATAATTTTTTTAGAATTTTTAAATAAATATATTAATAATTTTTTTTTTTAAATAATAAGTAATTAATTTTTTATAATAAATATTTAAAATTGTTACAGTTTTAGAACAATTAAAATTTTTAAAGTCAGACAATTTAAAAAGTTTTAAATTTTAACTGTTTTTGAAAATCTCGCTAAAATTTTATGTGAAATTAATTTTAAAATCAATTCTTGTTAAAAAATTCTATGATAATTTAATTATTTAAATATGAAAGTAAGTAATTGCTTGAATAATTTCATTATTTCTTAAAATTGAATTTTTATAAAGTATTTTATCAACATTTTAAAAAATTTTTGAATTCTTTCAAAGAATTTTCATAAAGTTTTGAATTCTTTCAAAGAATTTTCATAAAGTTTTGAAGAACAATTGTATTTTTCAAGGAATTCATTTAAAATTAAATTAAAAATAATTGAAATCCTGCGAAGAATTTTATTGTTTATTAAAATAATTAAATTCTCGCAATGAATTTTATTGAAATTTTGTGAAATAATTGAATTTCTTGGAAAAATTTTGCTATTTGTGTAAATAATTGAATTCTTGCAAAAGAATTTTCATAAAATTTTGAAGAGTAATTTAAATTTTTCAAGGAATACATTTAGAATATTATTAAAAATAATTGAAATCCTGCAAAGAATTTTATATGTTTGAAAATAAAAAACAAAATTTTATAAAAAATTTGTTTATTATTTATAAAAATAATTGAATTCTTGCAACGATTTTTATTCAAGTTTTTTGAAATAATTGAATTTCTTGGAAAAATTTTGTTATTTGTGTAAATAATTGAATTCTTGCAAAGAATTATGTTAAATTTTTTTTTTTTAATTTTACTACAAAATATTATTTCTTTTAAATTGTAGAATCAATTTTAAAGTTAATAAATGTTTAATTAAAATAATTTTCCTTTGGATCTTCTAACTTTTAAAAATATTTGAACGTAAAGAAATATTTTGTTTTTTTGAACGATTAAAATTTCAGGAAACACTTTTTTTAAGTATTAAAAGAAAATAAATAAATAAGGTTTTAGTGAAAAAATTTTTTTAAATTTTGTTCCTACAAGTTTTCCAATTTTTTTAGAGTGAAGTCTCGATATTATATTTTTTTGACTAAACGCTCGCGTTAGGGCGTCGACTTGGGAAACAATACGAGGAAGATATAATAACGCAAGACGAGAAAATCTCACTTGTTTTCAACCGCAATATTCATGACTCATGCCACCATCTGCCCACCTAATCCGGTGTGTACAAAAGAGGAAACGGAATAAAAACATAAATAAGTATGGAAAATAATAATAAACAAAAAGAATCCATGCTGAAAAAAAGAAAAAAAAATTATTTTTTTCAGTTAGTAAAAAAAGTAAAAAAAGAAAAACACAATAGTGTTCTTTTAAAAATTAAAGATTCCGAAGGTGGCAGTCAATTTAATTTCAACTTTCAAGAAATTTTATTAGTGCGGTAAGAAACAGAAAAAGAAAAACCCTTTTAAAAATATTTTTACAAATCATTAAAAAAAAATCTAAATGTTTGAAAGAAAATTGAAAAAAAAAAATTCAGTTTGTTAAAAGAAGGGATTGAGCACGGATTTATCTCTTGTGCAATAAGAGATTCTAATGCTCTTTAGTGTATGGGTTTGAAACACGCGCGGGAAGACTCGCGCCCTCCTTTATTCCGGGCCGGAAGTTCGGACCTTGGATTCGTTTCTGTCGCTGCCGACGATAGTTCTCTCTCCCGTTTACGCGAACAATGCCTTTACCAGTAAATGGAGAGCGCATTTTTTATATCGTTAGCGCCTTCTTGCGATTCAGAGCCTCGTAAAACACGAATGCATATCCGGCCTTTGCCTCCGAGATTTTTTTCAATGATATATACCTCTAAAGAGAATAGTAGATAACAGGTCTTCGACTTCTTTATATACAACCTATATGATTGCGTGATCTTCCATTTACATCTTTTGTAAACAAGAAACAACGCTCGCCAATAAATTTCATTGTAAGATTTAATGAAATCCGCGCGCTTAACTTATATTGTACATGCAGTGGGTGAGATTATTTTTTTTTGCAATATTTTAGAAACAAACTTAAAGGAATATGATATTTAAAAAATGGAGCACTCACCGATCGGGAATGTTGTCATCTTGGGGAGACTTTTTCTGCTAGAAAAATGCAGAGCTCGAACCAGTGAAAGTATTTGAAAAAACCGACTTCACGGACCAAAAATGAAAAGTTACGGACCAATTAGTCAATTACTGACAAAAATGAAACCAGTCCGAGTCAAATAAGAAAACATTTTACTTAAAAACCATAAATTAAATTTTTCATATTTTATAATAATTAAGGAAGATCGAGTGATAAAATATTTATCAATTCAATTATTCTTTTCAAGAATTTTTAACTAAAATTCTTCTTTAAATCGATTATTTTTAATAATTTTCGAAAAAGTTCTTTGACAATTTTCAAATCCATTTATTTACAATATTCCATTTTACGAAATTTCAATAATTTGTAAATTTTTCAATTAAGTATATAATACAACATAAAAATTTCAAATAATATAAAAAATCGTCAATTTAAATTTCTCAAAAAATATAATTTCAAAATTCAATTATTTCTAAAAATTCACGCTATATATTTAATAATCAATTATTATCTAAAATTTTAACTGAAATTCATATTTAAATCAATAATTTTTATTATAAAATTCTAATACAATTCAATTATTTAACTACAAAAATAAATAATTTATTGAATAATTCAATTCAATTCAATTTTTAATAATTCAATGTTTCTAAAAATTTAAATCCTATAAAGAATTTTATCAACAAGTTTTTAAATAATTATAGAAAGTGAATTTATCATTCGGCAGTTATATATTAAAGGTGAAGAAGCTATCAATTTAATAAGTTAATAATTAATTAATTAATTTAATTTAATAAGTTTTTAAATAATTGAATTCTTTCGACCAATTTTAATAAAATTTTTAAGAACAATTACAAATTTTCGAGAAATTCGATTAAAATATTGTATTAAAAATTTAAAAATAACTGAAATTCTACGATGAGTTTTATTATTTGTGAAAACAATCAAATCCCGAAGAAGAATTTTATAATTTTTGAACAATATTTAATTTTTGCGAAGAATATAATATTACTCTTGAAAATAATAATTGAATTATTCTGCAATAATTTGCAACTATTCCAAAATTAAATTTTCTTTTCGTGTTTTTAATTAAAATTCTTCTCTAGAAGCTTTATTTTTAATAATTTTCGAAAAAGTTATTTGAGAATTTTCAAATTCATTTGTTTACAATTCAATTTTACAAAATTTCAATTATTTGTAAATTCTTTAATTATTAAATATGAATAAGAAAATAAAAACTTGAAATAATTTCAAAAAAAAAACAATCCGCAATTAAAGTTTTTCAAAAAAAATTAATCCCACAGAATTATTAGTTAAAAATATGAACAATTCAGATTTTTAAAGATTTTAATTTGAAATTTTTTCAAAATTCAATTATTTCTTAAAATTCACGCTCTAATGCTTTTTATATTCAATTACAATATAAAATTTTAACTGAAATTCATATTTAAATCAATTTTTATTACAAAATTCTAATACATTTCAATTATTTAACTGCAAAAATAAATAATTTATTGAATAATTGAATGTCTCTTAAAATTCAATTATCATGATATCTTTGTTGCAAAGAAATTTATGAAAAATTTATAAATAATTGAATGCCTGTGAAATTTTTATTATTTTATGAAAACAATTAAATGTTTGCTTAGAATTTTATTAAATTTTTTTTTAAATAATTGAATTCTTTTGGAAAGATTTTTATCAACAAATTTTTAAATAATTGAATTTTTGCGACGAATTTTAATTAAATTTTAAAATGTAATTACATTTTTCGAAGAATTTGATTAAAATTTTATTAAAAATAGTTGAAATTCAGCAATTAGTTTTATTATTTATGAAAATAATTGAATCCCTGTAAAAAAATTTATTACTTATGAAAATAATGGAATTATTCCGAAAAATTTTTTTAAAAAATTTGTAAATAATTGAATTCATGTGAAATTTTTCTTATTTATATGAAAGTAATTAAATGTTTGCGTAAAATTTTTTGACTTTTTCCTGAATTCCCTGCGACTTATGGCAATCCTGATTAATTACTATAGATAATTATTATCGAACGAGCACAAATAGTTTTAGAAGAAATTCGAGCACTCCCGGAATGAAACCAAATTTAATAATAAAGAATAATTCAAAACAGAATAAAACACTCTATCAACGTTCGCGATTTTAGAAAAAATATGTGAACACTCCCGAAACTTTCACTGGCAATGGAATCTGAAAATAATAATTTATTTAATTAGTATTCAGTTCTTATTAATTCTCAATATAAATATAGGTAATTTACTTAATTATTTAAATTATTGATTATAATTAATTTATTATTATTTCTGTTCTTTTCTGATTAATGAAAGTTTTAGTTAGTCCACTTGTCACCAGAACCCTTTGAAGAACTTAGGTTATCTTAGAATTATTTCTTATTGAAAACTATTAATAGTAATAATAGTAATAATAGTAATAATAGTAATAAATTATGATCACATATTTATTATTATTGTAGAATAATTTATTTAATTTGCCAATAATTTTGTTTTCAAATAAATATTTATTTGATAAACATTAATCAATTAATTAATATAGTACTCTTTAAATCTGAATTAGTATAGTTTTTAAATAATGAGAGAGCGTGGATTCGTTTACTAATTGAATTAGTAACAGTTTTGACTAATTTTTAGTAGTAAACTTTTAATTTTTAGTAGTAAACTACTAATTGCTAGTAGAAAACCACTAACTCATGTAGTAAGTCGGCTTACTAACGATTTTGTAGTTTCTTCTAGCACTCTTTCGTAAGTAGAAAACTAATAATCAGAATTAAAGAGTAACATTTATGTATTCAAAGAAAGAAATTTAAAATTTATAAAATTTATACGTAGTTCGTGTTACAAAAATGTCGAATCTCAATATTTTGACTTAAAATTTCCAAAATCATCTGTGGCGCCAGTGGCATATATTTTTTTCAGATCTATACAATTTGCACTTGGGTCTATTTTGTATTTTACTTTTATTATATCTATATTCTATACTTTATTTGTGGTTGGCGGCTCTTTAGAGAATTTTGGACCATTTTCAGTTTCTGTTTGTCTAGTAGGTGTGAACTTGTTGTTTCCTGGTCGGTTCTATTTCTATATAATGCCTCAATTTTACTCTCAAAAACCGCCAGGCATAACCATAAAATTCAGATCAGTATATGGAGAAAAAAAAGGTGTATACCGCAGATAAGACATAATGAGGAGGAATATAGGAGAGCAATCCGAACTTTTGGGTCAAATGACTAAACATTTTGATCTCCATCGGGGCTTTTAGATTTTATTGCGGTCCAGAGACCGCATTCAAAGGAGGATGAGAGATAAACTGAACCTCAAAATTTCCAGAGACAATATATATGAAACATACCATCATAAAAATGGTTTTCTTTGCGGATATTTACGTGCCTCAAATAAATGCCGAAATAAATTCGAGAGTAACTTAGAAATGTTTATAAAGCTTTTGGATTTGAAATGAGAATTCTTTTTTTTCTTGTAAAAAAGTTTATTGATAATAAAAAGAAATCTATCGAATTTCAATTTTACAATAGATTTTTCTTTACTAATAGATATTTTCTTTGGATATAAAAATTGATTTTTTCTCCCTTTTGAAAATGAAAACTTGTTAAATCTAAATTATATCAATAAATCTTTTCAATTTGTTAAATCGAAAATCTTTTCAATAATTGCTGTGATAGTAGATTTTTTTATTTCTCTTTTTTTTAATATTCTTTATTATTTTCTTTAAAAATTATTAAAATTATTTTACCAATTAGTCATTAAATTTTCGTGAATAATACACAACTTACCGGTTACAAAAAATCCAATAATTTTGAGTATACAAAACAAGAAATATTAGGAGGCAAAGCAAAATATATGAAAGTACAAAAACCATTTTAGAAATTCTAGTAAAAGACTCTTGTGTTACCATAAAATTACTATAAAATTACTAAAGAGAAACTGTAACTTTTGTGGCGTCGGTTTCTCTCTCACTCGAACCAATAGAAAATAGTTTAGCTCATCACTTGAAATTCAATGTTGCCCATCGCATTTAAACAAACGGCGTATCGCTTATGGTTTCATGGAATCGTACATTTTTTTTCAACTTCTTGTTCAATGTGCAGATTGAAATCAAGTCGCTGGAAAAGGAATCCGTGCATTATCTCTCTTCTAAAGCTGAGGAGAAACAAAAAGAAAAGAAAAGAAAAGAAAAAAAAGGACAAAACACAAGCAACGACTGTCATGTGCAAGTGTAACACATAAGTATGAGTCGTGTCGAGCGGAAGACGAGGTCCTCATATCGATGCGCTCTCAAAGGTCTGACCCTGAGTTGTCTTCACCCTCAATAACACCGTGGCGAGTACCATATCCATGATTCTTCATACTGTGATAAATTTATACTCATATAAACAAAATCTCAAAGACAAATATATAAGTATATTTCTTTATGAATGTGTGCGTGAGACAAATATATTTAGTGCGTGATCTGCTCGACAAATTGTCATGGTACAATAAAACAAATGCTTCTGGCGTCCCAATAGCTCTTTGTGCCAATTGTATTCTTCTCTTATAGCCTCCGGCTTTAAATCTTATCTAGAAATCTTAGATTTAAATCGATTCCTTTTAATGGCAAAATATTGTCTTTTCTCGTGTAAAGAGAAGAAACTTTTTCTTGTCTTGAATTTTGAATTTATATACAAATTTCACATTTTTTTTAGAATTAATAATGTTTTTCCTTATTTTCTGATGGAACTATTTTTATACTATCTAAAAGATTAAAATAAAAATTATTTGTTAACAAATAAATATTTACTTGCTAATAGAAAAATAATAGTTTGTTTTAATCAAACAAATTTTTTTTGTGTGTGTTCATAATTAATTGACAATTCGCGCGCTAAAGCGCGCGGCTAACTTCTTCCACTGACTTTTTTAAATAAAATTAGCAATATTTTCAAAATAATAGAATTAAAAAATTTTCTAATTTAAATTTTTGTTGAAAACACTGAAACAATTCAATTTTGGAGAAATTACAAATAATTGCAGAAATTCAATTATTTAAAAAAAAAAAAAAAATAAATAAAACTCTTCTTATAAAATTCAACGTTGTTCAAAATTTGAAAAAAATTGTCGTAAAAATCTCAATTATCTTTTTAAATAAAACAATTCTTCTCCAAAGTTCAATTATTTTCATAAATGTCAAAAAAATTCTTGTCCTAATTTAAATTATTTTCAAAAATTTTTCTAATTTCAATTATTTTCAATATCTAAGATTTTAATAAAATTTCCCAAAACGAATTCAATTATTTAAAAAAAAATTTAATAAAATTGTATGCAAACATTTAATTATTTTCAAAAATAATAAAAATTTCACAGGAATTTAATTATTTTCATAAATAATAAAAATTTTTTAAGGGATTCAATTATTATTTGCATAAAAATAATTTAAAATTCTAGAAAATAATAATTGAATTAAAATGATGAAAATAATTTTGATGAAGTTACATTAACAATATTTTTATAATATAAAATAATGATTTTATTACTTCGGTCATCTTTAATTTATTGTAAAACATGAAGAAATCGATTACTCCGAGTCTTCGACTCGGAGCAATCGATATCTTCATGTTTTATAACAATATTTTTAAAGTTGTTTAATTTCAAAAAGGTTTGAATTTGAAATTTTTAAAAAATTTAATTTCTATGGAAAAATAATAATAATTATGTAAATATTTCAAATATTTGAAAAAGAAATTATTATTTTCGAATCATTTTACAATTAAAGATATTCGTAAATAAATTTGACAGAATATTTTTTTCAATAAAATTTCATCCTTTAATTTCTAAAAATTCAAAAATTTTCAATTTCATTTTCAATTAAAATTTATAATTGAGAAATAAAATTTATAAACATTTTTTTTCTCAGTTATTTTTAAAAAATAAATTTGTTACAGAAAAAAGCACCTATAATAAACAAAATGGGTATATTTTTCATTTGTTAATCATAATTTTATTTAAAATTTCTAATTTCTAATATTATTTTATTAGCAAAAAAATTTCTTCAGATTTTGGTTATAATTTTTTCTAAAATATGATAAATGAAATTAAATTTCACAAACAATTTTAAAGAAACAAATTAATATTGTTGTGTTTGAATCTGTTCGCAGTTTGAAGTTAGTTTTTGTTTCCTTCTCAACTTATTAAATAAATTTTCTTTTTCAATATTTAAAATTTTAAAAATCAATGCACTAAATATAACTAAATTCTTGCAAAGTTTTTATACAAAAATTTGAAAATAATTAACGTCCTTTGAAGAATTTCAACAACATTTTTTTTATATAATTGAATTCTTTTGAGAAAATTTAATTAAAATTTAATTAAAAATAATATTGAATTCTCGCAAAAAATATTATTATTTATAAAAAGAATCAAATTTTTCCAAAGAATGTTATTAAAATTATTGAAAATAATTTAATTCTTAACAAGAATTTTATTAAAATTTTTTTTTAATAATTGAATCTTTTCGTGAAATTTTATTAAAACTGTTTTGAAAATAATTGAATTTCTGCGATGAATTTTACTGTTTACAAAAAGAATTGAATTCTTCCAAAGAATATTTTATTAAAATTTTTGAAAATAACTTAATTCTTATCATTAATAATTTTTTTAAATAATTTAATTCTTGCGAAAAATGTTATTAACATTTTTGAAAATAATAAACAAGAATAGTTAATTATGTATAGTTAATAGGTGAATTTTTTAAATTTTGAATCTGAAATTATTCAAAAATTAATGTTTATATTTGAAAATATAAAATTTTTTAATTTGCAAAATAATAAATGGAACAGTAACATTTACGATAGTAATTAATAATTATAACATTTCCTATTATTATAATCATAAGAATGTAAAGATAAAAATTATAATTTATCTTTAAAAAATGGTTTATTTTTATTATTTAAATGTTTATAAATATTTTCATTACTATTTGATATATACACAGCCTTCGCAAAATTTTTAAAAAATCTTTAAGTTTTTACAGTATTTCTTCAAATTCTTCAAATATCGCAGATTGCTTTAATTTTCTTCAGATTTTCCTAAGAGGAACTGATACTTATACTCCAGAAATTTCATCTCGTTTATGAGAGAACTTTCATGCCATCTGGACGGCAACGCAATGAATTATAATGGCGCGAAATTCAAATTAATAGATTAATTTTTACTATCTAGTAATTATTACTAATTTTACTTGTGAATAAAAATGACTAATTAATGAAAAATACTAATTATAAAAAATTACTAGTTAATAAAAAATAGTAATTATTAAAAATTACTAGTTAATAAAAAATATTAATTAATAAATGTGTTTTATTTTTTACTAAAAGAGAATAAAAATTAAAAACAGATCTTTAAGTTTTCACAGAAACAATGAAATAACAATAAATCGATAAATGATATCAATCTTGTCAAAATATTTTGACTCGAATGATTGATAATTTTCACCATTCATCAATATTTTTCTCAAGTGATATAAACCACTCGCTAATGCATAATATAATAAATCTCAATAGAGAACTGGAAATTTTAATGTCAAATGTAAATTAAATTTGACGTTTTCTAGTCCATATTTGTTGAAACGAGAAAACCACTTTTTCATTTCTCGATTCAATATATATATTGACAAGTGTAACACACGCTGAGAAATGAAATGAATAAAATAGAAAACAAAACTCGTTTATCAAAGAGTCCTAACACGAAATAAATTCAACACAAGAAGTGCGAAGGCGATTTGAAGGAAGAAACTAGGTTAGATGAATTGTCATACACATATATACAGTAAATGATCATTGGGGGCGAATAGAGGTAAATTGAAAAAAAAAATTCAGAGAAAATATTTATCGTCATTTTGCCATATGCAAAACTCGAACATAGAGTCTTCAGTACTTTTTTTCTTCTTATTTCTTTCTTTTTTTCTTTTCTCTTCATTTTTTTTTTTTGTAGTATTTGTGCGGGGGCGATTTACAGCGAGGAGTTGACTGTATTAGTTTTGAACGAGGCAATATGCAGACTCTCATATCGTGTCTATAGCGGTCCTCGAATTGTGAGTTAGAAGCCCACACGGTAGCACGCATTGTTATTTAAATTAGGCATTGTCTCAGAACGAGCAGATGCTAATTTTTTTCTTTTCTTTTCTTTTTCTTTTTGGTCTCCGCTTATTACCCGCGCTTAGAGTTTCTAATGTGTGTGCTTGAATATATAGAGCGGGATCTTTTTCGCGGAATAATTTCTGCTCTTGAGATCACACATTCTTCTCGCATTATCGTCCCACGATACTAGTTTAATCGATTCATCATGGCGTTATTGTAAAAAAAAAAAAATGAAAAATTAAAGGTGAAAGGTATTCAATATTTTAATAATAATGTGATAATATTTACCTTTGTGAATTAAAAATTTTTTTTTACTATTTTATATGGTAAATCTTTCTAATATTTTTGCTCCCTAAATTTGAATTACATTTTAATGGTAGCTGATCAGTTTTTCTAAAAAATATTTTCTAATCCTTTTTGTCTAAAGAAAGCGATTTCTAATGAAATATGTTTTATAAAAAAAGTTTTTCTAAAAAGTTATGATTTCTAATATTCATTTTCCTAAAATTTGTAAAATTTCATAATTTTGATAAGTTAGAAAATTGTTAAAAAATTAACAATTCTGTTTACACAATTATAAGTTTTTTTGAAAAAGAAGAAAAAATTTTATAAAATTATTATTTCTTATCACAATTTGTTAACGAAATTCTGTTCTTCTCTGAAAAATAAATAATAATTTTGCTTCATTTTTATACCAAAATTTCCAGAATTAATTTATTTATAAAACATTTATTTAGGGAATTTTGAATTTCTATTTGTTAATTAGAATTTTTAACTAGATTATTTTAAATTTTTGAAAAAAAATTTGCATAATTTCCATTTTTTATTATAATTTTTTAACGAAATCTCAAGTATTTTTTTTAAAGAATTAAAAAATTGTCAAATATAAACATTAATTGTTGAATAATTTCACATTCAAAATTTAAAAAATTCACCTATTAACTACATAATTAACTATTCTTGTTTATTATTTTCAAAAATGTTAATAACTTTTTTCGCAAGAATTAAATTATTTAAAAAAATTTTTAATGATAAGAATTAAGTTATTTTCAAAAATAACTTTTTCAAAATAATTTTCACTGAATTTTAATAAAACATTCTTCGGAAGAATTCAATTATTTTTATAAATAGTAAAATTCATCACAGGAATTCAATTATTTTCAGAACAATTTTAATAAAATTTCACGAAAAGATTCAATTATTTAAAAAAATTTTTATTAAAATTCTTGTTAAGAATTAAATTATTTTCAAAAAAAAAGTTATTAAAAAAGTTGAGAAGCAATCAAAAAATAACTTCAAACTGCAAACAGATTCAAACACAACAATATTAATTTATTTCTTTGAAATTGTTTGTAAAATTTAATTTAATTTAACATATTTTAGAAAAAATTATAACCAAAATCTGAAAGAAATTTTTTTGCTTAGTTTAAAGATTTCTGAAGATAAATAAGAAAAGTTTGAAAATTTGTTGTTTTAATTATCTGGCAGCACTGATTAGAAGAAATACAATTAGAAAATCACCTTAATAAGAAAAAAGATTTTTAGAAATTTACTTTCAGGAGAAAAAAAATTTTTAGAAAAAAAAAATTAGAAAATACGTTTTAGAAAAACTGTATCTCAAATTCTCAACCAATTTTAATGCATATTATTTATTTATTATTTAAAATATTTATAATTCAATTGATTTTCAAAGAAGCTCCAGCTTTTCGATCTTGTTTATGAGAGAATTTTTATGCCATCTGGACGGCAACTTAATGAATTATAATGGCGCGAAATTCAAATTCAACGAAAAATTTAATAAAAAATCAATGTTGCACAGTAAAAGAGAAGGAAGATCATAAAAATTTCTATTAAAAAACAAAAATAGAAATCATATTGATAAACGATTTAATCAAAGTTTATTAAAAAATGAAATTAAAATAAAAAAAAGTGTATTTTATTCAAGAGAGAGTATTCTTTACATTCCTTGCGGGTTCAATTTTATTTCTCAGCATATTTTTTTACGAGAAGAAATAAATTACTTTTTATTGGTACTTTTTGTGTTTTTAGATTGAAACCATAAGTTTCATTTTTATTTACTTTTTATTTTATTTTTACCTGTTCTTTTATTTTACTTCTACTTGTTTTTTTATTGTACCTGTTTTTTTATTTCATTTTTACTTATTTTTTATTCTACTTTTATTTATTTTTGTATTTTATTTTTTTTTCGTGGAAGTAGAATAGTTTGGTATTCTGATTTTTTGAGTTTAAGTAGCGATAGAGTCATAAAAGAGGGGACGTGCGACATTCTGCCCTGCAGCTTGGCATTGACAGGGTATAAATCATGAGGTGCAGGGATTGCATTTTAATGCCCTTGGCAGCTCTTCTTTCTCATTCCTAATCGCGATCTCTTTTTTTTCGTCTTTCTTATTCTTCTCCTCGTCCTCCTCATCCTCAAGTGTGTTTCATACCGCAAACGGCGTGCAAACACTCTCGTTATAGATGCAGAAAACGCATATCCGGCGTTGATACAAACACAGGACGATGATTGTAACTCTCAGAAAACCTCAAACTTCATCAACGCCTCTACACTTTCATTTCCAGCAAAATGTGAGTCATCATTGAAACTCCGTTTCGTTAATGAGAATCGTTCGCAAGAAATTTCAAACTTATTTCGTATATTTAAGACGAAATAAGTATAATTGAATACAAAAAGGAGATGAATTAAATCTTCGAGCTCTTTTTTCAATTCTACAATTTCGTCTTAAATTTTTAGCATATTTCAAATGCTAAAAACTCATGGAAATTATTTAGTTAAATAAAAAAAAAAATCTGAAATATTACCAATGAAACAAAATTAGAATAATTTTCTATTGATTTTCCCCGGAGTGGTAAAATATTATCAGTACAAACGATATTTGCGATAATGATGAGAGATGCATTTTGTGGATGTATAAATCTTTGGTTCGTGGCACGCATGTGCGTGCATGAAATCCAGGCACACACTGGGCGTGTCGCACGCAACACTCGGCACGTGGATTGTCGGATATATGTAATGTGCTTACAAACAATTGTGCTTATATTCCCTGTTGTGTTAATGTGTCTTTCTTTTCTTGCGCGATCTTCAATACATATTAAAATAACATCAGTGATTCGTCACCGCACCAAACACACACACACACACTCACATATGCATAAATAATAAAACACAGTCATTCCAAATTAATATCATTCATTGAAATCAAAGAAATCTTATCGATTTTCTTTTTAACATATATGATTAATGCCTTACCTGAAATTATAACAATGACTTTAAATTCATATTACAAAGTCACGACGACGAAACTGTAACACACTGACAATGAAAGGAGAGGCAAACTAATGCATTTCAAATGATTTCATTATGTATATTTAAATATATTTCGAATATATATAAGAATTAAATATGTTGGGCTAATAATCATTACGAAATAGATCTTTCCTTTATAATCAGTTCACTGTTTTGTAATTTTTTATTTTAGTAATTTAATTCTATAATTTTAGTGTCTTATCAGAATTACTTGTAATTATTTATTATGAACTAATTTTAAATATTTATTATAAACTAAGTTATTTATAACATTATAACTAATAGACTAAAAAACTCATTTATAACTAATAGAGGGCTCGAAACAGTGAAAGTATTTGAAAATACGGACTTTACGGATCAAATATGAAAAATTACGGACCATTTACGGACCAACTGACAAAAATATCACCAGACTGAGTCAAATAAGAGAAAATTTTACTTAAAACTATAAATTAAATTTTTCATAACTATAATAAAACATGAAGATATCAATAACTACGAGTCTTCGACTCGGAGTTAATCGATTTCTTCATATTTTATAATAATAATTAAAGATAACCGAGTGATACAATCATTATCAATTAAATTATGATTTTCATCAATTTTTAACCAAAATTCTTCTTTAAATCCATTATTTTTAATAATTTTTGAAAAAGTTCTTTGAGAATTTTCAAATTCATTTGTTTATAATTCAATTTTACAAAATTTAAATTATTCGTAAATTTTTCAAATAAATATGGATTAGAAAAAGAAAAATTAAAATAATGTCAACTAAAAAATTAATTCCACAGAATTTGTTAGTTAAAAATATGAAGAATTCTGATTTTTAAAGATTTTAATTTAAAACCTTTTCAAAATTCAATTATATCAGAAAATTCACAATCTAATGTTTTAATATTCAATTACATTTATAAAATTTCAACTGAAATTCATTTTCAAATTAATTTTTATTTAAAAATTCTACTAGTATTCAATTATTTTAATACAAAAAGAAATAAATTATTGAATAATTGAATGTTTCTTAAAATTCAATTATTATAAAGAATTTTATCAAAAACATTTTTAAATAATTGAAATTCTGCAATGAGTTATTAATGAAAATAATTGAATTTATAAAAAAAATTTTTATTATTTACAAAAATAATTAAATAATAATCCAGCTGTAAAAATGTTATAAATTTATGAAAATAATTGGAGTTGTTGCGAAGAAATTTATAAAAAATTTGTAAATAATTGAATTTCTGTGGAATATTTATTATTTTATGAAAACAGTTAAATTAAATGTTTACGTAGAATTTTATTAAAATTTTTTCTAAATAATTGAATTTTTTTGGACCAATTTTAATAAAATTGTTTGGAGTAAATATACATATTTTTCGAGAAATTATATTAAAATGGTATTAAAAATAATTGAAAATCTTCGATGAGTTTTATTATTTGTGAAAATAATTGAATCTCTAAGAAGAATTTTATTATTTTTCAACAATATTTAATTTTTGCGAAGAATATTATTACTCTTGAAAATAATTGAATTTCTGCAATAATTTGTAACTTTTCCAAAATTAATTTTTTTTCGTATTTTTAACAAAAATTCTTCTCTATAAGCATTATTTTTAATAATTTTTGAAAAAGTTCTTTAAGAATTTTTAAATTCATTTGTTTATAATTCAATTTTATAAATGTAGGAAATTATTTGCTGATATAAAATTTCAATTATTCGTAAATTCTTCGATTAAAAATGTATTACAAAATAAAAACTAAATAATTGCAAAAAAAAATCCACAATTAAACTTTCTCAAAAAAAAAAAAAAAAATTCCACAGAATTGTTATTTAAAAATATGAAAAATTCAGATTTTCAAGGATTTTAATTTGAAACCTTTTCAAAATTCAATTATTTCTAAAAATTCACGCTCTAATGCTTTTGATATTCAATTATATATAAATATCAACTGAAATTCATTTTTAATTCAATTTTTATTATACAAAAATCAACTAAAATTCAATTATTTTAATACAAAAAGCAATAATTTATTGAATAATTGAATGTTTCTTAAAATACAATTATCCTATAAAGAATTTTATCAAAAACGTTTTTAAATAATTGAATTCTCTCGTCGAATTTTAATAAAATTTTTAAGAATAATTACATTTTTCTAGGAATTCGATTAAAATTGTGTTAAAAATAATTGAAATTAAGCAATTAGTTTTATTATTTATAAAAATAATTAAATTCATAAAAAGAATTTTATTATTTACGAAAATAATTGAATCCCTGTAAAAATTTTATTATTTATGAAAATAATTGAATTTCTGTGAATTTTTAATTATTTTATGAAAAAAATTAAATGTTAACGTAGAATTTTATTAAACTTTTTTTAAAAAATTGAATTCTTTTTGAAAATTTTATTAAAAATAGTAGATATTGAAAATCGTTGAATTTAGAGGGAAATTTTTCAAATGATTTAAAATTGTGCCAAAAATGTTATTCAAATTTTTGAAAATTAATTGAATTTATCTCGTTTATGAGAGAATTTTCATGCCATCTGGACGGCAACTCAAAGAGTTATAATGGCGCGAAATTCAAAATTAATTTTAAGCAAATAATAGAAAATAATAAAAACTAACTAGAAGATCTATTTCTGCAAGAACAATATTTTTTTTATATTGAGAACGTTTTGGTCTAATTATAATTTACAATTAGAAATTGATCTAATTACAAATTTCCGAATCTAAGCGTTCTCATACAAGGACGTAAAAAATTAAAAATACAAAAAAATATAATACATCAATGAAATTGACAGACCGATGGGACCGGATGATTTGGACCTGACTGAAATTGTAAATTTTTGGAAGAAAAATCTATTTGACAGGGAATAATTTTATTCAATCTTTACAAGCAATCGTAGCTCCATAAATTGGAATATATGGTAGCGCACACCTGGTAGCAGTTTGGTGCATACAAGCGCGTACAAATACAGTTCGTGACCAGACAGCGTCCTGTCGATGAAAAAAGGCAACTGACAGATGAGTCAAGTCGTACTTTTAAAATGTCACCAGTGTCGCACTTGCAACCAAGAATACAAAACGTTCTTTATTGAAAAACTTTAGATACACTAGATATATATTAAAAGCGACGCTGACCTGAACTTGATTTTTATCTTCGATATTACAGAAATTTATAACGTCCATGCATTAAAGTCTCTCAGACTTTAGTTTTTTCTTCCCACACGCAATGTCTCCTATATGTATTTCGTGATGAAATTTTAATTTCATTCTGGTGGGAATTAGAGAACAAAGTTTTGAATAAATTGGGTCTGGTTTGAACCTGGCTCTATTGGGGCTAAATAGGGATCTGATTGTAATCGGATCTAAGTAGAGCTTAATAGTGTGGCCTCAATTTAGATTTGGCGCTTAGGTCTCGGTCTAAATTTTTAATCTACAATAAATAAAATTGATGCATTAGTTTTGTTTGTCAGGATTTTTTATTCGCTGCAAAATATTTTAATGACGCGAATATTTAAATCAGACTAATATTTAAAATCATTTTCTTTTCTTTGTACATTGCTAAAAATTAATTTTTCCTAGCATGATTTAACGTTCTTTTTAAACAAAAGAAAATCCAGAAACGGCTTAAAATATTTCAAGGAAAAAAAAATAATTTAAAAAAATCACGAGAATTTGTCAAATTTCTTAGATTAGAAAAATTTAAAAATTAGCATATTTTTGGGGAGAATTATCACATTGCTAACTATTAGATATTTAAGTTACACGTAAAATTACCTTTCAAATAAGTCAAAAAACAAACTCGTACCCACATAATTTTCAAAATTAAATTTAGATGCTAAATACTCTTTTTGTTTACAACCAAAATAAAATTTTGTAAAATTAACTAGGTGCCAGTTTCAGCTTCATTCAAAAAATATTAAATATAAATTATTTCAGAAATTATGTAAATTTTCATAAAACAAGGCAAAGTCAAGATTTTTTTTCAATGCTTCTGCATAAATAATTAAATTATTTTGTTTGAGGTTTAATTTTGAAAAATTTGAATAGATTTCAGTGGCTTAGTTGGAAGTAATGTTAATTAATACAATTTTGAAAGTAAAAAATTCTTTACAACATTAAAAAAAGTAGCTTTTGGAGAATTTTAGAGAAATTACAAATGAATGCAGAAATTCCATTATTTTCGAATGAAATAAAATTCTTCACAGAAATTGAATGTAATCATAAATTTAAAAAAAAAATTATCGTTAAAATTAAAATAACAATTTTCTTTATAAATAACAATATTCTTCTCTGAAATTCAATTATTTTCAAAAATTTGAATAAAATTCTTGGCACAATTTCGAATATTTTGAGAAAGTTCCGTCAATTCAAGGATTTTTAATATCTACAATTTTTAATAAAATTTTCCAAAAGAATTCAATTCTTTAAAAAAAATTTAATAAAATTCTACGTAAACATGTAATTGTTTTCATAAAATAATAAAAATTACACCGGAATTCAATTATTTACAAATTTTTTATAAATTTCTTCGCAAAAATTCAATTATTTTCATAAATAATAGGTACAATTTTTACAAGGATTCAATTAGTTTCGTAAATAATATAATTCTTTTTAGAAATTCAATTATTTTCATAAATAATAAAACTCATTGTTGAATTTTTATTATTTTTAACACAATTTTGATCAAATTCCTAGATAAATGTAATTATTATCAAAAATTTTATTAAAATTCATCAAGAGAGTTCAATTATTTAAAAATGTTTTTGATAAAATTTTTAATGATAATTGAATTTTAAGAAACATTCAATTATTCAATAAAGTATTTACTTTTGTAGTTAAAAAATTGAATTTTAATAGAATTTTTTGATGAAAATTGATTTAAAAATAAATTTTAGTTCAAATTTTAGATAATAATTGAATATTAAAAGCAATATAGCGTGAATTTTTAGAAATAATTGAATTTTGAAATTATTTTTTTTTTGAGAAAGTTTAATTTGATGACTTTTTTTATATTATTTAAAATTTTTATTTTCTAATATTTATTTAGTTGAAGAATTTACGAATAATTGAAATTATACGTCAAAATGAATATTGTATGCAAATGGATTTGAAAATTATCATAGAACTTTTTCGAAAATTATTAAAAATAATTGTTTTAAAGAAGAATTTTAGTTAAAAATTTATGAAAATAATAATTAAATTGATAATGATTTTATCACTCGGTTATCTTTAATTATTATAAAACATGAAGAAATCAATCACTCCGAGTCGTAGACTCGGAGTTATCGATATCTTCATGTTTTTTAGTTATGAAAAATTTAATTAATAGTTTTAAGTAATTTTATTAAAATTGTTTTGAAAATAATTGAACTTCTGCGATGAATTTTACTATTTATTAAAATAATTAAGTTTTTCCAAAGAATGTTTTATTAAAATATTTTTAAAAATAACTTAATTCTTATCATTAAAAATTTTTTTAAATAATTTAATTCTTGCGAAAAATGTTATTAACATTTTTGAAAATAATAAACAAGAATAGTTAATTATGTAGTAAAAAGGTGAATTTTTTAAATTTTAAATCCGAAATTATTCAACAATTAATGTTTATATTTGAAAATATAAAATTTTTTAATTTAAAAAATAATAAATGGAACGGCAACATTTACGATAGTAATTAATAATTTCAAAAAACAAAATAATATCTCACTAAAATTACAAATCCAAACAAAATAACATCGTAATATGTAATTAATAATTATTTATTATTATAATCATAAGAATGTAAAGAACAAAAATTATAATTGAGGCTTAGGATCTTAAGTCAGTTCATCTCGTTTATGAGAGAACTTTCATGCCATCTGGACAGCAATTCAAATAATTAAAATGGCGCGAAATTCAAATTTAAAGAAAAGGGATAATAGTGAAGATTTCCCTTTTGAAAGAATTAATTTACAACTTAAAATAATATTTGCCTGATATTGTAATTTTAATTTTAAGAAGTTCAATTCTATACCCGTCGAAGATGCGGGTACAATAGCTATAGTTTAGGAAATATTTAAATAGACAATGGAGGGAATATTTAAATAGGTGAGATTTGGCAAAATTTCCGATATATAATCGCAATGTTATTATGACTCGAATGTGTCGATGGTTTATTAATGACGTCAGAATTGATCAACCTTGAGTTGGGTGAGCCGAAGACCCAACGATTCCATTCGGCTCTGACTAATCGAATTAAGATCGAGCTCACTGATAGAAAGACACGCGTCTCAACGCCTTGTCATTCAACGTAGAGGCATTCAATTATAATCATTTCTAGCCACAGCTGGACCTCTTATTAATCTTTAGAGGCTAAAACACCCTCTATTCTCTTAAAACAAAAGAATTTTGTTCCAACAATTTGATTTCTTTCAACATCAATAATAATTTAATTGATTACTATACTGATAGCATCTAAATTTCATCACTATTGGTTTTTTTTATTTAAGCACCATTAAATATTTCCATTACGGAAAAGGCGGCTAAATATTTACCCGAATAATTTTATCAAAGATGCGGAAAATTACTTCTTCTGAAGTATTTAAGTATTTGTTATTGAAGTTATTGTTGTTCTGAAGCTATTTTAATTTTTTTTTCTAATGTCCAGTTAGTAATTTTTTCTTTCAATTGGAAAGTAAGGAATAGTTTTTCTTTTTCTTTACGATCGCGCGCAAATGTATTTAAATATATTCCCACTGGCGTTTACGGCCGCGATTAGCACAACTTGCGGCCTAGCGGTATTAACTACAACTTGCGGTCTGTGATAATTTAATTATTACGTTAGATTTGCTAATTTAATGCGCGCGAGACACGAGGGGCGTTACTTACGGGCGTTTCTTTTTTTTTTTTTGCAGAGGGTGGTTTAAGAAATGAGCAGGAATCATTTTCTCCTTGTGTGTGGCATTCTCCTTTCTTATCCACCCAACGATTTTTT
The DNA here is from genome assembly GCF_015476425.1 of Leptopilina heterotoma. Lineage (NCBI taxonomy): Eukaryota > Metazoa > Arthropoda > Insecta > Hymenoptera > Figitidae > Leptopilina > Leptopilina heterotoma. The sequence continues at coordinate 1,046,849 of NW_025111022.1, forward strand.
AACTATAACATTTAGAAGGGTAAATATTTTTTATTCTTACTTTTTAGTAAGGAAACTAATAAAGAATATTTATTAATACTTAAACAAATTTTAATTAATTGCACCCTTTTTCTAATTAAACAACAATAGAAAAATACTTCCTCTATAAGATAAATAGCAAAGGAATAATAATAATTGTAACGATCGTAGAATAAGTGCGATTGTGATACATTTTTGTTTAGAACAATTCTCGTAATAGTATGTCTTTTGAATTTATATATATATCGTTGTTTCATAATAGACGAGCGGGTGGGTAATACTCGTCGTCGCATATTCAAGTGTTTCGAAAGAAATTCTGACCTCACGTTAAACAAGCGGAAAATATTTTGTCTCCATTTTAATATATGTATTGGAAGGGAGAAACGAGATCAAAGAGAACGCTCGACGATCGTAATCTTTAATTTGTTACGATAATCTTTATAATGAAGTATATATGGTCTTTTAAATTTTGTTTGCAGCATCGCGCGCGGGAGTAGCGACACGGCCATTTGTCATTTGATCGATATTCCTTTCTTTAAGTATATTGCAGTGTGCCATTTGTTCGAGCACCCAGGAAACACAAACCCGATGGTCGATAGACTGCAAAATTTATATCCTATAAATTATTTCCCTTCGCTATTAGTATATAGAAACATGAGCCATAGTATCAAGTCGATAGTCATCGAGAGAACTCGACAATGCTCTAAATGTAACGCTCGATTCGTATTATAAATATATGATATATATCTTTGCAGATTGCACGAAGTCTGCAATTCTACACTTTTATGTAATTTTCATTATATACTTAAATTCTGTATATAAAATACACAAGTTCTACATTATTTTCTGTGTTTATTTTGATGAAAAAATTTATAATTTTCTTCTTTGAAAATTATTATACCGTTAGAATTTAATTTGTCTTTAATAATAATTATAAATTATAATGATTTTTTCTTACATAAATAATTATAATCATTATAACTTCGTATTTATTTACCATTTATCAATGAAAATGAACGTAATACAATTCTAAAGAGTCATTGATATTTATAAGCTGTACTTTTCATCTCGTTTATGAGAGAGTTTTCATGCCCTCTGGACGGCAACTTAAAGAATTATAATGGCGCGAAATTCAAATTTAAGAAAAGCTGATAACAATATAGTAAATATTTTACCTACTCTTTAAATTTTAATTCTTAAAAATGTTTACTAATTTGAATTAGTGACTCATTTTTCGCTTTTTAATTAGAAAATTTTACTAATAAATAGTCATTTCTACTAATTTATTAGCACAATTTATTAAATCAGAAGCAAAAAGTCATTTACTAATTGAATTTAGTCAACATTTTTACAAATTTAAATTTAGAGAGTATAGAAAAATTGATTTACAACTGAGCAATATTTTTTTGACTAATATTATAAATAATTGTATCTATTGCCAATAGAAATTTTTTGAGTATAATTTTTATTGTTATAATAACAATATTAATATTTATCATTATTTATGAATAATAAGGAAAATGACAAAAATCTAAAGATCATCTCCATCTCGTATATGAGAGAACTTTCATGCCGTCTCAGGGCTCGAACTAGGTCCGTAAATCTCATAAATTCAAAAATCTACTATTTTAATAAAATTTCCCAAAAGAATTCCATTATTTAAAAAAAATTTAATAAAATTCTACGTAAACAATTAATTGTTTTCATAAAATAATAAAAAGCACACCGGAATTCAATTATTTACAAATTTTTTATAAATTTCTTCGCAACAATTCAATTATTTTCATAAATAATAAAATTTTTGCAGGTATTAAATTATTTTTGTAATTATAATAAAATTCTTTTTAGAAATTCAATTATTTTCAAAAATAATAAAACTCATTGCTGAATTTCAATTATTTTTAACACAATTTTAATCAAATTCCTAGAAAATTGTAATTATTCTTAAAAATTTTATTAACATTCGTTGATAGAATTCAATTATTTGAAAATTTGTTGATAACGATTCTTTATAATTGAATTTTAAGAAAAATTCAATGATTCAATAAATTATTTCTTTTTGTATTAAAATAATTGTATTCCAGTAGAATTTTTTTATAAAAATTGATTCAAAAATTAATCTCAGTTGAAATTTTATATTATAATTGAATATTAAAAGCATTAGAGCGTAAATTTTAAGAAAAAATTAAATTTTTAAAAGGTTTTAATTGAAGAATTTACGAATGATTGAAATTTTGTAAAATTGAATTATAAATAAATGAATTTGAAAATTCTCAAAGAACTTTTTCAAAAATTATTAAAAATAATGCTTATAGAGAAGACTTTAAGTTAAAAACACAAAAAAGAAATTTAATTTTGAAAAAGTTGCAAATTATTGCAGAAATTCAATTATTTTCAAGAGTAATAATATTCTTCGCAAAAATTAAATACTGTTAAAAAATAATAAAATTGTTCTTTAGGGATTCAATTATTTTCAGAAATAATAAAACTCATAGCAGAATTTCAATTATTTTTAATAGAATTTTAATCAAATTTCTCGAAAAATGTAAATACTCTAAAAATTTTTATTAAAATTGGTCAAAAGAATTCAATTATTTAAAAATTTGTTGATAAAATTTTTTATGCGAATTAAATTATAAGAAACATTGAATTATTCAATAAATTATTTATGTTTGTAGTTAAATAATTGAATTGTAATAGAATTTTGTAATAAAAATTCATTTAAAAATGAGTTTCATTCGAAATTTTATGTTATAATTGAATATTAAAATCATTAGAGTGTGAATTTTTAGAAATAATTGAATTTTGAAAAGGTTTGAAATTAAAATCTATGAAAATCTGAATTTTTCATATTTTTATCTAACAATTCTGTGAAATTAATTTTTTTAAGAAAGTTTAATTGTGGATTTTTTAAAAAATTTATTTCAAGTTTTTATTTTCTTATATATTTAATTGAAGAATTTACGAATAATTGAAATTTCGTAAAATTGAATATTGTAAACAAATGGATTTGAAAATTGTCAAAGAACTTTTACGAAAAATTATTAAAAATAATTGTTTTAAAAAAGAATTTTAGTTTAAAATTCTTGAAAATAATAATTGAATTGATAATGATTTTATCACTCAGTTATCTTTAATTATTATAAAAAATTTAATTTATTATTTCTATCTCTATGTTAATATAGGCACCATCTTAAAATCATAATCATCAATAAATAAATGCGACAAAATGTGCAAAAAAAATATGAATAATATAAAAAAATCAAACAAGTTAATTCCAAATTAAAACTGTACATAGTAGAAGAGATAAAGGGAAATAAAAATTCAAAATAGAAAACAAAAATAGTGAACATACTGATAAAAATATTGATAAAAGGTAAAATCAAAACAAATAGAATATATGATAATGCCTACACGGAACAAGAATGACAAAGACACATTTAGGTACAAATAAAGCATTCATTGCCATATAAACTAACTGTACAGAAAAAAAACATAATTGTTGTCTGTCGCTACTTAATTTCTTGCGTAATGAACACATTTATCGTTTCTTGACGTCTATGTTAGACATATAAACATTCCAATGTCTAATTTTAATATATCGTTTAACAATAAAGAATTGGCGCAATGAAATACTCGATATTCAGTGCTCCGATATATAATGTGAAGGCTCTGATTAATTCTAATGAGAAAGTCGAGCTGCTTAACGGGTCAATAACTTCACTGCCACACTAGGAGAGTAAAAGAGAGACAGAAAGAGAGAGAGAGAGAGAGAGAATACAATTACAATATCGAATCAAAAGGAAAATTGCTGTGCGTACACTGTGAGCTCGTCGCATGCGTGCAGCTTACAAATGCCGGTGACTCCGATTACGTAAGATTATGACATCCGTGACACAATCGACCGTATACACGCTCCTTCCATATGACAGCTGTAGCGACAATACGAGAAATAAGCTTTTTCGCAACTTTTCCTTCATATATATATTTTTTTTCTTTTTCTTCCTCCAAATGGGGTTAATTGCCATATTTGTCATCGTTTCTACGCGCCCATCAAATTTTACGTCCGTAACATTCAACAATTTTTACAAGCAATTACACATGAAATGTATAATACTATCCTCTCGCACTGGAATCTAGGTTCACAATAATTGTATATTTTTGATACCCTTGGGAAAATAAAATCATTTTCAAGTATAATTAAATATTAATTTCTCTTGATTGTCAAAAATGGTTCTAATATTTGAATCGGTCCAAATATTAGAACAATTTTTGACAATCAAGACGATAATTTAATAATTAAAAATTAATTAATTCTCTTGTTAAATATAAATGAAAAGAAAATAATTGGATAAAATTTCTATATATGTAAATTTAAATTATATAGAATATAAGTGAAAATAAACGCGTAGGTTGGTTTGCGACTTTTCTTTGATCTGACCGTGATCTGACACTGGAAAAGGGTACAAGATCAATTGTGAGTAAGCATTTTGCTCATAAGTCTTTCACTTGTAATTGTATTCTAGTTTAATACATTCGTAATTCCGAGTTATTAACCCGACTGACGTGTGATTGCTGTGATTATATAGAGTTGTGGGTTTTGCTACTTTAACGAGCTGATCACATTCGCCTTGTTAACTACATACATATGCGTCTTTGAATTATCAATGGTGAAAATTTTTTATTTTTTCCTTTCGTTTTCATTTTTTTTTTATATTATGAAGTCTAGGGTTAATGATTTGCATTGCTTGTAAATGACGTTCATGGAATGCTGCTTGAATTACGATCGTGTTTCTCGATTTAATTGACGGATTTAGAGTTTGAAAAAAGATTTTCAATTATATCTCTCTCTTAATATTTTGAAATGTCAAAACTTAACTTATCGGAGTAGGAGAAGATGAGAAAAAACCTTTGGAACGAAGGAAAAAGTAGAAAAATTCGGTGGGTCACCCATCTGAATTATAACCGCTCTCGAGGATGCTTAACTTTCGTGATCGGTAGGCAGAGCAGGCAGAGCGTTGAACAATCTAACCTATAATACAATTCTTGTAAAGCAAAATTTTTTTCTAGCAAAATTTTAACAACTAGTCAACAAAATCCATTAATAGTTAACTTCTACATTAGGAAAAATTATTTTTAAGTCAAAAAATGCCTTTTTTGATGGTAGGTGACACTTTTAGGGTCTTATAAACAATAAGGTGTTGCATATATTTTTTGGACCTCATACATTGGTAGGCCAATGGCCCAGGGATACATTTTCGTTCTCATATTCTGCGGGGGTGGACAAAATGTTTTGCATGACAATGAGAACATCATCATCATCATCATCATCATAGTCGTTGTCCTGATGACCGGAAACAAGGGAGGGGACGCGACACAGACACACACGTACGTGTATCCGGTAATGTGGGACGATGTCCTTAAAGGATTTGACTCGCGCTCTCTTTAGCTCTCTCACAACAATATGAAAACAGGACAACAAGGTCTTATCGATCCAGCATCTGAAACCCAAGTCGCGGCTACCTGAGAGCCACGCGATAGCTTTTCACTTCGTGCCGCAAAGAACACATCGCCATACGATATCACGTGATGCCGCAAGAGAGACCCCGACCTTCCATTCTGAGGATTTATGAAAATCTTTTCGAAAGCCTCTTCGGGGAATTCTTTTCTGATTTCAAATCGCTTTTCGAAAAGACATTCTTAGCGGAGAATACGAAATCAGTATAAATATGCTAATTTTCGTACCATTCTGATAAGTCTAGATATAAAAGTGTATACATACTAGATTCTATTTTATTGTTGACTCGCGTTCTGATTAAAGATTTTTTTAATGAAAAATTTGTTTTTTGGTTCTTAGTGGTTGTAATTTTGCCGACGAAGTACTGTTTTTTTGAGGTTTAATTCGCATTTTAGACTTTGATAAATCAAATTCACCGAATGCTGATTACAGTAAAGATTTCACTTATGAAAAAATTAATTTACAACCAAGAATAATATTTGACTAATATTAAAAATAATTGTATCTATTATTATTAATTATATAAATAATTACTAAATGGCAAAATAATGTAAAATAAATTGTTAAAATACGTAAGACGGAATACAGGACTCGGACTAGGTCCTTAAATCCCGTAAAAATTCGTAAATTTGCTTGAAGTCCGTAAAAGTCCGATTTTTTTAAAAAAGGTCCGTAAAGTCCGTAATTTGATTGAAAAAGAACGAAAAGTTCGTAAATTGTACGCAATAATTTGGAGAATTCTAGAGAAATTACAAATGATTTCAGAAATTCAATTATTTTCAAAAGTAATAAAATTCTTCGCAGAAATTTAATTATTTTCAAAAGTAATAATATTCATCACAGAAATTCAATTCTGTTCAAAAATTTTTTTAAATTCTCGTCAAAATTTCAATTCTCCTTAGAAATAATTGAGGCCTTGGATCCAATAACTCGCCCGACGCTCGAAGGCACGCGCTAATACCAGTCGGGTAGCAGTGAGTGGCCCAGAGGCGCTCACTGCTCACTGACTGGCAGTTGCGCGTTCCTCCGAGCGTCGGGCGAGTTATTGGATCCAAGGCCTCAATTAAATTCTTTTCTGAAATTCAATTATTTTCAAAAATTTTAATAAAATTCTTGGCAAAATTTTAATTATTAATAAAAATTTTTCTTAATTCAAATGATTTTCAATATCTACTATTTTCATAAAATTTTCCAAAAGAATTCAATTATTTAAAAAAAAATTTAATAAAATTATACACAAACTTTAAATTATTTTCAAAAAATAATAAAAACTTCACAGAAATTTCATTATTTACAAATTTTTTTCATAAATTTCTTCGCAATCATTGAATTATTTTCATAAGAAATAAATATTTTAACGGGAATAAAATTTTTTTTAGGAATTCAATTATTTTCATAAATAATTAAACTCGTCGCAGAATTTCAATTATTTTCAATACAATATTAATCGAATTTCTAGAAAAAATTCTTAAAAATTTTATTTTAATTTGTCAAAAGAATTCAGTAATTTAAAAATTTAGGGATAAAATTCTTTATGAAAATTCAATTTTATGAAAGATGCAATTACTGAATAAATTATTATTTTTATAATTAACTAATTGAATTGTAGTAGAATTTTCTCATTAACATTGATTTAAAAATGGATTTCAGTTAAAATTTTAAATTATAATTGAATATTAAAAGCATTAGAGCGCAAATTTGTAGAAACAATCAAATTTTGAAAATATCTATTCAATGTCTACAATTTTAACAAAACTTTTTAAAAGAATTCAATTTTTTTAAAAAAATTTAATAAATTTCTACCCAACCATTTCATTGTTTTAATAAAGTAATAAAAATTTCACAGGAATTCAATTATTTGCAAATTTTTTATAAATTTCTTCCCAACCATTCAATTATTTTCATAAATAATAAAATTTTTAAGAGGATTCAAATATTTTCGTAAATAATAAAATTCTTTTAAGGAATTCAATTATTTTCAAAAATAATAAAACTTATTGCTGAATTTCAATTATTCTTAACCCAATATTAATTAAATTTCTGGAAAAATGTAATTATTCTTAAAAATTTCATTAAAATTCTTCAAGAGAATTCAATTATTTAAAAAGTTTTTTGATAAAATTCTTTATGAAAATTGAATTTTAAGAAACATTCAATTATTCAAAAATTATTTCTTTTTGTATTAAAATAATTGAATTCTAGTAGAATTTTTTAATAAAAAATAAAAAATTGATTTCAAAATGAATTTCAGTTGAAATTTTATATATAATTGAATATTAAAAGCATTAGAGCGTAAATTTTCAGAAATAATTGAATTTTGAAAAAGTTTCAAATTAAATTCTTTGAAAATATAAATTTTTCATATTTTTTATTAACAATGCTGTGGAATTAATTTTTTTGAGAAAGTTTAAGTGCGTATTTTTTTAAATCATTTCAAGCTTTTATTTTCTTATAAATATTTAATGGAAGAATTGACGAATAATTGAAATTTCGTAAAATTGAATTGTAAACAAATGAATTTAAAAAATTCTCAAAAAACTTTTTCAAACATTATTAAAAATAATGCTTATAGAGAAGAATTTTAGTTAAAAACACGAAAAGAACATTTAATTTTGGAATAGTTACAAATTATTGCAGAAATTCAATTATTTTCAAGAGTAATAATATTCACAAATAATAAAACTCATCTCAGAATTTTAATTATTTTTAATACAATTTATAGTGAATTTCTCGAAAAATGTAATTACTCTAAAAAATTTGATTAAAATTGGTCAAAAGAATTCAATTATGTATTTAAAAATTTGTGGATAAAATTCTTCATGGGAATTGAATTTTAAGAAACATTCAATTATTCAATAAGTTTATTTCTTTTTATAGTTAAATAATTGAATTCTAGTAGAATTTTTTGATAAAAATTTGATTTAAAAATAAATTTTAGTTAAAATTTTATATAATAATAATTGAATATTAAAAGCAATATAGCGTGAATTGTGAAAAATAATTGAATTTTGAAATTAATTTTTTTTGAGAAAGTTTAATTGCGAATTTTTTTTATATTATTCAAAGTTTTTATTCTCTAACATTTATTTAATTGAATAATTTACAAATAACTAAAATTTTGTAAAATTGAATATTGCAAACAAATGGATTTGAAAATTAAAGGACTTTTTCGAAAATTATTAAAAATAATCGATTTAAAGAATTTTAGTTAAAAACTCTTGAAAATAATAATTGAATTGATAATGATTTTATCACTCAGTCATCTTTAATTATTATAAAACATGAAAAAATCGATCACTCCGAGTCGAAGACTCGGAGTTATTGATATCAGTGTTACCAGCAAGTTTCGAGCGTTCAGCGCCATCTGTCGAAAAAAAATCGCCAAAAAGCGCCAAATTTAAGAAACTGTATATCTGTCTCTCTTACTTACACTGATTGATATCTTCATGTTTTATAGTTATGAAAAATTTAATTTCTAGTTTTAAGTAAAATGTTCTCTTATTTGACTCATTGTCAGTCTGGTTATATTTTTGTCAGTAATTGGTCCGTAAATGGTCCGTAATGTTTCATTTTTGGTCCGTAAAGTCCGTATTTTTAAATACTTTCACTGGTTCGAGCCCTGGGAATGTAATAGAATCTTAAAGAATCACTGATACTTATACTCCGGCCACTTGATCTCGTTTGTGAGAGAACTTTCATGCCATCTGGGCGTCAATTCAAAGAGTTATAATGGCGCGAAATTTGAATTTGAATAGTAAATCAGAAAAATCAAATAGTGATTTAACATTTATATAAAAAGTGCTTTTTTATTATTGCAGGTATTGGTGAATATTGAATCCAGCTCGGGACCCTAATCATCAATAAAAAATTATTAAAAATACGAAAAGTATCAATAGTGTATTTTTGTGAATATTGTGCTAAATAGTGATTTTATTTCTTTCCCTTCGATTCTGATGACCAATGTCAAGAAAATAAATTTCCGAGGTCAATGGAGCATTATCCAAAGTGCTATATATATATGTTATATAAGAGATCGCAAATGGCAGGGCTATTGCAATTAGGGATGCCGATATAAACCTCGATCGCGTGCAAAGCGAAACGATGTAATTCGTTGTAACAATGTTGTTCTTAGATGCACTATAAGAGAGGAAGGCGCGTGTTGCAATCTTCCTGCTCTTCAACACAGAATCGAGCCATCTAAGTAGGTCCCTATCGTTTTATCATAGAAAACGACATGTAACGAGAAAATACCAAGCAGCACAAAACTAGAAACAATAATATACATGATTCATCTATTATCTTTAACTGGAATCACACATTTTATTTTTTTCTCTCTCCACATTAACCTTATCTCAACATTTATTTTTGAAACAAATGCTTCCAAAACAATTATATACATACAAAAGATAACAACAATAAATATAAGTGAATTAAAAAATTAATAACAAACTTAACAAAATTAAATAATTGAACCTGTACTTTTGTAAATTAATTCCAATGTTTCTTTAATTATTTTCTTTATTTTCTTTATTTTAGTTTCTTTTTTTATTTTTAAATTAACATTTATTAAGAACGATTATTGCATAATTTGTATAATTTATTTAAAATTATTATGTTCATTATAAAAAAGTGATAATTATAATAAAATAAATAATAAAATGAAAAAGTCCAACGGACAGAAGCAAAAGAGTATCATTTCGATAATGAACAATAAAACAATCTCTTGATTAAATCACAAAGTTGCCAGTAGAGAAAAAAATCTCCCATCACGTGAATAGACAATTTTCTAAAATCGAAAAGCCGATAGCCCGCACAAAGGTGAATGTTTGGTATTTTTTTTACCAATAAATTATTTATCCGTCGAGGTTAAGCATGTGAATAGGTCTCTTGGCATCACACACAGTGTATAGAGAGAGGGTTTCAAAAAAAATAAAAAAAAAAATTCGCTATTTACGATTTCCAGTAATCTTCGGGGAAAATCTTGCGGCGTTGCCGAAGTAATCGCTCGCGCGCACTCTATGAAGAGGACGACAAGTGCAAAGCTACCGAGGAGTTTTCTTGTCGTATATATACATATATGCGCGTTTACAAATGGCAATAACTCGCATTTTACTTGGTTGACTTCAGGAGGAAGGAACGATTTATACTTTACCGCAAGTTAGAGAGGACCTAAAGAGATATAACCCCCGCGGTATATAGGCGAGAGTGAGATTTCACAAAACGAGTTTTGATATTTTCTCTCTTTTACTCGAGCATGCGAGGAGGCCAATAGATTTTCCTCGCACCGCAACAGTCGACTAATGGCCTTCTCAACCAGAGCAAAAATTTAAATCAACTTTAGATAAGCGACATTATTTATTGCCAAACATGTGTTTACCTCAACATTATCGTTAAATGTATTAAACAAAAGTGCAAACATTACTTAGTTGTCATTCGCACATGCTCCTTCGTATCATATTACGAATTATATATACATAAAGGAAAAGCGAGAAAAGAGAATGAGATAAAAAAAAATTGTAAGCAATCCAACATCTTGTAAGATAAGAATTTTTTAATAAACCTAATTGATACATAATAACGTTTAATTTGCAATGCTATAAATTATTTTCCATTTATGAATAAACCTTGAATATAATAGAAACTTAAAGAGACATTAACGCTTCAAACTCTTCATCTTGTTTGTGAGAGAATTTTCATGCCATCTGGACGGCATCTGAAAACGTTATAATGGCGCGAAATTCAAATTTAACGAAAATATTTAATAACATGGGTTCGGACCAGTAAAATTATTTGAAAATATGGACATTATGGGCCAATAATGAAAAATTACGGACCATTTATGGACCAATTGCTGACAAAAATATATTAAACAGTCCGAGTCGAATAAGAAAAAATTTTACATAAAACTATAAATTAAATTTCTCATAACTATAAAACATGAAGATATCGATAACTCCGAGTCTACGACTCGGAGTGATCGATTTCTTCATGTTTTATAATAATAATTAAAGATAATCGAGTGATAAAATCATTATCAATTCAATTATTATTTTCAAAAATTTTTAATTAAAATTCTTCTTTAAATCTATTATTTTTAATAATTTTCGAAAAAATTCTCTGACAATTATCAAATTCATTTGTTTACAATATTCAATTTTGCGAAATTTCAATTATTCGTAAATTCTTCAATTAAATATATGTTACAAAATAAAAACTTAAAATAATATAAAAAAAATTCGCAATTAAACTTTCTCAAAAAAATTATTTTCAAAATTCAATTATTTCTAAAAATTTATGCTATATTAGTTTTAATATTCAATTATTAACTAAAATTTTAACTGAAATTCATTTTTAAAATCAATTTTTATTACAAAATTCTACTACAATTCAATTATTTAACTAAAAAATAAATAATTTGTTAAATAATTGAATTTTTCTTAAAATTCAATTCCCATAAAGAATTTTATCAACAAATTTTTAAATAATTGAATTCTTTTGACCAATTTTAAAAACAAATTTTAAAAAGTAATTACATTTTTCGAAAAATTTAATTAATATTAGACTAAAAATAATTGAAAATCTGCGATGAGTTTTAGTATTGGTGAAAAAAATTAAATCCCAAAGAAGAATTTTATTATTTATGAACAATATTTAATTTTTACGAAAAATATTATTACTCTTGAAAAAAATTGAATTTCTGCAATAATTTGAAACTTTTCCAAAATTAAAATTTCTTTTTGTGTTTTTAAATAAAATTTTCGTCTGCAACCATTATCTTTAATAAATTTTTCAAAAAGTTCTTTGATAATTTTCAAATTCATTTGTTTAAAATTCAATTTTACAAAGTTTGATTATTCGTAAATTTTTCAATTAAATATTTACTAGAAAATAAAAACTTGAAACAATTTTAAAAATATCCGCGAATTAAACGTTCCCAAAAAAATTAATTCTACAGAATTTTTAGTTAAAAATATGAAAAATTCAAATTTTCGAAAATTTTGATTTAAAACCTTTTCAAAATTCAATTATTTCGAAAAATTCACGCTCTAATGCTTTTAATATTCAATTGTAATATAAAATTTGAACCGAAATTAATTTTTAAATCAATTTTTATTAAAAAATTCTACTAGAATTCAATTATTTTAATACAAAAAGAAATGATTTATTGAATAATTGAATGCTTCTTGAAATTTAATTATCATAAAGAATTTTATCATAAATATTTTTAGGTAGTTGAATTCTGTTGACGAATTTTAATAAATTTTTTAAGAATAATTACTCACTCAGAGTGATCGATTTCTACATTTTTATAATAATTGAAGATGACCGAGTGATAAAATCATTATGAATTCAATTATTATTTTCAAGAATTATTAACTAAACTTCATCTTTAAATAAATTACTTTTAATAATTTTCAAAAAAGTTCTTTGACAATTTGGAATTTTACGAAATTTCAGTTATTCGCAAATTTTTTAATTAAAAATATATTCCAAAATAAAAACTACAAATAATATAAAAAAAATCATCAAATTAAACTTAAAAAAAAAATTAATTTCAAAGTTCAATTATTTCTACAAATTTAAGCTATATTACTTTTGTTATTCAATTATGATCTAAGATTTTTACTGAAATTCATTTTTAAATCAATTTTTATTAAAAAGTTCTAGTAGAATTTAATTAAAAAATACAAAAATGAATAATTTATTCAATAATTTAATATTTCTTAAAATTCAATTATCATAAAGAATTTTATCAAAAATATTTTCAGACAATTAAATTCTCTTGACAAATTTAAATAAATTTTTTAAGAATAATTACAATTTTCTAGGAATTCAATTAAAATTGTGTTTAAAATAATTGCAATTCAGCAAAATGAGTTTTATTATTTATGAAAATAATTGAATTCCTAAAAATAATTTTATTATAATTACGAAAATAATTGAATTCCTGTAAAAATTTTATTATTTATGAAAATAATTGAATTTTTGGAAAGAACTCTATAAAAAATTTGTAAATAATTGAATTCCTGTGAAACTTTTATTATTTTATGAAAACAATTAAATGTTTGCGTAGAATTTTATTAATTTTTTTTTTAAATAATTGAATTCTTTTGGAAAATTTTATTAAAATAATAGATATTGAAATTTATTGAATAGAGGAAAAATTTTGAAAACAATTAAAATTTTGCCAACAATTTTATTTGCGAAAATTTTTAAAAATAATTGAATTTCGCAGAAGAATTTTTTTATTTTTAAAGATAATTGAAATTTTCACGAGAATTTTATTATTTCTCAAAATAATTGAAATTTCCACGAGAATTTAAAAAAATTTGTTGAACATAATTGAATTTTTGCGAAGAATTTTATTATTTTATTAAAATAGTAGATATTGAAAATAATTATTGAAGAGAAGAAAATTTTTGAAAATAATTAAAATTTTGCTAACAATTTTATTTACCAAAATTTTTGAAAATAAATGAATTTCTGAGAAGAATATTGTTATTTATATATATATATATATATATATATAGAAAATTGATATTTTAATTTTGACAAGAATTTTTTTAAATTTATGATTACATTGAATTTTTGTGAAGAATTTTATTTCTTTTGAAAATAATTGAATTTCTGCATTCATTTATAATCTATTCTCTAAAATTCTCCAAATTATATCGTATACAATTTACGAACTTTTCGTTTGTTTTCAATCAAATTACGGACTTCACGGACCTTTTTTTAAAAAAAGTGACTTTTACGGACTTCAAGCAATGTTACGGACTTTTATGGTATTTTCGGACCTAGTTCAAACCCTGTAATAATAGTAAATCTAACAAACATGGGTGAATATAGGGCTCATCTTGGGATCATGATCATATGATGAATGAATAAATAAAATTGCAAACATATAGAAGAAATTAAAAAATTTAACACTTAAAGTTATATACAATAAAAGGGAAAGAAAATAATAAAACATTCTTCGTTTGTTTTTCGATTTGATTTTTTTTAACTTATTTTTTTCAGCCTTTATTTCATCCTCTCCTCTTTTTCCATTACTGAAGTAATATATGCGAGTGAAAAGATGGAAGTCTGGTCCGAATTCTCGAAATATCTTTTAGTGTATTTCCGTTGGACGTGAGTCCTTTTTGGAAATAAGCCTTTAGGGTATTGTATATATGTATAATAAAATGGATATGTGCTTCATTCCGCTGACAGTTGACAGCGGTTTCGTCGAAGGCGAAAACACAAAACTCCCGCTACTGGGCGTGCATAATACATGCTTTTTTGTGGCATGGCTACTGGTCACACATTTAGAAAACAGATTATCTCTTCTCACGAAAAAGACAAGACGATGAGAGATTGCATGATTTTAAGCCACGTTATTACAAAAATCCAACAGATTTAGGTATACACGACAAAAAAAAAAATAGAAAAACCTACCATAAACAAATTCAAATTGTTAATTTCAACAACTTTCATTTTTTATACAAACTAAATTAATCAAATTGTAATTTATACAAAACTAAATTATACACAAATTGTGTAAATTACCATACAAATTGTAAATTAACTTATATAAATTGTTCCATTTTCTTCCTTAAAAAAAAAATTTCACAAAGAACAAAACCAGGCAATTCCCATGATTCATATTTTTTTTTTTTTCCTTCAAAAAGTGTGAAATTTTAAGTAATTTAAATTTGAAAAAATTCTTTGTTCGACAAATTAACATAAGTTATTTGTTGTTTCTTCTTTATTGATGAAACAAAACGAAATGAATCAAAGTCCCCGTTCGAGAGTGTATTGTAGAGGACAATACCGATGGACTATTTTTAAATTCAGTTGGTAATCAATCCATAAAAAAAAGAAGAAATATCCGTCCCCATTATATTCTCAGGGAAATCTTAAAATAAATGTAGTATAAAGGTAGACCAAATCATTATGTCAAACATGTTCAGGCAAAAGAGGAAATGGTTTTTAAGTTATTCACTCTTCATCCAAATTCGTCTTATATGAAAGAGAAACGTAAAGGGATCTATGTCCGTTGTATGGTTTCGAGTGTGATAAAACTCAGAAAGGCAGTAAAAAGATCATAAAGGCGTCGCAAGGCGTGTAAAGGCCAAAGCAGGAGACGACATGACCACCTGTTGCGGGGGTTAAAAACAGTGGCGACTTCTTTGGCTCGAGTTACACATTTGTCCACACACAATATTGTATATACCTATACATAGTATATGCAAACAAGTATTATTTTTGAATAATATAAGTGTTTAGTTTACGTATTTGTAATGTATTTGGGTCATTTTGTCAGAAGAGACAAATTTTAAATCAAAAGTCAATACAAAATTTTTGCTTTTTAATTATAGGACTATACTTTAGTGTCTACTGAATTTTGAAATTTAATTCTTACTACTATTATTTTTATTAGTATTATTATTCTTATTATTTTTATTATTTATTATTAATTAATACATATTTACCATTTTATACATAAAACAACATAATAGGATCTTAAAGAGTCACTCATACTTATACTCCAGGCCAGGGGCCGATCCAAAAAATATATTTTTGGGTTGGGCGATTGTATTAATTTTATCCTCCCTCCCAGAATTAATATAAAACACCTTACGAAATACCAACTTAAAATTTAACATATTTCTTTCATTTTAAGGCAAATTGCTTTAATATTTTTGGGCTCTTCAAAAATACTTTTCACTTAAACTTTACCCTTTGGTCAAAATAAATACCCTGACCACTAGCACCAAAAATCGAAAATTCTTATGATTATAATAATAAATGTAATAATTATTAATTACAATCGTAAATGTTACTGTTCCATTTATTATTTAGCAAATTAAAATTTTCAAATATATTAATTGTTAAATAATTTCAGATTCAAAATTTAAAAAATTTACCTACTCACAACATAATTAACTATTCTTGATTATTATTTTCAAAAATGTTAATAACATTTTTTGCAAGAATTAAATTATGTAAACAAATTTTTAATGATAAGAATTAAGATATTTTCAAAAATTTTAATAAAACATTCTTTGGAAGAATTCAATTATTTTTATAAACAGTCAAATTCATTGCAGGAATTCAATTATTTTCAAAACAATTTTAATAAAATTTCACCAAAATATTCAATTATTTTCAAAAAATTTTAAAACAATTCCTGTAAAGAATTAAATTATTTTCAATAATTTAAATAACATTCTTTGAAAGAATTCAATTTTTTTTATAAATAAAAACATTTTTTTCCTAGAATTCAATATTATTTTTAATACAATTTTAATTAAATTTTCTTAAAAGAATTGAATTATTTAAAAAAAATTTTGATAAAATTCTTCAAAGGATTTTAATTATTTTCAAATTTTTTCATAAAAAGTTTGCAAGAATTTAGTAATTTTTAGTGCATTAATTTTTAAAATTCAAAACAGAAAAAGAAAATTTATTTAAAAAGTTGAGAAGCAATCAAAAACTAACTTCAAATTACGAACACATTTAAAGAACTAATATTAATTTATTTCTTTAAAATTGTTTGTAAAATTTAATTTCATTTATCATATTTTCAGTGCTCAAACCAATAAAAATTTTAAAATACAGACTTTACGGACCAAAAATGAAAAATTACGGACCATTTACTGACAAAAAAATAACCAGTCCGAGTAAAACAAGAGAACACTTTACTTAAAACTATAAATTAAATTTTATAACTATAAAACATGAAGATATCGATTGCTCCGAGTCGAAGACTCGGAGTGATCGATTTCTTCATGTTTTATAATAATTAAATATGACCGAGTGATAAAGTCATTATCAATTCAATTATTATTTTCAAAAATTTTTAACTAAAATTCTTCATCTTTAAATCGATTATTTTTAATAATTTTCAAAAAAGTTCTTTGACAGTTTTCAAATCTATTTATTTACACTATTCAATTTTACGAAATTTCATTTATTCGTAAATTCTTCAATTAAAAATATGTCACAAAATAAAAACTTCAAATAATATAGAAAAAACATCAAATTAAACTTTCTCAAAAAAAATAATTTCAAAATTCAATTATTTCTAAAAATTCACGCTATATTAGGTACATTTAATATTTAATTATCATGTGTTTTAACTAAAAATCATTTTTAAATCAATTTTTATTACAAAATTCTACTAGAATTCAATTATTTTAATAAAAAAATAAATAATTTATTGAATAATTAAATGCTATTCTTTCAATTGAATTCTTATAAAGAATTTTATCAACAAATTTTTAAATAATTAAATTCTGTTGACGAATTTTAATAAAATTTTTAGGAATAATTACATTTTTCCAGAAATTTAATTAAAATTGTGTTAAAAATAATTAAAATTCAGCTAAAGAGTTTTATTATTTATGAAAATAATTGAATTCCTAAAAAGAATTTTATTATTTACGAAAATAATTGAATCCCTGTAAAATTTTTTTTATAATTTATGAAAATAATTGAATCCCTGTAAAAATTTTATTATTTATGAAAATAATTAAATTGTTGAGAAAAAATTTATAAAAAATCGGTATATAATTGAATTCCTGTGAAATTTTTATTATTTTATGAAATTCAATTATTTAAAAAAAATTTTCTATAAAATTTTTCAAAGGACTTTAATTATTTTCAAATTTTTTGATAAAAACTTATTGTATGACTTTAGTAATTTTCAGTGCTTTGATTTTTAAAATTCAAACACATTGAAGAAGAAAATTTATTAAAAAAGTTGAGAAGCAAACAAAAACTAACTTCAAACTGTGAACAAAAATTCAAACACAGATAATATTAATTTATTTCTTTAAAATTGTTTGTAAAATTTAATTTTCTTTATTATATAATTTAGTAAAAATTGTAACCAAAATCTGAAGAAAATTTTTTGCTCAGTTTTTAAAGATTTCTGAAGATATATAAGAAAAGTTTGAAAATTTGTTGTTTTAATTATCTGGCAGCACTGCTCAAAAATGTTACTCGGATATTTTCGAGATTGCTGATTACAAATCTGTAGACCGATTTTTAAAATTCAAAATGGCTGATCGAATATGGAGGAAGAAGTTTTGAAAATTCTTTGAATTTACATGAAACTTGTTACTCGGAGGTTTTCGGGGTCGCTGATTACGAATCTGATGTCTGATTTTGACAATTCAAAATGGCGGATGCAATATGGCGGAAGAATTTTTGAAAATCCATTGAATTCGCTTGAAACTCATTACTCTGTGCTTTTCAAGGTCGCTGATTACGAACCTGAAGTTTGATTTTCAAATATATTACATTTAGTTCAAAGAAAACAATCCACTGGACATAAATATTTATATCGTACAGTCAGCATATAGTCTTTAATAATTGTAATCATTTTTCAAGAAAAAATGTCTTGAATTTTTGTCCATTTGTTCTTTTCTAGAGAATGACCCAAGTATATAAATATAGATAATGTATGTATATAATGTGTGTATATAATGTATGTATATAATATTGTGTGTATATAATGTGCGTATACAATATATGTATAAACATTACACATACGCTACATGCATACATCACACATACACTGAATCTTTGACGCGAGAGCGTTTATAACAACGGAAATATTAAAATGCTCCAGCCCTCGTCACATGACAATAAGTCTCTTGGCCTGCACGTGCTCTGGATACGGTCCACGCATTCGTAACTTCTTTTTTTTCCCACTTTTTTTTCTCCGTTCCTCCTTATTCCACTCTCGCATCCTTTGCTGCAAAGGCAATACGGGCGTATATTTTTCGTCGGGGTGTTCCGGAATTGAAATGCACACTGTGCACATCCTGTCCAGGGAGAAATTCAAATGAACCATGTATATAACAAAAACAACCATATATACTCAAAGGAATTAGAAACTTTAGCAAAAAAAAAATTACTTTCTCGAAATTAAAAACTATATATTGGATTGAATAAAAAATGTTCTTTAGCAAACGAAAGAATAGTAAAAGAATTGAGAATATTAAAACTCTTGTTTTTTCCATACTTTCCATTTTTTTTTCTATTATAAATATAAAAAAAGGAGGAAAAATTGCAAATAATTGCAGAATATGTAAAATGCATTAATGTGTATCAAATCGCTCTAATCTCATACTTCTTTATTGAGGCTTTATATCTCAGAATCATTGAGTAGTGGAGGAGGTATTATCCACAGAAATTGGTTTGGTGAACGTAAGGTCATGAGTCCGGATCATCGTGGCGCGAGGATAGCGTGCAGATACTGACTGCTCATCCACACTCATGTATTAAATGGTATAAGTGCCACTTATCCATGCGTCGTGGGATATGGGTATATATTTTCTCATAAGTGGAGCACTTATTCCTATAATTTTTGCTAGTTACAATAGATTATTTTGTTATATTTTTTACGTAAATTGTGATTTACTGCTCCTTATGAAGCTCGAGAAGCAATTATAGGAATCGAAGAATTGCACAAGAAAAACCGCGTGTGTGTACATATAACATATATATATATATATATCTTTGGATCATTTTATTTACCTCTGTATACACATACACTTAATTTAGTTTTCTTGATTGCAAATCTCCAATTTATCAATAAAATTATATTTATTATAATCAATATATTGTAATTTTAAGAATGGGGCAATATTGCTACAATTTCTATAACAAACATTCTCGATAAATCATTTTAGAGAAAGAATTTTCAGATTATTTTAGATTTCTTTTTATTTCTTTTCGCTTTTTCATTTTCTTTTTTTATTATTTTCTTTTTGAAACTATGATTAATAATATTAAATTCTATCCTTTTCCTATACACTGGAAAAAATATATTTGATTCAAATAAACGATTACTTAACTCTATTAGCAACTAAATATTTATTTGTGTCAAATAAAATTTGTTCAAGACAATCTCTAAATCTGAATTAGGTGTAGAATTTAAAAATGAGAAATTGTTAGTAAAATCTTGGCTTATCCATGAATTATTAAAAAATAATGAAATATTATTAAAACATGACCAATTAGTAAAATATACAAATATTTACTATTTTCAACAATTTTAATAAAATGCTTTGAAACAATTCAATTTTTGTCAAAACAATTTATTAGAAACAATTTAATTATTTTCAAAAATTTTATTACAATTCTTCGTAAGAATTAATTTAAAAATTTTCTAATTAAAATTTTTGTTAAAAACACTAAAAAAATTCAATTTTGGAGAAATTACAAATAATTGCAGAAATTTAATTATTTTCAAAAAAATTAAAATTGAACTATGTTCAATATTTGAAAAAAATTCTAAAAATTTTTTTTTTTTTTTTAAATTTTTTTTTTTTTAAATCTGAATTTTCTTTATAAATAACAAAATTTATTCTTCAAAGTTCAATTATTTTCATAAATGTCAAAAAAATTCTTGTCCTAATTTCAGTTATTTGACAAAAATTTTCCAATTTTAATGATTTTCATTATCTACTATATTATATTTTAATAAAAATCCCCAAAAAGAATTCAATTATTTAAAAAAAATTTAATAAAATTGTATGTAAACATTTAATTATTATTTTCATAAATAATAAAAATTTCACAAGAATTCAATTATTTTCATAAAAAATAATTTAACATTTTAGAAAATATTAATTGAATTGAAATGATGAAAATAATTTTGATGAAGTTACATTAACAATATTCTTATAATGTAAAATAATGATTTTATTACTTAGTCATCTTCATGTTTTATAACAATACTTTTATAAGTTGTTTAATTTAAAAAAAGGTTTGAATTTGAAATTTTTGAATGTCTGAATTCCTGTGGAAAATCCTGTTCCAAAAATAAGATTAAAAATAGGAATTGTACAAATATTTTTCTTCTTTTTCCAAAACAAAATAATAATTTTGTTAAAAAAATTGTGATTCATAAACAAAAATAATGCAAAATAAATAAATTTTCTATTTCTTAATCACAGTTGTTTAACAATTTTCTAATTTTGCTTAGAAGTAAAGAACAAAAATTTGCATAATTTCAATTTGACAAAACATATAATACTTAACAAAATTTTAGTCTTTTAATGAAAAGAAGTGAAAAAAATTCTTATGATTTCTATTTGTCATTACAATTTTGAATTAAGTGTAAAATAAAAATAATTATAACATAATAATAAAATATACAATCTATCTGAAGTTAACAAAAAACAAAAGTATAAACAAAAGACAACTTCAGAGTGTGATGGGCTGAAAAAATGAATGAATGAAAGAATGAAAGAACATTCAAATTATTATAGTTAATTCCTTTAAGAAATTCAATTACTTTTACAAAATATAAAATTTTTTGAAAGAATTTAATTATTTTCATTACAATTTTAATTAAATGTTTGAAAAAAATTTTAATCTTCTTCGAAATAATTCAATTATTTTCAAAAATTTTATTAAAATTCTTCGCAAGAATTCTATTATTTTCCAGAATAATATCATTCTTTGCAAGAATTAAATTATATTCAATTCAATTTAAATAAAATTCCTTAAAAAAATTCAATTATTTTCACAAATTTTTTGAAAGAATTCAATTATTTTCAACAATTTTGATGAAATTCTTTATAGAAATTAGGAAAAGAATTATTTTCATTATTACAATTTTAATTAAATGTCTGGGAAAATTTTTAGTTATCTTCGAAACAATTACATTATTTACAAAAAAATGAAATTCATGGTAAGAATTCAAACATTTTCATAAGTTTTATAAAATTCTGCGGAGAAATTCATATCTTTTGAATACCTACAATTTTAAGAAAATCTCTTTTTGTTCAAATAATTTTACGTCCGTTATTAAATATTTTGTCAGGTTAACTGTCGTAAAATTAATCTGACAAAATCTCTTTTTGTTCAATTATTTTAATTAATTTTCATTAAATTACTTGAAAGAATTTAATTTTTTTCAAAACTTTTTAGTAAAAGTATCATAGAATTTTACTTTTATCCATTAATAACAATTAATTACAATCTATTTTTAATTATTTATTTATAGTATATTATTTATAATATTATTCATTTTATAATGAAAACGAAACGATTTTATATCACTATCATGATTCATGTACTCTATTCGCTTCATTTCGTTTGTGAGCGAATTTTCATGCCATCTAGGCGGCAATTTCATGAACTACATTAGCGCGAAATTCAAAAACAAAAAAAAACTTAATTAATTTATTAAATTCAAAAATTTACTTTATTTAATTATGTAAATTAATATTGTTCACATAATATAACCATACAAAGGTAAATATTTATTTGATAGTTGAAAAGTATTCAATTAATTTCAGACCCGAGTAGATTTTTTATTTGTTTCAAATATAGGCTTCATTTGTGTCCGATAAAATTTTTATTAAAATAAATAAATAATTTCGTAGATTCTTTGACAAATATGTATACTTTTATTTAAGTCAAATAAATTATATTTGGTCTAAATAAAATGTTTTTCTGGGTGCAGTCAAATTTCATTGCACCCAAAGAAAAAGTGTATATTTATTTCACAGCCAAGTGGAAATAAAAATTTCATTTCTGAACAAAAAATATTTACTTGTGACAAATAAAATTTTTATTGAAGGCAAAAAAAAAAAATTAAGACTAGACAAATATATTTATTTAACACGGAAAAAATAAATTTAGAAGATTTTACGAAACTGTTACGGAGTAGCGGAAACAGCTTTTTACGAAACTGAGTTTTGTAAAATGTAAGGAATATTTCAGGATAAACTTCAAAAATATCCAGTATAAACTACAAAAGTTCTGTACTTTATCCTGAAATATTCCTTACATTTTACAAAACTCAGTTTTTACAGTTTCGTAAAAAGCTGTATCCGCTACTCCGTAACAGTTTTGTAAAATCTGCTAAATTTATTTTTTCCGTGTATAATTATGTTTTGCTTAAATAAAAATTTCTCTGCGTGAAATCTTTAGCCTAATTTATCTCCTTTATGAGCTATAGGTCTTCCTGACATTTATCGGAAAATTGCGGAATATTGGCGTGAAATTTGAATCCAAAGAAACAAAAATCGAAATTGGGTGGAAATAATTGATCTGTAAAAGTGGATCTAACAGATTTTAATTTAGGCATTAGTCTCACTCTAGGAGTATAATATCAACCCTAAGAAACACTTCTGCCAGGAATAATTCAATTTTTTTTTGCCAATTTTTATACGAAATAATTATTATTTGACGTGAAATAAAAGAAAAAATGTTCCATCTTCAAAAAAGTTCAAATCACTTGAGAGCGTGATATGAGACCAATTTTTCTCCTCAGTAAACAAGGTACTGACGTTTTATCGCTCCCGACGATTATATTGTGAATCATCTATTTTCATTTTCGACAGACAAAATCATCGTATCGCCGATTAGCTTGTCTGTCGAATGGAATGGGAAAAGATCTCACAGACTCTCTTGATCATCATCTGGTTAAGGAAATCATAAGAATCAAAAGATGATTCTAACGATTTTGTATTGCGCGCCGAAGAAGAATCGAAGGACGATGATGAAGAGTTGTGTATGGCAGAGTGAATTAGAGCCACGATTCCGAAAGACGCGCTAGATCTCGAGCAACGATCAGTGATCATCTTCATCATTCTCTCTCTCTCTCTCTCTTCCTTGCGCGATTCTGAGATAGCACACAGTTGTTAAAGGCGGGGGCGAAGAGCGCCAAACGGCTGATCGCGAACGCCGCCACTTGAGCCATTATCAAATTATTCACTCACACTGGAGCGTCGTCATCTATCTTCAGTCAAACGTGATCGCAACGTGTTATTATTTGATCCTCACTTTGTTAGCGATCTGACTCTAACTGCTTGGCAATCCTATGGAAGATCCTGTTTGAAGAGATCTGGAGTACTTCTCACGATCTCTTCTCGCGCAAAGGGATATCTCTTTGAGGCGATGGATTGTGGAAACTCCTCTCGCCTCTGGCTGCATATTGCGCGCGCGCTTCAGCGAGCGAGCGAGCGCACTTTACCACCTTATGTCTTATATATTTCCCTTGGAGAAAATTACCGGATCGACTATAAATATATTTCTTTTTTTCTTCTCCGAATGATAGAAATATTGTACACACGTATAAGCTTTCTTGTATTGAGTATATATCAAAAAAACCCTTTCAGGTTCATTCAGCGATTTTACCTTGAGAACACACGATTCGTTCATTTTCTGTATTATCATTGCTCCTAATCTTAAAATGCCACTCAACGATTCGCGATGTGAACATTGACAAATAACCCTCTGACAGCCAGTGAATTATTACACTTTTGCTCTTGTTCAACGTTATGAAATATTTTGTTATCTGAGAAGCTATTTCAAGTGTTGGGTAATTATTTTGCAGCTTAGCTGTAAATTTATTTCGAAAACTGATTGTGAGAATAACTGCGGTGAAAAAGAAGAGAAAAAATCTTTCATTTTTTCTATTCACTTCAATTACACTCATGTAATTTAACATTGCTCTTCAAATCTGATTATGTGATTCATTTATAATAAGAAAATAAGTGTAGGGTCATTTGGGGGTAAATGTAAACAGTTGTTGTTTGAGATAGTGCTGCCAAATGATTAACCCGTTTTTTTACGAAAATCTTTTTATTTATTGTTTAATATTTTTTACAAAAATTTTAAAGTATACAGACATATTTTACAGAGTTTAAACTGTATTTAAAAAAATTCTTCACTTTGATCAGATGAACAGTACAAAATTGGTAAAGCTTTAAAAAATGATCTAAAATGAGGTGTGTTTTTTTATTACAAATGAATGCAGAAATTCAATCATTTTCAAAGATAATAAAATTTTTTGCAGAAATTCAATTATGTTCAACAATTTTTTTTAAAATTCTCGTTGAAATTTCAATAATCTTTAGAAATAATAAAATTCTTCTTCCAAATTCAATTATTTTCAAAAATTTTGGTAAATAAAATTGTTAGCAAAATTTCAATTATTTTCAAAAAATTTTCTCTTTTCCATGATTTTTAATATCTACTATTTTAATAAAATTTTTCAAAAGAATTCAATTATTTAAAAAAAAATTTAATAAAATTCTACGCAAACATTTAATTATTTTAATAAAATAATAAAAATTTTACAGGAATTCAATTATTTACAAATTTTTTATTTTCTTCACAATAATTCAATTAATTTCATTAAATTAAATTTTTTAAAGGGATTCCATTATATTCGTAAAAAATAAAATTCTTTTAAGGAATTCAATTATTTTGATAAATAATAAAACTCATTGCTGAATTTCAATTATTTTTAACACAATTTTTATTGAATTTCTGGAAAAATGTAATTATTCTTAAAAATTTTATTAAAATTCGTCAAGAGAATTCAATTCTTTAAAAATGTTTTTGATAAAATTCTTTATGATAATTGAATTTTAAGAAACATTCAATTATTCAAAAATTATTTCTTTTTGTATTAAAATAATTGAATTCTAGTAGAATTTTTTAATAAAAAATTAAAAATTGATTTCAAAATGAATTTCAATTGAAATTTTATTTATAATTGAATATTAAAAGCATTAGAGAGTGAATTTTTAGAAATAATTGAATTTTGAAAAGGTTTGAAATTAAAATCTTTGAAAATCTGAATTTTTCATATTTTTAGCTAACAATTGTGTGGAATTAATTTTTTTGAGAAATTTTAATTGTGGATTTTGTTGTTCAAATTACTTCAAGTTTTTATTTTCTAATACATATTTAATTGAGGAATTTACGAATAATTGAAATTTTGCAAAATTGAATTGTAAACAAATGAATTTGAAAATTCTTAAAGACCTTTTTCAAAAATTATTAAAAATAAATAGAGAAGAATTTTAGTTAAAAACACGAGAAGAAAATTTAATTTTGGAAAAGTTACTAATTGTTGCAAAAATTCAATTATGTTCAAGAGTTCAATTAAATATTGTTCAAAAATAATAAAATTCTTCTTCGGGATTTAATTATTTTCACAAATAATAAAACTCATCCCAGAATTTCAATTATTTTTAATACAATTTTAATCGCATTTCTCAAAAAATGAAATTACTCTAAATTTTTTTATTAAAATTGGTCGAAGGAATTCAATTATTTAAAAATTAAAAACTTGTTGATAAAATTTTTTATAAGAATTCAGTTAAAAGAATAACATTCAATTATTCAATAAATTATTCATTTTTGTGTTAAAATAATTGAATTGTAGTAGAATATTTTAATGAAAATTGATTTAAAAATTAATTTCAGTTAAAATTTTAGATTCTAATTGAATATTAAAAACAATATAGCGTGAATTTTTAGAAATAATTAAATTTTGAAATTAATTTTTTTGAGAAAGTTTAATTTGATGATTTTTTTATATTATTTGAAGTTTTTATTTTGTGATATATTTTTAATTGAAGAATTTACGAAAAACTGAAATTTCGTAAAATTGAATATTGTAAACAAATAGATTTGAAATGTCAAAGAACTTTTTCGAAAATTATTATAAATTATTGATTTAAAGAAGAATTTTAGTTAAAAATTCATGAAAATAATAATTGAATTGATAATGATTTTATCACTCGGTTATCTTCAATTATTATAAAATATGAAGAAATCGATCACTCTGAGTCGAAGACTCGGAGTTAGCGATATCTTCATGTTTTATTGTTATGGAAAATTTAATTATTTCTCTTATTTGACTTATTGAATTTTCGCAAAAAATATTATTATTTATAAACAGAATCAAATTTTTTCAAAGAATGTTATTAAAATTATTGAAAATAACTTAATAATTATCATTAAAAATTTGTTTAAATAATTTAATTCTTGCGAAAAATGGTATTAACATTTTTGAAAATAATAAACAAGAATAGGTAATTATGTAGTTAATAGGTAAATTTTTTAAATTTTGAATCAGAAATTATTTAACAATTAATATATTTGAAAATATAAAATTTTAATTTGCTAAATAATAAATGGAACAGTAACATTTACAATAGTAATTAATAATTATTACATTTATTATTATAATCATAAGAATGTAAAGAACAAAAATTATAATTTATCTTCAAAAAATGGTTTATTTATATTATTTAAATGTTTATAAATATTTTCATTATTACATGATATATACACAGCGTTCGCAAAATTTTCAAAACATCTTCAAGCTTTTACAATATTTCTTCAAATTCTTCAAATATCGCAGATTGCTTTAATTTTCTTCAGATTTGAAGAAAAATCTTTCAATAATCTGGCAGCACTGGTTTGAGATTAATTTAAAGACTTAAAATTAAGGAAACTTAAATTCTAAATGACTAGCAAAACAGTTCAATATAGTTTCATAATAGAAAAAAATGTCCTTATCACCCCACATTCCTCTATTCAAGAATTCAATTAAACATTTTTCAATAAAAATTTCAATCCAAAACTTTAAAAATAAAAATGCCAAAAGCTTTGAAATAAAAACAAATTTCACCGATATTCGTATAAAAAATGAAAAAAAAAATTTATTCGAAAATGTCAATAATATATTACTTGCTGCTACTATTAGTGAATCAAGTTTTCAATATATATTCAAGTTGGCGAGGAGTCGTAAAGAAAAAAAATCTCTTTTAATTTGAAATTGAAAGAGTTTTTAGAATCCTTTACAACGTCATATTCAGTATTTAATAGCCTTGCCAGACTGAAGATTCAGGGTGATGGCTGTACGCGCGCATTAACAGTAACTATGAAAAGAGAAGTATCACTTTAAAGAAAATGCTTTTAAATGTTTTAAATTATCGTTTTCGTGAAACTAACGGGCTATATTTATAAAGGCTTTATGTCCATTTTGCGAAGGTGTGTAACAATAATGCTAAAATTTACGACAGTAGTAAAATCTCCCACTAAATAAAAAAAAACAGAAAAAAAAGAAGAATCTTCCACTAAACTAAAAGAGAAAAAGTATTTACTTAAATTACTCAAATATATTAAAATTTATTAATATTAAATTATGTTCGCTTAAATACCTATATTGTCATTTTTTGACTTTTTTCCCTTAACTGTTTTCCTATATTTTTCTCTCTTTAACTATTTCCTATATATTTTATCCCTTAACGTATTACCATATTTTTTCTTTCACTATTTCTTATATTTTTTTTCTTAACTAATTCCTATATTTTTTATAGATCTTAATTAATTATATATTATTAATATAATATATTAATAATCATAAAATTAAATAATTAAATAAAAAATAATTAAATGAAGTCAATTTTTGAATAAATAAAAACGATTGCCAGAATATTATTATAAAACATGACCGAGTGATAAAATCATTATTTTATATTATTAGAGTATTGTTACTGTTACATCTTCAAAATTATTTTTATCATTACAAATCAATTATTATTTTCTACAATTTTTAACTAAAATTCTTCTGTAAATCAACTATTTTTATAATTATTGAGAAAGTTCTTTCAGAATTTTTTAATTCATTTGTTTACAATTCAATTATTCTAAATTTCGATTATTTGAAAATTCTTCAATTAAATATATATTAGAAAATAAAATTTTGAAATAATTTCAAAACAAATTCAATTCAACTTTTTCAAAAAAAATTAATTAAATTTTAAATAGAAAAATAAATAATTTATTGAATAATTGAATGTTTCTTTAAATTGAATTCTTATAAAGAATTTTAACAACAAATTTTTAAATAATTAAATTCTATTTACGAATTTTTATCAATTTTTTAAGAATAATTATTATATTTTTAGAGGAATTCGATTAAAATTGTATTAAATACAATCCTTCCTCTGTGAGGAAGAAAAATAATTAAAATTCTACTATATTTGTTATTCATGAAAATAATTTAATTCTTGGGAAGAATTTTATTAAAATTTTCAAAAATAATTAAATTTCTGATAAAAATTCGTAGAAATTCAATTATTTTCAAAAAATTTAATAAAATTCTTATTATAAATGAGAAATAACAAAATTCTTTGCAGATATTAAATTATTTTCAGTAATTTTTATAAAATTTTTCTCAAAAATTTAAATATTTTCATTAAATAATAAAAATCTTTGCAGACATTCAATTATTTTGAAAAATTTTAATAAAATTCTTGTTTTGATAAAACTTGTTCTTAGAAAATAGAAATTCAATTACTTTTAATAAAAAAATTTTTTTTTTTAAATAATTTAATTCTGATGAAAAATTATTTGTGAAAATAATTGAATTCTTGCAAAGAATTTTATATTACTTCAAATTTTACATATAATACATTATGATAATAATTAAAGTCTTTCGAGAATTTAATTAAAATTGTATTCAAAATAATTTAATTTTGATAAAAAATTTTATTTAAACTTTGAAAAGTATTTGAAATCTTTAGAAAAGTTTTATTAAAATTGTATTCAGAATAATTACATTTTTGCCAAAAATTTTATTCTTTAAAAAAATAATTAAAACCTTTTTAAAAATTTTATTTTTTATAAAAATAATTGAATTATTGCGAAGAAATTGATAAAAAAAATTGGTAAATAATTGAATTTCTGTGAAATTTTTATTATGTATAAAAAAATAATTAAATGTTTGCGTAGAATTTTATTAAAATTTTATTTAAATAATTGAATTATTTTGGAAAATTTTATTAAAATAGTAGATATTGAAAATTATTGAATTCAGGAAAATTTTTGAAAATAATTGAAATTTTGCCAAGAATTATATTAAAATTTTTGAAAATAATTGAATTTCTGAGAAGAATTTTATTATTTATATAGACAATTGATATTTTAATTTTGACGAGAATTTTAAAAAATTTTTCAGAAGAATTTTAATACTTTTGCAAATAATATTGAATTTCTCCAAAATTCAATTTTTTAAGTGTTTTTAACTAAAAATCTTTTATGTTTAATAAATGACTAAATAGATATTAAAAAATTTAACTAATTTCAGAAGAATTAGAATTATTAAAATTTTTCAAATCTGTAAGTTCTTTAAAATTTGTAATTAAATTCATTCAAAATTAAAATTTTATAAAATTGAAAATTAAAACATTTTGAAGTTAATATATTTATAAAAATTGTAAATGCAATTCTTATAAAATTCTATTATTTTTAAAATTATCAAGTAAAATTATTTATTAATGATTTATAAATAATAATTTTTTTATGAATTCTAAAAACTTAATTTTTTCCAGTACTTCTAATAAAAATCTCTGACTTTTCCCTGACTTCCCTAATCTGTGGCAACCTTGATTAAATTAATTGAATTTCGCGCGATTACAGTTCATTAAATTGCCGCCTAGATGGCATGAAAGTTCTCTCACAAACGAAGTGAAGAAAATAGAAATGAATTATGGTCGTAATAAAAAATTGTTTAGTTTTTGTTATAAAATGAATAATATAAATTACAATAAATAAATTGTACACTAATATATTTCAAACAGTTCTCAGTATTATTTTATATTAAATTTATAAATATTTAATTGAGTTGTCTCAAAAGTTAGTTTATAAATTGATCCAGAATGTCAAACATTTAATTAGAATTAGTCACACCCTTAAGAATTAATTACCAATTTCTTTTAGTAAAATTGTTACTAATTCATATTTAGAGAGAACACACACCAGCCATAGACTGTATTTCTCGATCTCATCGCTCCTTTTTTTCTCTTAGATCGCAACTATAAATTTACCTATGATCCACCGACCGGTGGGCACAATTATCCGTATTTATATTGCCGGCACGGCTCTAATTGCCTTGTGTAATTCTCAATAATCGTAAATACACGCGTCAAAAGGTGTTGAAACTGCAACACGCCTCAAGGAGCATGGCCGATAAATAAATCACGGCCAGGACGAGATAGGTAATCTAATTCCGCGATATGGGTAGCGAGAGAGGCATCGAGAGAGTCAAGTCCGTGAAGCGCGAAATACAAGAAGAAGAAAAAGAAGGACGCTGGTGAATCACTCGTTACAAAATAATCAAGACATCCCCCATACCCTTTATAAACATACAGACATAAAAAAAGAAAAAGAATCAGATAAAATTAATTTCATTTTCTGTGTATTATAAATTATCGAACCGATCTTTTTTTTTTTATTTCCTCTCATATATATTATTATGCCATTTATTTATATTTCATTAAAAGAGATGTATAAGTGGCGTGGGTGAAAAGGAAAGTCAATGAAATCCATATTGATAATAATTGTTTCCGAAACGTTTATAACTTGTAGGAGGAATGGAATTTACGAGGTTTGATATTATTTCAATAAACTAATGAGCATTGTGAATAGACAGATAATAAAAGTTTTCTATTATATTCGAAAGAATGTTGCAATATTGTTGCGTTTATTTTTTTTTCCTCCATTCTTGATAGGAACATTGTTGTAAGATCGATGTAGGTTGTAAATAAAGGAAAAATTATTTTTTTTAATGTAATAAACGAAAGATGTTTTCGGAAGAGAGTTTATTGAACTTTTTGGCCAAGGCGGAAAAGATCTATAGAAATTTCCCGAATCATTCTATATAGAATTATTCAAGGGGAAATTATTATTCGAAGATAAAATTATAATTGAAAGAAATCAAATTAAAATATAGTTCAAACATATGAATTCAACAATTAAAAAACACTTAAAACAACTTAAAAATTCGAACAAACTACAAACTAATATGTAGCGCACAATTTACATTTCACTGTTTTCAAGGACGTAGGAAACGAAAAAGGTAAAAAATCAATTTCTCTGAAAGTTATTTTCAAAAAAGCTTGGTTTACAATTAAAAGCGATACCATCTACGTAAAATAATGAAAATCACTACTGACATACAAGAATTGATACCGTAAAGTAGAGTTCCACTTTGGAAAATTTTTTAGAACTGAGAAGTTCAGTTTCAAGTTGTCAATCTAATGTTTCTATTGCAGCTTTCAATTTCCTACTATTACGATGAAGAGTTACAATTTCATTATAATGATTTAAATGCTGATGATATGTTTCGAAGAAATTGCTGATATGAAGTTCGTAAAGTTCAACGTATTTTTAATAATAATCGGAACAGGCAGTCTGGGGGACGCACCAAAACATGATTACCTGAAAGGATTCACAAACTATCTGCAGAAAGAGTCGAAATTACATCAGGTAATTTAGAATTTATTTATTAAATTTAATAATTAGAGTAGAACGGGGTGAAAAAGCCACATTTTTACATTTGACACTATAAAATCTGAATTTAAATTTTTTTTCTCAAATTTCCAATTGGCATTGAAGGTTTAGCTATTAAGCTTGAATATTCTTGACGGAAATATTTTTTATTCCATGAAAGGACTAAATTATAAGAGTTTTACGAATGCACTGCAAGTGGCTTTTTTGTATCACCTGGTGGAGGGAAAAAGCCACCTCGCGATTTTAGCAAAATATGTTATTAACATTGGTATTTTTATAGTTTTCCTTTATTTATATAACAAATAATCTTATTTTTAAAATATTTTAATAAATTTTAAAGAGCTTTTAGCAAGGAAAATTGAATATTATGTTAAGTTTACCTGTTTTCCATTTACACTACCAAGTTTTTATACCTTTTTTTAAAATCTTCCTTAAATTTCATCACAGATGCCAAACTTTGTTGCAACCGTTTCTTCGTTGTTTATTTTTTTAGCGCACTTTAAACTATTTTTTCGTTGTGTTTAATTAATTTTATTAAGTAAACACGCGAAAATTTTATAAAATTAGAAGGTTAGTTTAAGTAGAAAACAAATGAATTTCACCTAATATTCAATGGATTTTTGTCCCTGGCTTTTTCACCCCCAAGACCAGTTTTTCTAAAAGCTATAATAAATTTTAAATTCAGTTCAATTTCCAAAAATTAACATTGTATACGTTTTTAGTATAGTTTTCTGCTTATGTACAAACATTTACTTTTATTACCCGTTCACTTAAACAGGTTATAATATGTTCGAAAAGTTCATCGAAATATTGTACGCAGAGTAACTCAAAAATTAAAATTACAATAAAAACTATATTACTATAGGTACAACATCCAAACTAGAATCAAAAGTTGCGTATTACCTAATAGTTTTTATAATCTAAATGGCTGATAAATCGGTTTAACAGTTTTAAAATAAAAGTCAAATGGCTTTTTTGCACCTTGGCTCTTTCACCCCGTTCTACCATATTAATTATTAATAATTAAATTAAACAATTATAAAGATACTTATATTTTGATAAAAATTAACTAATTAGGTACAACTATATTGTAATAATTAATATAATAATATTATTAACCCTAGACTCCTTCACAAAGCTACATAATACATTACTGCCCAACCGGGGTGCAATAATACCACAAATTTGTTTAATAGTCCACACTAGGTGTCCAATCTGATGAATTTTGAAAATAACGGTCAAAAGCAACAGCAGAAGGTTAATATACCTTAAAAATGTGATGAAATAATTGAAGAAATCAGAAAATCTAAAAAAAATATTTAGACAATGACGTAGTTTAAATTTTACTGTGGTACCAAAAACCCTCTGTTAAGGAGTCTAGGATTAATAATAATAAAAAAATGCTATTATTAATTTATTCAATTAATTAATCAATAAGTGAATGAAATATAAAATTAATATAAACGTTGTTGATGCAATAATAATTGTGATATTAAAGCATCCACGGAACCTCATGATTTAACAAAAATAAATATACAAATGTTTAAATTGTACTTACATCCTCTGCTTATTATGCGATTAAATATGTTCGAAATATTTTCAGCAACCATGATTACATAAGCATTACAAAAAATATAATTCTATTAATTTTTTCAGTTAAATAAGTTATCAATAATCATGAATTAAAACAACGATAAATAATAGTAATTAATTGCTTAACTCTTATACATTTGTATAAGAACTGATAAAAATAAATAAATAAATAAATAATAAATTATTATTTATTCAATAGAACTGATTAAAAATCAATCAAATCAGGAACAGCACAAAATCGTCCGGTTCTGTGGATTTAAACATATATACTTATTTTGATTATTGAATATAATTATTGTCTCAGGTAATGTTTGTCATTGGCGATCATATGATGAATTATCCAAGTTCAAGAGTAAATCCTCTCGTTCGAGAAGTTGGCAAGCACTTTCCAACCTTGTGCATCACATTGTCTTCTTTTCGGTACCAATTCATCGAGACTAACTACTCGTCGGCTCTACAAAATCCCAGAAGAACGACATTGTTTATTCTATTTCTCAGCGGCAACCCAAACGAAACTAGGATTCAAGAAGTAACTGTAGGTGAACAACTGAATAGTCTGTCAATGGGATATCCACATCCGAAATGTTTGATCAACCTATTTCCACACAACAAGTCTTTATCAATAGAAAAATTGCTTCAAAATTGGTGGCGAAATGAATTTCCCCAATGGGAAGTAAACGATTGGTTCAATAATGGGCCATGCTTGGCGAACTCCGTTCCATTATTGGAACATTAATGGCAACCATCATTGGACCACCAATGGTTTAAACTTGGGATGATCACGCTACTGCCAATGATCGGTATCCAAGCATCGGGCCAATATTAGTTGCCAAGGAATTGCCAAGAAAACAAAATCGATTTTTAAAAGCTTGATTTTTTATTGGCAGCCAACAAAAAACCAAGGTTTTGAAAATTGATTTTTTTTAATTATTAATTAAAATTTATTTTCAAAAAATATATTTTTCAAAAATTAATTTTAAAAAAATATATTTTTCAAAAATATATATTTTTTTAAATTAATAGAACATATTAATTTAATTTGTCACCTCTGGTAAAACAAAGATGAAAGACTGATAAATTCCCTCACTTTATATCTTACAGTGGAGGGATAACTGTGAATGTCTTTGCGAGAGAGGAGCAGGTACTTATATAGAGCCAGTGAAACAGGTCACAAGCGAGAAGAAATCACTAGCATGCACTCTGGCGGCGCTTGTCGGAAGTGGCGCAACGTTGGTTGCCAAGCGCTGTGTCGATAACGTCAGGATATGCATGCGCGCCAGAAAACAGTTCCGACAAGCGCCGCCAGAGTGCATGCTAGTGATTTTTTCTCGCTTGTGACCTGTTTCACTGGCTCTATATAAGTACCTGCTCCTCTCTCGCAAAGACATTCACAGTTATCCCTTCACTGTAAGATATAAAGTGAGGGAATTTATCAGTCTTTCATCTTTGTTTTACCAGAGGTGACAAATTAAATTAATATGTTCTATTAATTTAAAAAAATATATTTTTTTAAAATAAATTTTTGAAAAATATATTTTTTTTAAATATAAATTTTTGAAAAATAAATTTTAATTAATAATTAAAAAAAAATAAATTTTCAAAACCTTGGTTTTTTGTTGGCTGCCAATAAAAAATCAAGCTTTTGAAAATCGATTTTGTTTCCTTGGCAATTCCTTGGCAACTAATATTGGCCCGATGCTTGGCTACCGATCATTGGCAGTAGCGTGATCATCCCAAGTTTAAACCATTGGTGGTCCAATGATGGTTGCCAATTGTTTTGCCAAGAAAAAACCATTGGGTACCAAGCATGGCCCATTATTGAACCAATCGTTAACATTGGCAACTTCCCGTTGGGTCTCGATATTGCTGTAATGACGCAACCAAACGACAACCAAAGATTCTTGATAAGCGACAAATTAAATCAATCGATTTTACATCAGATGAATCCTTTTTCTGGAACCTATTTCACTCAGAAATTAACAGATGACGTACAATGGTTCCCGAACAAACTGAGAAACCTGCATAAGTATATGTTAAAATTTTGCTTCACTACTGATCAAAATTCTTTACCAAAAGGAGAAAATCTGAAAAAAATCAGAAGATTTGCTAGTCTTTTAACGACAAATATGAATTGTCGTACGAAAACATTATTTTTTAAAATCAAAGATTTTGGAGTATTAAGTTCGCTTCTGTCTGCATACAAAATGGAAATGGATTTACTTCACAAAAGCGTTCTGTTAGTCAAGCAGAGTCATGTAAAAAGTTATAGAATGCGTATAACAAGTATTGGTAGCTTGAAAGCTGTAATTCCCAAAAATTCAAGAACAACTAAAACTTTTACAATGTCTGACGAATTAATTACTATTATGTGTGTCACCGTCGGTGCAATTATTTTGCTTCGGATCACAGCTCTCGTGTTAAAATTGAGTAGGAGAACATGGCAAACTTTTAACGTCAGTCGAATTGTACTGGGAATGTCAACCGACAACGAGCCTGAAGAATCTCCAGAAAGAATAATTTTTGGCGTGTTAATGCTCTGTTGTATTGCATACTCCAGCTACTTTTATTCAATAATTCTGGACATCAATTGGCGACCACAAGCGGAAATAACAACACTCAAAGAATTGCTTGATACCGACCTGATACCTATGACATATTCAGAAATAAAGGAACACTTTTTCTTTAGTCCTATCTCAGAGGTTCAGAAACTAGGAACAAAATCTACTGTGTTTCCTGATCATTGGTGGAATTTTGACTGCCTGGATTTCTTGTCTAAGTATGGAAATGTGACCTGCATAATAAACAATTCTCAAGAAGTGGTTAAAAATTTCGTATCAAGAACACAAAAAAGGAACATGAAGGTACTACTGAAGTCTTTATCATATTACTTCAAGACGTTCATATCAAGACATAGTTCACCATACATTGATCAATTTAACAAAAAAATT
This sequence comes from Leptopilina heterotoma, assembly GCF_015476425.1. Classification (NCBI taxonomy): domain Eukaryota; kingdom Metazoa; phylum Arthropoda; class Insecta; order Hymenoptera; family Figitidae; genus Leptopilina; species Leptopilina heterotoma. Next base: position 1,084,040 of record NW_025111022.1, read on the forward strand.
CTGCGAGCCTCAGAATCTGGCATACTGTCAAAATTGATACACAATGATATAAAGGAACAACGTAAAGATCCCTCTGGGCCGGAGGAAATATCAGGTGAAAAATTACTTCCACTGATTTTTCACACTATGGCTATTGGATACACTCTTGCATTGATCGCTTTCATTGCCGAAGTTCTAAGCGTCATAAGATGGTCGAAAATTCGCTTGTTTTGCACAAGTCGAATGAACATGATTAGCGATATATTTCGCTAAAAGGTGCGTAGTTTAAATGTATAGTATTTGAACTGCGCCAAAAATTCTGTTTTGAATGTTATTCCAATAATATTAATCAAATATTTTGAAAGTTGATTTTAAATAATTTGTAGATTTGAAAAATTTTTGCCTTGTATTTTGGTTGACGTTCAACTGTTTTTCTCTATTATTTAAAACATTTCATGGACGAATGCTTAGACTTTCTATATTCAATATATCTGTTAAAGGAAGTCAAAATTTTGAGAAATATTTAACTAAATATTTAAAAGAATGTAGTTTTTAATGATGGAAAGAAGATACTTTAAAAAGTAGTACGGAACCAGAAAAAAAAATTAAAAAATGGGAAATATGCTACACAAACATGAAGCATAATTTTTATTACAATATTTGCAAGGACATAGAAACCTTACCAGGAAAAATCAATACTTTCAATGTTGTACAAAACGTACTTTTAAAATTAAAATGATTCCATCTACGAAAATTAAAAATGATATTTACAGAAATAAGAATAAAAATAATACAGGAATAGAGCATTTTATCATACACGAAAGTACTTGAGTTGGTTAAAACTGACGAGTTTTTCTTTCTTAAAGTTATAATTTCATAACATGTTTTAACTTCTGATATGAAATTCTTAAAGTAGTTTATTTTCTATCATTATTGGAACTGTTAACTTAAAAGATCCACCAAAAAATTATTACCTAAGAGGATTATCAAACTATCTGCAGAAAGAGACGAAATTTTATCAGGTAATTCAAAATTTATAATTAATTACAATCTTACATTTGGTATACAGAAAAGAATAATTCAGCGCATTTTACACAACTTTCTGGACTATCGAATACAGACATCTATTTCAGAATATTCTGCAAAAATTTGCTGAATCAATTTTTTCGTGAACAAAAAATATTGTTACAATGATAATAGATTAATATAAATTCTTTTTGGTTTCTAAATATAATTATTGTATTAGGTAATATTTGTCGTTGATGATCACATGATGAATTCAACTTCAAAAGTAAATCCTCTCGTTCAGGAAGTGACAAAACATTTTACAATGTCTGATTACGTCTGATTACGAAAATGTAACCTGTATAATAGCCAATGCTGAAGAAGATGTTAAATATTTCGAATTGAGACAACAACAAAAACAACATAAAAGTACTTCCGGAATCTGTGATATATTATATTGAGTCATGGATGCCGAGATTCGATTCTTCTTACATTGAACGCTTTAACGAAATAATTCTCCGAGCTTCGGAATCTGGTATATTGTCAAAATTGTTATATTGTTAGGCAGAAATACAGCAACCCGTGTAGAAATTTAACCATGGCCCAAATAGGGGCCAGATCTTTTGATCATTGTGTAGGCCATATCATGGCATGAAACACCTTCCCAGATCTGGCCCAAGTGTGGCCAGACTTGGGCCAGATCTGGGAAGGTGTTTCATGCCATGATATGGCCTAGATATGGCAATTTCTACACGGGAAAGCTACATAATATTATACCTGTACCGGAGGAGATTTATTTATTTATTTATTTATTGAAAATAAGTCCACTGGTTTGTTACATTATGGCTATTATTGGATACACTTTCGCATTGGTCATTATTACTGTCGTTATTACTGTAAGTTTAAGCATCATCAGTTGGTCGAAAATTCGTCTGATTTTCATGGGTCAATTAAACAGGATAAGAGAAAAATTCTAAACGCGAACAGTTTCCTAACAGTATTGCTCCTCAGGTAAATTTTAAGAATATGCTTTAAAGTAGTTGAAAATTTTTAAGAATTTTATCTTGTCCTCTAATTGTTCTTTATCTTTGCATATTTTAAGCGTTAGAAATATATTCAGCACAAAAGTATTAGCATATTTATTTAAATGAAAATTATAGCGTTCTGTTTTTTCAAAATATTTTTCTAATCTATGAAAATATATAATATAATCAATATAGAATTACTACACTATTATCAAATGCAGTGAAACCTACATATATCGGATTTTAAGGGACCGGGAAAAATTTTAAGGGACACTGAAAAAAATTAATTGATTTAAATAACCGATTAATTGACTATTATCAATTAAATATTTAATTGAATCAAATAATATTTATTGGAGTCAATTAAATGGTATTTGCTTCAAATACAAAAATTATTGGTTCAAATACCATTTAATCAAATAAATTTTTTTTTTAGTGTATAATGGGGATTCTACTGTAAATATTTACTTCACACAAAAATGTTTTATCACTTTATTTTTAAAATTTAATTTAAATTTTCGATTAAATATATTTAGGTTTCTGAAGTTAGCGTCGACGCTGAGTATCGAAAAATATTTTTTTTTTCACAAAACCGAAAAGAATTGCTCAATTTTTTTTTAAGATTGAAAAAGTAGATGCTGGTACTGGACTTAGGTATAGATGCTGAGCGTCGACTTATATATTTATTAATTTTAAACCAGTAGTTCCTGATTTTGAAACATTTTACAAATGTTTGCTAATTCATTGATGTGAAACTAAAATTACAGAAAATAATATATGTACAAAAATTATTTTGTTATAACTAAATAAACATTTCTTTGAAAATAGTCAAGTAATACATTATTTAAAAGAAATGTTTTTAGTTTAGTTGCTTAATTAATTAATTAATACTTAATTAATCACGATGAAAATTTTCTGTATTGGTCAACTATTTTTGTCTAAAATAAATATTTCTTTTTAACTTAGCATCGATACAAATTGATTTTTTAATGTAGAGACATAAAATATTTCTTTATGGAAAATGTTAAATGTTGAAAGGTCAGACATATGAAATCAATAAAATAATAATGGTACAAATTGTTTTTAACACTTTCTAAAATGACAAATTAATTAAATAAAATTAGAAATGTAAATTATCAAAATTTCTCTTTTTTATTTATACTTAAGTAGAAATGGTACGTTTTCGTCAGACTACATAGTTATTAATGGCTAAATTGTCCTATGAATTTCATTTGGCATAAATAAATTTTTTTTATTCAAATAAATTTTTATTTGGATCCAATATAGGTACTTTTTTTGGTCAAATAAATTTCTTTTTGTTCCAATTAATTTTTTGGCTCAAATTTCCTTTGCGCTCAAATTAATTTTTTGGCTCAAATTTCTTTGCGCTCAAATTAATTTTTTGGCTTAAATTTCTTTGCGCTCAAATTAATTTTTTGGCTCAAATTTCTTTGCGCTCAAATTAATTTTTTGGCTTAAATTTCTTTGCGCTCAAATTAATTTTTTGGCTCAAATTTTTTTGCGCTCAAATATATTTTCTTGGAGGAAAATTAATTTCTTTGGACGAAAATAAATTTTCCATTTGAAGCAAATAAATTTTTATTTGTCTATGTCACAGTGCCTACTAAATTATGTACTTTTTTGAAACAAAAAAATTTATTCAACACTTAATAATATTTTTTTTTCAACTAAAGTGATTGTGATTGTTAAACATCCCAAAAAGAAAAAAATGCCGTAAATAAAACCACTTTAGCAATAACTGTTTTTAATTTATTCAACGCAAGAGACTAAAAAAAATTGAAGTTTCCGCCGTCAATTTCCGGCACTTTGTTTCTGACCCTATTGTTCAAAAAAAAGAAGACAATTTCAAAAAGTTTTTCTTCTAACGAAATCTTTATTCTTTTATTTTATTCGTATCGCGTTTAAGAAATGAAGGCTGCAACAACGAATGTCCGGTTGTTCCTCGAATTCGATCACGTAGTTATTCTTAACGCTTTACATTGTGCGTTGCGCGTGCTATGCGTAGATCAGTGTTAAATTGTGTGGGTTCATCGAAGCAATAAACTTTACATATAAGCGCCTGTAAAAATACCTGTAAAAAATGCGGGTGGCAAAGTCAGGTACAATTTCTTCCAAGGAACTTCTCCCTTTACTCTTTTCAATCAACAGGAAGTGACTATATATATATATATATATATATATATTCACCTGGCGCCACTTAGTTTTATAGCTTAAATAAATTCATCCCTTTACTGAATCATTTTCCTATTTTTATTCTCAGTCAGAAAATTTGAATTTTTCTTTCAATCAATTTTTCTATATTATTAATTTTGAAAGAAAAAAATTTAGTACTCAATTTTCGAATTAAAAAATGTATCTTCTTTACAACTTTTTAAAATTTAAGATTTGCGTAAAATTTTTTTTTAAATATCCATTGTTTCTTGTTGTTCCAAAAAAAAAACTTATAACGGAGAAACGTAAAAACGTGATTTCTTCCTTTCATTCAAAGCGTGTAATAAAATGTCAGCATCAATTTCAATTTGTCGTATATTGTGAGCATTGGAATAGTGCATTCAGACTGTTTTTTTTTCTTCATCATGCTCGAATTTGAGTTTCTTAATCAAGAATTCATATGCACTCTTAAAGTTTATGTGAAATTATGTATTCCGGGTACGACGCGGATTTCACCAGACTCATCTAAAAGAGAGATTCATATTATTCCCGGATTTCCCACTGAATTTTCGAAAGCGTTTAACGTGCAAGAATTCTAATCTTTGCAGTATGCGCGACCAACGCACACGATATTTTTTCTTCTGCTTCTTCTTCTTTTTTTTTTTTTTTGCCTTTAGGAAAAGGAGAAATTTGCATGCGTCGGTTTGAACTATGGCATGATGGGTAACAACTCCTGAAAGAGGAGTTCATCAAAGAGATAACGAACTTTATTCGTGAATTAAAATATCTGCGAGAGATAAAAGTCGAATCGTTTAATTTCACCGGTGCATTTTAATGTGCTCGTGACGAGACTTTATAAATATTTCGAAAATGGAAAAAAATTTTCATAAATACGATACTACCTTTTTTTTTCAGCTGAAAACTTTGATAAATTTTTAATTCAAATCTCCAAGTTTCTTTTTTCATTTCTTCGATTTTTTTATATTAAAGGAACTCTGAAGGATTCATGAGAATATCTGATCGAAATTATTAATAATTGTTAAATTTAGCTATTTTTTAAATTCGCTCAAAAATCTTTCGAGCGGTTTTTTTGAGATAAAAAAATCAATTTCAATTTTTTTCTTTTTAATTGTTTTTTATTGGATAAAAAGTGGAGATGAAAATAGTTTCGAAAATCTCGGATGCAATTTTCATACTATTCGTAGAAAAAATAGAATTTTCGATTAATATGGGATACAACACGGTATTCAAAAGATTCCATGAAAACGCACCGGATGTGCAAGGGTTCGTGGGCGACAGTAGAATATTATTTCTTTTATCCACCGGCATAACGAATGCTGGATGCATGTCAATTTCTGATCCATCTCAGAATTCACCTTCCATTTCATTTCCTCCACCAACGAAAACCAAAGGACGTGCTTCCTGCTTTATTACATCTTCAATCGAATTTAAATACATTGCTCCTTGAATACAACAATTATTAAAGAGAGAAAAAAATCACTGTAAAGTTTTGAAGTGCAATCAATTTTCAATTTTAAATTATCATCATTAAATCTATTTCACTACCAATTTAGTAAACAGTAAATTAATTAATTACAGAAAAGGCAAAAGTTACAAACTCTGACAAAAACATGGGCATATAATTTACTTTTCCATATTCTTGATCATCAGAAAATTATTCATCTGAAGTTTGTCAAAAAAAAATCTACTTTTCCATATTTTTGATCATAAAAAAATTATTCATCTGAAGTTTGTCAAAAAAGTGATAATAAACATTAAAAACTTCAGTACAGTTCTAATTAATAAGAAACAAATAATAATTAAAAAAAAATAGTAAAAATATAATTAAAAGCTATTACTTCCCACATCCTAACGATGACAAAACAACAAGAAAAACGCAATAATTATTCTAAATCATAATTTCCGAATGAAGCAAAGAAAAGAAATATTTGACAATCCTTAAATTATATATTCCATCGCTTTTTAATTTGTCAAATTATTTCTCAAGAGTGAAGCAGTATGATTAAAAATCACACTAAAAAAGGAAAAAATAATAAAATTATCGTCTCACGAATATATTTATATGAAGTAAAGAAGAAAAAAAACGCATTTGTTTGAAAATGAGTACGCGGGGAAGTTAAGTAATTATTATTATATGAGATATTGCAGACAGGTGCACCTAACACGAGATGATCCGTTCTAATGTATGCACAACTATAAATGGTCACGAGACAACGTATATATATATAATAAACAGTCGATTACTAGAATTTGTCAACAGGTCACTATTATTTTTTTTCGCAACGAACGATAAGCCCCGCGTATTTTTTTTCTCTTTTTTTCATTTTTTTCTTTTTTTTTTTGCAATGTGCGGGACTCGGGAATTAGAGCGCACTTCCGACCTGTACTCTCCTCTTTCCCTTTCCATTTCATTCCTTTCAAGTCCTTCATTATGAAAGGTCTAAACTCACCGCGCTAAAATAAGAATTTTTTTTTTTTACAAAAGCATTTAAAAACAAAGTAGCAACAATTCGCGCGCAAAAGCGCGCGGCTAACTTTTTACTGCCTTTTTTTTTAAATAAAATTAGCAATTTTAAAAATAATAGAATTTAAAAATTTTTTAATTTCAATTTTTGTTGAAAACACTAAAAAAATTCAATTTTGGAGAAATTACAAATAATTGCAAAAATTCAATTTTTTTTAAAAAAAAAAAAAAAAATAGAATTCTTCTTATAAAATTCAACTTTCAAAATTTGAAAAAAATTCCAATTATCTTTATAAATAACAAAATTCTTCTACAAAGTTCAATTATTTTCATAAATGTCAAAAAAATTCTTGTCCTAATTTAAATTATTTTCAAAATTTTTTCTAATTTCAATGATTTTCAATATCTACTATTTTAATAAAATTTCCCAAAAAGAATTTAATTATTTAAAACGAATTTTAATAAAATTGTATGCAAACATTTAATTATTTTCATAAATAATAAAAATTTCAGAGGAATTCAATTATTTTCATAAATAATAAAATTTTTTTAAGGAATTCAATTATTATTTTCGTAAAAAATAATTTAAAATTCTAGAAAATAATAATTGAATTAAAAATAGGAATTGTCCAAATATTTTTCTTCTTTTTCTAAAAAAAAAATAATAATTTTGTTAAAAAAATTGTGATTTATAAACAAAAATAATACAAAATAAATAAATTTTCTATTTCTTAATCACAATTGTTTAACAATTTTCTAATTTTGTTTAGAAGTAAAGAACAAAAATTGAAAATATTTTTTGATGGATCAAAAAAATTATTTTTTTAAATTTGAGTAAAATTTTTAAATTAAAAATATCAGACTTCGCACTCAATAATTAATTCTAAAAAAGTAGTAGAAAGTAGCTTTGAGACCACAAAAAAATTAGTAAAAAAGTAGCTAATATCGAAAAATTAAACTTGACGACCAAAAAAACTCATTTTAAAAACTTCACAAAAACTGACAAAAATTCCATTCTATATATTTTATTTTCCTGACTTTTTTCCCTAATTTTAATCAAAAATATTTACTTTTTTCTTCTCCTACTGCTAATAAATTCAATTCTTCTGTAACGAATTATATTATTCATGAAAGAATTTAAATATTTATTCAAATAATTTAATTCTTATCAAGAATTTTATTAAAATTTTGAAATAATTGATTTCTTTCGACTAATTTTATGCAAATTCTAATTTAAATAATTCCTGAGAAATTTTTATTAGTCTTAAAAAAATCCAATTCTTAAAAAGATTTTTACAAAAAACATTTTTAAATAATTAAATTCTGTTTGGAAATTTTATAATAATAGTAGATTTTAAAAAACATTGAATTTCGAAAAGTTTTTAAAAATAATTAAATTTTACAAAGAATTCTATTAAAATTTTTTACAATAATTGAATGTCTGTGTGGTATTTTATTAAATTTTTTTGAAAATAATTGAATTTCTAAAAATCACTTTATTATTTATGAAAGTAATTGAATTCTTGAGAACGATTTTATTAGAATTTTTTAAAATAATTGAATTTCCAAAAAAATATATTACTTTTAAAAATAATTGAATTCTTGTGATGAATATTATTATTTATGAAAATAATTGAATTTTGCAACGAATTTGATTAAAATGTAAATAATTGAATTCTTGGGAAGAATTTTATTAAAATCTAAAAGAATAATTGAATTATTTCAAAAAAATTTAATTAAAATTGTATTTAAAATAATTGATTTCTTTCGATTAATTTTATTTAAATATTTGAAAATAATTGAATTCCTGTGAAAACTTCTATAATTTTTGTAAATAATTCAATTCTTTTAAAGGATTTAAAAAAACATTTTTTTTAAATAATTGATTTTTTCGAGGAATTGAAATTAAATTTTTAAGAATAATTAAATTTTTTGGTCAATTCCTGTAAAATTGTATTAAAAATAATTGAAATCCTGCGATGAATTTTATTAATTATGAAAATAATTGAATAGTTGTAAAGAATTTTATAAAAATTTCCAAAAATAATTGAATTCCCGAGAAGAATTTTATTATTTATGAAAACAACTGAATTATTGCGAAAAATTTTATTAAAATATTTAAAAAGTATTAAATTTCTGTAAAATTTTTTGTTTATTTTTGAAAATAATTATATTCTTTACAAGAATTTTATAAATATCCTTTTAAATAATTAATTTTTTCGAAATATAATGAATATTATGCAAATTTTATTTTAAATAATTAAATTCTTGTCGAAAACTTTATTTGTGAAAATAATTGAATTTTTTGATTAATTAATTTAAAATAACATTAAAAATAATTGAAATTCTCCGATGAGTTTTATTATTTATGAAAATAATTGAATTCTTGCTTAGAATTTTATCAAAAAATTTTTTTAAATATTGAATTTCCATGAAAAATGTTATTATTAGTGAAAGTAATTGAATGTATAAAAATTTTGTTAAGTAATTGATTTTTTTGAATTTTTGTTCAAAGTGCTATTCTAAATAAATTAAATGAATGAAAGAGTGAACGAACATTCAAATTATTAAAGTTAATTTTTAAGAACCAAAGAAATAGTAATTAAAAAATCTTTTTTAAAAAATTAAAAAATTTTTTAATTATCGAAAGTTTTTATTAATTAAATTTTTAATTTCTCTCGATCAAAAGATCAGTTTAATGAAGAAATAAATTTCGGCAGATCGAAATGTATGACAAGGACGATTCGTTATTAATTTTTGCGTTTTTGATTAAAAAAAATGATCTTTTTCGTGACAAAATAAAAAAAAAAAAAAAAAAAAAAAAGAGATGATTACGAGTAAATTGCAGGTATATCAGATCGGTTGATGACGATCGGCGCGCGTATCACCTGTAATGATCTTAATCACGAGTTGCATCATCGATGCTTCTTGGAATGTAAATATTTCCCAGGCCAGGACGTTATGATCTAACAACTCGATCGTCCATATATATTGCCCGTATAATAATCGAGAAAGACCGGTCCAAGTGTTTTGAAAAGGCAAAAAAAGTGGGAGAAGTGTACACAAGCAAAATATTAGTGCAATATATTAATAGCCAACATCACACTGCAATTAACATTGATTTACTTTTAACAACGCTTAATTACTTCTATTTCTTCACATACCCTTCTCTTTATTATTGATTTTTACATAAACACCATATGCTTGACCTTAATTACAAGGAAAATGCTTCTATTAAAATAAACAAGGGAAAAAAAATATTTATTACCATTATATATTTTAATTAACTTCAATTTCTATATTTAACCTATAATATCAAACTGCAATCAAATATATATTATTTTAATTAACTTGGAATTATATAGCTTTAAGTGAACTGGTTAATTGATTATATGTCTTTAGAGCAAAAAAATTAAATTATTTTTTGAAAAAAAGGAATTGAACAAATAGTCAATTAAAAACTTGTTCACTTTTCATTTTATCATTTGCTTTACTTTTTTAACTATTTTTTTATAGTTTTTTGTTTTTTAATTGTTAAATTATAATTTATAATATATTATATAATAATTGTATTTTTGTAAAATAAATTTTACTTCAAACAACTATAAATTTCACTATTTCAGCTAAATTTTTAATTGTTTCAATTAAAAATTAAAACAAATGTAATTTATGTAAAATGTAATTTATTTACTTCTTGTTTAAATTAAATTTTTTTAACAATAATTTTATGTTATTATCAAAAAAATTAATTCTAGTTTCTGAATATAAAATTGAAGTTTTTAAATTTCATTGTAATCAATGATTTACGAAAATATTTTTGATAAACAATAATATTTCGTTAATTTGAACGTTTAAAACTTGTGGAAATAAAACTTCTAAATAATTTTAGTTATTAAATTTTAATTTTTTATAGTTTCTTGGAAACACCTCTATAATTACATAAATTCAATTTTCAATTTAAATCAATAAATAAATTTTGGTATTTAAAATTACAAAAATATGTAGTTTGACTTTTGATTTTGTCTGTCAGTCCAAGTATTTTAAAAGTTAATTCTGAAAAAAATTATTTTTACAACAATTTCTCAAAAATTAAGTAAATCAATTATTTTCAAAAGTAATAAAATTCTTATCACAAAATTCAATTATGTTGAAAATTTACAAAAAAATCTCGACAAAATCCCAATTATTATCTTTAGAAATAATTAAATTCTTCTCTGAAATTCAATTATTTTCAAAAATTTTAATAAAATTCTTGGCAAAATTTTAATTATTTTCAAAAATTCCCCTCAATTCTCAATCATTTTCAATATCTACTATTTTATAATAAAATTTTTCAAAAGATTTCAATTATTTAAAAAAAGTGTTGATAAAATTTAAAGCAAACATTACATTATTTTCAAAAAATAATAAAATTTTTTACCGAGATTCAATTATTTTCCATGAATAATAAAACTTATCATAGAATTCCAATTATTTTTAATACAATTATTTTAATCGAATTCCTCGAAAAATGTAATTATTCTTGAAAATTTTATTCAAATTCGACAAAAAAATTATATTATTTAGAAATTTGTTGATAAAATTATTAAAAATTTTGAAATTATTATTTCAATTTTAAAAAATATTCATTTATTCAATAAATTATTTATTTTTGCATTTAAATAATTCAATTCTTGTAAAGAATTTTTATTAAATTCTTTTTAAATAATTAAAGTCCTGTGAAGAATTTTATTATTTATGAAAATAGTTCAATTCTTGCAACGAATTTTAATTAAATTTTTTTTCAAAAAATTGAAATCCTGTAAAGAATTGTATTATTTATGAAAATAATTGAATTCTTGCAACGCATTTTATTACATTTTTTTTAAATAATTGAATTCATTTAAGAAATTTTATTGAAATAGTAGATTTTGAAAATATTTTAATTTCAGCAAAGAGTTACATTATTTGTGAAATTGAATTGAATTCTTGCAAAAAATTTTTGAAAATAATTACATTTTTTAAGAAATTAATTTAAAATTTTATTAAAAATAATTGGAATCCTATGAAGAATTTTATTATTTATGAAAATAATTAAATTCATGTGAAAAATTTTATTACTTGTAAAAATAATTAAATTCTTGGGAAGGATTTTATTAAAATTTTTGTAAATAGTACAATTTTTTTTGGAAAATTTTATATAAATTTAAATTATTACAACATGAAGATATTAATAACTCCGAGTCGAAGAGTGATCGATATCTTCATGTTTTGTAATAATATTCTTATAATTTGTTGAATTTCATAGAGATTTGAATTTGAAATTTTTTTTGAAAATCTGAATTCCTATGGAATAATAATAATGATTAAATTTTTATTTAAAAAAGAATTTATTAATGTTTTGAAATAATTTTACAATTAAGAAAATTAGTAATTAAATGTAATAGAAAATTTTTTTGAGTATCTAATCATTTTAAAAGCAAAAAATATTAGACTCTAATCATAATAGAAATGTTAAAATAATATTAAAATACAAAAATTGTAGAATTTCCACGGAATCTCCACGGAAGTTCAATGGAATTTTTCGACGTGGGAAATATAAAAATTAAATTAAAAATAAAATGAGACAAGAGTAGAAACAAAATTAAATAAAAGATAAAATACAAACGCTGGAATAAAAATGCAAAAATAACAATTCGAGAAAAAAAATGAATTTCACATGTGCAAATTTATTAGTCTCGAACAAACGTTATTATTAAATTTTCATGTTTTTAATTTTCAATAAATACCAATCAAAGTCATTAAAATATCATCTATATACGAGGGAAAATTAATTTTTCATTTAGCACACACATATATATATGAGTAATTAGAAGTCATAAGTGAATAGAACGTGCAAATGAATGTTCCAGGATAAAGAGCATAAATCAAGCGTTATTTTACGATCGCCATCTGATTCCTCTCCTATATTGTCTATACTATATGTACATATATATATTTATAAATATATACGTAATATTTTCTCAGATTGATAATATAATGTCGAATGCGCCAATTTGCGATGAAAATTAACATGCACACGCGTGATTGCTATTTTCCAAAGAAATAAAGGCGCAGTATATAGACGAATCACGGATGTAAAGCCTGTTCGATGAGCAGACAGTAATTTTCCACACCATCATTCTTTTGTAAAATTAATAGCAGTTATATATGTATATATATAGAAAAACAATCATTTATATATTTAACGCGCGAAGAATATAATTTCCCCTTTTTGTGAGAAAATTTACTCTCAACATTTATTTTTATAATATATTTTTTTTGACAGAAATAAATTTTTTTTGGTGGACATAAAGTTTTAATTTAAACCAAATAGAATGTATTTATTTATTACAAGTTTAACGGGTTATACCCTTGATTTATAGTAAATAAATTTTGTATTTAAATGTTAAACAAATAAAACTTTTCACTAAATGTGAAAATCAAATTTTCGGCTAAAAAAAAAATGCTTGACATAGAAATTGAAACTGTGAAATAAAATTTATCATACTGCTTTTACTTTGACAGATTTTTTTTTCATCTTCATTTTCACTTTCATAGATTTTTTGTCGCCTTCATTTTTAATTTAATAGAGTTTTTTATTTTTATTGTTACTGCAAGTAAAAGTGTAATTAAAAAAAATCTATCAAAGTGAAAATGAAAGTGAAAATAAAAATCTAACAAAATTAAAATAATAATAAAAATATTTTTATTTTCAATTTCACTTTGATATAGAAAGTGAAAATAAACTGCAAGTTTTTTAATGACAGTAATTATTTCTTAATTAAATTTAAAATAGAAGTTAAGAATTATTTTTTAACGAATTTTCCATGTTCAGTTATGAATATTGGAAAATTACTGATATGAAAATAGTTGAATAAAATTTAGGTGAAATTAAAATTTTGAATACAAAATATTAGAAAAAGAACTTTTTTACCAGACTTCATCACTATTTTTTAGTAAAATTCACCTAGAGAAAAATTATATTTGAACCAAATATAATATATTTGAATGAAATAAAAGTGTATTTGTCTCAGACCCTCTACTAACTTTTTTATTTGTTTTAAATAAAAATTTTATTCGGCACAAGAAAACATTTTTTTGCACTAAATTTATTAACCAAACAATTTTATTTAAATCAAATTAATTTTATTTAAATCTAATAAAATTTCTTTGAAACAAATAAATTAAAATTATTTTGTAACAAACATTTTAGGTAATTAACAAATAATTGTTAAAACTAATTAACTAAATTACTTTAATAAATAATATTTTTTTCATATTCCAGGAAAACATTTTAGTAAAATAAAAATTCTTTATCTTCTAAGAATAATTGATAAATTGTTAGATGTGTAGAATAATTCAAGTTTAAATTAAAGTTAATTAAAAAATTAAAAAGAATTTAAATTATTATACATTAATTTATTTAAATATTATTATTTTTTAAGTTTTCCAGGAAAACATTTTATCCAAAAAATTTTTTTTTTTAATTTAATCTGTTATTATTAATTTTTCCTCCTTATTTAAAAAATAATAAATTAATATTATTATTGATAAAATTTAACTCAAAATAAAAAAATTATTCAGCCAAATAATTGTTAAAACTAAATAAATTTAACAAATAATTTTTTTTTCATAGTCCAGGAAAACATTCTAGTAAATTAAAAATTCTTTATCTTCTAAGAATTATTTTTTTTTATGTTTAAGAAAACCCAAAATTGAAATTTTGTGCAATGTTAGCAAAGCAGTTATAAATTTTGTAAATTTTGATTTTTAATAAAATTAATTTTTCTTACGTAAATTAAAAAAAATTTTTTATAATTTTTATTTTATAATCATAATTTTTGTAAAGTTTTCAGTTTTTTTTAAATATTTGAAATATATTTTCTGATTACACATGTGCACCCATTTATATTACTAGGCATTATTGTTAATTATCAATTGACACCGGAACGAAAAACTACACGCGCGCATTTTTTTAGCTAGTAACAAAAAAAATTTATTTAAAATAAATAAATAAAACAAAAAATATATAAAAATTTTATTTATGCTAAATAATAATTTTATTTGAAAAAAATAAATAATTTACTATGCTCTGCGACAAATATACTTTTACTTGACTCAAAGAAATTACAGATTTGGCTAAAATAAAATTTTTCTTTGGGTGTAGTTAGTTTTTAAAATTTAGTAGTACTCACTAATTTTGAATTAGTAAAAATGGTTACTAATTTTAATCAGTGATTGACATTTTGCTTCTTAATTAGTAAATTTTACTAATGAATACTAATGTCTAGTAATTTGTTATTATTTTATCATTTTACTAATATTAAAAATAGTGTTTTATTATTTTATTAATTATTTTATTATTATTATTTTATTATTATTTTACTAATAAATAGTTATTTCTACTAATTTATTTTACAATTTGCTTTTGAATTAGTAAATTTGACTAAATTTAGTACCTATTTACTAATTCGAAAGAAAAATGTCAGGTAATAATTTAAATTAGTAAACACTTTTAATAATTCAAAATTAAAGTGTGGTAAACTTGAAATTAGTAGAAGTAGTAGTATTTAAATTCGTAGTAGTTGTTGTAGTCATTTTTTAACCAAAATTTTAGAAAATAGTTAAAATAAATTATCAAAAAAATTTTTTTCTAATTGTGAATTATTCACCATCTAATTTAGATTTTCGAAAAAATATAATAAAATTGCATCGTACCTTGTGAAAATTTCGCATTAAAATTGACAATCAAGCGTGATAATTATCAACATACCTCATAAAATAAAAGTTTCAACAAGTTTTTCACAATCGATTATTATTATTATATTTTCATCTTCAATTTCTTTTTTAAAGTAAAGTTAACACCTTCGGCGTTTAAGTTAATAGTCGTTAAAATGCCAAAGATGATGACTCGCAGTTGAATTACACTAAAAGGCTATATAAAAGTCCACAGGTATACATAGAGAAATTTTTCAATGACGGATAATCAGAAATTTTTAATGATTTAATACTATTATGGTGAAAATCAAATAGAAACATTTTATATCATCTCTTATTAATCATTTTACGGCTAATTGTTGATTATAATTTAATTACGAATTAATTACCAATGGATCCAATTTAAAAAGAATCATTTAATCAACAATCGTTGGAAAAAAACCTTTTATAGTCACTTAATTCTTTTTTTTTCTTTTTTTTAGAATAGAAAACTCTCTATTCTAAATGCGTGTGATTATTTTCATAATTGATCAAAGAAAATTTATGAAAATCGGTAATATGAATAAAAACAAGGTATAAAATATTTTTATTGGCTAGTGAATAACGGGAAGATACTAAAAAGTGAAATTAAATTTTGAAATTCAAATTGTTTTTTTTAAATTATGACTTTTATGAATAAAATTACGAATTAAAAATTAAAAATTGACTGACGAAATTGAATTAAAAATTTCGTTCTTTTATTCTTCGAGACAAAAAAAAAAAAAGAAATAATGAGTTCAAAGAAATTTGTTTCAGGTGCTAAAGAATTATAAGATCTATAAATTCGATTTGTATAGCCTAACAATAATTATATTGCTCGAGAGCAAAAGTTGCCAACTCAGAATTCGCGAGATATGGTTCAACAAGTTTTGCTCTCTGAGAACAGTTTTAAACAGTTTCATTCTTGGAGGGCAACAAAACCGATTGCGTTTCCTGAATCGGAAAACGTATGCGCTCCCAGCTTTAAATTATAAATCAAGAGATAAGACTCTCTCTCTCTCTCTTTCTCTCTTTATTGGACCTCTCTGTCTCTCTCTGTTTCGTTTTCATACACAGAAACACAAACGCTGAAAGAGTAAAAAGTAAAGTTCGTGAAGGCTTTTAAGCTCGTACATCATTGAGAGTTACGCCTCCTGTATTTGCTTAGTCGTGCTTGGGAGGCGCGGATAAGGCCGAGATGAAACAATTAATAATCAGGATGAGGCCACGAAACACCATCCCGGGCCAGATGGTCGTCCAAGTTACTCTCATGATATTTCTCTTTATGCTGTTAACAAGTTTCTCTTATTGTTTGCTCGCTCGATAAATTCCCCTTTCAACTTTTCACTCTTGAGATTTTTTTTCCTCCCCCCACCCACAGAGATCGATATTGATTTTTCAAAGTCAATTATAGCATGCGGCTATTTATATGTTAATAATTGTTTATTAATTATTTCATTCAACGTCTTCAGGAAAAAAATTTTCCACTTCGAATTCTTATTTTTTTTACTATTATTTACTTCAGGAAGTTAATTTGGGACTTTAGCAGTAAAGAACGTTTAATTACATTATTGTTGAATAATATATTGTTATTATTGATACATTAACTTTTTTATGTTCCAAAGACGATTAAAATTCATGAAATTTTTTCCATATAATTATGTGTTAATACAAATACTGTATTTTATTAACGTTTTTATACATATTGCATTTGTTTAAACAATTTATGATCGCAAAATCATATAATTTTCAAATAAACAGAGAGATTAGCAAATTTTTGACAACTTTTTACCTTCTTTTAGTTTTGCTTGGTATTAAATTAATAAATTAAAGGCAATATTTACATTGAAATATTATTTAAACAATTTTTACACAAATTAATAATTTGTTTAAAAATTGTAATCACATAAGTTTTAGTAAATTGCAAAATTAGGAAAAAACTGCAACTTTCTAGGTGCATTCTGTATAAAGTTGGTAAAAAAATAAAAAATAAAAAAATAGTTTAAATAATAATTCAATTTTTATTCTTTATCTGTGATCATTCAAGGTTTAGTAAATTGCAAAATTAAGAAAAAACTGCGAATTTCTGTTTCAGGATTGCCACAAAAATTTAATTTTGTTTTTCCCTGACTTTTCCCTGATTCCCAAACAAAATTTTCACTTTTTCCTTAACCCTGAAGAATATTCTGATTCACTCCAAAAATTATTAGATACTCAAAAAAATGTTCTATTACATTTATTTACAAATTTCTTTAATTCTAAAATTATTCGAAAACACTAATAACTTCTTTTTTAAATAAATATTTAATCATTATTATTTTTCTATAGGAATTAAGATTTTCAAATTTAAATCTTTTAAAATTCAATAGCTTATTAGAATATTATTGTAAAACATGAAGAAATCGATCACTCCGAGTCGAAGACTCGGAAGACTCTATTTTTATATTTTATAATAAATTTAAAATGAGAACATAATTGAATTCTTGCAAAAAATTTTTGCAAAAAATTTTGTTAAAGAATTGAATTCCTATGAAAAAATTTATTTGTAAAAATAATTGAATTCTGGAGAAAAATATTATTATTTATAAAAATAATTAATTTCTTGTGAAGAATGTTATTCAAATTTTTGAAAATAATTAAATTTCTCAGAATTTTTGAAAACTTTTTGAAAATAATTAAATTCCATCGATAAATTTCATTAAAAAATTAAAAATAATTTAAATCTGACGAGCAATTAAAAAAATTTTTTTTTCAAATAATTGAATTCCTTTGAAAATGATTATTTTTGAAAAGAATTGAATTCTTGGGAAAAATTTTATTAAAAATTTCTTAAATAATTGATTTGCTTCGAAGAAATTTATTTTTTACGAAAATAATTGAATTATTTCGAAGATTTTTGCAAACATTTTTGACAATAATTGTATTCCTAGGAAGAATGTTATATTTTACGAAAATAATTGTATTCCATGATCAATTACTTTATTATAATTTTTCAAATTTTTATAAAGCATTTTATCAAAATTTTTAAAAATAATTAAATTATCGAGACAAATTTTATTATTTATGAAAATAATTGATTTCTTGTGAAGTACTTTATTCCAATTTTTTTTTAATAATTGAATTTTTAAGAAGAATTGTATTAAAAATAATTGAATTGCATAGGAAAATTTTATTAAAATTGCAATTTTATTAACTAAATCTTGTAAAGAATTTTGTTAACATTTTTTTTAATAATACAACTTTAAAAAGGATTTTATTTTAATTATTCGAAATAATTAAATTTCTCAGAACTATTTTCTTTTCAATTCTCTAAATATATTTAAATTCTTTCGAGAAACCTCATTAGAAAATTGAAAATAATTGAATTGGTTTGAAGAAATTTATAAAAAATTGGTAATTAATTGAATTCCTGTGAAACTTTTATTAAAGTATTGTTTAAATATTTGAATTCTTTTGGAAAATTATATTAAAATAGTAGATATTAAAAATGAATGAAATGAGGAAAGTTTTTGAAAATAATTGAAATTTTACCAAGAATTTTATTAAATTTTTTGAAAATAATTGAATTTCAGAGAAGAATTTTATTATTTATAAAGTGAATTGAAATTTTGACAAGAATTTTTAAAAATTTTTGAACATAATTGAATTTATGCGAAGAAGTTTATAACATTTCAAAATAATTAAATTTCTGGAATCAATTGTTCTTAATCAATTTTTCAAGAATTAAGTTATTTAATATTTAATTAAGTTATTGAAAAGGAAATTATTGTCATAGAAGTAGAAAAAATTGAAGGTCTTGTATTATAATTCTTGTCGATTTCATAGTTTATGAGGCAAAGAAGAAAGACTCCAAAATTCTGAATTTTCTTAGAAATTCTAAAAATTAAATTTTTTTCAGTAGATATCTAAATATTTATTTGATAATACACAAGTAATCCGTTATTTGAATCAAATAAATTTTTTCTCAGTGTAGAATTTTATTCTCCAATATAATTAAAAAAAATTGTCTATCTTACAAAAAAGAAATTCTTGAAATGTTTATAAATAATTGAATTTCAGGTTTTAAATTATTTTTAGAGTGCAAAAGACAAAATCAAAATCAAGCTAAAAATTTGAATTCTTAAATCAAAATTCTGACTGAAAAACAAGGAAAAACAAAACCAAATTTTTCTGTCAATCCTGATTTATTAGGAAAAAATTTCTCTTAAAAATTGAAAAAATAATTGAATTTTGACGTTATTAATTTTATCTTGAAAAAATTTTTGTTCTTTTAATTGATAATAATTATAAACGTGAACTTCACTGAAGTAAAGTTTTTGGAAAATTTGCATCAGCAATTTTCAGAAATAATTAAAGTTCAGAAGTTTTTAACTTTTAAATTGTAAAGTTTCGTTAATATTAATTTCTGTAAAAAATACTAATAATAATAATTAAAGAAAATATGAATATTTCAAATAAATTTACAATTGAAAACATTCACAATACAATGTTTACAAATAAAATGAATGTATTAGAAACTTTTGATAATATCATTTTTAGAGTAAATCTTAGAATATTCTTTAGGATCAGGGAAAAAGTCAAAATTCTGTCTCGAAGTAAGGAAAAAGCAAAATTAAATTCTGTTTAATAACACAGAAGAAAATTTAAATTTCTTACAGAGAATAAATTTCGCCGTTACTAAAAATGATTCTTAATTTTTAATTCTCAAAGAATACGGGTCAAAAGTACACTTTTCACTTTATATAGTCTCTCTCTCTCTCTCTTTCTTGAATGGAAATTCTGCCTCTTTGAGACTTAAAAGGCGTGAAAATAAAACCCTCTTTTAGACGCATTATTCAAAAGGGAGGCGATTGAATCAATTGTTTTGCGGTGTGTGCGAATTTCAATTACAAATTGCAACACCAAATATCTACCCGAGTGTCATGTGCATAGTGTGGGTACTGCTTTATATTATTCGTTCGACAAAATGCGACGGGACAATGGAACAATAAAGACTGCCTCGATAAAAATCATCTCATAAATCTTAAGGTGATCTAGTTTACGCCGCGTAAATACTTCATCCGGCTTCCCTTGAACTGATGTCATTTTATCTCTAATCTGTTTTTTTTCTCTCTCTCTCTTTCTTTCTTCGCTTAATTCAATCACAAAAACAGGAAAAAAAACAATACATGCAATTTATGTTGCCAAAATAAATAAAAAACAAAAAATGCAACCGATTTACGTACAGAAAAGAAAATTCAGAAGAAATTATTTTTACGAAATTAATTTCGAAATTATTTTCGACATTAATTTTATAAACATTTTTTCTCTTTATTTTTAAAAAAACTTTGAATTTTATTAAAACAGTTGAAATTAAGAAATAGAATTATTGATGCAAATTTTTTCCTTATGAAAATTGAGAATTTTCTACAAAAATATTAAGAAACGGAAGTATCTAATGTTTTTCTTCTCAAAAGAAAAAAATGAGTTTGTAAACAATATTGTTATTGAGAAATAAAAGTTATGCATAAAATAAGTATATTTCCTACTTCTTGATCAAAATTTTTTAACAATTAACAATTCTCTAGTATTTTTTATAAATAAAATGGAAAATAATTTGCATAATAATTTAGATCAGTCGAACGAAATTTGTTATAGAAAAAAGCATATACAAATATAAACGAAATGGGTATATTTTTTATTTGTTAATCATAATTTTTTTTAAATTTTCTAATTTGTAATATTATTTTATTATAAATCATAAAAATATACCTGCATATTTTCGATTTGTCAAACAATATTTTTTAAGGAAAAAAAAACAAAAGCATACACGGAAACTAACTTTAAACTGCGGACAGAATGAATGAAAGAATACGGAGATGAATATAGTTAATTAATTTAGAAAGCAATTTTAAAAAGAAAATAGTTTTACGAAAAAATGATTTTTATGATCTTTATTATTGTGCATTATAGAATAATGTTTTAGATGTTCTGAAAGTTGCCCTCTCTTTCTCTTTGGATGAGAGCAATAAGGCGGCTCAAGCAAAGAGCGAACTGGCGTACCGAATTGATGCACACGAAACGGCATGTCCGGAATGTTATAATCGCGAACCTTTGAACCCGCAAACTCAAGACTCCCACACCCCAAGATTCCTTCAAAACAAAAAAAAAAGAGGAAAAAAAAATTAAGCCCGTTTTCCACCTTTAAAATTGCTCATGCGAGGATTCTTTCTGGACCGATACTTACATTTAAGGATCCACGAATTTATAATCTTCCGCGCTCCATATACGTATATTCGATTGCGTGCCAGCTACCGAAAAATCAACCCTCCACTTTATTATGCAATCAAAAAATAACGAGTGAAAAATTTTTAAATTTAAATCTTCTTCAATTTTCGAATTCAAAAAAAAAAAAAAATGTTCTGCAACAGTAAATAAATAATTACATGCAGAAATATTATTCTGATGGGCAAATTTTTTAAAAAATTTATTTTCTAATCCAGCTGAAAAAGTTCTAAAATATTTGACTTGAAATCACTCTATGTAATGCAGCTTAAACCTTTAAGGACGGGACGGACACGTTTTGGAAACAATTTTTGATGATAATTTTCTAGGAGACAAGATTTTTTAAAATATTCAAAATAATCAGAAAAAAAAATAATTCAAAAATAATTCAGAATCTTCACTCAGAATTTAGGAAAACAAATCAAAAACCAAAAATTTCGGGCCATTAACTAAAATAATCTTCGTATTTCATTCTTACATTAATGTCCACACTTTGAAGTTAGTTTTTGTGTATGCATTTGTTTCTGTTTTTTCTTTAAAAATATTGTTTGACAAATCGAAAACAGACAGGTATTTTTTCACGACTTATAATAAAATAATATTTTAAATTAAAAAAAATGAAGAGTTTAAAAAAAAATTATTAACAAATAAATTTTGATTATTACATGCTTTTTCCATAACAAATTTCGTTTGACTACTCTAAATTATAAAAAAATTTTCTCCTTTTGATTTATAAAAAATAGAAAATTGTTAATTGTAAAAAAATTATGATTAAGAAATAGGAAATAAATCATCATTTTATGCATAATTTTTATTTCTCAATAACAATATTGTTCACAAACTGATTCTTTTCTTTGGGAAAGAAAACATTACATGTTCCCATTCCTTAATATTTCTGTAGAATATTCTCAATTTTCATAAGGAAATAATTTGCATATTTTTATTTGTTAATTACAATTGCTTTAATAAAATTATTCAAAATTTTTTAAAAATAAAGGAAAAAAAGTTTTATAAATTCTATTTGTCAATTACAAATTTTAATTCAAAATAAGCTTGAAACTTTTTAAATTTTTAGGAACAAAAATTTTTTTAAAAAAATTAAATTCCATCGAGAAATTTCATTAAAAAATTGAAAATAATTAAAATCTGACAAGCAATTAAAAAAAAATTTGTTTTAATAATTGAATTCCTTTGAAAATGTTTATTTTTGAAAATAATTAAATTCTTGGGAAAAATTTTATTAAAATTTCTTAAATAATTGATTTTCTTCGAAGAATTTGATTTTTACAAAAATAATTAAATTGTTTCGAAGATTTTTACAAACATTTTTGACAATAATTGAATTCCTAAGAAGAATTTTATATTTTACGAAAATAATTGTATTCTATGATGAATTTTATTATAATTTTTCAAATTTACATAAAGCATTTTATCAAATTTTTTTAAATAATTGAATCTTCGAGGAAAATTTTATTATTTATGAAAATAATTGATTTCTTGCGAAGAACTTTATTCCAATTTTTTTTTAATAATCGTATTCTGAAGAAGAATTGTATTGAAAATAATTGAATTGTATAGGAACATTTTATTAAAATTGCAATTTTCTTAACTAAATCTTGTAAAGAATTTTGTCAACATTTTTTTAAATAATAGAATTTTTAAAAGAATTTTATTTAAATTTTTCGAAATAATTGAATTGCTCAGAACTATTTTTTTCAATTCTCTGAATATATTTGAATTCTTTCGAGAAACTTCATTAGAAAATTAAAAATAATTGAATTTGGTTCGAAGAAATGTATAATTAAAACTGGTAAGTAATTGAATTCCTGTGAAACTATTATTAAAATTTTGTTTAAATAATTGAATTCTTTTGGAAAATTATATTAAAATAGTAGATACCAATTAAAAATAATTGAAATGAGGAAAATTTTTGAAAATAATTGAAATTTTGCTAAGAATTTTATTAAATTTTTTTGAAAATAATTGAATTTCGGAGAAGAATTTTATTATTTATAAAGATAATTGAAATTTTGACAAGAATTTTTTAAAATTTTGGAACATAATTGAATTTATGCGAAAAAGTTTATCACCTTTGAAAATATTTGAATTTCTGTAATCAGTTGTTCTTAAAATTTCAAATTGAAATTTTGAAGTAAAAGAAATTTTTAAGTAAAATTATTCATGAAATAATTTATAAATAATAATTTTATGATAGTTTTTCAAGAATTAAGTTATTTAATATTTAATTAAGTTATTTAAAAAGAAATTATTATAGTTTATGAGGCAAACAAAAAAGACTCCAAAATTCCGAATTTTCTTATAAATTCTAAAAATTTAATTTTTTTCAGTACTTTTAATAAAAATCCCTGACTTTTCCCTGTGGCAACCCTGTTGGAACAAATGCTCAAATTTAGTTAAATATTGTTACTCGGTGGTTTTCGGGGTCGCTGATTACGAATCTGAACTTAGTTTTCAAAAATTCAAAATGGCGGATCCAATATGGCGGAAGATTTTCCAAAACTAACTTATTGAGGAGTTTTTGGGGCCGTTGAATATAAAATTCTCGGACGTTTTCCTGATTAATTCTACTTGCCCTGACTTTTCCCTGAATTCTCTGACCTGTAGGTACCTGTAGGTACCGTTCTTGATGAGAACGGTTTACAAATCTAAATAGAGGAAACGAAACGAAAACAAAATTCTAAATACCTAAAGGGAATAAAACAGAATTCAAATTAAAAAATTTGAATAAAAGAAATAAAATACAAATAGAAATCTAAATAGAGGGTTTTTTCTAAATGCCGACTGAGGAATGATCATCATCATCATCATCATCATCTCGAACAGGTGTCTCATGCGTTGGCGATTTTCTCCCAGTGATCAAAGGACTATGAAGGTAGACGTTGCACTAAACACGTCATGCCATCTTTCAATCCCAGAGAATGGTAGCCGTACAGCATCTGCAAGGGCATATTCCGCATTATCGAATCGTACCTAAAGGTGTAAATCACTAGATGCGTAGGCACATGGCACACTACTCTTTTTATCGTCAACTCTCTCTCTGCATTCTTCCTCCTTTCTTTTTCCTTTCCAATCACACAATTTTCCATCCTCATTCCTCCTTTCAACCCTTTATCTCTCTCCTCTCTCTCTTTAGTCTTTCTCTCTTGGTTTCACTCGATTCCTCCCCGGTTCAACCTCCCCCTTATGTTTCTTATTGCCGCGGACCATCTCAAGTTGCTGGGACACGGCATCAGTTGCCTGACAAGGCGTATAATTAATCCTTAATGACGCTGGCATAAATCCATCCCGGTAAGCCGTTCGCTCGTACAAGAAGAACTTTACTAGCAAAATCAGCGCCAGCTTTGTCGCTGTCGTCCATTTTCCCAGTTATTTATGCGCCCGTCAGAATCATATACGAATGAATTGGCCTATGGAGGAGAAAAAAAAGATGGTTTTACCTCGCACAGCATCTTTTGAATCGTTCTCAGAGTGCTGAAAATGAAAATGATTTCTGTCGCCTGCCTCTCGATATGTATATAAAATTACCTCCATCATGAACATATATATATGAAACCGGAGAAACGGTTATAATTGAAATTTTCTTATTCCGAAAGTTGTCACTATACTCTTTTTTTTTCCCCCAGCTAATAATAATACGAGAGGAGATAACGGTGTGCGAGCAAGACTCTATTGCCATTTTTCTCGAATACGTCACATTAACATACTTGAAAGATGACCTTGAAATATGACACAGGTCATGAGGTTGATGCGACAATAAAATTGTCTAATTAAACCAAGAATGTTGAATTTTATATCGGTTAATACTTCCCTCATCGCGCATAGAAAACTGATTTATCGAAGTTGACTGTAATATTTTTCTCCTGACATATTTTAGAAAAAAATGATTGATTCATTCTCCAGAGACGCGCGCAATGTTGAATTTTTAAAGAGTCTAAAAATAAATTGATGTTCATAATAAAAAGTTTTTACTCTTTCTAATTATTTTGTAACAAAATATAAAATAAATATTTGTATTATAATATTATAATATATTGTATTATATATTATTATATTTATCCTTTATTTCATCCAATTATTATTATATGTTCCCTAAATCAGCATTTAATCCTTTTTTTTTTGTACAAAATAATAAAAATTGTTCGAAAGAGAAAAAAGAATGTGTATAGGTATACATGTTGGTGCAATTTCATGCAAACAATCATTGGAAAGACTCTCTCACGGATTGAGAATCTGGTTCGTAAACCTTGACTCCTAGTGACCGGATCAAACTCAGTAATATTTATCGATAAAGTAACGTTAATTATCCAATGTGGTTTACCAGCTTGTTGTTAAAAGATCTACTCTCGAGTTTACGATCCAATTACGGATGCGAAGGAGGCGCGTTACTTTAAATTTCATTTTACTGCACAATTAAAAATTCAATTTACTGTTCT
Source organism: Leptopilina heterotoma (assembly GCF_015476425.1). NCBI lineage: Eukaryota > Metazoa > Arthropoda > Insecta > Hymenoptera > Figitidae > Leptopilina > Leptopilina heterotoma. The sequence continues at coordinate 1,110,181 of NW_025111022.1, forward strand.
CGTTTCAGTGATTCTCAACTTTTTTTCCAATCATTTTCCCTCTTGACTTCTTTTCATCCTTTTTTTCTTTAATTATAAATGTTTTTTTTTACTAAATTATCAAACAATTTTTAAACAACAACAACATTAAACAATAATAATAATATGAAAGTTTTTCAATAAAACTTATTCAAAGAAACAAATTGATCCTAAGGGATTTTGAAATTAAATTCACAAAAATTCTTAAGAAATATTAAGAATTATCCAATAGTAAAATATAAAATCATTATATGATCAAAATCATCTTGCTCCAGATGAGGAGAATCATAATTTCGATCCTCAAAGAAGAAAATTTAAGGAAGATTACTTTTTTAAGAAAGGATTAAAATGACTTAAAATCAAAAAGAAAGTGAATCTTTTCATAATCTTTTTTTGAATCATTCGAATAAACCTCTCGAATGTTACATACAGATGGGACAAAAAGAATTCTTATACAAGAATCAGCGGCAGTTCATGATATGCGGTTAAAAAGAAAAGAAGAGCGCGAGAGTCATCGCAAACGCACCCATAAGGACCGTTGCTCTAGACTCACGTACATCCTTAATGCCAAATGTACCATCCATTTTCTTACCATATAAGTTTCTATCAAAAACCCGGATCGTAATCCAGAAATCTTCCTCTTTCACTATGATGACCCCTTGAGAAAATATTCCCGGTGAAACTTCACGTACTTCCTTTCTGCCATTGAGAAAATAAAGGATATGCCCTCAACGACATTTATACATATAGTATGCCGATAAAATTACACAAGAATCATATAGAGATAATTTTCGAAAAGAACTAACTTTCTTTGTCCTTATTATGCATTTTCTAACCTGTCGCTAATTTTCTATACTTATGTCAACTATATACACGCAATTATTTTTAAGTATAACTGAAAGTAAACAACTGTGCAATTGTTTTCAGTGTAAAAATCATGTCTTCTATTGAGACCCATTTGGGCTAAAAACAAATTAACAAATTTCGAAAACAAAGAGGGTGTCAGTTTCATTAAATAAAATTTAATGTCAATTTAATATTATTAGTAAAATTGTGATAAAGAAATTAAATTAAATAACATAATAATATATAGTTATAATAAAATATACCCAGTGTCCACGTTCTAGAACTGTTCTAGAACAGTTAATGGAAATAAAGAACAGTTCTAGAACGGTTCCAGAATTGTTCCAGTAGGTGCACACTGGGTAATAATGTAATATATAATTAAATCAAAAATAGAAAAGATTTAAGTATAGAAAATATGCTAAAATAGGTGCTAAATATTCTTAATGTCCGAATAAATTTCTTTCGCTGCTTTAATACTTTGTTATTGCAGTGTTAAAAAAAATTTGTTCAAATTCACAGTGAAGATAATAATAATCTTCCTTAATCATAATAAGGAAATGAAGAGAGCAGAGTTGAGAGGTTAAAATAATAATGATTCATCGTAAATGAATATTGAAATATCGGAGATAAAATGTTTAGATGCTATAAATACAAGTATAATGAATATGAATTGATGACGAACGCACTTTCGTCTACATGTTTAATGTATCCAATAATTAAAATACAATTAGCCGTTGCACACGTGAGGCACAGGTCAATAAATCAACGAAGAGGTCGAGTCCTGCCCTTCTTTAGAATCCGGGGCTTATTGTGCGAGCCTTTCCCCCCTTTTCATACAATGCGCGTATATATAGATAAGTTTTTCTTTTACTCGCGCGAAAGACTATCATCAAAGCGCGGAGTCCTTTTTTCCCGATTTTCTTTAACTCAAGAGTATGGCAAACAAATCTCAAATTCTAATTATAAATATATTTATTTTCCTCTTCTTCCTTATTTTTTTCTAACTTCCAGTTTATTTACAATTACGGACCAATTACTGACAAAAATATAACCAGTCCGAGTCAAATAAGAGAACATTTTACTTAAAACCAAAAATTAAATTTTGCATAACTATAAAACATGAAGATATCGATAACTCCGAGTTCGGAGTGATTCGACTCGGAGTTATCGATTTCTTCATGTTTTATAATAATTAAAGATGACCGAGTGATAAAATTATTATCAATTCAATTATTATTTTCAAGAAATTTTAACAAAAATTCTTCTTTAAATCAATTATTTTTATTAATTTTCAAAAAAGTTCTTTGACAATTTTCAAATCCATTTCTTTACAATATTCAATTTTACTAAATTTCAATTATTCGTAAATTCTTTAATTAAATATATATTACAAAATAAAAACTTAAAATAATATAAAAAAATCCGAAATTCAACTTTCTCAAAAATATTAATTTCAAAATTCAATTATTTCTAAAACTCCACGCTAAATTGCTTTTCATATTCAATTATTATTTAAAATTTTAATTGAAATTCATTTTTAAATCAATTTTTATTAAAGTTCTACTACAATTCAATTATTTATCTACAAAAGTAAATAATTTATTAAATAATTCAATGTTTCTTAAAATTCAATTCCCATAAAGAATTTTATCAACATAATTGAATTTTTGCTAAGAATTTTAATAAACTTTTCAAGGATAATTACATTTTTCGAGGAATTTGATTAAAACGGTATTAATAAATTAATTAAAATTCTACGATGAGTTTTATAGTTTTATTATTTGTGAAAATAATTAAATTCCGAAGAAGAATTTTATTATTTTTGAACAATATTTAATTTTTGCGAAGAGTATTATTACTCTTGAAAATAATTGAATTTCTGCAATAATTTGTAACTTTTCCAAAATTATATTTTTTTTCGTGTTTTTAACTAAAATTCTTCTCTAAAAGCATTATTTTTATTTTTTAATAATTTTTTAATTTTCAAATTCATTTGTTTACAAATCCAATTTTTAAAAATTTCAATTATTCGTAAACTCTTCAATTAAATATGTATTAGAAAATAAAAATATTAAATAATTCCAAAAAAAATTTGCAATTAAACTTTCTCAAAAAAATTAATTCCACAGAACTGGTAGTTAAAAATATAAAAATTCACCCTATATTGCTTTTAATATTCAATTCTAATATAAAATTTCAACTGAAATTCATTTTTAAATCAATTTTTATTAAAAAATTCTACTAGAATTGAAATATTTTAATACAAAAAGAAATAATTTATTGAATTATTGAATGTTTCTTAACATTCAATTATCGTCAAGAATTTTATAAAAAAGATTTTTAAATAATTAAATTCTCTTGATGAATTTTGATAAAATTTTTAAGAATAATTAAATTTTTCTAGAAATTCGATTAAAATTGTGTTAAAAATAATTGAAATTCAGCAATGAATTTTATTATATTTATGAAAATAATTGAATTACAAAAACAAATTTTATTATTTACGAAAATAATTGAATCCCTGTGAAGTTTTTATTATTTTATGAAAGTAATTAAATGTTTGCGTAGAATTTTATTAATTTTTATTAAATTATTGAATTCTTTTTAAAAATTTTATTAAAATAGTAGATATTGAAAATAATTGAAAAGAGGAAAATTTTTGAAAATATAATTGAAATTTTACCAACAATTTTATTTATCAAAATTTTTGAAAACAATTGAATTTCAGAGAAGAATTTTATTATTTTTAAAAATAATTGAAATTTCCAGGAGAATTTTAAAAAATTCTTGAACATAATTTAATTTCTGCGAAGAATTTTATTACCTTTGAAAATAATTGAAATTTCTGCATTTATTTGTAATTTCTCTAAAATTCTCCAAATTATATCGTACAATTTACGAACTTTTCGTTCTTTTTCAATCAAAAAAATTACGGACTTTACGGACCTTTTTTCAAAAATCTTATTTTTACGGACTTTAACCAAAGTTACGGGATTTACGGACCTAGTTCGAGTCCTGAGGATTTTTGTAATGCTAAAGATATGAAAAATAAAAGAAAAAGCAGGAAACTAAGAATTAATAGAAAAAAATTTAAATTAAAAATTAAGAAATAAAAACTATAAATGAAGAATAAAAGAAAGAGAGGAATAAAAAAAGAAAAGAAAAAAATCGAAATTTTTAGAAAAAAATAATGAAACAAACAAAAGGAAATAAGAAAATTGACACTTTTCAGAAAAAAATAACGAAGAGATGGAAAAATAAATAAAAAATAAGAAGAAAAGAAGCAAAGAAGAGAAGAATTTTACGTTCATTAGAAAAAATAGCGAATAGAAAAATAAAAGAAGAAGCAAAATAAAGAAGAAAATCGTCATATTTCTGAAAAAAATAACGAAGAGATAAGATATAAAAGAATATTAGAAAAAAATCGACACTTTTCAGAAAAAACAATGAAGAGATAAAAAAAGAAGAAACAAAAAGAAAATCGAGGTTCTTTAAAAAAAGATGAGGTGCAAAAAAAATAAGGGAAGAGGAAAAATTAGTCTTTGAAGATGCACATAAGTTGTAAAATAAAATGATGAGAGATGGTTCTTGAGAGCATATATGAAAGATGTTAAAAGAAGAAGGATCTGTAGGCGAACTATGCTGGGTATCCAGGATGAAGGTTGGGCACCAAGTTAACCAGCCACCCGTGTATTCAGTCTATATCCTGAGAACAATCAGACCTACCAACTAAATGCGTGGGCAACATCGCAAAAAGTACATTCCGAGAAACATTCCCATTATCTATGTTATCACTTCTAATCAGGCGAAAGAGCAAGTTTCAACATTTTTTTTATATCTTTCAAAAAAAATTTTCAAACAGAAAAAATAATGTAAATAATAGTGTAATTATACTATTATTAGTATTGTTAAGATTGTTTTATAATTTATATATTACAATTTATACTTATTATTTGCAACTTGTAAAGTATTAGACAGTCAAATTAATTTTAATTGCCACGTGGAAAATGTGAACATTACATTAAAATTTTACTCTTTTAATTCTAAATTAATTTAAATTGTTTGTAATCTAATTATATTTATCAAAAAAATATTATAATAAAAAATAATATGAACGATTATAATAATACTAATAATACAAAAAAAAATTGTTACGAAAACTACAATTCAACTGATTTTTTATTATCTCTCATGGTCGGTTATTGCCTCATAAATAAAATATTATCAAAACTTGCATATAATTAACAAAATTTTGCATGTATATCTACTTGCGAAAGAAGAAAATAGAATACTTTATTTTCTAGTTAAAATTCAAAGTGCTTTAGTATTGTACATACAACTTTTTCTTTTTTCCTCAATAAACTCATTCGGCAAAAATAATTTTCAAGAAATATTAAATTTTTCAGAAATTCTGAATAAAAATTAAATAAATACAAATTTTGATTTTGTTAAATTAATTTAAAATTTAAAATTAATTTCTTTAATATGGTAAGTGAATATTAATACAGGTGATACAAATTTTTAGTGTGAACATTGTATTACAATGTGAATATACTCTCGAATTTTATTTAAACCAACTGTAATAATTTATTTGAGTTAAATAAAAGTATATTTGTCTCAGAGCCAACTAGGTTATTTATTTGTTTTACATAAAAATTTCATTCGATATAAAGAAAACGTTTATTTAAACCAAATAAAATTTTTTTTAAACCAAAAAAACGTTTATTTGAACCAAATAAAATTTATTTGAAACAAATAAAAAGTCCAGTTGGCTCTGAGTCAAATATATCTTTTTCCTGAGTGCAAACTTTACTTACAATAAACTTTATAATTTTTTTTTATAATTACCCATAATTAATATATTTACTGCTTATAATCATTAAATTAATTTGATCATTTATTGTTAATTTTACACTGAAAAAAATTTATTTGATTCAAATAACTGATTACTTGTCTGTAATCAAATAACTATTTACTTGAATCGAATAAAATTTTTTTAGGTGCACAACAAAAAATACTACAATAAAGTAAATAAAAAAATTCAATGAGTTGATCAATAATTATATAAATAATATTATAAATTGTTATAAGTAAAATAAAATATAATTAAAATGATAAAAAATTCTATAATATACATAGAAATCATAAATTTAATTCGAATTTATTATTCTAGTTGAAAAATATAATCGCAAAATTACCAATGAAATATGTGGATACGAGAAAAATTCTAATTAGATCCGAACCTTTTTGTTCAACTGTGACAGCAAATCCCGGCGAGAGGAAATATGATTCCGCTCAAAGCTATATTAAAAAAAAAGATGTGAGTATTTGAATTTTTTTGAATATTTTCAAATAATAATAAATGTTAATTATTTATTTGCAAAATAAATTAAAAATTATGGTTTCATTATTAGATTGGAAATATGGGAATTATTTATCTCAATAGACCTGGTAAACTTAATTCAATGAATTGGTCAATGGCAATTTATATGTACAAAATACTTGAAGAGTGGGAAAATTGTAAAACTCATGTTATTTGGCAAAGTAATGTAAAAAATATATTTTCTGCTGGCGGTGACGTTAGAGCACTTCATTTTGTGAATGGATTGGACACAGGCACAAGATTTGGAATAGAAGTGACAAAATTTTTTCACAGGTAATTTTCAAATTAAAAAAGAATTTAAAAAATTTTTTTAATAAAGAAAAGAAGTACTATAAAAAAAATTTATTTGATTCAAATAGAAATTACAAAATCTATCAATCGATTACTTGATTATTATCAATTAAATAATTTTTATTTGACTCAATAAAATGGCATTTGCTTCGGTTATTTTGAATCAAATAATATTTTTTTTCAGTGAAAGAAAGTAAAACAAAAAAAAAAAAAAAGAAACAAAAAAATTAAGAAAATAAAACAAAATATAAAATAAAAAAAATAAAATATAAAATAAAAAAATAAAATAAAACAAAGTAAAAAAGAAAATAAAAGAATAAAGAATAAACAAAATATAGAAAAGAAAATAAATAAATTTTTAAAAAAGTAAATTAGAAAAGTAAAATAAAAAAAATAATAAAAAAAGAGAAGCAAAAAAAGGTACTGTAGTTTTTTTTTTTAAATAAAAAAACGAGCTTTAAGGAGAATTATTTTTAGATTATGTTATTTTGTCGCTAATTATCAAAAGCCATTTATTACAATTATGGATGGTCTTTCTTTTGGTGGAGTAAGTGGAATTGCTATCAACAGTAAATTTACAGTAGCAACCGAAAATACAATGTACGCTACTCCAGAAACATCAATTGGCTCTACGCCTGATGTTGGTAATATTTATAAATTATCAAAATTAGATAAAAATCTAGGCTTGTATCTTGGCCTCACTGGAGCTAAATTAAAAGGTAAGAATATTTTAGTTTATTTTTCTTTCTAAAATTCACATAGCAAAATAATAATGAAAACAAAAGTTTAAATACACAACATTAAAATAGAAACGAAAATAATTTAAATAAATAAAATTGAAATATAAAAACGAAAATAATTAAAATAAATAAATCCCTCTCTTTTAATTAAAATAAATAAAATTTAAATAAAAGCAAACATAATTAAAATAAAATGTAAAATAACAACATAAACAAATAAAATAAAAATAAAAACTCAACAGTAATAAATTAATTTCGAACATAAAATATTTTTTGATATACGCTCTTTTCAGGAAGTGACGTTTATTTGGCTGGCATAACAACCCACTTTATTCCCTCCAGTCGAATACATTTATTAACGAAAGAATTAACAGAATCAAATGGCTCAGATATTAGTGAAATTTTAAAACAGCATCACATGAAAAATTTGCCTAATCAATCTAGTATGGAGCCGTACGCAGAAAAAATCAATCACTGCTTTTCAGCTCCGACAGTTGAAGAAATAATTGATAGGTATCGTATATTTCATAACTATCAATAAGTGAATAAAAAGTGCTTTTACAAACACACAGTTCTATTGTAATTTTCTACAAATAAATATTGATTAGATTGAAGAACGATAATTCAGATTGGAGTAAAAATGTGGTAAAAACAATCATGGCAAATTCACCAACAGCTTTAAAAATGACTAAACAAGCTTTTGATATTTCCTCCGAAAAAAATTTCCCAGATTGTTTAAAAATGGAATTTGGTTTAACGTACGCTGCAATGCATACTGACTTTGGCGAAGGTGAGAAACAATTTCAGTATTTAATTAAAGAGTAGAAACTCTTTTCACTTTTTACCCCATAAAAATCGTAAATTAAAATTTTTTTTTCAAATTTTCAACTGCTACTTGAAAGTTTAGTTATAAAGCTTCGAAATTCTTGTCAGACTTCAGAAATTTAATTAATTAATAGCTAATTAATTAATTTTCGAAATAAGTAAATTGAAGTTAAATAAAATAATATACAATGATTATTGTAATATTTATAATAAATAAGTAAAAAAAACAAATCAGTAAAATAAATAAATGAAAATAGTAAATAAATAATAATAAATAATTTACTCTTAGGTATTCGCGCACGATTAATTGACAAGGATAACAAACCAAATTGGCAGCCAAAAACTTTAAATGCAGTTACAGAAGATTACATTAATCAACTATTTTCCATGGTTCCCAATTATGATCAACTCGAACTGTAATTTTCTTAAATAATAAAAGTAAAATAAAAATTCAATTTTTTAAACTTCTTTTATGTTATCAATAAATTTTCCAATAGCAATAACGTAGAAAATGTGAAACAAATTAAAAAAGAAAAGTAATTAAATTAAAAATTGTATAAATTATAAACTGTGCAAATTATAAATTGTGTAAATTATAAATTGTGCAAATTATAAATTGTGTAAATTATAAATTCTATAGGTTCTAAATTATACCTAAACTGATCAAAAATAATTCAGTCACCAAATAAAAAATATTTCCTAATAAATACTACAAGGAAGAAATTAAAAATAAAATATATGACATTAAGCATTATGAAATCTAAATGCAAGATAAAAAATTTGCGAAGAAAATAAATTAGTAAATAGTGAAAAAAAGAAATTAAGAAAAAAACAAAACAAAAATGTCGTTGAGAATAATGGGCTAGTTTTGTGGTCTAGTGCATTTCAGTGAGGATCCAATTGAAACTACAGTAGCGGTCGAGGGAAAATTCACTCTGAACTGTCGTCATGAGAAAACAGGAGATATTACCCAAAACCCACAGTTTAAATTAGAAGCAGCGTATAAACTACAAATTGAGCTGGCAAATTGCATCGTGGTATACTTGCTACTCGCTCATTGGCTCAATTTTCCAACAAGTCCTCACCATCCGGAAGCATTCGAATTTTTCTTTTTCATCTCTTTTCCTCATACTTTATTACACTTTTTTTTTCTCATTTTTCTCACGTTTTCATATAAAACACCAAGTTTTCTCTTTGTTATTAACTTTTGTCTGTTGTATGTTTTGTTACATTAGACAAATTTCTTTTAGATCAATTTGCGAACGTTTTGTAACAACTTCAATATACTTTATAAAACTAAAACTTTATAAAATTATAATTTATAATTTTTTTACTACTGATTAAAACTCAGAATTTGGCATTCTATCTGCAACTATCAACAATCCAATAAATTCCAACTGTATATACTTCAGGGCTCGAACCAGTGAAATTATTTAAAAATACAGACTTTACGGACTAAAAATGAAAAATTATGGACTAATTACTGCGACAAAAATATAACCAGTCCGAGTCAAATAAGAGAACATTTTACTTAAAACTTAAAAAATAAATTTTGCATAATGATAAAACATGAAGAAATCGATCACTCCGAGTCTTCGACTCGGAGTGATCGCTTTCCTCATGTTTTCTAATAATTAAAGATGACCGAGAGATAAAATCATTATCAATTCAATTATTATTTTCAAGAATTTTTAACTAAAATTCATCTTTAAATCAATTATTTTTAATAATTTTCGAAACACTTCTTTGACAAATTACAAATCCATTTGTTTATAATATTCAATTTTAGGATGTATAAAATATAAGATTTCAACTAAAATTCATTTTTAAATCAATTTTTAAATAATTAAATTCTTTCGACCAATTTTAATAAAAAAATTTTAGAGTAATTACATTTTTCAAGAAATTTGATTAAAATTGTATTGAAAATAATTGAAATTCTGCGATTTTCAATTTTAATTTTAAACTTCTTCAAAATTCAATTATTTGGGTGATTCTTCTGAAAGTGACATTTTTGATGTCTCGATTAATTTTATAAAATCTACTCACTAATAATTGTTAATTATTTTCATAATAAAAATTTAGCACTTACTTTTCATTAAAAAAAAGAAATTAAACAATTTTATTCTACTGAATTTATACAAGAGCTAAAATAATTTCATCTCCGAAGCCTTTTTTGCATGTCTCCAATAGGACTTCTATAAGAAAACTAAATTTCTATGCTTTTTTCCAACTGTTAGAAATTTTTTTGAAAATATTGTCAGAAAGTACAATGTTTTTCTGTCATAACGTATTTTTTTTTAAATTTTAAGACCTCTGTTTTATATATGATAAAAATATTAAAACTTTGTCTTCGGTTTTAGGTTAAAATTACCTCACGATGATTAATGATATTTTTGTACATTAAAAGTATTCTTAATAAAATTTTAATGCATAATTTAATAAAGTTGAGAATCTGATGTTTAATTTGCCCATATATTATTTGTGAAAAGGAGAGGAATTATTCCTTCTATAAATAGTCAAATTTTACTTATTGTCCCGAGCAAAAATTCAATTTCATCTCCGAAGCCTTGCTCTTTATTAAATAATTGAATATACGAATAACTTTGACGAAATATTTTTTACTATAATATAAAATTACGTTGTGAAATTTGTATATTTTATTAAAAAATATATTTTAATTCCGCCCTAATGTGAATAAATGTGAAAAAAATTTATTTTTCATCTCCGAAGCTTTCATCTCCGAAGCCTTTTCCTTGAAATGGGCAAATTTTTCTTTTGTTTTTAGTATTTACCTGCATTAAATTGAAAATATTAACCTAAATAACTATCAAATTAATATATTATTTATTATTAAAATATGCAGATTATTATTTTTTAAACAGTGTAATTGTATTATGAATTAAGTGGATGATATTAGTGTATATATTTAATAAAAAAATCTAACGCGAAACAAATATAACCAATCAATTGATGCAACGCAAAGACAATCTTTTAAAAGAAGAAAAACTTTAATATTTTGAACAATTAATTTTGCGCAACTTGAATTCTTACTCCTGAGTACGAAATAAAGTAAGTTCAATAGAAAAAACCATATTATTTAAAAAAAAAATAAGTTAAAAAATCGAACTTCAAAAGTAGCACTTTCAGAAGAATCACCCATTTCTAAAAATTCAGGCTCTAATGCTTTTAATATTTAATGATAATATAAAATTTCAACTGAAATTCGATTTTAAATCAATTTCTCTCTATAAGCATTATTATTAATAATTTTTGAAAAAGTTCTTTGAGAATTTTCAAATTCATTTGTTTACAATTCAATTTTACAAAATTACAATTTTTCGTAAATTCTTCAATTAAATATGTATTAGAAAATAAAAACTTGAAATAATTTAAAAAAAAAATCCGCAATTAAACTTTCTCAAAAAAAATTAATTCCTAAGAATTGTTAGTTAAAAATATGAAAAATTCAAATATTCAAAGATTTTAATTTGAAACCTTCTCAAAATTCAATTATTTCTAAAAATTCACGCTCTAATGCTTTTAAAATTCAATGATATTATAAAATTTTAACTAAAATTCGTTTTTAAATTAATTTTTATTAAAAATTCTACTAGAATTCAATTCACATACAAAAATAAATAATTTTTTGAATAATTAAATGTTTCTTAAAATTGAATTTCCATAACGAATCGATATCAACAAATTTTCAAATAATTGAATTCTATCAAAGAATTTTAATAACATTTTTAAGAATAATTACATTTGTCGAGAAATTCGATTAAAATTAAATTAAAAATAATTGAAATTCTGCGATGAGTTTTATTATTTGCGAAAATAATTGAATCCCTAAGAAAAATTTTATAACTTTTGAACAATATTTAATTTTTGCGAAGAATATTATTACTCTTGAAAACAATTGAATTTTTTGCAATAATTTGTAACTTTTATAAAATTAAATTTTTTTTCGTGGTTTTAACTAAAATTCTTCTATAAATGCATTCTTTTTAATAATTTTTGAAAAAGTTCTTTAAGAATTTTTAAATTTATTTGTTAATAATTCAATTTAACAAAATTTCAATTATTCGTAAATTCTTCAATTAAATATGTATTAGAAGATAAAAACTTGAAATAATTTCAAAAAAAAAAATTCCGCAAAATTAAAGTTTTTCAAAAATAAAATTAATTCCAGAGAATTGTTAGTTGAAAATATGAAAAATTCAGATTTTCAAAGATTTTAATTTAAAAGTTAAAACCTTTTCAATATTCGATTATTTTTAAAAATTCACGCTATATTGCTATTAACATTCAATTCAAATATAAAATTTCAACTGAAATTCATTTTTAAATCAATTTTTATTAGAAAATTTTAATAGAATTCAATTATTTAAACACAAAATAAAAAATTTATTGAATAATTAAATGTTTCTTAAAATGCAGTTATGATAAAGAATTCTATCACTTTTTTTTAAAAAAAATTAAATCCTCTTGACGAATTTTTAATAAAATTTTTTAGAGTAATTACATTTTTCTAGGGATTCTATTAAAATTGTGTTAGAAATAATTGAAATTCAGCAATGAGTTTCATTATTTATGAAAATAATTGAATTCATAAAAGATTTTTATTATTTACGAAAATAATTGAATCCCTGTAAAAATTTTATTACTGATAAAAATAATTGAATTGTTGCGAAGAAATTTATAAAAAAATTTGTAAATAATTGAATTCATGTGAAATTTTTATTATTTTATGACAAAACAATTAAATGTTTGTGTAGATTTTTATTAAATTTTTCTTAAATAATTGAATTTTTTTGGAAAATTTTATTATAATTGTATGTAGATATTGAAAATCATTGAAAAGAGGAAAGTTTTTGAAAATAATTGAAATTTTGCCAACAATTTTTTTTACCAAAATTTTTTAAAATAATTGAATTTCGGAGAAGAATTTTATTATTTCTGAAAATAATTGAAATTTTGACTAGAATTTTTTTAAATTTTTTAACATAATTGAATTTATGCGAAGAATTTTATTACCTTTGAAAATAATTGAATTTCTGCAAAAACATTTGTAATTTTTCTAAAATTCTCCAAATTATATCTTACAATTTACGAACTTTTCGTTTTTTTTCAATCAAATTACAGACTTTACGGACCTTTTTTAAAAAAACTGACTTTTACGGATTTCAAGCAATGTTACGGACTCTTACGGGATTTACGGACCTAAATAGTTTAATAAAATATATTTTCAAATATTAATGAAGTATTAATTTTGAAATATTGATTTCTGTCTTATCGATGATAAGCGAAATAAATATATATCCGCTAAATTGACACCTTACCATCTTATAATAATTATTATCACGGAAAAAACCCATTTACCATCTTATGATATCTAAATAGTTTGAGCCCTGATACTTGCTGGCAATCCAGCTAATGTTATTTTGCATTTTCGCTAATCTAACAGTAAATCATTTTTGATTTTGATTCGATAATCATATCAGAAATAATTTTATTTGTTTTATTAGTTGGTATGCAAAATAATTGAACCCTCATAACTGTTAGTTGTAGTTGTTGGTAGTCCACCTAATGTTTGCTTCAGTTGTTGTTAATTCAAGAACTTTTTTCGTTAGCGAGTTCGTTAGTTGGTAGCAATCTAAACACTTGTTGCTACATTTTTAAGCAATCAATCCATTCTTTTTTAATTGTAGTTAATGTCAATCGAAATAATTGTAACTTTAATTATTACAAATCCAAAAACCTTTAAATTTAGCATAGCTGTAATTACTTTAATTGGTAGTAATTTAACTGATTTTCGATAACACAATAAAACAATAGCCAAAACGAATGACTTTATTCGTAAGGATCTGTCGAATTGCAGACTAAATTGTTTAGGATCCAAAAAGTGTAAATTAAGTTTCATTTGTTGGTATACAAAAAAAAAATTGGAGCTTCAAATTCTACTTGTAAGTTTTTGGTCGTAATACACATAATTTTAGCTTTAATTTTATTGTTGTTGATATATACTCAAAAATTTTTCTTGCGCAACATTTAGTCAAATTTCACGAAACCCAGATAAAATAAAATCTTCTCTATTTCCATAATTCTTAATTTAATTTTCATGTTTAAGAATTTGGAGAAAGTTAAAAACTTCTGCACATGATCCGTATAGAAATGTAAAAGACACAAACACACATATATACATAATCGGATGTTTTTGCTTCGAAAATGTTTTATAACATTGACATGGGTCTGTTAAAAACACAAGTATATCAATCTCGATTATTAATTAGACGATAGTTAATATAAAAGAAATACGATGCTCGAGTTGGAGCTAATGATGCTAAAACTTTCTAATGGTGGATCAGTCGATTGCCAAAACCCGTCTTTTTCATCACCGATCGTTGATACTTTTTGGTCTCTTAATGAATGAGTGCCAATCCTTTTTAAGAAGAGCCACACGTGTCATTTTCTCTAAGAAGCGGAGCACACCAAATGAACGACTTATAATATTTCTTAATGAGAAGAAGATATTTTGGGTCAAACTCATTTTTCATGTTGTATAATATATAACATTTTTTTTCCTCTTTTTTTTCGCTGATCGCTTTTTTCACTGACGGATTAGCCAAATAAGTGTACACAATACTTCGAAATTTGACCACTAATATTAATTAAATAAATTTATTCACGTTTTATTATTTTCCTATTAGTTAATTCATTTATTTGTTGCAATAAAAAATACAATCACAGTTTCCCTCGTCGAAGATTTAAAGTAGTGGAGAAAATTTAATTTAGAAGCAGTTACAAATGATTGCAGAAATTCAATTATTTTCAAAAGTAATAAAATTCTTCGCAGAAATTCAAATTGTATGTCCAAAAATTTTTAAAAATGCCAAGTAAAAATTTTAATTATCTTTAAAAAAAATTCTTCAAAATTCAATTATTTTTATAAAATTTAATAAAATTCTTAGCAAAATTTCAATTATTTTCAAAAATTTTCCTCAATTCAATCATTTTCAATATCTATTTTTATAAAATTTTTCAAAAGATTTCAATTATTTAAAAAAAGTGTTGATATAATTCTGAGCAAATATTAAATTATTTGCATAAATAATAAATTTTTTTGCCGAGATTCAATTATTTTCATGGATAATAAAACTCATCATAGATAGAAATAATAATAATAATAATTGAAATGAAATCATGTGAATAATTTTATTATTTAGGAGAATAATTGAATTCTTGTAAAGAATGTTTATTACATTTTTTTTAAATAATTGAAGTCCTGTGAAGAATTTTATTATTTATGAAAATAATTGAATTCTTTCAACGAATTTTTATTAAATTTTTTTTAAATAATTGAAATCCTGTAAAGAATTGTATTATTTATGAAAATAAATTGCAGAAAATTTTTGCAAATAATTACATTTTTCGAGGAATTTATTTTAAATTATATTAAAAATAATTTAAATCCTATATAAAATTTGATTAGTTATGAAAATAATTGAATTCTTACAACCAATTTTATTACATTTTTTTAAATAATTGAATTCATGTGAAAAGTTTTATAACTTGTAAAAATAATTGAATTCTTATTGGAAAGGATTTTATTAAAAATTTTGTAAATAATTAAATTTTGTTTTAAAAAATTGTATGAAAAATTATATTATTATAAAACATAAAGATATTTTAAAGAAGTTACAGCAACAATTTAATTTATGTTTTATACAAATATTTTGAAAAGTTATTGAATTTAAAAAGGTTTCAATTAAAATTTTTTTAAATTTTGATTATTTTGGAAAAATAATAATGATTTAATATTTATTTAAAAAAGGAGTCATTGATGTTTTCGAATAATTTTACAATTTTAGAAATTTTATTAAAATTCCTCGAAAAAATTCAATTACTTAAAAAATTTGTGTTAAAATTCTTAATGAGAATTCAATTTTGAAAAACAGTCATTTATTCAATAAATTATTTGTTTTTGTATTAAATAATTTGATTCTCGTAGAATTTTCTAATAAAAGTTAATTTAAAAATGAATTTCAGTTAAAATTTTTGATAATAATTGAATATTAAAAGCATTATAGCATGAATTTTCAAAAATAATTGAATATTAAATATATTTTTAAAAATAATTATATTTTTCAAAGAATTTACTTAAAATTGTATTAAAAATAATTGAAATACTGTGAAGAATTTTACTATTTAGGAGAAAAATTAAATTGTTGTAAAGAATGTTTATTACATTTTTTTTAAATAATTGATTTCTTTTAAGAAATTTTATTAAAATATCAGATTTTAAAAATATTTAAATTTCAGCGAAGAATTTAATTACTTGTGAAATGTAATTAAATACATGCAAAAAATTTTTGAAAATAATTACATTTTTCGAGAAATTTATTTACAATTATATTAAAAATAATTGAAATCCTGTGAAAAATTTTATTACTTGTAAAAATAATTGAATTCTTAGGAAGGATTTCATTAAAATTTTTGTAAATAATTTAATTTTGTATTGTTTCGAAAAATTTTATGGAAATTTAAATTATTATAAAACATTTAATTCTTGTTTTGTAAAAATATTTTTAAAAGTTATTGAATTTTAAAAGATTTGAATTTAAATTTTTGTAAATTTTGATTCTTATGGATTCTAATAATTTTTAAAGTGAATCAGAATATTCTTTAGGGTCAGGGAAAAATTCAAAATTTTTGATTGTCTGGAAATCAAGGAAATTCTGTAAGTTTTTTTATTTTAATAATATTTTAACATTTGTATTATGATTAGAGTCTAATAATAAGGTTTGTTGCAATTTTGTTTGTAAAATCATTCAAATTTTGCAAATAAATTGCAACAAAGCTTATTATTAGACTCTAAAATCATAATTTCCAAGGGGGTACTTCCATGGAATTTTTCGACCTGGATTTTCTAAGGATATCAAAATTGAGACAAAAAACGAATAAAAAGTGTTGCGAAGGAACATTTTTGATTCGTTTTTTGTCTCAATTTCATATCCATAATGAAATTTCTTCTTTTTTCTAACAATAAAAAGAATAAAAATTTTCCACAAATTCTCGACAAGAAACTGATTGCAAAATAATCTTTTTTTTTTGTGGGGTCATATGCGCACCGACAAAAAATGCACCTTTTTTTCTAAAACCCAGTGAAATGGATTTCATCAAGATTTGATTATAACATTTTTGTCGAAACAAACGTAATTCCCTAAGAAGGTCAACGAGCTAAAGCAATTTAAATTGTTCGTTAAAAGACTGTGTGTCGCATTCTAGTACAATTTAGCCAATTGCAAGGAGACGAAATAATTATGCCACAGCAATAAGAGAAATGTCGGATACGGTAAAAGGAAACAAACAACAGTTTTATAAATGGGAAACAGAGTTGCGCTAAATATGGCAATTTGTCGTTGAAATAGTTAAATAAAAGTAAAAAGTTAAAAATAAGTAACTAACAGGCGAAAATAAATAAACTAGTTCGAGTTGAATTTATACATCACGAAAATTAGTCTCCCTAATGTGGTGCAACTGTTTTTTATTCTGTTGCAATTGTATAATTAGTGGCACGACAATTTCCTAGTGATTTCGCGAATTGCACATACACGAGAGAGAGAGAGAAAAAAAAGAGAGATACGACGCGAGTGTTCTATAAGATGCCACCTGCAAGAGATCGGAGCGCGCGAAGAGGTGCATTTAGCGCTGAGTTAACCACAAAATTAAGTCATAAATTAAAGAAAGGCACGGAGAGCTAATGGCGTTTCCTCTCTCGTAGCTTTAAACTTCACGTAGGTGGATATAATGCACCAACTTATACAGCAAACACGTTCCCTATTCGAAACTAGTTTATTGTTATAGGTGAGAATTTTCGTCATTAAATGAGCGCCATTAATATTGTATATAGCGATATACGGTAACAAATTAGATACATAATTTGTAAAATTAACCATATATATATAAATTTAATAAATGAAACTTATACATGAAAATAATAATGAAATTCTAATTAAAAATTTAATTGCCAAACAATTTTTGTATCTCGTCGTCTTCTTCTTTTTAATTCCCGAAATGATATAATTTACTATAAAAGTACCAAGATATAATTTACTCTCTTCGTGTCGATGCTATCTGTTTAATTGTAGATATTAAACTTTTGATACTGAAACTTGACCAAACATATAAATTAAATATCATGTGATGAAGAGGATGCAATAAATTTTAACCGCGCTCTCGCCGAGGATATGATTATCACTTATTAACGATCAGACTGATTAAAACCAGGCCACTTTCTGATTCGTTCAAATCTCTCAAGTTCAAATTGGGAATCTCAATTTTCAAATTGGGCACAATTTCATTTTTTTTTTTTTTTTTTGCTTCCTCGTAGTGGAGGAGACTTTGTAGTCCTCCAAATTATAAACTTTTTAAAAATGGTTTAAATAAAATATAATTACTTACGAAATAAAGTCGATAGAAAACAGCATGTTCAACTTACCTGAAACAAAGATAAAAGAAAATAAATTTTTATTATTACATATAATAATTATTCATTAATTCTGTATTGATTCATTCATACTGATCGCAGATTGAAGTGAATCACAATATTTTAATGTTTATTGTAAATTATATAACTGAGAAATCTAAAAGATGTTTGTTTATAAAATAAAAGTAACAAATTTTAATGAAATACAAGAATTTGATCCATGGAAGGTAAAAAATAAGAACATAAAATTTATGTCATATTTTTTTGTTCTTATTTTTTTACCTTCCATGGACCAAATTTTTGTATTTCATTAAAAACTTTCGGAAGGAAATTTACATTATTAAATATAATATTATTCAGAAATTTATTAAAAAATTTTTTTAAACTTTCTATTTCATAAATACAATTTTTTTTACAAAATCTTGTTTTTTTTTGAAAAAGCAGAAAAATAAATAAATTTAAACCATATATATATTTCTCAATCACAATTTTTTGTTAACAAATCTTCTGTTTTTATTGTGATAAATAAAAAATTATTTGCAAGTTGTCCACAAAAATTACTACAAAAAAGAAATTAAATTCAAACGTCTTTTTTCCCAAATTATAATCTTCTGCTAACGAAATGCTAAGAAATCGATCACTCCGAGTCAAAGGCTCGGATTTCAATTTCCTCATGTTTCTTATAATAAATTTAAGATGACACAGTGATACAATCATTATTTTATATAAGCATATTGTAACTATAAATTCAAATTCTCAAAGATTTTAATTTGAACCCTTTGCAAAATTCAATTATTTCTAAAAATTCACACAATAACTCTCCTAATATTCAATTATTATCGAAAATTTTACGTGAAATTTATTTTTTAATAAATTTTTATTAGAAAATTTTTCGAGAATCCAATTATTTACATACAAAAATAAATAATTTATTCAGTAATTGAATATTTCTTAAAATTGAATTTTTATGAAGAATTTTATCAAAAATTTTTTAAAATAATTGAATTCTTTCGGTGAATTTTAAAAGAAAATTTTGAAAATAAATACAATTTTCTATAATTATATTTAAAATTGTATAAAAAATAATTGAAATTCTGCGATAAGTTTTGTTATTTATGAAAATAATTGAATTTTTGCAACGAATTTTATTAAAAAATATTTTAAAAAATTGAATTCCTGTAAAGAATTTTATTTGTAAAAATAATTGAATTCTAGAGAGAAATAATATTATTCATGAAAATAATTAATTTCTTGTGAAGAATTTTATTCAAATTTTTTTAAATAATTGAATTTCTCAGAATTTTTTAAATCTTTTTGAAAATAATTGAATTTTATCGAGAAATTTCATTAAAAAATTAGAAATAATTGAAATCTGACAAAGAATTTAAAAAAATTCTTTTTTAAATAATTGAATTCCTGTGAAAATGTTTATTTTTGAAAAGAATTGAATTCTTGGTGAGAATTTTATTAAAATTTCTTAAATAATTGAATTTCTTTTGAAGAATTTTATTTTTTACGAAAATAATTGAATTCTTTCAAAGATTCTTACAAACATTTTTGACAATAATTGTATTCCTAGGAAGACTGTTATATTTTACGAAAATAATTTTATTCTACGACCAATTTTATTATAATTTTTCAAAATTATAAAGCATTTTATCAAAATTTTTTTAAATAATTGAATTCTCAAGAAAAATTTTATTATTTATAAAAATAATTGATTTGTAGCGAAGAATTTTATTCAAAATTTTTTTAAAATTATTGAATTCCTATAAGAAATGTATTATTTGTGAAAATAATTGCATTCTCAAGAAGAATTGTTTTGAATATAATTGAATTGTATAGGAAAATTTTAATAAAATTGGAAGTTTATTAACTAAATCTTGTAAAGAATTTTGTCAAAATTTTTTTAAATAATAGAATTTTTAAAAGAATTTTATTAAAAATTTTCAAAATAATTGAATTTTACAGAACTATTTTTTTCAATTCTCTGAATATATTTGAAATCTTTGGAGAAACTTCATTAAAAAATTTGAAAATTACTGAATTGGAGCGAAGAAATATATAAAAAATTAATATGTATTTGAATTCCTGTGAAATTTTTATTAAAATTTTGTTTAAGTAATAGAATTCTTTTGTATAATTATATTAAAATAGTAGATATTAATAATAGGTAATTGAAATAAGGAAAATTTTTGAAATTTTGCCAAGAATTTTATTAAATTTTTTGAAAATAATTGAATTTTGGAGAAGAATTTTATTATTTATAAAGATAATTGAAATTTTGACGAAAGTTTTAAAAATTTTTTGAACATAATTGAATTTATGCGAAGAAGTTCATCACTTTTGAAAATAATTAAATTTCTGTAATCAGTTGTTCTTAAAATTTCTATTTAAATTCATTAAAAATTGATATTTTTTAAAATTTCATATTAAAACCTTTGAAGTTCATCTATTTATGGAGATTGTAAACGCAACTCTTTTTAAATTCAATTAATTTAAAAATTTTTAAGTAAAATTTTTTCATTAAATAATTTATAAATAATAATTTTATGATACTTCTTCAAGAATTAAGTTATTTAATATTTAATTAAGTTATTGAAAAAGAAATTATTATCATAGAAGTAGAAAAAATTGAATGTTTTCTATTAGAATTCGTGGTAATTTTATAATTTATGAGTCAAACAAAAAAGACACAAAAATTCAGAATGTTCTTATAAATTCTAAAAAGTTAATATTTTCCAGTACTTTTAATAAAAATCCCTGACTTTTCCCTGAATTCCCTGACTTCTCTGAGTTATGGTAACCCAGTAAATATATCTGTATTCACAATAAACAATCCGCTTTAAATTTCAAAGTCAATCCCTCCAACACACACTAAATCAGAAGGTCAAGAAGAGAAAAAGGGTTAAAAATGAAATTGTGCCCATCATACGAGAGTTGGGACCCTAATTTTCCCGCGTAAATCGACCGGTAATGCGTGACGTCATCGTACATCAGGCCCGCTGCGCTGATTGGGTGCGAGAATTGGAGCCCGCCAATTACCCGGTGACCCGTGTACGATTTATGGGGTCAGTCGTAACTCACGTTGTGAATCTTTGCGCGCTCATCCACTCCATAAACCTATTCCATATAACTCGGCACCATAATTCCTATGGGGGGTTCCATTCGTTCATTCGCTTGGCAAGGCTTGCTTACTCGCGAGGTTTATACAGAGGTATATACATATATAGACGCTTGTATGGAAGAGGATGCCTTTTCAAGAAAAAGAAGTTGCGCGGGGCGAAGGCGTTACGAAGAGCCCTCGCCGTGATAAATCGACGACAAATTGAAAATGTCGAAAGTCCCGCGGATCGCGCTCGCTTATTGCGCGCATTTACATCCATCTTCCGCTCAAGGATCGCCAGGCACAAATTCAATGGTGTTTCATTATATTGAAATATTTATGATTGTTTTCCTTTTTTTTTGTCGAATTTGAATTTTTAAATGTGTTGTTGTTCTGAAAAATATTTTATTTTTACAGGACAATGGCGAAACAATTAGGTAATTGAGTGACGCAAAATGATTTTCGTTATAGGGTGACAAAGTGTCATTTCGGCAAATGTTCGGATTATGTTCCAGATTACTTCAATGTTGCTTATTTTAATTTTTTCAACATATGATTTCTGTTATTATTCGAACGATATGTTGTAGTTTTAATTCCTAGAAATAAACCAAATAAAAAACATTTATTCAAATTTTCGGTAGTTATATAGGACATCCTAAATATCAGGAGAGAGAAAGAAGACAAGAGAATCTCTCACCTATCTTAAATTTTTTGTTTTACTTCTTTGCCAAAATCGAGAGGCTCTGTATAATTTTTCAATTTGCTTTCACCGTGAAAAGATCGGTATCTCTTCGCGTGCCGCCCCTAACCGACTCTCATATAGCCTAAAGGTGAAAAAGTTCATCGGGGATCCGTATTCTTGTGTCAACTTCCCTAAAAAAAAGAAACGATTTTTTCTGTTGTCTTCTATAAATATATGTATATAGTAGAAATAACATATTTTAACATTGTATAGAAAATTTACGTCTAATATCTGAAAATCGACTAAAATATAAAATGAATAGGCTTCATCTTCCTAGTTCTCACGCTATCAAGGACCTGTTGAGCTTAAGCGAAAGAGAAAGATAGTTAACTCCTAGGACAAATCGTCCTTATTTCTCCCTCTTACTTCCTGATAGTATATCATTCTCTAACTGATGGTATTCAACCTAAAAATTCAATTCGATTTATTAAACAATCATTTTTTGTCTGGAAATAATTTCTATACTTCTTACATTGATTACGTCGATATTCGATTACTTCGACTACTTTAATTACTTCAACAACTTCTAATTTAATATGGGAGAAAATAATTAAACTGCTGAAAATTATAATTTTCCTTTCGCCTTTTCATTTTTCGAAATGAAAAATCAGGAGTTTAAAATAAGAATAAACAAAGATGATTAATAGACGATGGGATGAATGTTTGAGAACCACTGTTGTGTGTCTGCGACCTGTGACCCTTCGCCCACACGAGGACGCCATCCACCAGCAGCGTGATAGTGAGATGACCAAAGGGTATATAAGGAAAAGACTCCGGATGGGGGCAAAGATGGTCCCAGAGGGGATCCAGTGGATGAAGGGGGGAACGGTATGGGTAAAGGAAGTTCGGTCACTGATCGCGCATACTGTTTCGCGCAACCTGTAAACTGGTACCAACTGGAAAAATAACACTTCCTTGCACCAGACACTCCTGACATGAGTGTATATACCTACATCCATAATCCGAAGCCACAATCACTTTAAACATCATCATGGAATATGGACCTTACAGTTATTATTTATACTGCGAGATTCCAGTTTTTTTGAACATGAAAAATCGGAATAATCAAAAATAACCAAGTAATGGTTACCATAGCAACTATTTCCATAACAACCCTTGACATGTTAATTGTTAATGGTTACCATGTTTCCATGATTGGAACCTAAACATAATGAATAACGAGAAATTACCGTTGAAATTAAAATCCCATTTGCGTTTCAATGTGTCAGTGGAGTATTTAAACCTAGAAACTTAGTTTGCGAATGGAAACATGTGCCCATGTTGTTATAAACTGCCGCCCTCGCTTGAGACGATAAGATCAACCGATATTGATCGGCGGTACCATTTATACCGGTGCCTCCAGTGTCGGTGAAGTAATTATCCTTAGATCTCTAGGCTGCCTACCAACATAAGCATATTCTCTCTCTCTTCTATCTTTCCATATCTGTTTCTCTGATTCCACCCACGCAATATACGCGCAGCGCGAGCAATATAAGAACTTTTTTGATTACGCCATATAACTATATGAGATTGGGTCGCTATCGGGCGTTAGTCACCTCTCGTCATGGGAGAGCCCCTCAGATGCTGTTCAATGTTCACCTATGAATCACACACGCGATTCCAAAGTTACTTTCGCACGCTCACTAATATCAAGGTCTTCCGGTTCCTTCCACTTCCTGTACAGTCGAGAAGTAAAATCGCTTATTTGATATCTATTTTCTAATTTTTTAAATGATAAATACTTTGTAGATATTTAATGTGGACACAAAATTTAGAACGTCTCGCTGTAATGAAACACTTGCTTTATAATTATTAGCTGTACTAACTAACAATAATTCCTATATGTACTGTTATGTCTCAAACATACTAGAGCTGTGCAAAATAATTCGAACCGCACTGTTCGAATTTCTTCACCTAGTCCGGCATCGGTGATTCGAACCTGATTTATTCACAGAACCGAAAGCTCTGATATTAAGGGACAGGATTTAAGAAAGAGACTGTCAAATTGAAGTTAAATTATTAAAGTTTTTATTCGAATTCTTCTAGAATTAGAATCAGAGAGAAAGAGTCCAGATGTCTTCAGGGATATTGAAACAAAATTAAAACTTTGTGGAATCAATCGAGAATTTAAGGGAACAACATTTAAAAGTATTAGTTACTTATCTTATTCTTAAAGTCATAGACCTAACATGCGATACATCTTTTAGTGTGAGGTCGAAGAAATGACGTTGTCTAGCGGAAACAGAAAATGCAGTAGATTTCCCTCAAATTGTTTTCGGGTCAGTCAAAGTGAAAGGTCTGGAGTTCAGGTGTCAACACCTCTCAGCCTAGGAATGACCGAATTATTGATTTGAAGTTGAAGTAATGCAGTCCTTAGAAAAATAGAAATGTGCCTCGTAGTAGAAATTATTTCCTTGAATGAACTTGTCTGCGACGAGACTCGAGGAATTCACTTGGTACTTGAAGAGATTTTTGGAACTGGAGTCGAAGAATAAACTCGATGACAATACACAACTTGTTAACTTGGTCGCGGTTGCTGGACTGACAAAGCAGACGCGAAGTTGATTCGGTGGTGACTTGTGGACTAGTTAAGTTGAAGGCGTTTCCTGGACTGACTAATTCGGCAAGGGTGGCACCTTTTGTAGGTTCCTTTTTAGTAACGTAATTAAACAGGCTGACCAATTAAAGAATAATTAAATGAACTTAAAAAAAGATAACTTTACTAAAAAAGATGTTAATCCCAACCAATAAATTAGCAGCAGCATGGTTTACAAACCAAAAGTAATCATAGAAAAAAAGGTTACCCCAACTATTCTTTTCCCTCAGTTTTTAAATTTTTAACTACTTTGGCTAATTCAGTTGCGCCAGCAAGGCGCAACTGAATTATCCAAAGTAGTTAAAAATCATCTAAAACACCCAACATTTTTTTTCTCCAGATGCAAAAATATAAATTAGTATTTGAAAGTGCAAAAGTTATAGCTCACTATCTGTGAACGCTCGTAAAGTTTCATCAAAGATCGAATTGGCCATGCGCCGAGAGAAAGAAGTGGTACTGGAAGCAGCGAGCTAATTCGCGAGTGATGAGCTGCCCCGGAGTGGCCGTTCTCGTTTCTTCTTCTTCTTCTTCATCATCATTTTCCTCATCTTCCTCTTCTCTCTTTAACCACACGCCTGCTTTGTACGTATACATACGTATACGTGGTCCGCGGTGTCTGCGGACTCGTGAGTTCCCACGGACGGGACCTGGAGAAGTTCTTTCAAGTTTGAAAACACGGCAATCAGTGTAACTGCTTATACACTACTTTATACCGTGTCGGGCACATTTACCTACCCCCTTTTTCGAATGCAGTTCAAGATTCTCTCGACCCGCATCCTTCAGACTTAAACATTTACTTTTCTCTAATAAACCGCTCATTTTCAAGAGTCAAACTCTCATCCTCTCATCTCATTTCACTTTGATTGCGGAATGACAATAATCAGTTTCATTTTATTTAACGCAATTGAAAAAAAACACTTTGGAATTTTACCGCGACACAATTAAGAATATACTAGCGCAAATTCATTAAAGACGCGAAAAAAAGGAGCATTGAGAGGTGAAACCAACCGTTTTTTTTTCTAGAGGACATTTAGTTTCTTTTTCTACGTGAAAGTTTGCTCTTTAAGTTTATAAAATTCCTGTAAATCCTCGCAGGTTATTATCATTCCTGATATAGGTATTTCTAAACGTTGACTCGAGGAGATAAATCAAGTAAAGTGATTCTTGTTTTGTGTTGATGGGCAAAAGAAATGAAAGTTTGCTTCTGCGATATTGGAAATGTTCTCACAAAAATTGTCCATCTTTGATTTCTTTTTTAATTTACAAAAACAATTCTTTTTTCAAAGTCAAAAAAATCAAACAACTGTTTCAATAGATTGATCGTCACAAAGGGCTTGTTCTAAATTTTTTTCCATCGTTTTTATAATGTAAAAATTAAAAAATACTAAACTCTTGTGTTGAAAATACGACCCAAAGACATATTATCTTTGAGTCATATATATATAGGAGTCAGTCAGAGAGAATTATTACCATTGTATCTGTCATTTAAACCAAAGATATGTGCTATATATGAATATTGTAATTTATGATTATTACTGTAATTTACGATCACAATAAACTAAATCGATTTACAGCGTTTCAAAATACTATCAATACGATTATCTGAATTGATGATGAAAACCATAAAAAGAAGTTGGTTTTATTTCCCATATTTCTAATGAGATATATCATTATGCATTAGTAATCAATGTTGTTTTTTCTTCTAACAACATTATATTAATTGTATTACAGATCTTGATTTGTTATAATAAAAAAAAATACAGTAGCATATCATAAATGTAAATATTTAAGGAGAAAATGAAATAAAGAAGAAAACTAATATAAATAGGGAATAAAACTGAGAAACTCGTGTTTTTAAATTAGGAAAAATTAATTATTTTCTTCTTGGTAATGACCCAAAAAATTTTCCTTTGTTAAACTGGGCCACTGATAATTAGTAGCTGTTTGATTTTTTCTTCGAACTGTTCAATAACAATATAAGATTTTATGACCGAGTATCAAAATGAAAATTTTTTGAAACTCATTTGTCTTTTCAACTTTTAGATCCGATTTTCGAAAAAAAAGAATAAAAACTTCTTAAACAAAATGTTTCTCTAATTAATTTTCAAAATAAAGGAAATTTTTCCTTCTACTCATCTCTGAGACTCGGAAAATGACGAAATTATGTATGCATACATGGTGACACGTAGGTAAATGATCGGTCCTCCTACCTTCAATTGTCATCGGGCGTTGCATCCTCTCGATGCGGAAAAAAAATAAGAAAAACGGTAGGTTGCGAGAACTGTTGAGTAATTGGAACACGACCTCTGTCAACCCCCGCTAACCCTAAATGGTCAGCGGAAACGACTTCTCCTTAGGGAAGAGCTCTCCCAGGGGATTCTTGAGCAATTTCGTCGCTCGGATGCATTTCGCGTTTTTTTTTAACACGGCCACCTACCGACCAATCGCTCACATATCCAATGCAACTATATTCTATATATATGTATACACTTTCGTTCGCGCTTCATTGTCCACCCACGAACATTTATGCTAATCCGATTCTCGATGTCGGAAAACCTAAGGAGTGTCGAATGCAGGATATTGCAAATAATTCGTTTTACAATCGTTACATTAAATTCTCCTCTAAGTGAGTCTTCTTTTATATATATACATATACTATTTGTAAAATGTCTTATCTTTTGTACTGTCGATATATGCAGATAAGATGAATCATTTTATATTGTAAAATATTCATAAACATGTTTCGCGTCTCTTTTTTGATGAAGTTGTTCACATGACTTTTTTGATACTTGATGATGAATTAAGACAACTCATTGTGCTCGCTTTTTCTATTTTTTTTGTCCCTTCTTCTACAACTGCATTCAAGAAAAAAATGTAAAAAAAAATGAGAAAAAAATGTACTGCTGGTAACATTGTTGTTGCCAATTTTCCACGCTTTTGCTCATTTCCAATTCCCTGACTTTTCCAAGTTTTTCAGGTTAAAAACGAAATTATTCCAGGTTTTTAAAACTACATTATTGTTGCCAACAAAAATTTAATTTTGTTTTTTTCTGACTTTCCCTTGAATTCCAGAAAAAATTCTTACTTCTCCTTGACTCTAAAGAATATTCTCATTCAGTTTAAAAATTATTACTTAGAAAAATGTTCTATTGCTTCTTTTTAAATGAATATTTAATCATTATTATTTTTTAATAAGAATTAAAATTCTTCAAAACATTCAAATTCAAACCTTTTTGAAATTAAATAACTTATAAAAAATTGTTATAAAACATGAAGAAATGGATCACTCCGAGTCTTCGACTCGGAGCAATCGATGTCTTCATGTTTTATAATAATTAAAGATGACCGACTGACAAAATCATTATTTTATATTATAAGAATTTTGTTACTGTAACTTCATCAAAATTATTCTCATTTAAATTCAATTATTTTCTAAAATTCTTCTTTAAATTAATTATTTTGAAAAATTATTGAAAAATTTCTTTGAAAATTTTCAAATCCTTTTGTTTACAATTTAATTTTACGAAATTTCATCGATTATTGGGAAATTATTCAATCAAATATATATTAGAAAATAAAAAATTCAAATAATTTCAAAAAAGTTCTATTAAACTTTTTTAAAAAAATTAAATTTTTATACACAATTTTCAGTTAAAAGTATGAAAAATTCAAACTTTCAAAGATTATAATTTGAAACCTTTTCAAAATTCAATTATTTCTGAAAATTCACGCTATAATACTTTCTCTCTAAAGAATCAGTAAAAATATTTACTATTTCGAAATTAGTGACTGACTTTTTGCTTTTAAATTAGTAAATTTTACTATTAAATTAGTAGAAATGACTATTTATTGGTAAAATCAGCTAATTTGAAAACAAAAAGTCAGTCACTAATTCAAATTAGAAACCATTTTTAATAATTCACAAATTTATAAAGATTAATATTCAATTATTATCTAAAATTTTAACTGAAATTCATATTTAAATCAATTTTTATTAGAAAACTCTACGAGAATTCAATTATTTAAATTCAAAAATAAATAATTTTGTAAATAATTGAATGTTTCTTAAAATTGAACTTTCATAAAGAATTTTATCAACAAATGTTTAAATAATTAAAATTCTGTTGATGAATTTTAAGAAAATTTTTAAAAATAATTTCATTTTTCGAGAAATTAGATTAAAATTGTACTAAAAATAATTGAATCTCTGTAAAAAACTTTTATTGAATTGAGAAAAGTTTTTGAAAATAATTGAAATTTGCCAAGGATTTTATTAGAATTTTTGAAAATAATTGAATTTTGAAGAAGAATTTTATTAAAATTTTTGAAAATAATTGAATTTTAGGGAAAAATTTTAATATTTATAAAAATAATTGAAATTTTGACTATAACTTTTTTTAAACTTTTGACCATAATTGAATTTCTGCGAAGAATTTAATTACTTTTGAAAATAATTGAAATTTGCCAAGGATTTTATTAGAATTTTTGAAAATAATTGAATTTTGAAGAAGAATTTTATTAAAATTTTTGAAAATAATTGAATTTTAGGGAAAAATTTTAATATTTATAAAAATAATTGAAATTTTGACTATAACTTTTTTAAACTTTTGACCATAATTGAATTTCTGCGAAGAATTTAATTACTTTTGAAAATAATTGAAATTTGCCAAGGATTTTATTAGAATTTTTGAAAATAATTGAATTTTGAAGAAGAATTTTATTAAAATTTTTGAAAATAAGTGAATTTTAGGGAAAAATTTTAATATTTATAAAAATAATTGAAATTTTGACTATAACTTTTTTAAACTTTTGACCATAATTGAATTTCTGCGAAGAATTTAATTACTTTTGAAAATAATTGAAATTTGCCAAGGATTTTATTAGAATTTTTGAAAATAATTGAATTTTAGGGAAGAATTTTAATATTTATAAAAATAATTGAAATTTTGACTATAACTTTTTTTAAACTTTTGACCATAATTGAATTTCTGCGAAGAATTTAATTACTTTTGAAAATAATTGAAATTTGCCAAGGATTTTATTAGAATTTTTGAAAATAATTGAATTTTGAAGAAGAATTTTATTAAAATTTTTGAAAATAATTGAATTTTAGGGAAAAATTTTAATATTTATAAAAATAATTGAAATTTTGACTATAACTTTTTTAAACTTTTGACCATAATTGAATTTCTGCGAAGAATTTAATTACTTTTGAAAATAATTGAAATTTGCCAAGGATTTTATTAGAATTTTTGAAAATAATTGAATTTTAGGGAAGAATTTTAATATTTATAAAAATAATTGAAATTTTGACTATAACTTTTTTTAAACTTTTGACCATAATTGAATTTCTGCGAAGAATTTAATTACTTTTGAAAATAATTGAAATTTGCCAAGGATTTTATTAGAATTTTTGAAAATAATTGAATTTTGAAGAAGAATTTTATTAAAATTTTTGAAAATAATTGAATTTTAGGGAAAAATTTTAATATTTATAAAAATAATTGAAATTTTGACTATAACTTTTTTAAACTTTTGACCATAATTGAATTTCTGCGAAGAATTTAATTACTTTTGAAAATAATTGAAATTTGCCAAGGATTTTATTAGAATTTTTGAAAATAATTGAATTTTAGGGAAGAATTTTAATATTTATAAAAATAATTGAAATTTTGACTATAACTTTTTTTAAACTTTTGACCATAATTGAATTTCTGCGAAGAATTTAATTACTTTTGAAAATAATTGAAATTTGCCAAGGATTTTATTAAAATTTTTGAAAATAATTGAATTTTGAAGAAGAATTTTATTACTCATAATAATAATTGGAATTTTGACGAGAATTTTTTAAACTTTTGACCATAATTGAATTTCTTCGAAAAATTTTATTACTTTTGAAAATAATTAAATTCTTGTGACGAATTTTAATAATATATTTCTTTTTAAAATAATTAAATTCTTCTGTGAAATTTTATTGAAATTGTAGATATTAAAAATAATGGAATTTTGATAAATTATTGAAATTAATTAAATTTCTACAAAGAATTTTATTAAAATTATTTTGAAAAAAAATTAAATTTTAAAAAGAATTTCATTAAAATTTTTGAAAATAATACACAAATTATAGGAAGGCTTTTTAAAATAATTAAATTTCTTTGATTAATTTTAATCAAATTTTTAAGAATAGTTTCATTTTTCGATAAATTAGATTAAAATTGTACTAAAAATAATTGAATCTCTGTAAAAAAATTTTTAATGAATTGAGAAAAGTTTTTGAAAATAATTGAAATTTTGACAAGAGTTTTATTAAAATTTTTGAAAATAATTGAATTTTGAAGAAGAATTTTATTATTTATAAAGATAATAAAAATTTTGACAAGAATTATTTTAAACTTTTGACCATAATTGAATTTCTTCGAGGAATTTTTTTACTTATGACAAATAATTGAAAACCTATATTATAGAATTTTATTACTTATGGAAATAATATTGAATTCCTAGTAAAAAATATTATTCATCATGAAAATAATAGAATTATTGCGAAGAAATTAAAAAAAAATTTGTAAATAATAGAATTTCTGTGGAATTTTTAGTACCTATTTAATTCATTCATTAAAAATTGAAATTTTCTAAAATTTCAAATTAAAACCTTTTGAAGTTCATCTATTTATGAAAATTGTAAACGCAACTCTTTTAAAATTACATTAATTTTAAAATATTTAACTAAAATTAGATTTCAAGAATAAGCACAATAACTTTAGAAAACAATAAAAATTTTGACTGGTTCAGATTTAGAAACAATAGTAGTACTAAAAGAAGAATAAAATGGCACACACTTTTTTACAAATTTTGATGAAAGTAATTTGTGATGACAAATATAAATTTTCTCAAAAAAAAAGAAGACAAAACACAGAGTGCGAAATGAATTGCAAAGAAGTGAGAAGAAGAAATCACAATGCAGATTTAAAATAATGTATTCGTCTGGCTCATTTCTTGTACCTCAAGTGACTAATCCTTGATTTCGCACGACACCCGTGAAGAAACTGTTATACATATTGTTCCTCGTTTGGGATTCGTGTCTGCGCGTAGGTGGTCATGTTTGTTACATTTATGCCAGACGAAACGTCAAGTATTATGAATGAAGTTTTGACTTGATTTTAGAGTAAGGATGCTTCCATATATTAAAAAAAAGAACAAAACAAAGAGAAAAACTTAGGATAATTTTGAATTTTTACAATATTTTCAATTATTTCTTTCTATAGAAATTCTTTTCTTATTTATTTCTACTATTTTTATTGATTAAAATCTAAGTAATGATTAACTAACTAATTTTAAAAATCTAATTTTTAGTTAAAAATACAATAAATAATTGTTGCTCTCTGCACCCAAGGTTTAGAATTATATTTTAATATTCATTTGAAAAATTAATAAAATATTAATTTGTATTCTTCTGATTTTCCCCTTTCACAGATTTCTAAATTCAACTTTTCAAAACTTGAATAATTTTGTTAAATAAAGATTTAAATAATTATTATTTGTTTTTCCATGGGACATAAAATTAGAAATATTTCAAATTAAAACCTTCTAAAATTTAATAATTTCTTAAAATTACAATTATAACTCTTCCAAAATAAAATTATTTTCTACAATTTTTAACTAAACTTCATTTCCAAATCAGATATTTTTAATTTTTCTTCCCATTATTTAAATACAAAAATTCAATTTTCCATAATAATTGTAACTGTAGTTTTTTATGGTACTTTTTTATAAAAGTTATTCAGATGAATTACTGAAAATATTTAACAAAAAATGTTGAAAGAAACTGATTTTTAAAAAATTATAATAAATAAATTCTTAAAATTAATTTTTTAAATATATTTTTAAATAATTTTTGAAAGTTTATAGGTTTTTAATTTATACAACTGAAAAATTTCCAAATAATTGAAATTTGGTAAAATCTTCTAAAAATAATTGAATTTTTGAAAAATATAACAATAAATAATCAAATTTTTAAGAAGAATTTTAATTCTAAAAATGAACATGATTTCTTCAAAATTTTAATAAGTCTAAAAAAGTAAATTTAAAAAAAAATTATTTATTTTGTTCGAAGATAATTATTTTCGAACAAAATAAGTCTAATAAGAATGAATTTTAAAAAATTAAAATGAAACCATTATAAGACTCAGTTTTTTAAAAATATTGCAATGTAATTTTACGAAAATAATTGAATTTTCTTTAAAGATTTTTGTACAATTTAAAAGAAACAAATTTTTTGTTAGATTTTAATAAAAAAAAATGTTGAAAATGATTGTTTTCTCCAAAGTGTTAAAAATAATTCTAAAAAATTTTAATGTTATTATTTTTTGTACGTATTTGAATTTTCGGAAATATGTAACAGCAATTATTGAAAACAATTGAATTTTATAACATTAGAAGGGAAAAATTCTGTAAGTATTACTTTTTTCAAAAATACTTTAATATAATTTTTAGAAGCTAATTTTCATTAATTATCATATTTATAAATTTACACTTGAAGATATTTCATTGAAATTTTTGAGAATTCAATTATTTTCAAAATTTGCAATTAAAACTCTACAAAAGTTGATTTTCAAAACTTTTAATTTTTTAAAATTCAATTATTTTCAAAATTTTCAATTAAAACTCTTAAAAAGTTGATTTTCAAAAATTTTAAAAATCAATAGATTTTTTCAAACATTTTATTACAATTTTTGAAAATCAACTTTTGATGTGTTTTAATTGCAAATTTTGAAAATTTTCAGTTAAATTTTACAAAATTTCAATTATTGAAAAAATTTTTAATTGTATATTTCAAAAATTTAAATAGAAAAATCATTCAAAAATAATTTTTAATAATTTTTCAAAGATTTGTCTACAGTTATACTTTTTACACTAAAAAAATCGAAATAAATTGCATTTTATACCAAAAATGTGGTTTTTGTGGCAAAACTTGGAAAAAAAGGCAAAAAAGTCACAATATCCGAGGCCAGTCCTGTGGAAAAAAACCTATAAGTATTAAAATATTTATTTAAAAAGATTATTGAATTTTTAAATTCAAAAATTGTAAAAAAATTAAATTTTTAAAAAGTTCTGTTCAAAATTTTTGAAAGATATATCTGAATTCCCAAAAGTGATTAATTGAAAATTTGTCAAACAATAGTAAGTTTTGTGAAAATCGTATTACAATATTTGAAAAAATAATCGACTTCATATATTTAAATTCACCATTCATATGTTTGGTATATTGACTTTAATTAATTTATATATTATAATTTTTTTTTCTTTTCGAATAAAAGAAGTAAATGAGAAATTTTGGTTTTAGTTGGGAAAAGTATAGAAATTTCTATTGTCCCGAGGCGACAATAGAACGATTAATAAAAATCGTAGAAGCATTCTTCTCATAGTATGACATCGTATGATATAAATTATGTTCGCCAATATGCTATTGTAACAAATTATGCCAAAATAAATAGTACCCTAAGGCCGTTCTTTATTATCGAGTTATAGAGGCTTAGTTCAGAGTTCAGAATCTTTGGTGTTAAAAATTTTAACGAGCTGACAAAATGATGGATGAATAAAAAATAAATTGCGAGTTAATTTTTCGAAGTACTTTTCGTTTTTGTAGATAATTCTCAGTCTCTATTTTTTACCATAAACAAAATAATTCAACTGAAAGTGTTTAACTTTTTTTTTATAAGTTTTAAAATCCATGTTTATTGATTTATGATACAAAAAAAAAACAAACAGGCCAATAATCAAAATCGAACCAAATAGTTTGAGACAAATTTTCATTAATAATTTTTCCTTTTCGTTTTTTTCTTTTTCCTTTGAGTCTATTTTTCTTTTTATCTACTTTTTATTTTATTTAATTGTATACCTACTCGTCAGAAGGTTGGATATTTTTTTAGAATAGATGCAATTGAGTGAGAATTAATGATGTTAATTTTGAAGAAATAGCTGAAAGAAGTTGTAACGAAATTATTTATACCTATTGATTGCTAATAAAATATTGTTGGCTGTGACAATAAACAAACAAGAATCATTCTTCAAATATCAATGATGCACTTCTATCGCACCTTCATTCATCAGTGTCAACTCAATTCACAGAGTCTCGAGCACGATAAATTATTTTCTTTTAAGGCCTGATTAAAAATTGTCATTTTTTTCTAACCCCATGACACATTTTGAGAATGATAACTCAATAAAGAAAGTAGAGTTAGATCAATGATGTAGCGTGCAACTTTTCTCACCCCTGTTCATCAGTATCAACCTCGTTGTCTCTTTAGAGAGGTGAAAAATATTTTAAAAATATTGACCGAGTTTGAAATCGAGTCCTATAGTCATGAGTACTATACACTATTATGTGTATCGGTGACGAATTGATAGACGTGAACAAATGACATTTCTCAGGCGGGGGGCTATCTCTTCAATACACAAGCCGAGCACGCACTAACAATGAATCGGGCAAAGTTCTGCATTATCATATTATGCTCGTTTGTAAACTACAAATTGAGTTACCCCCGCGCGCCCTTCACGAAAGATATATATCTTGTTGTGTTGTCTGTCAAGCCGTGAACGATACTTCGCGATCGATCCACGAATCTTAACTGGACCCTTTTTCGATGGGTCCGATATGTGCCACAGATAAATCGTTCATGGGTGGTCAACGTATTATAACGCAAGCCGCTTTATATCGATTATATTAGTTAGGAGAAAGATATTTATGCGATGTGCGCTTGTATATTCGTAAATATACATGACTCGCCACAGCGGGAAGCGAGGATACATTTTTTATCTCAAAACTCATTCACGAAAGAGCAGCGTGCGCTCTATGATGATTCCTGGAGAATTTTTGCTCATTTTTAATATAGCGCCGAACAAATAGTTTCATTTCTTTTCTAATGTGCAATGTCAATTAGGGTTTTAAGGGGAGTATTTTTCATTTTTACCGAATTTGGTGAATTAGGATCCAGGATTCATTTAGTGAATTTAATCCAGTACTGACAGATTGGAAGATTTTACTTCAGATCTGAAGAAAATAAAAGCAATCTGCAATATTTGAAGTATTTAAAGTATAGGCCTGTGCTATTGCTATAATTGACTTCTTGACAAGAATTTCGCTATCTATTTATTACTGGTCCTAAGTTATAACAAGAACAATTCCAATTAATATCTGGGTCATAAAAATTAATTTAATTCACAATTCATAAAAAGTAACCACAGCCGATAATCAGCAGAAGATGAAAAATTATTTTTGAGCAACCTTATCTTCAATTTACTAATAATCTTTAGTCATAAAATTTTTTATTGGTTACAAGTTATTACTAGAACAATTCCAAAAAATAACTGGGTCATAAAAATTAATTTAATTCACAATTCATAAAAAGTAACCACAGCCGATAATCAGCAGAAGATGAAAAATTATTTTTGAGCAACCTTATCTTCAATTTACTAATAATCTTTAGTCATAAAATTTTTTATTGGTTACAAGTTATTACTAGAACAATTCCAAAAAATAACTGGGTCATGAAAATTAATTTAATTCACAATTCATAAAAAGTAACCACAGCCGATAATCAGCAGAAGATGAAAAATTATTTTTGATCGAACTTTATCTTCTGTTTACTAACAATTTTTAGTCATAAAATTTTTTACTGATCCTAAGTAATTACTAGAACAATTACAAAAAATATCTGGGTCATAAAAATTAATTTAATTCGCAATTCATTAAAAGTAACCACAGCCGATAATTAGCAGAAGATGAAAAATTATTTTTGAGCGAACCTTATCTTCAGTTTACTAACAATTTTTAGTCATAAAATTGTTTGTTGGTTATTAGTTATTACTCGAACAATTCCAAAAAATATCTGGGTCATAAAAATTAATTTAATTCACAATTCATTAAAAGTAACCACAGCCGATAATTAGCAGAAGATGAAAAATTATTTTTGAGCGAACCTTATCTTCAATTTACTAACAATCTTTAGTCATACAATTTTTTATTAGTTCTTAGTTATTACTAGAACAATTCCAAAAAATATCTGGGTCATGAAAATTAATTTAATTCACAATTCATAAAAAGTAACCACAGCCGATAATCAGCAGAAGATGAAAAATTATTTTTGAGCGAACTTTATCTTCAGTTTACTAACAATTTTTAGTCATAAAATTGTTTGTTGGTTATTAGTTATTACTAGAACAATTCCAAAAAATATCTGGGTCATAAAAACTAATTTAATTTACAATTCATAAAAAGTAGCCACAGCCGATAATCAGCAGAAGATGAAAAATTATTTTTGAGGTAACTTTATCTTCTGTTAACTAACAATTTCACTGTGCGACACATTTTTCTTTCCTGGTTGGCTCTAGTGCTAAATGATAGTACAAATAAACAGTAATTTAACTTTCCAAGGGTTTTTGAAATGTAGCTCAAATTTATTTTTTATAAACCTTTGAACTTATGCTCATTTTTGTGAAATTTTCAAAAATTTTCAATCTTTTGCTATATTTAAGTAGAAATATGAATTAGGTAATGAGTAAAATATAAGTAACAAATAAATTCTAATTAAAAAGGTGTAATTATAGTACGGAAAAGTGATTCTAAAAGCTAATTTATCGAATTTTTCTGTATTTTTTTAACAATTTTTTTATAACCATAATGTAAATAAATAATAATATTTAAATTGTTTAACAATTTTTCCAAGGAAAAAATATTCAAAGCACTTTTTTTAAACAATCTATTTTTAAAATTATATATTACAAAAGGTGCAAATTTTTTTAAAAATATCACAAATTGTAACTTGAACTTTAAAATTTCATGAAAATATGAAATGAACTAAGTTTGCAAAATCCTTTTGGGGTTTCATTATTGCATACATCTACTTCAATTTAAGCCTACACTTATTTGGGAAAGAAACAATAAACCGAAAATTGTTGCACAGTGTTTTTAGTCATAAAAATAACTTATTCTTATATCGTTTTTTTGGACATAATATATGAACAAATATCGATCGTTTTTTATATTGTGTCGATCGAATGCATCAGTAGAGAGTAAGGATGTCATGTAAGGATTTAGCATCGAGAACTGTTTTTTTCGGGTTTTTAGTTTGTTAAGAATTGAATTATATTATAATTCTAGATAAATTCAGAAATCGCAGCAAGAATGATATACAAGATTACGGCTCAGAATGTTTTATATAACACGTTAATTGCCAATGATACTTTACTGCAAATTAGTATTGTTTTCAAAAACAGCCATCGAGTCTCTGCAATCTAAACTAACCTAATGAAATTTACACAGGAAATGTGATATCAAAGCACTTAGAAAGTATAAAGAAACTACACAATTACTTACTTGAAGACTTGTCACACGATAGCACATTATAATTAAAAGTCATTTGAGAATGGCATGCCTTTTTACTCTACTTTTATCTATATTTTCTTTTACATCCTATACATCACTAAAAGACAATTTAAATCCAATACAAATATTCATGTGAGAAAATTACCATAAAATTTGTAATTTATCTTTCACATCATGGAATTTCTTTTCATGCAGGCGCGTAACTTTTTCATTTATTGCGAGTAACAATCTTTTTATGACTTCAACATAATAGACGAAACGATAAAAATTTTGATTGTAATATCTGCACTAAATTACTCTTCATTAAGGGCCTTTGACAAGGAAAAGACATAAAGAGTTAAAGACCCTATAAATTTGCACACACTAGGAAAAGTAAAAATTGTGCATTGAGATTATATTATAGGTATGTGCATAGTGAAGGGAAAAATGATTGTGTGCATGTGTGTGTGTGTGTAATGTTCTTTTACTAGGAATAACAAAACAGACTCCCAATTTGGAATAGATGATCCAGCTGTCATGTTATTAGCGCCTCTGACGAGGTTCGTTATCATTACCATTTGTCACGAATGCAGTAAGATTTTAATTTGAGTTTCTCTTGGATCCGACTATTATTCAAACACACCGTACAAGGAAGCAATCACGGTGAAACATGAAACTCACATCAAAATTTTTGTACTTTATGGTGTCACATAGGTGATCCGTGGGAAAATATTCATTATTTATAGTGTCGATTGATAAATAATTTATGCTTTATTGGAGACGAATATAGTTTCTTCTCATTTTAATCATTTCCGCCTTTGTAATGGGAATTTCGAAATTATAGTATTTATTCATTTTACTTTATAATACATTTTTTCAGGGTTGATACAAAAAAAATTTTTTTTTCCTGACTATTATTTTCCCATAGGAATAAAGATTTTCAAAACATTTAAAATAACAAACCTTATGTGTGAGTGGAAAAATAATAATAATCGTATAGCTGTTGTGCATTGAATGAACCAGATAACCAGTTTCATTGAAAAGGGCAAGTGAGCCAGAAGTGAAATGATTAGCATCATCTTTACGTAATGGATTTCCCGGATATCGAGATATCGAATTGTAGCGCGGTTTGAACATCTTGCGAACAATACGCGGAAGTTAGACACGGTGAATGGATTGGATAGTTAAGGTTCGCAAGAACTCACCAATCCGAAGATGTGAGAGTTTACATTCATGAGATGAAACAAATTCGAGAAGTCTCTCTGTCTCTCTCTCTCAATGTCATCAGGTCAAATAAGAATATTTTTTTTTATTTTAATTTTTCATCAACAAAATCACATACTGGGTTGCCGCAAAAAATTAATTTTGTTTTTCCCTGACTTTTCCCTGATTTCCAGACTTTTTCCTGACTGATTTTAACTTTTTTCCTGACCCTAAAGAATATTCTGATTGACTCTAAAAATTATTAGATACTCAAAAAAACATTCTATTACATTTAGTTACGAATTTCACAAATTGTATAATTATTCGCAAACATCAATAACTAAATTTTTAAATAAGTATTGAATTATTATTTTTTCATAGGAATTAAAATTCTCCAAAACATTCAAATTCAAACATTTTTAAAATTCAACAACTTATACGAATATTATTATAAAACATAAAGATATCAATTACTCCGAGTCGAAGACTCGGAGTGATTGATATCTTCATGTTTTATAAAAATTTAAATTTCTATGAAATTTAAAAAACAATTTAAATTATTCAAAAAAATATATAATCAAATTCGTTGCAAAAATTCAATTATTTTTAATACAATTTTAAATAAATTTCTCCAAAAATGAAATTATCTTCAAAAATTTTTTGCAAGAATTTAATTACATTTCAATAATGATATTTCTCGCTGAAATTAAAAAATTTTCAAAATTTACTATTTTAGGTAATAAAAGTTCTCAAAAGAATTTAAATATTTAAATAAAATATAATAAAATTCGTTGCAGGAATTCAATTATTATTACAAGTAATAAAAGTTCTCAAAAGAATTTAATTATTTAAATGAATTGTAATAACATTCATTGCAGGAATTCAATTATTTTTACAAGTAATAAAATCTTCACATGAATTCAATTATTTAAAAAAAATTGATAAAATTCTTCACAGGATTTCAATTATTTTTAATACAATTTTAAATAAATTCATCGAGAAATGTAATTATTTTCAAAAATATTTTGCTCATTTCAATTACATTCCACAAATAATGAAATTCTTTGCTGAAATTCAAAAATTTTCAATATTTACTATTTTAATAAAAGTTTTCAAAAGAATTCATTTATTTAAAAAAAATGTAATAAAATTCGTTACAGGAATTCAATTATTTTCATAAATAATAAGATTCTTTACATTATTTCAATTATTAAAAAAAAAAATTTTTAAATTCATTGCAAGAATTCAATTACTTTCATAAATTAATAAAATTCTTCAGAGAATTTCAATTATTTTTAATACAATTTTAAGTAAATTCTTCGAAAAATTTAATTATTTTCAAAAATTTTATTAAAATTTTGTCGAAAGAATTGAATTATCAATTATTTTTTAAAATTCATGCTATAATGCTTTTAATATTCAATTATTATCTAAAATTTTAACTAATATTCATTTTTAAATCAATTTTTATTCGGAAATTCTACGAGAATTCAATCATTTAAATACAAAAATAAAGTAATTTATTGAATAAATGAATGTTTCTCGAGATTGAATTATCATAAAGAATTTTATCAACAAAATTGGATTTTTTCGACAAATTATAATAAAATTTTCAAGAATAATTAAATTTTTCGATGAATTCAATTAAAATTTTATTAAAGATAATTGAAATTCTATGATAAGTTTTATTATTCATGAAAATAATTCAATTTTTGTAAAATAAATCTTATTATTTATGAAAATAATAGATCTATTACGAATAAATTTATAAAAAATTGGTAAATAGTTGAATTCATGTGAAATATTTATTATTTATAAAAATATTTTAATGTTTGCTTAGAATTTTATCAACATTTTATCAATTTTTTTTAAATAATTAAATTCTTTTAAAAAATTTTATTGAAATAGTAGTTATTGAAAATCATTATGAATTAAGGAAAATTTTATCAAAATAATTGAAATTTTGTAAAGAATTTTATTAAAATTTTTGAAAATAAATGAAATTTAGAGTAGAATTTTATTATTATTTTTAAAGATAATTGAATTTTAGCGAGAATTTTTTTTAATTTTTGAACATAATTGAATTTCTGCAATCATTTGTAACTTCTCCAAAATTCAATTTTTTCCAGTACTTCAATAAAAATCCTGGACTTTTCTCTGATTTTCCTGACCAATTTTACTTTCCCTTACTTTTCCCTGAATTTCCTGATTTCCCTGACCTGTGTCAACCCTGACATAGTTAAAAAATAAATATTATTTTTAGTGGTAAAAATGTAAAGTTACATCGATATGATTAGCAACTAGCAACAATCCTCACGTTTTTAATCATTTTGCAATTTTTAAATGAAAATTCATGGAAATATTGGAAATTTCGTTAAAAAAAAGAAAAGAGATAAACAAGTTAAGTATGGAATATTTAAAAAGAGGGGTCAAAGTTTTTTTTGGGTCAAAGTTGAGTCCATCTACAAGTATAAAAGCAAGTAATCAGAAGAAATAATCTTATAAACCAACATGGCGTTTAAATATTCTATTATTCTTGTTTCTCTACTACTAATTGTTTTTTTCTCCTCGTTAACAAATGCAGTGGGTAAGTATTCGAAAAAAACTCCAAAAAAGTTACTTATTTCTTTAATCACTTATAAGCACTTTAATGAAAAATAATTTCTTTTTTTTTTCTTAAACTTTCTATTCCATTTATTTTTTTTCTGTTTTTTTCTATCGCATTGTTTATTTTTTGTCTAAATGAATCTAATTTATGTTTTTTCTCTATCAATTTTAGAAAACAATTTTGAAGACTGTTCAAATTGTAGAAAAATTCAAGGAGATATTGCTTGTAGATTGAGAGGCTGTACTGGTACAAGAGACAAACTTCCGATAAATAACTGATTTTAATGTAATTTAAAAAATAATTAGAATCCAGACGTTTTCTAGATATAACAGAAGCCGCTTAACGGCATAATTACCAAAATGTTAATTAAAATGAATTAAATTTTAATGTAAATCGAGATGTAAATTAAAAATTAATTTTTAATTAATAATGTTAAAAACTGTTTCACGAGGTGCAAATTTTGTAATTTTTCTTCGATTTTCTATTCAATTTTCATTTTGATCTTGACTTAAAATTTAATAAGAACTTTCGATTTTCACTGTGACATTAACTTTCAATTTGAAAGTCAGAGCGAATTGCGAAGTGAAAGTCGAAAACGAAAGTCAAAACGAAAGTGAAAAACGAAAGTCAAAGTGAAGGTCAAAGTGAATATTAAAGTAAAAGTGAAAGTCAAAGTTATAGTCAAGGTCAAAGTCAAAGTCAAAACAAAATCGAAAATCAAAGTCAAATTACAAAATTGTCCCCTTTTACAAAAAAGTACATTTGGTTAATTCTTAATTAGAAATTAGAAATTAAACCGAATATAATTATTTCCACTCTAAATTATTTTTTGTCGCTAAGAAAGATTTCTGGACCAACGAACCAACGAAAATTATTTTACACAATTAAACTAATAATTATTTTCAAATTAATTAAATAAAACTATCTTTTAATTACAGTTCAGCAATTATTTACATAAGCATAAAAGTAACCTTGAAAAAAAAGCGAAGGTGTACATTTATATTGTTATTGAAGGATAGATAATTGTCTTTGTCTGGTACGAGATTCTTGGCACGTCAATGGACCACTGACAGCGCACAATTAGATTTCAGTACGGGATAAATGCTTTTACTTGACTCAGTTCTACATATTATTAATGATTCTTCTACGAGGGCAAATCTACTATATATCAACCATTAAACTGCTTGGTATTCACGAAAAAAAAATATTCAGAGCCATATAAACTTGTTTCGGAAATCCATTAGTCTAATTATTAGGTGTAGGTTTCTATCCAATATACACTGTTTTTTTGTGCTTTTTTTGTAACCAACGAAGAGGAGAATATTCCATATATTTAATTACCAACTTCGTGTTAGTAAACGAATTATGTCCACACGTGTCTTCTGAATGACCGACATATTTTTCAAGTTCACTTTTTTGTCCCCTATTTCAAAAATACTTCCTTCTTGAAATAAGCTCTTTTTTAAGAATACTTCCTTTCAAGAACACTTCTTTTAAGAACAAAGAAAGTGAAATCACAAAAATCAGAAAAAATGCTAATAAGACTATTTGAAAAAAAAAATTATTCATTTAAATTTTACTTTTTAATTTCCTACAATCGAATTCATTATTTTTAATTATATTAATTAACTTTTGGATTAAATATTACAATAATTAAGAAAATTGTGCTTTTCGGAAGAAAAAAAGAATAATCGAACTAAAATAAAGTTGAACTATAATT
The DNA here is from genome assembly GCF_015476425.1 of Leptopilina heterotoma. Lineage (NCBI taxonomy): Eukaryota > Metazoa > Arthropoda > Insecta > Hymenoptera > Figitidae > Leptopilina > Leptopilina heterotoma. The sequence goes on from NW_025111022.1 coordinate 1,154,108, forward strand.
TACACTATTTGAAATGTTGCTTTTACGGGGAATATAATAAAAAAGGAATAAATTACATTACATGCAATGCAAGTAAGTTTGTATTTTATGATGGTATCATTTAACATGCTTTAAAGTTCACCTCTCAAGAAGTTCACCTTTTTATTTGTCAATTAAATTAGAAGAGATCAAAGAAAATAAATCAAGGCACATTATAGACAGCATTATGTACTCTAGATTTTATCTATCATATAGAAATGTATATAATATATATAAAATCGATTCATTTTAATAGTAATGTAAAAAAAAACTCTTTTAATTAATTCCATACATGATCCACTATATAGTTCTAAAGGATCAAGTGAATGCATTTTTTCTTCCAACATAAATATTTTCAAAAAAATTGTTTTTTGTAGTAAAATTGTTTGGATTTTTTTTCACATCAAACCTGCTAGATTATCTTCTTGCTATAATATTACCTTGAAAGCTTGCAGCAATCTCAGGGATAACAGTGATTTTTTAATGTAATATTAGGTAAAAAAAAAGGAATTTTATTTTCTAAAAAGGGGAATCTTTAAATTAAATAAAAATTATTGTATTATAGCGCATAAAATTTATTTTAAAGATTTTTTTTACTTTTTCTTTTAACTTCAGCTTTTTTAAATCAAATTTTTTTTGTTCCACTTTTTCTGTTAATTTATTAATATTTTTTTCATCTTTTTCCGTAGTCCGTAACTTTCTTTAAATTTTCAATCAAAATTTGTATTACAACGCAACTTTTGTTTCAAATTACACGAATTTTACTATGATATGAAGTAAATTTCAGAAAAAAATTAGTAAAATTAACTTGGGACTTGTAAAAATATCCTTCAAAAATAGTAAAATTTAATAGGTATTAAAAATTGTTATTTCCAGAATAACTTTTACTATTTTCAAAAAGAATTTTTTTGATAAAAATTAGAAAAATTTATTTCAAAATCTTCTAAAATTAGTTAAATTTGTCAATATATATTTAATTAATTATTAAAAATAATGGATTTATAGAACAATTTTAGTTAAAAAAAAACTGAATTTTGAAGAAGTTACAAATGATTGCAGAAATTCTATAAAAATTCTTATCACAAAATTCAATTATGTTTAAAATTGAGAAAAAAATCTCGTCAAAATCTCAATTATCTTTCTAAGTAATAAAATTCTTCTTTAAAATTCAATTATTTTCAAAAATTTTTCCTCATTTCAATAATTTTCAATATCTCTACTATTTTAATGAAACTACCCAAGAGAAATCAATTATTTAAAAAAAATTTTAATAAAATTCTGAGCAAACATTTAATTATTTTCATAAATAATAAAATTTTATACAGAGATTCAATTATTTTTAGAAATTTAATTATTTTCGTAAATAATAAAATTCGTCACAGAATTTAAATTATTTTTAATACAATATTAATCGAATTCCTTGAAAAGTGTAACTATTCTTATAATTTTTTAAAAATTCGTCAAAAGAATTCAATTATTTAAAAATTTGGTGATAAAATTCTTTGTGAGAATTAAATTTTAAGAAACATTAAATTATTCAATAAATAATTTATTTTTGTATTTAAATAACTGAATTCTCGTAGAATTTTCTAATAAAAATTTATTTAAAAATGTATTTTAGTTAAAGTTTTAGATAATAATTGAATATGAAAATAATTTTTAAGAAGTAACAATAACAATATTCTTATAATATAAAATAATTATTTTATGTTTCGAATATCTTTAATTAGGATTATAAAAAACACAATTCTTTTAAAAAAAGAAGTTATTGATGTTTCTTAATCATTTTGCAATTAAAGAAATTCGTAAATAAATGTAACAGAACATTTTTTTGAGTAAAATTTTTTCCATTATTTTCTAAAAATTCAAAAATTTTCATTTTCAATTAAAATTTATAATTGAAAAATACAATTTCTAAACATTTTTTTTCTTTATTTTTAAAAAACTTTAAATTTTATTAAAACAATTCTAATTAGGAAATCTAAATGATGTAAATTATTTCCTTATGAAAATTAAAAATTCTTCTAGAATTCTATTATTTAAATGCAAAAAAAAAAAAAATTATTGAATAATTGCATGTTTCTTGAAATTGAATTCTCATAAAGAATTTTATTAACAAATTTTTAAATAATTAAATTAATTGGACGAAATTTAATAAAAATTTTAAGAATAATTACATTTTTTAAGGAATTTGATTAAAATTGTATTAAAAATAATTGAAATTCTGCGATGAATTTTATTATTTATAAAAATAATTGAATCCCTAAGAAGAATTTTATTGTTTTCGAACATAATTAAATTTCTGAATTTGAAATAAAAATTCAAATTTATAAAGATTTTAATTTCAAACAATTTTAAAATTCAATTATTTCCAAAAACTCTTGCTATTATGCTTTTAATCTTCAATTATTATCTAAAATTTTAACTGAAATACATTTATAATTCATTTCTATGAGAAAATTCTACGAGAATTCAATTATTTAATCACAAAAATAAATAATCTATTGAATAATTAAATGTTTTTTAAAATTGAATTCTCAAAAAGAATTTTATAAACAAATTCTTAAATAATTGAATTCTTTTGCAAAATTTTAATAAAATTTTTTAAGAATAATTACATTTTTCGAAGAATTCGATTAAAATTGTATTAAAAATAATTGAAATTCTGCGATGAGTTTTGTTATTTATGAAAATAACTGTATTCCTAAAAAGAGTTTTATTATTTACGAAAATAATTGAATCCCTGTAAACATTTTATTTATTTTTTTATTTATTCATTTTATTATTTATGAAAATAATTGAATTATTGCGAAACAAATTAATAAAAAATTTGTAAAAAATTGAATTTTAGCTTAGAATTTTATTAAATTTTTTTCGAAATAATTGAATTCTTTTGGAAAATTTTATTAAAATACTACATACCAAAAATCATTGTAATTTTTAAAAAATTTTCCAAATATTATATCCGTACAATTAACGAACTTTTCGTCCTTTTTCAATCAAATTACCGACTTTACGTACCTTTTTTTAAAAAAACTGATTTTTACGGACTTGAATCAAATTTACGGACCTAGTTCAAGCCCTGATATAGAAAAAAATTCTGTATTTCGCTATTTAATTTTATTATTTTTCAAAATTATTCTCTTGTGAAATTAGTATAATTTATAACTTGTTCGATGTATCTTAAATTGTTGCGTAAATTTTAATAAAGCAATTCAAATTGAGGACACGATTCCATTGATATTACTCAATCTCGCGCGTGCAATGAAGATAAAAGGGTGACTTATTCCCCGTCTCTGCAATTTGAGCTCGCGTGTACGCAGGAGTCACAAATTAATTTTCCTCTGCGAAGAAATTTATTTTTCTCCTTTTTTCTCTCGTTCACAGGGGGGAAAAAATAGCAAGAAGAAGAAAGAAGAAGAAGTTAGCATAGAATACTGCGGGATGAATAAATGGCTGAAAGGTGAGATGCTTCAAGGCGATAGAACGTTTTAAGAGAGCGCGAACGAAACGTCGATATAAAGTCGTCGCCCGGTTTTCAAGCGAGAGCGTTAATCGCCGACTTTAATAAATCCCGTTCCCCCGGACCATCAATTTCTGAATGCCGCCAGGATTGTTAACACGTCGTAGCTCAACCCGAGAGATAGAAATATCACTCTCTCATGCCAGTGCACGCAACTGCAAAGAAAATTATTTTTAAAATGGCCTACGTTATACCCTGAGACTTATATACTATATACATTATACACCTATATAGTCATAAAAATGTTTACAGAGGGAAAAAAGAAAGCGGGCAATAATGTCTTAGAAGCAATGGGCAGAAAAACATTTATTTTTCTATTAAGCTATATGCTGTTTGTGTGTGTGTGTGTGCTTTCGCGAAAAATATTTGAAATATCACTTGAACAATGCGCGCCTATATATACATGACTGCTATCCATATATGAGTAACAAGAACTTATTTACTATCAGATTCAGAGACATGTATATTGTGGATTTCAACTGTTATATGCAGAATACTTCAATTTCCGCGTGAACACAGGGGCTTGTTAATGGTAGTTGAACAAAAATTCACACAGTGATTTGTTATCACGAATTTTATCGCAGAAAATTATTTCATTTCGTATGCGAATTATTTACTTGTAGAATAATTTAATTGCGTAATTTTATAGATTCATTTTGTTTTCTTCATCATTTTTATACTTTTACTTATACATATGGTTGCCACAATAATTTTATTTTTCCCTGATTTCCAGACAAAACTTAAAGAAAAAATAAATAAATTTAAAGAATACTCATTAGTAGCAACAATTCGCGCACCAAAGCGCGGGGCTAACTTCTTACGTACTTTTTTAAAATAAAATTAGCAATTTAAAAAAATAGAATTTAAAAATTTATAATTCAAATTTTTTTTAATAAAAATAAAGTATGAATTGGAATATAGATTAATACTATTATAACCACAATAATAATAAATTCTGAGACAGGGGATTCAAGAAAAAGTCAGACAATTGTATTAAAAGTACTCGAAAAAATTAAAATTTTAGAATTCATAAGAAAATTCTGAATTTTGGTGTCTTTCTTGTTTGCCTCATAAACTATGCAATCACCACGAATTCTAATACAAAATCTTCAATTTTTTCTATTTCTGTCAATAATTTCTTTTTAAATAACTTCATTCTTAAAGAACTACCATAAATCTCAAAAATTCAATTATTTGCAAAAATTTTTAAAAAATTGTACTCAAACATTTAATTATTTTCATAAATAATAAAGATTTCACAGGAATTCAATTAATAACAAATTTTTTATAAATTTCTTCAAAATAACTCAATTAATTTCATAAATAATAAACTTTTTTTATGAATTCAATTATTTTGATAAATAATAAATTTGTCTTAGAAATTCAATTATTTTCATAAATAATAAAGCTCATCGCAGAATTTTAATTATTTTTAATATATAATATTTAATCATTATTTATTTATTTAGTTTTAGTACAATTTTAATCGTTTTTTTATTCTTAAAAATTTGATTAAAATTTGTCAAAAGAATTCAATTATTTAAAAATTTGTTGATAACATTCTTTATAAGAATTAAATTTTAAAAAAACATCCAATTATTTAATAAATTATCTATGATTGTATTTAAATATTTGAATAATTTTGAAAAGATTTCAAATTAAAATATTAAAATATTTGAAAATTTAAATTTTCTATACTTTTAACTGTCAATTCTGAAGAATTAATTTTTTTGAAATAGTTTAATTTAATTTTTTTTTAATAATTTAAACTTTTTATTTTCTAATATATATATTTTATTGAATCAATTATGTTCAAAAAATTTTTTAAATTCTCTTAGAAATTTCAATTATTTTTAGAAATAAGAAAATACTTTTCCGAAATTCAATTATTTTCAAAAATTTTCCTCTTTTCAATGATTTTCAATATCTACTATTTGAATAAAATTTTCCAAAAGAATTCAATTATTTAAAAAAAATTTAATAAAATTCTACGCAAGCATTTAATTGTTTTCATAAAATAATAAAAATTTCACTGGAATACAATTATTTACAAATTTTTTATAAATTTTTTAGCAACAATTCAATTACTTTCATAAATAATAAAATTTTTATAGAGATTCAATTATTTTCGTAAATAATAACATTCTTTTTATGAATTCAATTATTTTTATAAATAGTAAAATTCGTTGTTGAATTTCAATTATTTTTAACACAATTTTAATCGAATTCCTCGACAAATGTATAATTATTCGTAAAAATTTTATTAAAATTCGTCAAAAGAATTCAATTATTTAAAAATTTGTTGATAAAATTCTTTATAAGAATTAAATTTTAAAAAACATTCAATTATTCAATAAATTATCTATATTTGTATTTAAATATTTGAATAATTTTGAAAAGGTTTCAAATTAAAATATTTGAAAATTTGAATTTTTTACACTTTTAACTGACAATTCTGAAGAATTAATTTTTTTGAAATAGTTTAATTTAATTTAAAATTCTAGAAAATAATAATTGAATTGAAATGATGAAAATAATTTTTAAGAAGTTACAGTAACAATATTCTTGATATAAAATAATGATAATACTTTTATAAGTTGTTTAATTTCAAAAAGGTTTGAATGAAAAATTTTTAAAAATCTTAATTCCTGTGGAAAAATAATAATTAAATATTTATTTAAAAAAGAAGTTATTGATGTTTTCGAATAATTTTACAATTAAAGAAATTCGTAAATAAATGTAAAAGAACATTTTTTTAAGTAAACTTTTTTCCTTTATTTTCTAAAAATTTTTAAGTTTTCAATTTCATTTTCAATTAAAATTTGCAATTGACAAATAGAATTTATAAACATTTTTTTCCTTTATTTTTAAAAAACTTTAAATTTTATTAAAGTAATTCTCATTAAGAAATATAAATGATGCAAATTATTTCGTTATAAAAATTGAGAATTTTCTACAAAAATATTAAATAACGGGACAGTGTTTTTTTTACTCAAAGAAAAGAATCAGTTTGTGATTGTAAATATTGTTATTGAGAAATAAAAATTATCCATAAAATGGGTGTATTTCCTATTTCTTAATTATAATTTTTTAACAATTAACAATTTTCTAATACTTTTATAAATAAAAAGGAAAAATATTTGCATAATTTAGATCAGTCAAATGTAATTTGTTATAAAAAAGCATATAAAATACAAAATTTATTTGTTAATCATATATTTTTTTAATTTTCTAATTTCAAATATTATTTTATATTATTTATTATGAAAAATACCTGCATATTTTCGATTTGTAAAACAATATTTTCTAAAGAAAAAAAAAGCATAGGTACACAAAAACAAACTTGAAAGTGTGGACAGAGAGAATGAAGCACGAAGATTATTATAGTTAATTAATTCCAGACAAAATTTAAAGAATAAATAAATAAATTTAAAGAATATTTATTATAAAACATGAAGATATTGATCACTTCGAGTCGAAGACTCGGAGTTGTCGATATCTTCATGTTTTATGAATGAAAATATGATCCCCAAGTTTTGAACGTTCAAATGAACGAAATATTTTTTATTAAAGATATTTTTATGAATTACTAATCACAAAAAAATATGGAAAAAATTCTGTCAAAGTGAAAGTGACAGTGAAAGAGAGAGTAAACCTAAAAATCTATCAAAGTGAAAATAAAAGTGAAAACATAAATCTATGAACAAAAATCTTCATCTATCTAATGAAAGTGAAAGTGAAAACGAAAGTCAAAGTAGAAATGAAATTACATAATCGACACTCAGAAAATTTTTATTTTGTTATATTTACAGCAGATGGAAAAAAATTGGAAAAACTCGAATTCTAATAAAATAAATCGAAAAAAGATGAATTTTTTTAACACAGTCGAAAAAGTTTTACAATCCAAGGCCGGTTAATATATTTGACATTTTCAAATTGCCTTTTTTGGCAATTGATTTTGACAAAATAAATAAATTTCAAGGCTCATAAAAATCCTCTGGAGGTGGAAGAGGTTCGTGTTCTTTCATTACATTAGTCACTGGATCTATTTCTCCACAAGCCATTTCAGTGCATATATGAATATTTCCCTTTCCACAGATACATGTATTACAACCATCGTAAAAGCTCTTTCCAACTACACAATTTCTTTCTCCATCTTTTTTTTTTTAGAGAGAAAAAACAAAAAAAACACGTTAGTAAAATCAAACCAAAAATTTTCCAGTAAAAATCAAAGAGCAAATTGAATAATTTAAAACTCACCAGCTTGGTTCATAAATGCAATGAAGAACATTAGCACAAATAAAGAGAATATTTTCAATTTCATTTTTTTAAATTAGAAAACTATTAGTATTTTTGCGAAAAAAAGATGAAGGAAACTCTTTTTTAACCAATAACTTGTCAACAGTTGCGAGTCTCGTTAATTACTGACTGCCATAATAATTAATCTGCACTGACCCATGTGACTCTTTTATCGTCGATTGAATATCGATGTTAATTATACAACAAACACAGTTGAAATTTTGCAACCGCATCAAGAATATTTGTGATAAAGAAAAGAAGAAATTGATTTTGCTATGCAATAAATATTAAGGTCGCATTCGAGAAATATAATAATCATCTAGACCGAATTGCGCGATTGTTATAATGCAAGTCCTTGAAAATTTAAGTGGATATTTTTATTGGACAAAGTACACTGTGAACAATAAATCATACTATCAGCTTACTTTTGACTGGAACCGATTACGTTAGAACCATTTTTTAAAATTATTTTTAAGTCTTGAAAGTAAAAAGCTGCAAGCTTTTAAAGCTTAAAACAAGACTAAGTTAATTTTCAAGCATAAAAGCTTGTAGGCATTTTAGCTTCTAGCCTTTCTAAGATTTAGAAAAAAAAGTTTTTACTTTAAAGCAAAAAAAAATTTTAAACAGCCTTGCCATAACAAATTTAATTTTGATTTTCCTTGACTATTCTCTCATTTCCAGATAAAACTTTGACTTTTTCCCTGACTCTAAAGAAAATTTAAATTCACTCTAAAAATGATTAGATACACAAACAAATTTTCTAGCACATTTATTTACAAACATTTTTAATTGTACAATTATTCGAAAACATCTTCATTTTTAAAAAAATATTTAACCATTATTATTTTTTCAACGGAATTAAGATTTCCAAAATTTTCTAAATCATAAACTTTTTGATATCCAATAACTTATAAGAATATTGTTACTGTAACTTCTTCAAAATTATTATCATCATTTCAATCTAAGTATTATTTTCTACAATTTTCAACTAAAATTCTTCATTGAAATAAATTATTTTTAATAATTTTTGAAAAAAAATTCTTTGAGAATTTTAAGATCTTTTCGTTTGAAATTCAATTTTACGAAATTTCTAATAAAGAATTTTATCTACAAATTTGTTAATAATTGAATTCTTTCGACAAATTTTAATAAAATTTTTAAGAATAATTACATTGTTCAAGGTACTCTATTAAAATTATATTAAAAATAATTTCAATTCTGCAATGAGTTTTATTATTTACGAAAATAATTAAATTTCTAAAAAAAATCCGCAATTAAACTTTCTCAAAAAAATTAAATCCACAAAATTGTTAGTTAAAAATATGAAAAATTCAGATTTTCAAAGATTTTAATTTGACCTTTTCAAAATTCAATTATTTCTAAAAATTCACGCTCTACTGTTTTTAATATTCAATTATAATATAATATTTCAATTAAAATTCATTTTTAAATCAATTTTCATTACAAAATTTTACTAGAATTGAATTATTTTAATACAAAATAAGAAATAATTTATTGAATAATTGAATGTTTCTTAAAATTCAATTATCATAAAGAATTTGATCAAAACAATTTTTAAATAGGGTCAATTGGGGTAAATGTAAACGGAATATCTATTTTTCACCAAAAAAATTAGTTTTCTTTGTTAAAAGGTAAAACGGACGGATTTCTTTGGCATGAACTTGTTACTAGAGTTCCCTAGAAAAATTTTATGAGGTACAAAAAAATATTGATGCACCTGAATCGCCTAAAACTGGCTGTTTACATTTACCCCGAGATTTTGAAATTTTCCTAAAATTCGGGGTAAATGTAAACACCACTGTAGTTAAGCGAGGTTTAAAAAACAAGTTATTTCAAGTATACCTGTTTTAAGGGATGGAAAAACTGAAAAAAATTTCTTCGTAGATGTGTAGTTAATCAACCAGTTGACTGATAATGTATCATATAAAATAAACAATCAACCATTACAAAATTAGTAATGTAAAAACTTGAATAACTTGAACAAATTTTAATAGATTTTCATTCAACTTGGTAAACAGAAGTTTTTAAGGTTCCCGTGTAGAAATCACCATGCTATGCCTAAAATGATTATTGGCCCTAGCTTGGACCTAACTTGGCAACCCCTTTTTATATATCCTAGGCTGGTCCTAACTTGGTACTAGCTAGGAGATCCAGTTATGACTTAGAAAAATTTTTAGGAAAATAAAGTGTCAAAATTGATACATGAAAAACATGTAAAAATTGATAAATATTCTCAATTAATATTTATAAAATTAATTGATAATCACATTTGTTTAAACAATTTATTGTTTGACATAAATCAGAAAATTATACAAATACTATAAAATAAAGTTAATTTATTAATTTATTAATTCAGCAATTGTTTAAACAAATAATTGTTATTTACTAACTTTTTACACAATCAACCTAGAAACTAGCAGTTTTTTCTAATTTTGCAATAAGTAAATACTCAGATTAGTTAATTGCAAAATTTTAAAAGACTACAAGTGTCTAGACGCTTTATTGTCTTAAGAATTAATAAATAACAACAATTTTTTGTTTAAACAAATGCTGAATTGTTAAAATTATAAATTATCTTCATATTTCACTACTCAAGTGTAATAATCGCGAAGTTAGATAAAAACTGCAAATTTTTAAGTAATTTGTTACAAAAGTTAATATAACAGCAAAATTTATTTATTTATTTAAACAGATACAGACTGCAATATAATTATCATTAGTAAAATATATTTCTAATTTCGTTCGCTGATTTTAAGTTTCGTTTAAGTTGGTGCTAAACACTAAGAGATATTGCAATTCGAATGTGGGCTGACCCACCCAGGTCTAACCCAGGACCTACCTGGGCTTCCTAGTTTCATTAACAAAAATTTCTAAGTCCAAGTCTAAAAAATTTTTGCAACAAAAAATTAATGCTTAAAATTGTTTAGAATAATGAAAAACGTGTTTTTAACATAAATTTTTTTGACATTTTTTTAAAAAGTGGATCACCCGCTTAATTAATTAGGAAAAATTTCCAAGTCCAAAAGACGAATATTTTTTTTAGACCAAGAAATTAATGTTGAAAATGATTGAGAACAATGAAAAACCTGTTTTTAACGAAAATGTACAGATATTTTTTTTCTTGATATAATATAAAAATATTAATTTTTGAATTTTTATATTTGGATATTATTTTATTATTATTGTTGTTGTTAAACTATTTTTTTATTTATTATCGTGTATTAGTGTCAATAATTACTATATTGAATCATCAAAAGCAAGTCCACAAGTCACTGACAATAAAAATTTTCATCTCAACTAGTTTCATTAGCATAGTGGTTAGGGCGTTAGTCTCGTAGTCCGTAGGTCGTAAGTTCGATTCCCGCGTGCGTTAGATTTTATTTACTTCTTAGGTTTGCGTTTATTCCGATTTTTCTGCATTGTATTCGTATAAGTATGCAATTTAATGATTATATATACTGTAAAATAATTTAATTAACAAATTTCTAATTTTTTTTATAATTTTTAATGTATATATTAGAGGAATATATATTAATCTCTACATATACTAACATTATTTATGAATTCGCTTTTGGTCATCACTTAATTGAAAAAAATAATAATTAATTAAAACTAATACTTATTATTAATAATTTAGGTTATTTCTTTAACAAATATTATTAACTAATTAAAATTATAATGAAATAGAAAATACTGTCTGAGATGGTCCTTTCTAGGTCCTAAAATGGACCCATAAACTGGTCCTAACTAGGCTCCCAAGTTAGGACCAGGCTAGAATCGCATCATCACCCATTGTTGGTCCAACCTACACTGCCAACCTAGGACCAAGCTATTAACAGGGCAAAATAGGTAGGACCTGGCTAGGACCAATTTTCATTTTCCACACGGGTTGCTGAATATGAATCTAAAATCGAATTTTTAAATTTCAAAATGGTGGATCGAATATGGCGGATGAACCTAAAAATAATATTTTTAAAAATTGATCAAATTTGCTTGAATCTGGCTACTAGGGGGTTTTTGAGGTCGCTGAATACGAATTTGAAGTCAAATTTTAAATTTTCAAAATGGCGGATAAACCTAAAAATATTTTTAAAAATTAATCAAATTTTCAAAAAAAAAAAAATTTTTTTTTTTTATCAAATTTTTCTTTTCAAAGAGGACCTAATTTCCTTTTCTATGTAATTTTACATTGCCAAAGTAATGAAATTGTGAAATACAAGCAAATTTATTCAATTATTTTCTTTTAAAATGTAGTTGAAGTTCTGTTTACATTTACCCCGAGTTTTCGAATTCTCGGGGTAAATGTAAACACTTAATTATTTATTAAGTAAATTGACGAAAATCAAAAATCAAAGTCAATTTTTGTTAGGGCATTAATAAGGAAGAATGACATATTTTTGTTTGATTTTTAAATTTATTTTTATGCAAATGCGAGACAAAATACTGAAACAGTAAAATTTTGATTTTCAATCTTTTTTGCATTAAAAGATAACTTACAGTATGGCATTGCCAATTGTCAAAATAAAATATTGACAATACTCAGAACATCTTGTAGGTGAGCTGAGGTAAAAATTTTGACGTCGTACTTATTTTTTAATTTGTAAATTTAGCTGAAACATCTACTGTTTACATTTACCCCAAATGACCCTAATTGAATTCTCTTGACGAATTTTAAGAAAATACGATTAAAATTGTGTTAAAAATAATAGAAATTCAGCAATGAGTTTTATTATTATTTATGAAAATAATTGAATTCTTGTAAAACTTTTATTAATTACGAAAATAATTGAATCCTAGTAAAAATTTTATCATTTATGAAAATAATTAAATGTTTGCGATTTTGCGCACAATTTTATTAAAATTTTTTTTAAATAATTGAATTCTTTTGGAAAATTTAGATATTAAAAATCATTGAATTTAAGGAAAATTTTTGAAAATAATTATAATATTGCCAAATATTTTATTAAAAATTTTTTAAATAATTGAATTTCGGAGAAGAGTTTGTATTAAAAAATTCTACGAGAATTCAATTATTTAAATTCTAAAATAATTAAATGTTTCTGAAAATTTAATTCAAAATGAACTTTGTCAACAAATTTTTAAATTACTGATTTAATTTGACGAATTTTAATAAAATTTTAATAAATAATTACATGTTTCGAGGAATTTGTTTAAAATTGTATTAAAAAATAATTTAAATTCTGCTATGAGTTGAATTATTTATGAAAATAATTGAATTTCAAAAAAGAATTTGATTATTTACAAAAATAATTGAATCCCTGTAAAAATTTTATTATTTATTATGAAAGTAATTGAATTGTTGCAAAGAATTTTGTTAAATTTTTTTTAAATAATTGAAATTTAAAAAAATTTTTTTACCTAAATTGAATTTCTGCGAAGGATTTTATTCTTTTGAAAAATAATAGGATTTCTGCTATCATTTGTAAATTCTCCAAAATTATGTTATTTACAAAGAAATTATTGTCAGAAATAGAAAAAAATTGAAGGGTTTGTATTAGAATTTGTTGCAATTTCATAGTTTTTATGAGGCAAACAAGAAAGACACAAAAATTTAGAATTTTCTTATGAATTCTAAAAATTTAATTGTTTTCAGTACTTTTAATAAAAATCCTTGACTTTTCCCAGACCTGTGGGCAATCCTGTTTAAGTTAAAAGTGGGTTGAAAATAATTTTTGAAAGTACAGATCATAATGCCATTTTTAATTAAGTTAAAATAAAATTAAATAATTCAATAAATATTAATCTTTAATTCAGCACACGCAATGTAACAAAAAATTATCTTTAAATATCTTCTCAAACGTGAGTAATATCCAGAAATATTGAAACTCAAAATAATACTCCTTCTCAACTTAAAATAAGATTTCCCTCGTACAATGTGTTCAATACTGTTGTAAAGCAATTGAAAAACAAAAGTATAACCGTAAAATAGAAGCAAAAACAAAGAAAATAAAATCGTTTTCAGAGAAGAAAAATCGATTTAGAAAGAGGAACATGATGGTTTTCATGCCATAAAAAATACGAACTGTATAGGAATGCTGTAATTCAACTATTAACATGGTGCACGAGAGAGGAACAAAAAGAAAAATAGAAGATTGCGAGAAAATTTTTTGGCGCAAATGAGAAGATGTCAGGTAAGTCGAGCAATCATTAAGGATGTATCGACTCGCCTCTCATGTGTATTGCTAGATAAAGTTCGTATATACTTGCTCACGTTCCTGCTTTGATGTGCACCGCGCATAGTGCATTGTACATGCATTATAATTTCTACCAACAAAAGAAGAGTATATTGGTATAATGGATGAGAGTGTTAGTGAGTTCGATAATCAAAACTCTGCCTATATGCTTCGGCAAAGATTATATATGAATAGAAAGGCGCCCATACGTGATGGGCGTGTGCAATTGAAAATCATATTACGTAAAGACGGATCATCATCAAGTGAAAATTTGCCGCTTCTTTTCAACAAATTCAACCTCCCTGTCTCATTCTAGAGACTGCTTTCTATATAAACCCACCAAGCACGACTAATCACACTTTAATTTTTGCAGTATCAAAACGCGTACTCCTCGTAATTAATCAAAAGCTTGGAATTTTTTATCTACTTTCTTTATGTTCAATTTTTTCTCTTTAACTTTTTTTAATTTAATTAAATTAAGGAAAAATTGGTGTCTTAACTTTTCTAAGACAGTCACTTTTATTTGGATAAAACTTCACTTTTTTATTTTACAGCCAAACGCTAACAGGATTATTATAAAAATTTGATTTTACATTTCATAGAAACGTCTGTTTGAAACAAACAAGTTTTACTTAAATCAAGCAAATAAATAAATTGCTATACATTCAGGACTCGAAACAGTGAAAGTATTTGAAAACACGGATTTAACGGAGCAAAAATGAAAAATTACGGACCAATTCCTGGCAAAAATATAACGAAAAAAAAACCGAAAAAATAAAGAGAAAATTTAACTTAAAACTATAAATTAAATTTTTCATAACTATCAAACATGACCCAGTGGTAAAATCATTATTAATTCAATTATTACTTTAAAAAAGTTTTACATAAAATTCTTCTTTAACTCAATTATTTTCAATAATTTTCGAAAACGTTCTTTTACAATTTTCAAATCAATTTCTTTGCAATATTCAATTTTACGAAATTTCAATTATTCGTAAATTCTTCAATTAAATATATATTACAAAATAATATAAAAAAAATCGGCAATTAAACTTTCTCAAAAAAATTAATTTCAAAATTCATTCATTTTTAAATTAATCTATTACAAAATTCTACAATTCAATTATTTAACTACAAAAATAAATAATTTATTGAAAAATTTAATGTTCCTCAAAATTCAATTCCCAAAAAGAATTTTATCAACAAATTTTTAAATAATTGAATTCTTGTGATGAATATTGTTATTTATGAAAATAATTGAATTCATATGAAATTATTATTTTTTTTTTTTTGAAAGTAATTGAATGTTTGTGTAGAAATTTATCAAAAATTTTGTATAATAATTAATTAAGAATTAAGAAAATTTGTTGAAAATAATTGAAATTTTGTCATAAATTTTGTTAAAATTCTCGAAAATAATTGAATTTTATTACTTTTGAAAATATAATTGAATTCTTGTGATGTACATGATGAATACTATTATTTATGAAAATAATTGAATTTTACAACGAATTTTATAAAAATTCCTGAAAATAATTGAATTTTGGCGAAGAATTTGCTATTTATAAAGATAATTGAAATGTTGACAAAAATTTAAAAAAATATTTTTGAAAATAGTTGAATTTCTTGAAAGAATTTTGATATTTATTAGGTAAAAAAATAATAAACAAAACTAATAGAAAAGAGGTAATAAGCAAAAAATTAGAAATTGTATTTGAAAATAAAAACTTGAAATAATTTTTAAAAAATTCGCAATTAAACTTTCTCCTAAAAATTAAATCCAATGAATTGTTAGTTAAAAATATTAAAAATTCAGATTTTCAAAGATTTTAATTTGAAACCTTGTCAAAATTCAATTATTTCTAAAAGTTCACGCTATAATACTTTTAATATTTAATTATTATCTAAAATTTTAATTGAAATTCATATTTGATACAATTTTTATTAGAAAATTCTACTAGAATTCAATTATTTAAATACATAAATAAATAATTCACTGAACAATTGAATGTTTCTTAAAATTCAATTATCATAAAGAACTCTATCAAAAACATTTTTAAATAATTGAATTCTCTTGACAAATTTTAACAACATTTTTCAAAAAAATCACATTTTTCTAAGAATTCGCTTAAAATTGTGTTAAAAATAATTGATATTTAGCAATCAGTTTTATAATGTATTAAAATAATTGAATTCATAAAAAGAATTTTATTATTTACGAAAATAATTAAATTCTTGAGAAGAAATATATAAAACATTTGTAAATAATTCAATTCCTGTGAAACTTTTATTATTTATGAGAATAATTAAATGTTTATTTATTTATTTATTTATTTTAATGGGCTTGAAGCCCTTTCGTAAATTGTACTTGACAAAGTATTTAACAAATTTTAATAACAGAATAACAACAATATTATATTGCGCGCGAATAAACATTCTAGTTTTCGAAAGTGTTAACTATTCGTAATGAGGCTTTAAATTTATTCAGAGGCATAGCAAAAAAATCAAGCTATTTACTTAGTGTTTGCGTACAATTTTATTAAAAATTTTATTAAAAATTTTTTTAAATAATTGAATTCTTTTGGAAAATGCAAAAAAGGAAGATTAAAGAGCAAAATGAATAAAATTGAAAGTGGATCCAATTTTCAAGAAATTTTTAACTTTCGAAGGTTCCAAGACTAGAAAAAATTTGACAAAAGATTCGAAAAGTGATATGTACACGAAATTTTGATGAAAGCCGATGTTCTTTTCCATCGAATCACACTGTCAGCCTACATTCGTTTGTATGTTGTGTACCATATACGACGATGATGTAACTGAAGAAACAAAGTGCCAATGTTCTATGTGAAGTTATACATATTGGGCAATAGAAGAAAAATTAGAGAAGGAGGAAGAAGAAGATGTTAAAGTAAAGATTGGGAAATCGACTCTTGTCAATAATTACAATTCAATAACCGAACACAATCTTCCGATTCTCGATTACAAATAGTTCCTTCATTCAAAATGACATTTATCATCTTTCAATTTATAGAAAACACACGACACGTATATGTTTTGTAATTCGAGAAATTATCATTTAAGATAAATAGGATATTAATAAAAAAAGGAGGAAAACAAATTACCCACAAGTCACGAGAGGTCTTCTGTATATATAAGGTTATTAAAATTATTGAAAATAATTTAATTCTTAACAAGAATTTTATTAAAAAATTGTTTAAATAATTGAATCTTTTCGTGAAATTTTATTAAAATTGTTTTGAAAATAATTGAACTCCTGCGATGAATTTTACTGTTTATAAAAATAATCGAATTCTTCCAAAGAATGTTTTATTAAAATTTTTGAAAATAACTCAATTCTTATCATTAAAAATTCTTTTAAATAATTTAATTCTTGCGAAAAATGTTATTAGTATTTTTGAAAATAATAAACAAGAATAGTTAATTATGTAGTTAATAGGTGAATTTTTTAATTTTTGAATCTGAAATTATTCAACAATTAATATATTTGAAAATATAAAATTTTAATTTGCAAAATAATAAATGGAACAGTAACATTTACGATAGTAATTAATAAATTATTACATTTATTATTATAATCATAAGAATGTGAAGAACAAAAATTATAATTTATCTTTAAAAAATGGTTTATTTATATTATTTGAATGTTTATAAAAAATATTTTCATTATTGTTTGATATATACACAGCCTTCGAAAAAATTTCCAAAAATCTTCAGGCTTTTACAATATTTCTTCAAATTCTTCAAATATCGCAGATTGCTTTAATTTAAGAAAAAGAAAAAGAAATCTTCCAATCTGGCAGCACTGACCTCAATGGATGTTTTGGAAATTTAAAGCACAGCTTAGAGGAAAGATCCTACACTGCATTAGGAGAACGAAAATAAATAAAGAAGAAGATAAAAATAAATAAAATAAGAAAGCGAACTAATATCAAATTATGAAAAAATAAAGGAATAAAAATTGATCAAGGTCAAATTGTCATTATTTTAAATGCTTAATTAGACGTTTTACCTCTCACGATGATGAATAAAAAACGTGCATCATCGTTATATTTAGGGTTTCTCGTAATGTTCTGGAAGCAAAAAAGTTATTGCATTTTTTGCTGGTCAGTTTTGAGATTAAAATGGGCAGTAGGGCGATGTAATTGGTAGCGATAGTGGCGCCGGGTTTTGCTCCTTCTTTCTCTCATCTCTTCATCCCGAAAGAGAGAAAAAGAAAGAAAGAAATAGTGAGAGAGAGAGAGAGAGAGACTGTTCCAGGACTTCTTGGTTTCTTTTCCTGCGGAAAATACCATTCCGCAAAGAATGGTTC
The DNA here is from genome assembly GCF_015476425.1 of Leptopilina heterotoma. NCBI lineage: Eukaryota > Metazoa > Arthropoda > Insecta > Hymenoptera > Figitidae > Leptopilina > Leptopilina heterotoma. The sequence continues at coordinate 1,172,493 of NW_025111022.1, forward strand.
AAGGCAGAGAGAAAAAGAAAGAGAGAGAGAAAGAGAGAGAATCGTCGATCCCGCGGGCTTTACCGCACAAATTACAGAGCAGCATCATCTCCTCCAACAGAAGCACTAGAACCAACGACCTCGACCCGCGTAGCGCGGAAGCTACCGATATTTGCCTCTTATTGTTTTCTTTTTATAAATTCCCTCCCCGAACAACAGATTTGATTGAATTCAACGATAGAAATCTCCCAATCCCATTTTAGATGAGATGCAAGATATGTATCTGTCTATATTACCACTGGCTCCATTTGCATAATGAATATCTTGAAAAATATGAAGTGCGTTTTTTTCATGAAATTGCCCAAGAGTTCAACAAGGTCTTGGGAATCATTTCAAGTTCACTCTATATAAACCCAGAAGAATGCCAAAAAAAAAACAAGAAGAAACAATCTGGATCAATTTTCTGCCCATTTTTTCTTCGATTTACTGTAATTCTAAATTGTATGCGCAGTTGCATTTTTTTGTGATTAGTTAATACGAAAACTTTTTCTTACATTGAACACTAAAAAAAAAATTATTTGATTTAAATAACCATTTGCCTTTCTATTATCACAGGGCTCGAACCAGTGAAAGTATTTAAAAATATGGACTTTACGGACCAAAAATAAAAAATTATGGATCATTTACGGACCAAACTGACAAAAATATAACCAGTCCGAGTCAAATAAGAGATAACATTTTACTTAAAACTAGAAATTAAATTTTTCATCAACTATAAAACATGAAGATATCGATTACTCCGAATCTTCGACTTGGAGTGATCGATTTCTTCATGTTTTATAATAATTAAAGAAGATCAAGTTTTAAAATCATTATTTTTTATTATAAGAATATTGTATTTCTTCAAAATTATTTTCATCACTTCAATTCAAATACTAACTTCTTACTGTCTTTTTTAAATAAAATTAGCAATTTTAAAAATAATAGAATTCAAAAAATTTTCTAATTTAAATTTTTGTTCAAAACACTACAAAAAATTCAATTTTGAAGAAATTACAAATAATTCCAGAAATTCAATTATTTTCAACAAAAATTAAAATTCTTCTTATACAATTCAACTATGTTCAAAATTACAGTAACAATATTCTTATAATATAAAATAATGATTTTATCTCTCGGTCATCTTTAATTATTAGAAAACAATGCTTTTATAAGTTGTTTAATCAGGGTGGCCACTTTTTTCATAAAAAAAAATTCACGTTCATAAATTATTTTTCCCGGCATAAAAAATAACTCTAAAAATAAATTATTCCATGAAAGATTGAAAGAATTTTCTGATTTTTAGACAAAACTTTGACTTTTTCCCAAACCCAAAAAATATTTTAGTTTACTCTAAAAACAATTGAAACTCCAAAATATGTTTATAATACATTTTTTTGAATATCTTTAATACTAAAAATAATTTTGAACTTAAATAGATTTTTTGAAACAAATATTTAATTATTATCCATTATTTTTCCATATAGGTATTCAAATTTCAAATCCTTTAAATTTGAATAATTTTTAAGAATTGCTACTGTAACTTATTAAAAATTATTTTCAAAATTTCAATTCAATATTATTATCTAGAAATTTTAACTAAAATATTTCTAAAATCCACTTGTTTACAAGACAATTTCATGAAATTTTGAATAATTTGAAATTTTTTCAATTAAATATTACATATTCAAAAACATAACTAATTTAAAAAAATGTGAATAAAAATATTTCAAAAAACTAACTTATTCAGAATTTTTAATTAAAATCTTTTAAAATTCAACTTTTTTAAAACTTCAATTTGAAACTTTTTAAAATTCAATCTATAATAATATTAATTTAACATTCTAAAATATAAAAAAATTTGCTTATCAATAATTGTAAAAAAACTAATTGATATTAATGCAAAATACGGTTTTTTAAAAATTTATTTTCTAAGAAAAGAAATTTGATTCATTTTTATTAACTTTATTTATTATTTAGAAATTAATTTTTATAAATTTCGTATCACTTTTGTTCTAATTAGTTCAAATTTTTAATAATTCAAATTTGTTTTGTTATAATATTATTGCAAAAAAAATTTTTAAATTGATTTATTTTTCACTATTTTATAGGATGTGAGATTTTTTCTCTTTAAATTTTTTTTGACAAATTTAATTAAAATTATATTTTGTTTAATTATTGTTAGAAATAGAAAGAATTTAAAATTAAATTTAATATTTTCTTTTTCTAAGTCTGTTACGTTGGACAACAAAATTCATAATTTTCTTATAAATTCTAGAAATTGAATATTTTTATAGTACTTTTCATAAAATTGCCTGACAAAATAAATATATTTTATAGAAGATTATTCAATCTTTTTTAATGAAATATAATTAATAAGTCCTAAAATAAATATTTCTATTTTTTCTCACAAAATAATGTGTGTTTTTAAAAAAAAATTTCCAAAATCCCGGTCAAGATCAAAATTCACTGTCATTTCCCGGTTTTTCCCGGTCCAAATAAATTCTCTGTCATTTCTCGGTTTCCCGGTCCAGCGGCCACCCTGTTAATTTAAAAAGGTTTGAACTTGAATCTTTTGAATGTCTTAATTCCTGTAAAAAATCCTGTTTCAAAAATAAGTTTAAAAATTTGCATAATTTCAATTTGACAAAACATAATATTTAACAAAATTTTAGTCTTTTAATGAAAAGAAGTGAAAAAATTATGATGATTTTGATTTCTTATTCAAATTTTGAATTAATTATAAAATAAATGTAATTATAACATAATAATGTAATATACAATCTATGTAATATAAATAAAAATATTTAATTTTAATTTTTGAAGAGGTTAGAATTTTTTTCTTTTGACCTATTGCATATTATTGCAAATCCATGCGAGAACTTGTTTAGAATGGTAAAATTTTCATTAAAAAATATTAATTACTGTAAGAGAAGATCGATTTTTAATATTCAAATCATTAAATTTTGCCGAAATTTCGAAAGTCTTAAATCTTTAATTTTTTTCCAAATTGTGTATATTTATGTAATTTGATGCTATTATTTAAAAAACATTTTTTAAATTGACATTTAGCTCATTTTCGTGGTAAAAACCATAAAAATCATAGTCCAAAGCTTTTATGGAATACTTTATATATATACCGAAATAAATGCTAAAAGCCATGATTTTTATAATTTTTACCATGAAAATGAGCTAATCGTCAATTTTAAATATGTTTTTTCAACTCAGAGCATCAAATTGGAAAAAAATAAAGGTTCAGGACTTCCAAAAATTCGGCAAAATTTAAAGATTTGAATATTAAAAATCGATCTTCTCTTACAGTTTTTAATATTTTTTAACGAAAATTTTTTTCCATGCATATTTTACCATTCTAAACAACTTCTCGCATGGATTTGCAATAATATGCAATAGGTCAAAAGAAAAAAATTCTAACCTCTTCAAAAATTAAAATTAAATATTTTTGACCATCTTATATATGTTTTCAGGTTAAAAATGATGCAAGAAAAAAATATTACCTCGTTTAATAATTTTATTTGAAAGGGGTCAAAATTAAGGTGGGGTCTCCCCTTAAGAATTAAGTTATTTAAAAATAAATTATTATGAGAAATAGAAAAAATTGAAGGGTTTGTATTTAAAGTTCTTTGCAATTTTACAGTTTATGAGGCAAACAAGACACCAAAATTCAGAATTTTCTTAGAAATTCTAAAAATTTAATTTTTTCCATTACTTTTAATAAAAATCCTTGACTTTTTCCTGAATTCCCTGACTTCCCTGACCTGTGACAACCCTGTTGGCGGAACTTTTTGTATCAAAGATGTTTTAGTTAGGATTAATATAATACAAAATGAATTTAAATCTTTAGTGCAATAATCAACAGCACATGTTATTAAACCAACTAAACAGTATTTTTTTGTATTCGAACGATATATTGAATATACCGTTTATTGCGACAAACTATACATTTCTTTCTCAGTGCATAATTCAGCTAAATTTTAGAGTTTACTTTTAATTCCTTTTTGAATTTTTCTGTAGAAGAAGAAGTAGCTTAGCATAAGTTTTGCTAAAATTTCAATTCTTTTAATTTTAATTTACTTTCCGATTTTCATTTGTAGAACAAACACGTTTGCATACATATAGTGAAAGAGCATATTCCGATTGTATACATTCATCCTTTGCCTTCGAGCCAATAAATGATACCTTTATAGGTCATAAGTTTTGCGTAATAAGCGGCAATGCGATATTACTCTCATTGTCTTCCTCATGAACGTGAATAAGGGAACGTCTCATTGAGGGTGGGAAGCATTATTGGGTATGGTCGGAAGGAATTCGCGTTGGAGACTTTCTTGTACATGAACTGTTGTGTGTACGTGGGTGAGGGAGCACACGAATTCAAAACACAGAGAGTCGATTCAATCAGAATGGTCCGTCGAGGTGGCGCCACGGCAAACTGGTAGCAATGGTGCGCAGAATATAATATACGCGTTGGCGTTTCTTCTTCTCATAATATACAGTAGCAGCTAAAACTGACCGCGACGTGCAAGCCAACAACAATTGGTCCCCGGGGGGAAAAGAAATGAAAAACAAACCAAAAAGCCCAAAAGAACTAATAACGATAAATGGATATGAAAAAAGAAGTGGATAATGATAAAAGTAAGAAGAACAAAGCAAAACAAAAATCCCCTTTGAGAATGATAAGAGAACGAAGGAGAGAATAAAGGCAAGGAACAAAAGATGGAAAATAATTTACCGAGGCTATTTCATGTCGGCGTGTGCTAACTAATGGCATTCAAAATTAGTCCTACTCGCTGTGAAATTATTGAATCCATCTCGCCGCTAAACTTGAAGTGAGATCCTCTCGATCCGATCTAGTGGACTAAAGTTTTCAGCTCTGAAATTCGCACAGTAGCGAAATGCACCGCGACCACAATTGTGGGTCTGATTCGATATTAGTTTTAGTCGCGATGAACCACCTACCAACTTCTGTATCATTTAACTGGTTATTACGGTTACAATTTAGAATTCGCTATACTCCCGTTTTCTTTAATCTACCCGCCGACCGTCTCACTATCATCGGGCTTTTGTTTCGTACAAAACCTTCCTCTCCATCGCTGATTAAAGTCGGATCTACAATCTTATTTCGCCAAATGACGTTGTACATATACTTTTGGAGCAGTTAGATTATAATCAAGTTGATAATCTCTTTTAGTGACAAAAATTATTGTAAATTTATTTTATTTCTTTGATATACAATAATTTTTTTCAGACAGGGTTTAAACAGAGTTAAACAGGGTTTAACAGGGTTTTGAAAAGGGTTTAATTATTTTCAAAAGTTGTAAAATTCTTCTCAGAAATTCAATTATTTAAAAAAATGTTAATAAAATTCTTCGAAAATTTCAATTATTTTTAAAAACTTTCTTCAATTCAATGATTTATAATATCTACTACTTTAATAAAATTTCACAAAAGAATTCAATTATTTAAGGGGGTATTCTGGTCTAGAGGCCTCAATTTTAAGGCGTTTTTCCGAGTGGGATAAAAAAGAAAGTTTAACATATTTTTAATATTTACTTTTTTTGCAAGTTGTTTATTAATGTTCAAAGAATACAGAAAAAAATTAGGAAAAAAAATCATCAATAATTTTAAAAGTTATGAACTGGTGAAGTAGGAATTGAAAAAAATTCTTGTTGACACGATAACTCAAAATCTACTCAACCGATTTACTTCAAATTTTTCAGAAATGTTCTTTGTATATCTCTTTATGGTCGGAACCTTGGATTTTGAGAAATATTTTTTTTTACTATTTTTAAAAAATTCAAAAAAGTTAAAAAACAGAATCAAAAAACACCATTTTTTTTAAATCGTCGCCATTTTGCTAAAAAATTTTATTTTTTCTTTTCCAAGGTACCGACCATAGCGAAGCCTTCAATAATCAAGAATTTCTTTGAGTTTTTTGTTTTAGAACATTACAAAAGTCTCCACACTGTCAACCAGTACGCACTTTCTTTTTTTCAGTCCCCACTTCATCAGTTTATAACTTTTCAATTTTTTTATTATTTTGTTTCCTAATTTTTTTCTGTACTCTTTAAACATTAATAAACAACTTGCAAGAAAATAAATAAATAAATAATAAATAAAATACTTTTTTGCAATTCAATTATTTTTATAAATAATAAAACTCATCGCAGACTTTCAATTACTTTTAATATAATTTTAATTTAATTCCTCGAAAAATGTAATTATTCTTAATTTTTTTTTAAATTCCTCAAAGAAATTAAAGTATTTTAAAAACCTTTGCTACAATTTCTTTACAATTAGAATTTAAGTATTATTTTCAATACGTTTTTAATTAAATTTCTTCAAAGAATTAAATTATTTTCAAAAGTTGTAATGAAATTCTTTGTAAAAATTCAATTTTTTTCAAAATAATTTTAATAAAATTCTTCTTAGAAATTTAAATAATTCCAAAAATTTCTCAAAACTCAAATAATTTTTAATATCTACTATTTCAATAAAATTTTACAAAAGAAATCAATTATTTAAAAAGAAATTTTAATAAAATTCGTCTCCAGAATTCAGTTATTTTGAAAAGTAATAAAACTGAAAGCATAATTTCAATTGTTTTTAATTCAATTTTAATCGAATTCCTCGAAAAAATGTAAATATTCTTAAAAATGTAATTAAAATTCGTCGAAAGAATTTAATGATTCAAAAATTTATTGATAACATTCTTAATAAGAGTTCAATTTTGAGAAACATTCAATTATTCAATAAATTATTTGTTTATTTTTGTATTTAATTGATTGTAAAATAAAGAAATAAATAATTGAATTCTCGTAAGATTTTCTAATAAATATTGATTAAATAATGGATTTCAGATAAAATTTTAAATAATAATTGAACATTAAAAGCATTACAGCGTAAATTATTAGAAATAATTGAATTTTGTAAAGAATTTAAATTAAAATCTTTGAAAAAGTTTAACTGATTTTTTTTTAAATTTATTTCATGCTATTATTTTCTAATATACAATTAATTCAAGAATTTTCAAATAAAAGGAATTTTGTGTAAAATTGAATTGTAAACAAATGCATTTGAAAATTATTAAAAATAATTGATTTAAGGAAAAATTTTAATTAAAAATTCTAAAGAATAATAATTGAATTGATGAAAATAATTTTTGAAGAAATTACAGTAATATAATATTTTTTTATAATATAAAATAATGATTGTATTACTCGGTCATGTTTAATTATTATAAAATATGAAGAAATCGATGACTCCGAGTCTTCGACTCGGAGCAATCGATATCTTCATATTTTGTAATAATATTCTTAAAATTTATTGAATTTTAAACAGTTTAAATTTGAAATTTTTCGAAAACCTTAATCCCTATGGAAAAATAATAATTATTAAAGATTTATTTAAAAAAGAAGTTATTGTTATTTTCGAAATAATTTTATAATTAGAAAAATTCGTAAATAAATGTAATAGAACATTTTTTTGAGTATCTAATAATTTTTATAGTGAATCAGAATATTCTTTAGGGTCAGGGATAAAGAAAAATTTTTGTCTAGAAATCAGGGAAAAGTCAGGGAAATACAAAATTAAATTTTTGTAGCAACCCTGTTAGTGAAAAAACTTAATAACAATCAGTTATATTTTAGCGGAAATCAGCTAACATTTAACTTTCATAATTAATTTATTCAGTTATATTTCATTAATAACATTAAAAAGTCAGGGAATTTGAAATGAGCAAAAGCGTTGCAACCCTGTTAAAATTAAAAAAAATTACAACTTTCGACGCTAAATTAATATTGAAACAAGTTTATAATCACAAACTCTTCTTTATTCCCCTGATTGTGCAACAATTGAGATTTTTCTCCGAATATCATTATGTAAATGGATCCAATTAAAAGAAACAGGAAAAAAAAGAATGTCGACTGTCAAAGCAAGAGAGTGAGAGAGAGAGAAAGAGGATTCACAACACTTTCTTAAAAATTATGAGAAGAAAATTTCTTTGATTTGACTAAAGTACGCAATTAAGGAATCGTCTTCCATTTGAAGTATAGGTGTATATATAAGAATAACCGTTTTCTCCCTAATTGTTTCTTGTTGAGAAATTTGATTCCTATATAAGAGGACAAGTACACCCTTTCTCGTAATCAGAGGGAAACTACCCGAGTCGAAATTTAGACCCTACTTAGCCTCTGAAAATGTAGGGCCTATTCAGGTTTAGCAGTCGTAAAGTAGGGTCTGATTTCAATACAATTTTTAAAAACTAGACCCTCCTTTGACTCCCAAAATAGGCTGAAATTTGCCAATCTTCCATTTGGAGAAGCAAAGGAGGGTCTACTTCTAAGAAACCTATACCGTACTTTTAAACATCGTAGACCCTACTTTCATACTCCTAGACCCTACAATTAGAAAAAGAAAAATTTGAAGATTTGCTCAGATTCAATTGAAGCACTAGGGATGAGTAAAAGTGGAATTTTATGTGTTTTATAGCGTCTATATACACGAAGTGTATATAGACGCTATAAAACACATCAGTATTTATGAATTTGGAGTACTTTTTGCATTTGCAGTGTTTCAAGTAATGCATTAAAAAATAATTCTAAATTTTCTTTTAGAATGTAGGGTCTAAGAGTATGAAAGTAGGGTCTACGAGGTTTAAAAGTACGGTACAGGTTTCTTAGAAGTAGACCCTACTTTGCTTCTCCAAATGGAAGATTGGCAAATTTCCGCCTGTTTTGGGAGTCAAAGTAGGGTCTAATTGTATTAGAATTAGACCCTACTTTACTACTCCTAACACTCAATAGCCCCTGAAAATTCAGGGTGAAAGTAGGGCTTAAATTTCGACTCGGGTATATACTTGTATAAACTTTGAAGTTAACGAAAGTTATATATGATTCACACCTGCGGAAGTCATTTTGTAAAATGATAGCCGAAATGACGTTAATGACACGTTCAATGATTGACGTACGTTCATCAGTTCAAGAAGATGGGATGATAATTAGAAATAAGGTGACTCGAGAGGCTATAATGAATGACTTCTATTAAAAGAATGAATTATACTTCCACATTTATTTCACCTTTCCCTTTCTCTATATACACATATATGTTTACGACTATTTTTCCTTTTCATCGCACGCAAACAGTTAAGGACAACAATAAACTAACAATTTTCTTCTTAAATACTTTAAATAAAGAATAAACACATAAAGAGATATAAAAATAAAAAATATATATATTTCTCCCTAAAATCGAAAGAAATAATACTTTAATTCAGTACCTACTGTAATTAATTTAAAGCTAAAGTTTTCTCTTACTATCAAAAATTAAATTAGTAAAATTAAATTAATAGAAATTACTACATGCTTGCTACAAAAATTTTATTTTATTTTTTCTTGACTTCCAGAAAAAATTTTGATTTTTTTCCTTAGCCTAAACAATATTCTGATTCACTCTAAAAATGATTAATTAAAAATTAATTAATTAGATACTCAAAAAATGCTTTATTACATTTATTAACTTTCTTTAATGTATAAAATTATTCGAAAACATTAATAACTTCTTTTTAAAAAAAAATATTTAATCAATATTATTTTTCTATAGAAATTAAGATTTTCAAAAATTTTAAACTTAAACCTTTTTTAGATTCAATAATTTATAAGAATATTATTGTAAAACATTAAGATATCGAACACTCCGAGTCTTCGACTCGAAGTGATCGATTTCTTCATGTTTTAAAATAATTGAAGATGACCAAGTGATAAAATCATTATTCTATATTATATAACCATAAAAATATTGTTAATGTAACTTCTTCGAAATTATTTTCAGCATTTCAATTCAATTATTATTTACTACAACTTTTAACTAAAATTCTTCTTTAAATTAATTATTTTTAATTATTTTTTAAAAAGTTCTTTTAGAATTTTCAAATCCATTTGTTTACAATTTAATTTTACGAAATTTTGATTAGATTCTTTAATTAAATATAAATTAAGAAATAGAAACTTCAAATAACTTTTTTTAAAAAATCGAATTAAACTTTTTCAAAAAAACCTTTTCAAAATTTAATGATTTTACAAAAATTCAGACTATAATGCTTTTAATATTTAATTATTATGTAGAATTTTAACTCAAATTCATTTTTAAACCAATTTTTATTAGAAAATTCTACCATTCAATTATTTAATTACAAAAATAGATAATCTATTAAATAATTAAATGTTTTTTAAAACAATTAATGTTTTAATAACAATTCTTATTATTTTTTGGTAAAATGTTATTAATCTAGCGCAAATAGTTTAACTGTAGATATGAATTCATTCAAAGACTGGTCAAAAATATAAAGTTTTTGAAGGAACCTTGCTATTGATTAACCCCCTTTTAATTAATTTACAAAAAAAAATTTGAACACATTGAATTCTTTGACAAATTTTAATAAAATTTTTAAGAATAATGACATTTTTCCTGATATTTGATTAAAATTATATTACAAATAATTGAAATTCTACGATGAGTTTTATTATTTATGAAAATAATTGAATTATTGCGAAAAAATTTATAAAAAATTTGAAAATAATTGAATTCCTATGAAATTTGTATTATTAATGAAAATAATTTAATGTCTGTTTAAAAATTTTATTAAAATTATTTTTTAAATAATTAAATTCTTTTGGCAAATTTAGATAATAAAAAATCATTGAATTGAAGAAAATTTTTGAAATTTTTCCAAGAATTTTATTAAAATTTTTGAAAATAATTGAATTCCGGAGAAGAATTTTATTATTAATAAAGATAATTGAAATTTTTACGAGAATTTAAAAAATTTTTTTAACATAATTGACTTTCTGCATGCAAAGAATTTTATTACTTTTGAAAATAATTGAATTTCTGTAATCGTTTGTATCTTCACAGTAAAAAGAAAATCTTATTTTAAGGCACGAAAGCTGCCTTAAATTAAGATGCAACATTTTTAAGACAGTCAATGTTGAATTTACGCACGTTTTTCGTATCCTTTAACATTATAGCAGACAATGTTGAATTTAAGGCAGCTCTTAAATTAAGATTTACTTTTTACTGTCTTCTTCAAAATTCCATTTTTTAGGTGTTTTTAACTAAAATTCTTCTATAAATCCATTATTTTTAATAATAAATTATGAATATATTTAAAAATCTTACATAATTTCAAAAGAATTTGAATTATTAAATTTTTCAAAAATTTCAGTTCTTTAAAATTTCTAATTAAATTCATTGCAATTTGAAATTTTATAAAATTTCAAAATTAAAACCCTTTGAAGTTCATCTATTTATGAAAATTTTAAACGAAACTCTTTTAAAATTCAATTAATTTTGAAATATTTAAGTAAGATTATTAGATTTTATTACAAAATTTTACGATAATTCAATTATTAAATACAAAGATAAATAATTAATTGAATAATAATTGAATTCTTTTAAAAATTAAATTCATATAAAGAATTTCATCAACAAATTTTAAGAAAAATTAAATTGTTTCAACGAATTATAATAAAATTTTTAAAAAAATTATTACTTATTAAAATAATTGAATTATTGCAGTTGAATTTTTAAAAATTTAGTAAATAATGCAATTCCTGTGAAATTTTTATTATTTATGAAAATAATTAAATGTTTTCGTAGAATTCTATCAAATTTTTTGTAAATAATTGAATTCTTTTTAAATATTTTATTAAAATAGTAGATATTAAAATTTGAATTATTAAAATTCTTTTAAAATCCAAGTTCTTTAAAATTTCTAATTAAATTCTTTAAAAATTAAAATTTTATAAAATTTTAAATTGTTACCTTTTGAAATTAATCTATTTATGAAAATTGTAAAAGCAACAATTTAAAATTATTGTCATAAATAGAAAAGATTGAAAGTTTTGTATTAAAATTCGTGGTAATTTCATAGTTTATGAGTCAAACAAAAAAGTCACAAAAATTCAGAATTTTCTTATGAATTTTAAAAATTTAATTTTTTCCAGTACTTTTATTAAAAAATCCCTGCCATTTTCCTGATTTCACTGACCTGTAGCAACTTTGTACTATTTATTAATAAAAGAATAATAAATATTATTAATTTATCATTAATATTACTATAATAATAAAATAATAATTTAGTAGAGATTACTATTTACTTGTAAAATTTCCTAATTCAAAAGCAAAAATTCAATCACTATTTCAAATTAGTAAACATTTTTACCAATTTCAAATTTAAAGAGTACTTTAACATTTTTTTTGTTGTTGCTTGCTTGCTAATTATTTTCGTCTTAAAATTTTTTCTTTTTGTCTCAAGTTTGAATTTTTTCTTGCGCTTAATGAATCAGAAAAAAGTCGGTAAAGATCTTCTTTGATTTGATTTCACACCGTTCATCTCACGCCGATCATTTATCATCGTACGAAAAATGTGGATGACAGTCATACATTTTTTCGAAACCAATCTTAATATTATGATTTCGCTTCTTCTATGGAGGAATTTTTGTTCCCCGAAGCAAGAATAGAAAATTATTTCGACCTGCTTTCTTCTTTTTGGCAATAATAATAATAATAACAATAATAATGATGATGATGATAATAATTGACGTTGAAGCGGATCTATCGTCAAAGTCAAAAGGGCAGAAGACATATATCGAATAATCGAATGATTAGATGAGGCATTTGAGGCGAGTGGTAAATTGACGGGTGCTTGAAAGACAAAAGACCTTCTATGGTTAATCGTAGCAATAAGTTTTTTAATGATCAAAAATGAGCTTCATTACACGTCTCGGTGATTTAAACGCATGTTTTGCTGTCAGCCTAGTCATAAAGTAAACTTTTACTCTCTTCCTTTTTCATTTCTTCCAATATGATATATTGTTCTTTTTATTCTATTTTTGTTATTCTTTTCTATTCGATGGTAATTCGATGAAGAAAATTACCATTATAATATTATCACAATTTTATTTTATTTTTGTATAATGACTATTTTATTTTGATTCGAAAAAATAAATTTTGTTTAACTAAAAAGAATTTTGCCAAAAAAAATTTATTCTACTGAACAATCGAATTTTGAATTGAAATTAAATTTTATTTAAACAATTAAGAAAAGTACTTTGCTTGAAAGTTAAATAATCGACTCCAAGTAGGTGCATTACATACAGTGAGCTCTGTTGATCGGGTTGCCAACCATCAGGCATAAAACGACTCATTGAACTACTGAAATTTATCTACTTGAAGTCTCGTCATATTCCACAATTTTACTATGAAATTTTATTTAAAAAATGTCTATTTTTAATTTTATTTAAAAAAAAGTAATTCTATTTTTCTATTCTATTGTTATTTCACTGTCGTCTTCAGTTCTAATATCATTTTTCATTCTTTGGTTTCTAGACAAAAAAAAATTTAATACAGTTTTACTAGAATGATTCTAAAATTAAATTAATTTTTAAATTAAAATAGTTAATAATTATTTAATCGAATGAAATAGGATAAATAAATAAAATTCAATTGAATAAAATTTGGTAAAAAGAAATAAGACAGAAATTAAATTTAGGATTTAAAAAAATTGTTAATTAGGGAGAAAACGAGTCTACTTCAAATAGAACGCGATCCTTAATTGCCCACTTTAGTCGAATCAGTAAAATTTTCTTGGTAATCTTCCGGATTTTTAATGAAGCATTCGAATTGTGAAGTTTATTTACAAATTACAATTGAAGCAATAAAATACCATGATATGATAATTCTTTACCATAAATTTGTAAATTTTGCCACAATTATTAATATTACAGACACAACATTTTTACCAAAATTTTTTTACCAAATCGCAATTTTCTTTAAATTAAATTTAAAATTAAATACCCAAATAGTTAAGTAGTTTCTATAATTAAACTGCTAATAATATTCACAATTAAATATCAAACTTTTATTCAAAATTGGAATTTTCTTTTCGACAAAAAATTGTTTCAAAAAATTTAAATTTTGCCTTAAAAAATAAATATTCAGTTGGTGAATATTTGAAATATTAAATTTTGTTAACGAGACCTTCTATATATATGAATAATGTCAAATAGAATAAAAAGGAGGAAGAGAAAAGTTTTCGTCAAAAATAAATAACAATGAAGCACAGTTAAACAGGTAATCGAATCGACTCAGTGAACAGAACTGAAAAGTTTCGTTCTCGATCTTATTGTGGTACTGATTTCTGTCACGCCCACACAAAATGTAAGCAACACTGTGTGGCATATACATGCTTTGGCTTTGGGAAATTGGTCGACCTGGTTATATAGCGTGCGCAAGACGACTCCAAGTAAAATCAGATTTTACTCCTTCGATTTTGAGAATTTGACTATTACAAAGTATATATATATATAAATATAAGAAGTAATAAGATTTCAACCCACGCGTTTATATTTGTGACTCATGAATGGAATAGACAAGAAGAAGAATAGCTTTTCACTATTTATTCGTATACGGAAAAATTGATTCAAAAGTTTTATCTTCAAATTCTGGAATTATATGTTTTATTAAAGAGTAAAAATCAATTGAGTTTTATTTTTACTGTTTAAACTAAGAATAACTGGATTAATTAAAAAATTTTAATTAACAAGAAATGAAATGGAAAACTAGGATTTAATTAGAAGTTTTACATTTAAACTCCAATTAAACTAAGAATTGTTTGTTTTAGCAATATTGAAGATTAAGTTTTAATTAATGAAGCGATCATCGAATATTTAATCAATATTTATCGAATACTTAATCAAATAATATTATTAGAATAAATAAATTTACTTATATTTTTATTAATAAATAATTAATTTAATTCTATTCTTTGCAAATTATTTTTGCTATTATAGCTTCGATAGACTGAAGCTAACTTCAAATCATATAACGATTCTATTGTTTCAATCTATACCTTCCATACTGTGATCACTTTTCCAAAAATCTATTTTCTAATCATTTTTTTAAAAAAAACCTTATCTATTAAAATCACTTTTTTTAGGTAAAAAAGAAAATTTCAAATTTGTATCAATCAATTCCTATTCTAAATTTAAATCAGTAAAATCCCACTGAGAATCAGTGAAATTTAACTAATTTTTTGTCAACTTTTTGTTGACTGTGTTCTTTTTTATGTTATATTAATGAAATATAACTGAATAAATTAATTATGAAAATAAAATATTAGCTGATTTCCACTAAAATATAACTGATTGTTATTAAATTTTTTCACTAACAGGGTTGCTACAAAAATTTAATTTTGTATTTCCCTGACTTTTCCCTGATTTGCAGACAAAAATTTGTCTTTTTTCCTGACCCTAAAGAATATTCTGATTTACTCTAAAAATTATTAGATACTCAAAAAAATGTTCTTTTACATTTATTGACGAATTTTTTTAATTGTAAAATTATTTCAAAAATAAAAATAACTTCTTTTTTAAATAAATCTTTAATCATCATTATTTTTCCATAGGAATTAAGATTTTCAAAAATTTCAAATTTAAACCGTTTAAAATTCAATAACTTTTAAGAATATTATTACTGTAACTTATTCAAAATTATTTTCATCAATTCAATTCAATTATTATTCTTTAGAATTTGTAATTAAAATTTTTACTTTAAATCAATTATTTTCAATAATTTTCAAATTCATTTGTTTACAATTCAATTTTACACGAAATGACTTTTATTCGAAAATTCTTCAATTAATTATATATTAGAAAATAAAAGCAAGAAATAATTTCAAAAAAAAAATTCAGTTAAACTTTTTGAAAAAAATCAATTCTGCAGAATTGTTAGTTAAAAGTAAGAAAAATCCAGATTTTCAAAGATTTTAATTTAAAACATTTTTAAAATTAAATTATTTCTAAAAATTTACGCTATACTGCTTTAAATATTCAATTATTATCTAAAATTTTATCAGAAATCCATTTTCTAATCAATATTTATTAGAAAATCTTACGAGAATTCAATTATTTATTTCTTTATTTTACAATCAATACAATTTACAAAAATAAATAATTTATTGAATAATTGAATGTTTCTCAAAATTGAATTCTTATTAGGAATTTTATTAAAAAACTTTTAAATCATTAAATTCTTTCGACGAATTTTAATAACATTTTTAAGAATAATTCAATTTTTTCGAGGAATTTGATTAAAAATGAATAAAAAAAAATTGAAATTCTGCTCTAAGTTTTATTATTTATGAAAATAATTAAATTCCTAAAAAAATTTATTATTTACGAAAATAGTTGAATCTGTGTAAAAAATTACAGTTTGTGAAAATAATGGAATTATTACAAAGAAATTTCTAACAAATTTGAATATAATTGAATTCATTGTAAATATAATTGAATTCCTATGATATTTTTATTATTTATGAAAATAATTAAATGTTTTTGTAGAATTTTCTCAAAATTTGTTTAATTCTTTTGGAAAATTTAAATAAATTAGCAGATATTGATAATCATTAAATTAAGGAAAATTTTTGAAAATAATTGAAATTGTGCCAAGAAATTTATAGAATTTTTTGAAAATAATTGGATTTCGGAGAAGAATTTTATTATTTATAAAGATAATTGAAATTTTGACGAGAACCTTTTTCAATTTTTGAACACAATTGAATTTTTGCAATCATTTGTAACTTCTTCAAAATTCAAATTTGTTTATTGTTTTTAATTAAAATTCTTCTATAAATCCATTATTAATAATTAATTATGAATATATTAAAAAATTTGACTAATTTCAGAAAAATTTGAAGCATTACAATTTTTCAAAATCTAAGTTCCTTAAAATTTCTACTTAAATTCATTCAAAATTGAAGTTTTATAAAATTTCAAATTAATACCTTTTGAAGTTCATCTATTTATGAATGAAGTTATTTAATTAGAAATTATTGTCAGAAATAGAAAAAATTGAAGTTTTCTTAGTAGTTTTATAGTTTATGAGTCAAACAAAAAAAAAAACACAAAAATTCAGAATTTTCTTATGAATTCTAAAAATTAAATTTTTTCCAGTACTTTTAATAAAAATCCCTGACTTTTCCCTGAATTCCCTGACCTGTGGCAATCCTGACTAAGAAGATCTGTCAAACTGATTTATAAACTTTTGAAGATAATATTGAATTAAAAAATTATTAATTATTATTAATTATTAATTATTATTATATTATAATTTTTTTGAACAATAGAACAATTGCTGCTGAATTTTAACGACAACTTACTGACAGTCAGTAGAATTTTACTGATTGTTAGAGGAAATTTTTGCTAAATGTTACCTACGATTTCTATTAATTAATAATTTCGAAAAAGGTAAAAATTAATTTTCATAATACCATTAATAATTAAAAAGATCTCTACGGTTAGTTGATAGTTGTATTAAGTTAAATAGAATTTATTCATTATTTTTATTATTTTATTTAGTAGTTTTTAAGAAATAGGTATATACGAGTAAGATTTTTCATAAAGATGATTCGAAATGTTAGTTTAAGGTAAATTCTCTACATTTATATTTCAAAAAAATATTTAAAGAAGAATTATTTAAATTTTACAGTTATACATATAATTTAGAAATACAGACGAAAAAGGCTTTTTCTTCAAATGCACTATGCATTGAAGTGCTCTTTCGTTCGCTTCTTGAATTAATGTCCCTGACATTGGCAATAAAAAAATGGCGAAAAGAAAAAAAGAATGAAACATCTTTTAAAATACTATATCTCAACCGTACAGAATGTGATGTCCATTTGCAAAAACCATTCGAAAGGAATGTGACAACTTTTATTCAAATCATAATACCCAAATTCATCCACACTGGTAACTTAAAAGTATATCAAATTGCAACAAATTGATACCAAAAATGTGCATCAAATAAAAAATTGATCAAAATTTTTGGCATCAATTTAATCCACTTTAGTATTTATACTTTTCAATAGTAATTGTCATTTTTAAGATAACTGCGTGCAACTATGATAGAAATGGACAAAAATAGACGCACTTTTATCCAAAAATAAAAATCAGTCGCTTTAATCGAAAAGTAGTTATAAAATATTTTACGGTAATTATATATTTCGAGAAAAAAAGAAATGAAAGTCTTTTACAAAATCAATATACATATATACACCTGATTAATCGAAGAACATTACGCAACTAAAAGACGACCCCATTCATTAGGTTTTATTTGTCATGACATTTGATTCTCCAGTTGTGTATTTAACGATTAACGTTGAAATTCTGTCTTTCTCTCTCTCTCTCTCTTTCTGCTTTTTCTCCATATAGACACAAGCGAGGAAATCGAACTGAGAGAAGAACTGACAATGAGGGTCGAGCTCTCTAACACGGAAAGGTATATACTCGACCTCCACTTGTCTACTTGTCCCCGAGAATTCCAGGACAAGTGGTTCTACTCTCGCAGACTGTGTGTGTAAAAGCAGAAGAGGTGCGGGCATTGGCGAACATTCAGGTGAAGCGGGTTAATATCTCGACATTGTGGACACAAGTAATGGGGCCTTCGGGATGATTGTCTATATAAGAGTGGGTTTCGATCTTATGTATATAAAATGTATTCCACAATCCTCGGTTATATTTCTTAACTGACGAAAGTGTCTCATTAAATGACAACCACTTTCGAGAAGTTTAAATCTTCTCTCATATGCCAAGCCCTTTTCCATATATATATTGAGAGGAAATTTTGTACTCGAGTCACTTTCAATCGATGCATTTTCAAATATTATATAATGCAAGTATATTTTTCAGTCCCTCAACAATTTTTTATCGCTTTTTTATTTTTCTTTAAATTTTAATCAACTTTTTTTTATACTTACAGTTTTTCTAAGGACATCATAATTGAGATTAGAAGATTTTTCTTCAAATCTCAAGAAAATTAGAGCAATCTGCGATATTTGAAGAATTTGAAGAAATATTGCAAAAACTTGAA
Organism: Leptopilina heterotoma; assembly: GCF_015476425.1. NCBI lineage: Eukaryota > Metazoa > Arthropoda > Insecta > Hymenoptera > Figitidae > Leptopilina > Leptopilina heterotoma. Next base: position 1,191,450 of record NW_025111022.1, read on the forward strand.
GATTTTTTGAAAATTTTGCAAAGACCGTATATATATATCAAGTAATAATGAAAATATTTATAAACATTTAAATAATATAAATAAACCATTTTTTAAAAATAAATTATAATTTTTGTTCTTTACATTCTTGATTACAATAATAAATGTAATAATTATTAATTACTATCGTAAATGTTACTGTTCCATTTATTATTTTGCAAATTAAAAAATTTTATATTTTCAAATATAAACATTAATTGTTGAATAATTTCAGATTCAAAATTTTAAAAATTCACCTATTAACTACATAATTAACTATTCTTATTTATTTTCAAAAATGTTAATAACATTTTTCGCAAAAATTTAATTATTTAAAATAATTTTCAATGATAAGAATTTAGTTATTATCAAAAATTTTAATAAAACATTCTTCTTTGGAAGAATTCAGTTATTTTTATAAACAGTAAAATTCATCGCAGGAATTCAATTATTTTTAATTCAATTTTAATAAAATTTCACGAAAAAATTCAATTATTTTAAAAAGTTTTTTTTAAAATTCTTGTTAAGAATTAAATTATTTTCAATAATTTTAATAAAATTCTTTAGAATTCAATTGTTTTTATAAATAATAATATTTTTTGCGAGCATTCAATATTATTTTCAATACAATTTTAATTAAATTTTCTCGAAAGAATTCAATTACCTATTTAAAAAAATTTTTGATAAAATTCTTTTAAGGACTTTAATTATTTTCAAATTTTTTGATAGAAACTTTGCAAGAATTTAGTAATTTTCAGTTCATTGATTTTTAAACTTCAAAACATTGAAAAAGAAAATTTATTAAAAAAGTTGAAAATCAATCAAAAACTAACTTCAAATTGTGAATAGATTCAATCACAACAATATTAACTTATTTCATTAAAATTGTTTGTAAAATTTTATTTCATTCATCATATTTTAGAAAAAGTTATAACCAAAATCTAAAGAAATTTTTTCGCTTAGATTAAAGATTTCTGAAGATAAATAAGAAAAGTTTGAAGATTTTTCGTTTTAATCATCTAGCAGCACTGGCGTTGTATATTATATTATTATGTTATAATTATTTTTATTTTACAATTAATTCAAAATTCTAATGATAAATAGAAATCATTAAAAAAAATTTCACTTCTTTCCATTAAAATACTAAAATTTTGTTAAATATTATGTTTTGTCAAAATGAAATTATGCAGATTTTTGTTCTTTATATTTCTAAACGAAATTAGAAAATTGTTAAACAACTGTGATTAAGAAATAGAAAATTTATTTATTTTGCATTATTTCTGTTTATGAATCAAAATTTTTTTAACAAAATTATTATTTTGTTTTAGAAAAAGAAGAAAAATATATGCACAATTTCTATTTTTAATCTTATTTTTGTAACAGGATTTTCCACAGGAATTCAGACATTCAAAAATTTCAAATTCAAACCTTTTTTAAATTAAACAACTTATAAAAGTATTTGTTATAAAACATGAAGATATCGATTGCTCCGAGTCGAAGACTCGGAGTGATCGATTTCTTCATGTTTTCTAATAATTAACGATGACCAAGTAATAAAATCATTATTTTATATTATAAGAATATTGTTAGTGTAACTTCATCAAAATTATTTTTATCATTTTAATTCAATTATTATTTTCTAGAATTTTAAATTATTTTTTATGAAAATATTTGAATTCCTTAAAAAAATTGTATTTCTTATAAAAATAATTTAATTAATGTGAATATTTTATTATTTATGAAAATAATTAAATGTTTGCATACAAGTTTATTATAATTTTTTTTAAATAATTGAATTCTTTTTGGAAAATTTTATTAAAATAGTAGATATTTAGAATAATTGAAATTAGAAAATTTTTTGAAAATAAATTAAATTAGTACAAGAATTTTTTTTAAATTTATGAAAATAATTGAACTTTGGAGAAGAATTTTGTTATTTATAGAAGTAATTGGGATTTTTACAAGAATTTTATTTTAAAAATGCAGTAAGAAGTTAGCCACGCGCTTTTGCGCGCGAATTGTTGCTACTTTGTTAATAAAATATAGGATAACCTCGTACACCAAATCACTCAGTAAAAATTTTCATTGACAATCAATGACTGACTATCAGTAGAATTTCGCTAAGAATCAGTAACATAAATATTCCCTTAGGAATATTTGAAAAGAAATTTTGCAAAACAAAATTGTTTTTCCGGTATTTTCTTTTAATTTTAATTAATTATCGATTCCACAAAAATGTGTCGGAGCTGATATTTTTCGTTAAATAAACGAATTAGAATTTTAAAATTATTCCTTTGATAATTATATTTTACTTATATGGTATATAATTTATAGATTTCAATATATTTTTACTTACGAAATAAATTCTAAACGAAACACATGTTGTTTAACTCACCTGAAACAAAAAGAAAAGAAAATATTTTATATTGAAATTATTATTAAGAATATAAAATGAAAACACATAATAATTTCTATTCAATAATTCTATTATATTATTTCTATTTACAAATGTCCAAATAATCGAATTTTTTTTAAAATCAAATTGTAAATAAATAGATCTGAAAAATTCCCAAAGAATTTTTTCAGAAATAAATAAAAATTATTGATTTAAAGAAGAATTATAGTTAAAAATTCTAGAAAATAATAATTGAACTAAAATATGATGAAAATAAATTTGAAGAAGTTACAGTAACAATATTTTTATAATAAAAAGTAAAGATTTTGTCTGGAAATCAGGAAAAAGTCAGGGAAAAACAAAATTAAAGGCAACCCTGCAATAATAATATTAATCATTAAAAAAAATTATAAAAAATTTGACAAAATTAAAAACTACAATTTTCACTTTCTTCTAATCAGTGCCATTAATAATGTTGAAAGCATTTTAACAATACCAGGTAATAAGTATAATTTAAAATTTGTAAACTGTCGGTAATAAACTGTCATTTGAAGGCAAATGAGCCGTGATTAAAAGCAATAAATAAACGCTACATGGCTTCTGGTCGAAATCAACATCCGGAAAAGTTGGATTACAAAGAATCTCTTCAGTGGCTGAGGCCTGGGGCCTTCCGCTGGCGCCAGGTCGGCGTTTCCAAGGCCTGTTATTACCATGCGATCAACCACTGCACGCACGATCTCGCGTGCGTGAGCACGTGCACTTGTTACACGTGGAACGCGTGGGATAATATAAATATAGGCAAATATCAGGCGCCAATAATCATCCTCGTTCGGTGGTCTCCTCCATTTTCCATAGAAAAGCAAATTTAATCTCAAATCTTCACTTATTCTTCATTTCTTTTCTTTTCTCTTTTTTTTTTGTATTTTAATAGACCCCGCGAGATACTAAAAAGTACAGGTGCAGACAAGAGAGAGACGATTTTCGAGTTTATTTATCTCAGACAGATAATATAAGTTCTCAATGTAATTAATATTTATCACTGAAAGATATGTACAAGCAGTTTATTTTCTAGAAAGTACACACACTGACACAAAACGAAATCAACTAGACCGTAAATTTAAGATTTGATTCTTTATTGCACTGATTAGACTCCAATTAAAGGAAATATTCCCATTAGATAGCATTTGGAATTATAATATTAAATTAACGCTAAAAAGTTAAAAACCGCTTTAGATTGGATTAAACGGCACCTTATCGACGTTTGAAAGTATTAATCCGAAAGTGCATCGAAAAAGAAGACCCCCTTTACTGGGGGGGGGGGGCTGATAGTAAATTAATTTAAATTAGAAATTAAATTTCCACGGCGCGAGAAGAGTATATAGTATGCAAATTAGAATTAGATGCCACAATTTCCCACGAAAAGTCAATTTACTTCTATTATGTAAACTTTCCATCTACCTTCAATTATAAACTTGCCTAATAACCCATCTAATACTAATATATATATATATATATATATATGTATATATACGCAACAAAATGTCATGGGCGCAAATATAAAGAAGAAGAAGACGAAGAAAGAGAAGAATCCGAAGTAGACAGTCTTTCTTAATTTCATTCCTCGATTCTCTAATTCAGCAGGTATATTTTATCAGTTCTTAATTGCACTCATTAAGATTAAATCGAACTAGAAGCATTTCAAAAATGCAAATTTTTTCTCAACCTATTTCGAGAGTTGTTTTCAGCTGGTGAAATTTTGTTTGCTTTTAATATGTCAATAAAGTGTTTTGGTAAAAGAGAGAGAGAGAGAGAGAGAGAGAAAAAAAAGAAACGAGAAATTTACCGGTGCAACTAAATAGTCATCATCAAGAGGTCTTTTGACCTCTTCTTGGTATAAAGATTTCGCGATCTGGGGAATGTAGAAGGTAAAAGAACTTTGCGTAACTGGTGGGACTCGTCCTCGAAGTGACGATAGTCCGTTCATTCGGTATATTGCGATTGTGAAAACGAAAAATACGTGTCACAGAAGTCAGTGGACAGACACTATGTTCTTAAACATGGATCCTTTCACTCAAAGAGCACCTGCACACGATTAGGACGTGTAACACTGCTCATTCGATACTTAATGAGCAAAGCACAGACACCTATTTCATTTAAATTCTATAGAATTTGTCTCATTTCTTTTCATGATTATATTGCATATACATATGTACATTATTACCCATGCTACTGACCATTGAACATAACTATTTTATCATCATTTATTGTTTCCAATCGTATTCATATGTCCATCATTAATTTCTTTTTTTTTCTCAAAAATGTTTTGTTTATTTTTGAATGATATAAAATTAGGTGTTTATAACTTTTACTTTTTCATAATACACGGATCAATGAAACTAGGGAGTTCTTTTTTTTTAAATTATGTAATGGAAATTTTATTTCTCATTTTAAAATATACTTTTATTGACGACTTGAATACCGAATTTGATTTAATTTATTATTATTATTATTATTATTATTGTTGTTGTTGTTGTTGTTGTTCTTGTTGTTGTTGTTACAATTATTATCATTATTACTGTTGGGGGCATTCATATTACAGGGCTCAAATCATTGAAAGTATTTAAAAATACGGACTTCACGGACCAAAAATGAAAAATTACGGACCAATTCACACTAAAATACTTTTAATTATTATCTAAAATTTTTACTGAAACCTATAATAACCTATAATAAAAAAATAACTCTTGAAATAATATTCATCCTATATTTAAATTAGAAATGTTAAAATTCAGCAACATTTGTTCTATTAAAAATTTATAAATCAATTTGACAGATCTTTTTAGTAAAAAAATGTAATAACAATCAGATAAACGTTACTGGAAGTCAGCGAATATTTAATTTTCATAATTAGTTTAATCAGTTACATTTCATTATTAAAAAAAAAGAAGTAAACCTAAATTGACGAAAAATTAGTTAAATTTCACTAATTCTCAGTGGGATTTTACTGATCAATTATTTTTAATACAATTTAAAAAAATTCTTCAAAAAATGTAATTATTTTCAAAAATATTCAAAATTCAATTATTTCTAAAAATTCACGCTATATTACTCTTAATATTCAATTATTATCTAAAATTCCAACTGAAATTCATTTTTTAACCAATTTTTATTACAAAATTCTACTACAATTCAATTATTTTACAACAAAGATAAATACTTTATTGAATGATTGAATGTATTTCTTAAAATTTAATTCCCATAAAGAAATTTATCAACAAATTTTTTAATAATTCAATTCTTTCGACAAATTTTAATAAAATTTTTAAGTATAATAACATTTTTCAAAAAACTTGATTAATTGTATTAAAAATAATTTAAATTCTGCAATGAGTTTTATTATTTGTGAAAATAATTGAATTCCTAAGAAGAATTTTATTATTTATGAACAATATTAAATTTTTGCAAAGAATATTATTTCTCTTAAAAATAATTGAATTTCTGCAATAATTTGTAACTTTTACAAAATAAATTTTTTTTCGTGTTTCTAACAAAAATTCTTCTATAAAATATATTCATTATTTTTAATAATTTTTGAAAAAGTTTTTTGAGAATTTTCAAATTCATTTGTTTACAGTTTAATTTAAAAAAATTTCAATTATTCGTAAATTCTTCAATTAAATATGTGTTAGAAAATACAAATTTCAAATAAAAAAAAAAAAATTTTATTAAAATTTTTGATAAAAATTAATTCTACAGAAATGTTATTGTTAAAAGTATGAAAAATTCAAACTTATTTTAACTCAAATTAATTTTTATTATTAGAAAATTCTACGTGAATTCAATTATTTAAATGCAAAAAAAAAAAGAATTTATTGAACAATTGCATGTTTCATAAAATTGAATTCTCATAAAGAATTTTATAAATAAATTTTTAAATAATTGAATTCTTTTGTCGAATTGTAATAAAATTTTTAAAAGTAATAAACATTTTTCAAGGAATTCGATTAAAATTATATCAAAAATAATTAAAATTCTGTAATGAGTTTTATTATTAATGAAAATAATTGAATTCATATAAGCAGAATTTTATTATTTATAAAAATAATTGAATCCCCGTAAAAATGTTATTATTTATGAAAATAATTTAATGATCGCGAAGAAGATTATAAAAAATTTGTAATTAATTGAATTCCTGTGAAATTTTTATTATTTTATGACAATAATTAAAGGTTTGCGTAGAATTTTTATTAATTTTTTTTTAATAATTGAATAATTTTGAAAAATTTTATTAAAATTGTAGTAGATATTAAAAATCAATGAATTCTGAAAATTTTTTGAAAATAATTGAAATTTTGCCAAGAGTTTTATTAAAATTTTTGAAAATAATTAAATTTTGGAGAAGAATTTTCTTATTTACAAAGTTGATTGAAATTTTGACGAGGATTTTAAAACATTTTTGAACATAATTGAATTTTGGCAAAGAATTTTATTACTTTTGAAAATTACTGAACTTCTGCAATCATTATTTTGTAACTTCTCCAAAATTCAATTTTTTCTAGTGATTTTAACTAAAATTCTTCTATAAATCCATTATTTTTAATAATTAATTAAATAGGTATTACAAAATTTAACTAATTTCAGAAGAATCTGAATTAATAAAATTTTTCAAAACTCAAACAGTTGTTTATTTTCTAATTAAATTAATTGAAGATTGAAATTTTATAAAATTTCAAATTAAAACCCTTTGAAAAGTTCATCTATTTATGAAAATTGTAAACGGAACTCTTTTAAAATTCAATTATTTTTGAAATATTTCATTAAAATTATTAGATTTTTATTAATATCCATTGGATATTTCAAAATGTTTGATTGAAAATATAATACTGGAAACAAATTAGATGAAGGTTCTCAAGAGTAATGTTAACTCAATAATTATTTTTTTACTTCATTCCCTTTATTTATATAAAAATTTACGTTTAGTTTTAGTTAAATACTATTAATTATTAATTCATTAATATTATTATCAAAATGTATTTTTCCCATGATGTAAGTTATTAATTGATAAAAATCGTTGGTGAAACGTCCACCAAAACATTTAGCAAAAATTTACACTGATATTTAATAAAATTTTACTGATTCTCAGTAAAATGTCGTTAAAATTCAGCAACATTTGTTTTATTAAAAATTTCTAAATCAGTTTGACAGATCCTTTTAGTAAAACAAATTGAATAACAATCAGTTAAATGTTACTGGAAATCAGGTAATATTTAATTTTCATAATTAATTTAATCAGTTATATTTCATTAATAAAAAAAAGAGAAGTAAATCAAAATTGACGAAAAATTAGTTAAATTTCACTAATTCTCAGAGGGATTATCCTAAATCCTAAATCTACGTTCATAATTCTAAAAAAAAAAAATTCACAAATTGCAGTTAAAGAATGTGTGAAAAAAGTTGTCCAGCAAGCGTTGATTTCAACGCTATTATATCTCACAAATTTTTTATTTCGCTTTGCTTTTTTTTCCTTCAATTCATATTGGTATAAAATCGAGTAATTGGAGAGATGCTTCAAAGATGCTTGAAACCTGTTGTTAAAAATTTAATGTATGAATTGAAGGTTTGCGTGATCGGTGCTACTGGAGTAAACTTTTGCGACGATAATGAGTATCATTTTACAGGAAGAGGGATCAAAAACTTGAGCGAATCGATTTCAAGGACATCTTGTTTGTCAGAAGAGAGAGAAAAAATTTGGCTGAATAGCAATTTACAAACATTATTGATATGTTGATTTTTGAAATCCTTGCCCCATAAAAATACAATAATTTCTCTTTATTTCTGTTTATTTAAAACTTGAGTAATTTTACGTTTCCAATGATAAAAATCGTACACCTTTTTTTATTATTCTATCAATATTCAATAATTTGATTTTCTCTAAATTGTATTATTTTATTTTCTCCAAATTATATTTTTTCTATTTCTATAAATTATAACTTTTATTTCTAAAAATCAATTCACTATTTTTCTTATTCTATTTCCAGTAATAAATATTTCACTTTTATTTTCTGACAAATCTATTTCACTTTTATTTCAATCAATTATTTTGCCTTTATTTCTATCGATTATTTATCATTATTCCATTTGATAATTTGATTTAGATTTGATTTATATTAGTTTAGAAAAAAAAGTCTATATTTTTAAATTTGAAATATCATTTTTTATTTATGTGCAAAGATATAAGATATATACTTAAAATAGAGAGAACCGAAGATGAAGAAGATATATATAACACAAATTGTAACTTTGTTTTTACCGTTTTTAGTGAAATAAAAGTATTTATATACCTTTGGCTCGTAAAAAGAAATTTATTACTAGAGAGCATGATATTTGGAAAAAGTAGAACGAGGATTTATCTGTTATTTAGCTCGGTTTCGTAATTCGCGACTCATCTACTGTTTGTGTGGGTGTAGGTCTGTCGCTATTATATTCCACTACTTCTCCTGCAATGTGACTCTCGTGTCTTTTAATGTCACCATCGTCGAATATATTTTATTATTTTTATTTCGATATGATCAAAATAGATAAATATTTCGAAAAATATGAAATAATCTTCATTCATTCTGAAGCATAGTTATTGTACTACATTTCTCGATCTTATTATCATCATCAATATTTTTTACACCGAGCATAATGTTGCGAATTATTTTCCTGACATTGTATATCTGATGTAATTCGATTTATATAATTTCTTTCTTTTTTTTCCCCGGGGGCAGTCAGAAACCAACTAAGAAAGCAGACAATTGATGAGATACAGCTGTCTTAAATAAAGATTTGGTCCAGAAGAAGCAAAACACACTGAATTATAACAGGAGGTGATATATTGAGAGGAAAAAAAACAATAATTACATTACGAGCATCTGCAAACACTTTGCGATACAATTGATATGGTAAAATGAAATGAAATTTATTGTCAGTAATAAGTTTTGATAAGAGGAGAATAATTTTTGAAAATTATGATCTAGAAGACTTTTTTTTAATGATGAATAAAAAATTTTTTTCAGAATATCACCGAAAGGATAAATTATGATTGAAATTAGGCTTTAAAATGAAATTTTTATTTAAATATTTTATCGATAACTATAGAAATTTATTGATGCTTCAGTTCATTATTTGTTTTTTGTAATCGATCTAGCTCCAAACGAAGGATATTAAAATCAGGAGTGCGATTTTTTAATTTGCATTTTAGATTTCATTTATACTTTCGGGGTTGCCATGCTTTTGCTCTTTTCAAATTCCCTGACTTTTCCAGGTTTTCCAGGTTTTTAAAACGAAAATTATTTGAAAACATCAATAACTTCATTTTTGAATAAATATTTAATCATTATTTTTTTTATAGAAATTAAGACTTTCAAAAATTTTAAATTCAATAACACATAAAAATATTATTATAAAACATGAAGATACCTTTATTCTTCTTTAGGTAAATTTTTTTAAAATAATTTTTAAAAAAGTTATTTGAGAATTTTCAAATTCTTTTGTTTACAATTTAACTTGATGAAATTTCGATTATTCTGACATTCCTCAATTAAATATATTAGAGATTAAAAACTTCAAATAATTAAAAAAAAAATTCCATTAAACTTTTTTAAAAAAATTAATTCTACACAATTCTTAATTAAAAGTATGAAAGGTTCAAATTTTTAAACATTTTAATTTGAAACCTTTTGAAAATTCAATTATTTTAAAAAACTCTTGCTATAATGCTTTTAATATTCAATTTCTATCTAAAATTTTAACTGAAATTCATTTTTAAATCAATTTTTATTAGAAAATTCTACGAGAATTCAGTTATTATTAAATACAAAAGTAAATAATTTATTGAATAATTGAATGTTTCTTAAAATTTAATTCTCGTTAAGAATTTTATCAACAAAATTTTAAATAATTGAATCCTTTTGACGAATTTTAATAATTTTTTTTTAAATAATTACATTTCTCGAGGAATTTTGATTATAATTGAATTAAAAATAATTGAAATTCTTCGATGAATTTTATTATTTATGAAAATAATTGAATTTTTTACTAAGAATTTTACTATTTATGGAAGTAAATAAATTTTTGTCTGGAATTTTATAAAGAATTTTATAAAAAAAAGGAATTCTTTTGAAAAATTTTTGAAAATAAAAGTAATTTTGCCAAGAATTTTATTAAAATTTTTGAAAATAATTGAAATTTCGAGAAGAATTTTATTATTTACAAAGATAATAATTGAAATTTTGACGACAATTTATTTAAATTTTTGAAAATACAATTTGATTTTGTGTAAAGAATTTTATTACTTTTGAAAATAATTGAATTTCTGCAATTATTTGTAACTTCTCCAAAAAAATTCAATTTTTTTAAAAGTGTTTTTAACTAAAATTCTTCTATATTTATTACTTTTAATAAATAATTAAATATATATTAAAAAATTTAACTAATTTCAGGAGAATTTGAATTATTAAAAGTTTTAAAAAATTTAAGTTCTCCTTTCTAATTAAATTCATTCAAAAATGAAATTTTTTAAAATTTAAAATTAAAACCGTTTAAAGTTGATCTATTTATGAATATTGTAAACACAACTCTTTTAAAATTCAATCAATTTTGAAATGCTTATGTAGAATTATTCATTAAATAATTTAATTAAAGTTCTTTAAGAATTAAATTATTTAAAAAGAAATTATTGTCGCAGAAATAGAAAAAGTTATAGGTTTTGTATTAGAATTCTTGGTAATTTCATAGTTTGTGAGGCAAACGAAAAATACCCCAAAATTATGAATTCTAGAAAATTAATTTTTTTACAGTACTTTTTCTTACTTATAGTCTAAAATTTTAACTGAAATTCATTTTTAAATCAATATTTATTAGAAAATTCTACGAAAATTTCAATTATTTAACTACAAAAATAAATACATATTTTATTGAATAATTCAATGTTTCTTAAAATTCAATTCTCATAAAGAATTTTATCAACTAAATTTTTAAATAATTTAATTCTCTTGACAAATTTTAATAGAATTTTTAAGAATAATTCCACTTTTCGAGAAATTTGATGAAAATTGTATTAAAAAATTAAAAATAATTGAAATTTTGGCAAGAATTTTACTATAATTTTTGAAAATAATTGAATTTCGAAGAGGAATTTTATTTTTTGTAAAGATAATTGAAATTTTGACGAGAATTTTTGTAAATTTTTTAACATAATTGGATTTTTCAGAATACTTTTGAAAATAATAATTGAGTTCTTGAGACGAATTTTAATAAAATTTCTTTTTAAATAATTGAATTCTTTTGTGAAATTTCATTAAAATAGTAGACATTGAAAATAATTGAATTTTGACAAATTTTTGAAATTAATTAAATTTCAACAAAGAATTTTATGAAAATTATTTTGAAAAAAATTTTATTGCTACAAAGAATTTCATTATTTACGAAAATAATTCAATTTTTTGAAGAAATTTAATTAAAAATGTATTGAAAACAATATCTTCTTAAATTGTAATAAATAAATTGTAGCAAAAGTTATTATTTATGAAAATAATTGAATAATAATTTATGAAAATAATGTCTTTGTTATTTACTTTTTACTTTGACTTTGATTTTAACTTTAACATTGACTTCCACTTCGACTTTGACATTGAGGTAAAAATCAAATAGAAACTCAAAGACAAATTGCAAAATTTTAACTCCTGAATCCTATTTAGCTAAATATAACTAATTTTTATAAACATTTTTTTATTTATTTTTGTAGTGAACCCCAAAAAATTGTTTCCTATGAAGTTTCAAAAATATATCAAAATAAATTTTTCCAAAAAATAAAATAAAATTGTATTAAGTTTTTCCTTTTTGAGAACAAATCCTATAGAGAATTTCGAACGAAAGATTTTTATCTTATCAACAAATTAAATTTACAAGAATGTGAGAACAGGATTTTATTTCTTTTAAAGCAAACTATTTTTGTGCATCAAGAATAATAATTTGGCAAAATATTTACAATGCGGTCACGAAAAATAATCTTTTGATCTCGAAAGGAAGTGCGAATTCTTGTCGCTTGCTCGGATTTCGAGTGAAGTTTCTTACACCCTCGACTCGAGTTTTGAGATGCGGGTCCATACTTCTTCCCTTTCATTTCTCAACGTCAGAAAAAGGTCAACAAGTGCAAAGACATCGCAAAATTTCTATCCAATTCTTAATTAATTAAGCAATCAACAAATTGAAATTCAATTCGAATTTCTACTCTCATAAATAAATAATTACAGTTTCACACAATTTCAATAAGAAATTAATACAGAATAAATTAAACAATAATTTAAGAAAAGGAGTAAAAATTCATAAATGATTCATAAAAAATGAATAAAAAATGAAAAATAATGGTTTGAAAAAAAAGTATAGTTGAGAAACTAAAAACACTATGACGATGATAAATAAAATAAAACTGTATAGATTAAAATCATATAAAAAGTTCGCAAAAAAAAGAGAAGAAGAAAGAAGAAGACTGACAGATTTTTGCTGAAAAAAAATATAAATTAAATGTTCTACTTTTTAAACAGCTTCAAAACTGAAACTCTCAACGGCTCTTAATCTGAACCTGTTGAATACATTAGAGACTAAGACAAGCAAGTTTATCAGTAATGTTCCTTAATTTTGGCATTTATACGCTAATTGGAGAAGTAACAGTAGCAATATAAATTTAAAACAGCATAAAAATAGCCTAATTAGTACGTATAAATAATTCGATATCGAACCTCGATACTTAAGGCAATTCGCACGTCGAATTCCAGACAATTTATGAAAGACTATCTATGATATGACTAAAATGTTTTTGGACATTTTTTATGTATATTTATACTACACATGGAGATTATCGGCAGACCTCTTCGAAAGCGATATTGAAAGTAATTACTTTTTTTTATTTTTTTTTTCATTACGTCAGTCGAAAAGTCGATAGTCCCAAAGAAGAATACAGGAAAAAATTACTGAAAAGAAACACTATGCAAGAAAAAAAATAATTCTTTAAAATATTTTAAGAAATATTAAAAAAAATAATCGAAATAAAGAAAACTTTTTTTTTAACTAATTTAACTAATAAATTAGCAAAATAAAAAAGCAAAGTAGAACTAAAAAATTCCCTTCAGTCGATTTAATATACAAAGAAACTAAGAAAGTAACATTGTTTTCAAGGTTATCATAAAGATGATGTATTTCCCTTACTTTGCCCTAATGTCCATAAAGAATATTAATTTTTTCCTATCACGAGTTATTAAACTTTATTTCTAAATTTTCGTAAATTAAAGATAAATTATTTCGTAAATTAATTAATAAATTATTTAATTGATTTAAAATTTATTTTGTAATTATTTTCCGAAATTTCCATTAGATTTCTTCAAAAATACGATTTTAAAAATAATTTTTTAAAGTAAAAAGGTAAAGTAAAAATAAAAGTAAATTAATTAAGTAAATTATTAATTAAGTAAATATTAATTAAGTAATTATTATTAATTATTATTATTATTATTATTATTATTATTATTATTATTATTATTATTATTATTATTATTATTATTATTATTAATTATTATTATTAATTAAGTAAATTTTTAAAATATAAAATTTACATTTCAATAAAATTTAATGAAATCTGCAATTCTTTAAGATAATTTTTCAATAAATTATTTTCGAGAATTCAATTATCTTGAAAAAATTTTAATCAAAACTTTTCAAAAACCTAATTTTTTCAGATAAATTAATTTATTGAAAACCTCAATAATTTTTAAATAAATATCTAAATACCTACTGTTATTCATTTTTCGACAAGAATTAAAATTATTAGTTTAGATTAATTATTATAATTATTTTTTTAAATTTTAAAATAAAATTATATAATTATATAATATTCACGGATAATTTTGATGAAAATATGTCTTTTGTATTGAAACAAAAATTGTCAAAAGAAAAAACTTTTTTTTTACTGTTTCACTAGCATTCTTTAAAAAAGAAACTTTGTTTCTCGACATAAAAATCTATTAATATTTATTCAATTTTTTTATTTAAAAATTCCTTTATTTATTTTTCTAATCTCAGTTCATAATTTTCTATAAGGTATTCATATTTTTATATTTTTTAATTTTTATATAAAGAAATAATTATCTGAAATTCGTTAGAAAAATGAATTATTTTTCTATTTTTAGGACCTTAATAGAAAAATAAACAAATGAATTTTTAAGTAATAAAATTGAATATTAATTATGGTACATTTTACAGAATTTTCAACTTAAAAAAATGTTTAATTCTAAAAAAAATGCTTCAAAAATAGTAAAAAATCAATTTTTTTAATCGTTAACTTTTTTTATGGATACAAAAACGTATTTTCTGCAAAATTTAGCATGGATTTCAAAATCGAGCATTTTTTAGAAAAAATTAAAATTCGAAAAGAATCAAAATATTTTTTGACCGCTTTTATTTTAGGACCATTGAATTTCTCTCAAAAAATTACTATAAAACTGATTTTTTGGAATATTTAAATTATTTTCTTGACACAGTTAAAAATATCCGTGTATCCTCTCCTTAAATTTCAAAATTCAACTTGAACTAAGAAATAACGAATTTTTAAAAATAAATATTTAAATATTATTTAACTTCTACATAGCAATTGAAATTGTCAAAGATTTCAATTTGAAACTTTTTGCAGTGTTTTTGATTGCAATTCTATTCAAATTTATAAAAATTTTCAAAATTCTTTTTTCATTCTGAAAAACAAGTTTTTGTAGTTACAGTTTTCAATATTTTTTTGCTTTTTTTTCTTCTGCTTACTATTTTTTTTGCATTTATTTTTTGCTAGTAAGCAAAATTATTTTCCTTTCTAGATTTTTTTTCAAACTCATCTTTCGAAGTATGTACGAATTTTCCCTTGTATTGTACATATTTTGAGAAAAAATATTTTTTAAAATAAGAGAAAATAGTAAATAGTAGATTTTAGTAGATAAGTACGAAGCCTGAACTAGAAATCGAGTGACAAATTGAGATATGTAAATTTCAACATATAAAAATTTCAAGAAGAGTAATAAAAAAAGTGAAATTAGGTGCACGGACAATGTACATATAAATCAAGCATGAAACATGCAATAAGCTTGCAATTTTTTGGAGTCACCTTATAATATGAGAGTTATACAATGTGAATATTATTATTTTACTGAACCTCATCCCGAAAGAGATCGTCCCGTTACAGATATTATTCGCACTGGAACCCGAGTGAAGCGACTTGAATATATACGCCCATCGCGCGTCGGTGAAACGAAACGATTGTTCTAAGATCCATGAGAATGAATGACTAGGCGCGACTGTTAAAGGATCGAGGCTCTAGGAAATATATATATATATATATATAAAGAAAGAATGAAAATAAATATAAATAGAAGAAGAACAGAAGGGTTGAGAGAGAAGAGGGTCAGGTGAGGAGATAGAATAGATCGGTATAAGAGAGGCTGATCTCAAAAGATCCTCCACGGGTCAGAGATCCTACGATCTTCAACACACTTAACACTTTCAGATAAACACATTATTTTACGGTCAGCATTCCATTAAAAGTTTATACTTTGTATATTATATATTCTTATCGTCTTTTGGAAAATTAATTTTACACGGGTGGGAAACTTTTGCTTTTACTACTGCTCTTCTTTACTTTCTTCTCTTATTACACTTTTCCCCTCAAAACATTCTTGTTACATTTCAAATACAAAACTAATTTATAGTTGTAGACAAGATTGGGACAAAAATTTGATTTTTATTTTTTCTGACTTTTCCCTGATTTCCAGACAGAATTTCAACATTTTCCCGGACCGTAAACAATATTCTGATTCACCCCAAAAATTATTAGGTACCCACACAAAACATATTTCAAATAAATTTAATTGCAAATGTCTTTAATTGTGAAAATTTAATTCTACATATATCCCACGTCGAAAAATTCCATTGAAGGTACCCCCCTGGAAGTTCCATGGAAATTCTACAAGTTTTATATTTTAATATTATTTTAACGTTTCTATTATGATTAGAGTTTAATAATAAGCTTCGTTGCAATTTATTTGCAAAACTTGAATGAAATAATCATTTTTCAAAAAATTGCAACAAAGCCTATTATTAGACTCTAATCATAATGGAAATGTTAAAATATTAAAATAAAAAACTTACAGAATTTCCCTGACTTTTCCCTGATTTCCAGACAAAATTATGAATTTTTCCCTGACCCTAAAGAATATTCTGAATCACTTTAAAAATGATTAGATACTCAAAAAAAAACTGTTGTATTACATTTAATAAAAAATTTTTTTAATTGTAAAATTATTCGAAAATATTAATAAATTCTTTTTTAAATAAATATTTAATCATTAATATTATTCCATATGAATTAAGATTTTCCAAAAATTTCAAATTCAAATCTTTATGAAATTTAAAAACTTATAATAATTTAAATTTCCATAAAATTTTTCAAAACATATTTAAATTATTTACAGAAATTCTAATAAAATCCTTCCTAAGAATTCTATTTTTACAAGTATCTTTACTTGTAAAAAGAATTAAATTATTTTAAAAAAATGTAATAAAATTCTTTGTCAGAATTCAATTATTTTCATAAATAATAAAATTCTTCACAGGGTTTGAATTATTTTTAATACAATTTTAAATAAAATTCTAGAAAACTGAAATTATTTTTCAAAAATTTTTTGCAAGTACTAAATTACATTTAAAAAATGAAATTCTTCGCTGAAATTAAAAAATTTTCAAAATTTTACTATTTTAATAAGAGTTCTCAAAATAATTTGATTATTTAAATAAATTGTAATAAAATTCGTTGCAGGAATTCAATTATTTTTACAAGTCATAACATTTTTCACATGAATTCAATTATTTTCATAAACAATAAAATTCTTCACAGGATTTCAATTATTTTTAATACAATTTTAAGTAAATTCATCGAAAAATGTAATTTTTTTTTAAATATTCAAATTTCAATTATTTTGGAAAATTCATGCTATAATGCTTTTAATATTTAATTATTATGTAAAATTTTAACTAAAATTAATTTTTAGATGAATAAATGAATGTTTTTCAAAATTGAATCCACAAAGAATTTTTATCAAGAAATTTTGTAAATAATTGGATTTTTTCGACGAATTTTCATAAATTTTCAAGAATAATTACATTTTTCGAGGAATTTGATATTGAAAATGATTGAATTGAGGAAAATTTTTGAAAGTAATTGAAATTTTGCCAAGAATTGAATTTCTGCGAAGAATTTTATTACTTTTGAAAATAATTAAATTTCTGATATAAGTAACTGTTTTTTTCAGTTTTTTAATAAAAATCCCTGCCTCTTCCTTGATTTCCCTGATCTGTGCCAATCCTGGAAATGTTAAAATATTTTTCAAATAAAAAACTTGAAGAATTTCCAACGGAAACTCCACGGAAATTCCATGGAATTTCCAGGGGGTACTTCATGGAATTTTTCGAAGTGGGTATTCAATATAAACTGAAAATCGTTACTGAATGATTTCATGGACAAATTTTCATTCAGTTAAATTTTACATATTTAAATTTAATCAAAACGCAAGAAAATTGTAGACAAAATATTTTCGATTAAAGATTCCCTTTCTTTGAAATATTAAAAAAAGGAATAAATTGTGATACTAAACTAAACAAGGAGTAAAATAATTCAAATGTAAAGAAATAAATAAACGTTTGTTAATCAAAGTTGTTATTAATCATAGATGGAAAATAATACAACTTTATAGTCTTCTTATTAATTAAAATTACCCTTTTTATATGAGATTTATTTGGTATTTAAAAGAAGCTATTTCATTACAACACAATGGATTGAACGTAGAATGTAAAGATCAATTAAAAGTGAAGAGAATAAAATAACAATAAGAAACGTGAAGTGGAGCAGTGTGACTAATATCTTCTTTGCTTAGAAGAGAAGAGGTATAATCAAAGTGCAAAAAATGTATATTGAGAGAAAAAGAGAGAGAGAGAGAGAGAGAGAGAGAGAGAGAGAGAGAGAGAGAGAGAGAGAGAGAGAGAGAGAGAGAGAGAGAATGGAATACCGTTTAGTTTCAATAGTAAAACCCTTTGAAATCTGCAACAGTTGCTGATATCGAGCATGTCGCTCTGTCTCTTCTGTTGTTACACTTCAGATTGCTTTCCCTTTCTCTCCTACACGATAAATCTTATCTTTTCTCTCTCTCTCTCACCCTCTCTAGCTCTCTTCATCTCTCTCACCCTCTGTGTTCATTTATGTCTTTAATTTTTTTCAATAACAATGGGAAAAATTCGCATTGCGATCGTTTCTCGATGCGCAAGCGCGCGAGCGCAGGTAAATGTCAGGTCGTGACTTTCATGCGGTCTACCACCTGCCATGGGATCGGTAAGTGCGTCGTTATTAATGGCATCTCGATTAAATCGCATCCGGAATAGGCGTAGGTCCTTCTAACTTACTCGTTTCATTTATTTTCGATTAGTTCTTCAAAATATCAAAACAGGGTATCAAACAAAAATTTTTGTTTGCTTACTCATTTTTTTTTAACTTTTGTAATAAACTAGCTGTCGTACCCGTCTTCGACGGGTTTTAGTTTCTACCAATACATTTAACAATGTTTCTACCAATCTGGAAAATCAGAAAATAGCAGGGAATTTAATTTGACCGGAAAATTAATAATTAGTTACCATTAGCTATTTCGGTAGTATAATATTATTATTTGAATAGTCTCCACCCTTTAGCAAAAAATCAAAAATTATCAAAAATTCGAAAAACCGAATTTCTTAAAATTTAATATTTCTCCTTCCTTTTTATGGCATTTAGCTTCATTATTTTTGTACTCTTCAAAAATACTTTACTTATTTAATAGTCCCCACCCTTTGGTAAAAAATCAAAAATTATCAAAAATCATGAAAATTTCGAAAAACCGAATTTCTTATAATTCAACATTTTTTCTTCTCTTTTATAGCATTTAGCTTCATTATTTTTGGGCTCTTCAAAAATACCTTACCTAATTTGTTATCTCCACCCTTTGGAAAAAAATCCAAAATTTTGGAAAATTAGCAAAAATTCAAAAAACTGAATTTCTTAAAATTCAACATTTTTTCTTCGCTTTTATGGCATTTAGCTTCATTATTTTTGTCTAATGTAGCAAATTTCTTACTTTACATACTGATCTTTAAATAAAAAACTTTAATAACTTTTCCTGAAAAGCTTGCTTAAAGATTAAAAATCACTATTTTTTTTAGAAAAAAGTTGATATAAAAAAACGAAAAAAAATTTCAAAATACGTCTTTTTTAAAAATTTTATTGTAGAAATGGGTTGTATTTATCTGAAAAAGTTAGCTAAGGATAGTTTTGCATTCATTTTACAAAAAAAAAAAATTTGCATTTTTTTGATTTTTCGAATTTTTTGGAAAAATGTTATAACTTTCGTTCAAGTTAATATTTATTAATCGGATAAGGCTATGATTTTAAGTTACGTTAATACAGACAGACAGACAGTTTTTTTTACATTTTTCGAATTCTAATGACTACAATAATACATTTTATTTGGTTTCAAGTAAAAATTTTATTTGTGTCGAATAAAATTTCATTTATAACAAATAAATAACTTAGTAGGCTCTAACATAAATACACTTTTAATTGACTCAAACAAAAAAAATTTAATTTTGTTTCTCTTTGATTTCCAGAGGAAATTTTGACTTTTTTCCAGATCCTAAAGAATATTCTGCTTCACTCTAAAAATGATCAGATATTCAAAAAAATGTTCTATTATATTTATTTACAAATTTCTTTAATTGTAAAATTATTCGAAAACATCAATAACTTCTTTTTTAAATAAATACTGAATCATTATTATTTTTCCATAGGAATTAAAATTCTTCAAAAGATTCAAATTCAAACCTTTTAAAATTCAATAATAATTAATAACTTTAAAAAATATTTTTATGAAACATGAATTAAATTGTTGCTGTAACTTCTTCAAAATCCTTTTCATCAATTTAATTCAAATGTAGAAATTTCTTTTTCTAGAATTATTAACTAAAATTCTTCTTTAAATCAATTATTTCTAATAATTTTTGAAAATGTTCTTTGACGAATTTTAAATCCATTCTGTTTATAATTCAATTTTACGAAATTTCGATTTTTTGGAAATTCTTCAATTTTAAGTAGGATATATTAGAAAATAAAAACTTGAAATAATATTTAAAAATAAATTCAATTTTTCCAGGTTCTTAACACGAAAATTATTCGAAAACATCAATAACTTCATTTTTAAGATAATTAATTTAAAGAAGAATTTTAGTTAAAAATACTTTTAAAAAAATTAAATTTTGGAGAAGTTACAAAATAATGATTGAAGAAATTCAGTTACTTTCAAAAGTAATAAAATTCTTCGCAGATATTCAAATTGTGTGTTCAACAATTTAAATAAATTCTCGTCAAAATTTCCATTATCTTTATAAATAATAAAAATTTTCTTCAAAATTTAATTATTTTCAAAAATTTTAATAAAATTTTTGGCAAAATTTCTATTATTTTCAAAAAATTATCAAAAGAATTCCTTTTTTTATAAAATTTTTAATAAAATTCGAGGCAAAAATTTATTTATTTTCATAAATAGTAAAATTCTTATTAGAAATTCAATTATTTTTATAAATAATAAAACTCATCGAAGAATTTCAATTATAATCAAAATTACTCGAGAAATGTAATTATTTTTAAAAAATGTACTAAAATTCCTCAAAAGGATTCAATTATTTAAAAATTTGTTGAAAAAATTCTTAACGAGAATTAAATTTTAAGAATCATTCAATAAATTATTTATTTTTGTATTTAAATAACTCAAGTCTCGTAGAGTTTTCTAATAAAAATTGATTTAAAAAAGAAATTCATTAAAAATTTTAGATAATAATTGAATATTTAAAGCATTATAGCAAGAGTTTTTAGAAATAATTGAATTTTCAAAAGGTTTCAAATTAAAATCTCTGAAAATTTGAACTTTTTATACTTTAAATTAAGAATTCTGTAGAATTAATTTTTTTCAAAAAGTTTAGTTGAATTTTTTTTTAATTATTTGAAATTTTTAATTTCCAAAATATTTAATTGAAAAATGTCAGAATAAATGAAATTTCGTAAAATTAAATTGTAAACAAAAGAATTTGAAAATTCTCAAAGAACTTTTTAAAAAATTATTAAAAATAATTAATTTAAAGAAAAATTTTAGTTAAAAATTATGGAAAAAAATAATTGAACTAAAGTGAAGGAATTAATTTTCAATATTAATAATTAATTTTGATATTAATTTTGAAGTTACAGCAACACAATATTCTTATAATATAAAATAATGATTTTATCAGTCGGTCATTTTTAATTATCATAAAACATATGAAGATACCGATTGCTCCGAGTCGAAGACTCGGAGTGATCGATTTCTTCATGTTTTATAACAATTTCTATAAGTTGTTTAATTTCAAAAATGTTTGTATTTAAAATTTTTGAAAATCTTAATTCTTATGGAACAATTATAATGACGAATTATTTAATTTTGTAAAATATAAATGTAGTTTTAAAAACCTTAAAAAATTCCGTCTTTAACCTGGAAAAGTCAGGAAATTTGAAATAAGTAAAAATGTGGCAATTCTGATGTATAACCTTTATTACGATCAAACGATATTGATAATAAAAAAAAAATTATCATGCAATGGGAGTAAAAAGAGAGTTAATATTTTACTCCTGTTTATCAACTCTTGTCACTAAATGTTAAGATGGTATCAAAGCGTTGGAGCGAGATTTTAAAAAAATTTGAAAAATTAGTAACGTGTTATATGGAGGAAACCTGGAAAACATTTTGAATTAGTTTAAATAGTAAGAATGTAAGAAATAGAAGAAAAGAATTTATTTGTATATTTCCTTCTCAACGGTGTGGTCTTTTTTTGGTGTTGTGACATTTGTTAAATGAATGCTCGATGTTAAATATTTTCTTCACGTACAGTACAGTATATGTACGGCGTAAACTGCACTTTCATGGAGCAATTTATAACATTCAACAACAACCCCCCTTATTTTACTATGAAAAATGAGAGTCGAATCCCATTTTAAGAAAACCCCGTGCACGACTGCTTCTTTACCAATTTATTTCCATATAAAAGGAAAATGTCGCCAAGGTTTCAGAATGGTCTTGACTCGTGAGATACCGATCTTTAGGAATTTTAGATGCTGTGTTCGTCCGGGAGATATTGAAACGGGAGTAAATAAAAAGAGATCGTTTTCAATTTGAGTAAAAAAAAATTTTTTACTTGAAGGAATTTTTCCTTTCATTCTACTTTTTTGAACTTTGCCTATTTACTTAACGAATTGTCTCACTATCATGCTCTACTTTTTTCACTTGAAAATGAAATACTAACTACTAACAATATTAATATCTTAAGATATATATTTTCTGGAAAGTATCCAATTGATATTAAAGTGTATATAATTTAATACCAAAATGTGGATCAAATAAAAAGTTTATCTAAATTTTTTTATCAAATTTATACACTTTAGTATCAAATTGAAACTTTCGAGACAACTGTGATTAAATTAGGAATTAGTGAAAACTTTTACGAACAATTAGTAAAATATCCAATTGAAAATTATTAGTGATTCAATTTTTGTTAATTCAAATTTAGAGAGTTAAATTTAGCTACAGTGAAAAAAAATTTATTTGATTACAAGTCTACTATCAAGTAAATATTTACTTGCATCAAATAATTTTTATTCAAATTAATTCAATGATATTTGCCTCAAATACTAAACTTCTTGGTTCAATTACGATTTACTTGATTTAAATAAAAATTATTTGATGTAAGTAAATATTTATTTGATAGTAGACAAGTAATCGGTTATTTGAATCAAGTACATTTTTTCAGTTTACTAAAAAATGTAATTCGATGTAAATTATCAAGTGAACTGTAATTGCCTAGAGACAATTTATTTCCTTTAAAACTTGGTGCAATAAATCACTGAATGTGACTAACAACCTGACCTTTGAAAAAAAGAATTCAAGTACCCACGTCTGTCACGTGGGTGGGTCACATGGATCCAGGTGCGATCAACACTTCCGTCGAATTGTATTCTTCACACTCGCTCAGAATCTTCTACTTAAATAATACTTATCACTTGGTGTTATATATCCATTGTTGTATCTACTTTTCTCCAGTTTATCATAGTTCATCTGACAAATTTACCATTTTATGTTTGAATTACATGGTTGCCACGCTTTTGCTCATTTCAAATTCCCTGACTTTTCCAGGTTTTCCAGGTTAAAAAACGGAATTTTTCCAGGTGTTTTTAAAACTACATTTATATTTTACAAAATTTTTAATTCAAACCTTTTTCAAATTAAATATCTTATGAAAAATTTCTTTCAACATTTTCAAATCCTTTTGTTTACAATTGAATTTAACGATATTTCATCGATTATTCAGGTAATCAGAAATTCTTCAATCAAATATATATTAGAAAATAAAAACTTGAAATAACTTTAAAAAAATTCAATTCAATTTTTATAAAAAAATTAAATCTACACAATTTTAAGTTAAAAGTATGAAAAATTCAAACATTCAATGATTATAATTTGAAACCTTTTCAAAACTCAATTATTATCTAAAGTTTTAACTGAAATTCATATTTGAATCAATTATTAAGTATTAAACAAGTTGATCATTTCATGATCATTTAGCTTCCTCAATACAATATATACCTATTGTATAATTTTTTATTTTAGAATAATTATTTAAAAGTGTTAAGATACACATGCTAGTGTTCAGTCGGGTTCAGTCCCTACTAGAACTCTGGTAATTTTCAGATGATTAGATTAAATAAATTTGGATAAAATAAATTTTTATTTTCCTTTTTATCAAATTATGATTGTCTGATGGCGTACGGGTGAACCTGCTACTACTAAAAAATGGAAATAAAATTCTCTATTCTTCAGGATTGTGTAAGGTTTAGTCCCTACTAGAACTCTGGTAATTTTAAGATGATTAGATTAAATAAATTTGGATAAAATAAATTTTTATTTTCCTTTTTAACAAATTATGATTGTCTGATGGCGTACGGGTGATGGTGCTACTACTAAAAAATGGAAATAAAATTCTCTATTCTTCAGGATTGTGTAGGATTCAGTCCCTACTAGAACTCTGGTAATTTTCAGATGATTAGATTAAATAAATTTGGATAAAATAAATTTTTATTTTCCTTTTTAACAAATTATGATTGTCTGATGGCGTACGGGTGGACCTGCTACTACTAAAAAATTCAAATAAAATTCTCTATTCTTCAGGATTGTGTAGGGTTCAGTCCCTACTAGAACTCTGGTAATTTTCAGATGATTAGATTTGTTAAATTTGGAAGAAATAAATTTTTATTTTCGTTTTTACCAAATTTTGATTGTCTGATGGCGTACGGGTGGACATGCTACTACTACAAAATTCAAATAAAATTATCTATTCTTCAGGATTGTGTAGAGTTCAGTCCCTACTAGAACTCTGGTAATTTTCAGATGATTAGATTTGTTAAATTTGGATGGCGTACGGGTGGACCTGCTACTACTAAAAAATTCAAATAAAATTATCTATTCTTCAGGATTGTGTAGGGTTCAGTCCCTACTAGAACTCTGGTAATTTTCAGATGATTAGATTAAATAAATTTAAATAAAATAAATTTTTATTTTCCTTTTTAACAAATTATGATTGTCTGATGGCGTTCGGGTGATGGTGCTACTACTAAAAAATGGAAATAAAATTCTCTATTCTTCAGGATTGTGTAGGATTCAGTCCCTACTAGAACTCTGGTAATTTTCAGATGATTAGATTAAATAAATTTGGATAAAATAAATTTTTATTTTCCTTTTTAACAAATTATGATTGTCTGATGGCGTACGGGTGGACCTGCTACTACTAAAAAATTCAAATAAAATTCTCTATTCTTCAGGATTGTGTAGGGTTCAGTCCCTACTAGAACTCTGGTAATTTTCAGATGATTAGATTTGTTAAATTTGGAAGAAATAAATTTTTATTTTCGTTTTTACCAAATTTTGATTGTCTGATGGCGTACGGGTGGACATGCTACTACTACAAAATTCAAATAAAATTATCTATTCTTCAGGATTGTGTAGAGTTCAGTCCCTACTAGAACTCTGGTAATTTTCAGATGATTAGATTTGTTAAATTTGGATGGCGTACGGGTGGACCTGCTACTACTAAAAAATTCAAATAAAATTATCTATTCTTCAGGATTGTGTAGGGTTCAGTCCCTACTAGAACTCTGGTAATTTTCAGATGATTAGATTTGTTAAATTTGGAAGAAATAAATTTTTATTTTCGTTTTTACCAATTTTGATTGTCTGATGGCGTACGGGTGGACCTGCTACTACTAAAAAATTCAAATAAAATTCTCTATTCTTCAGGATTGTGTAGTATTCAATCCCTACTAGAACTCTGGTAATTTTCAGATGATTAGATTAAATAAATTTAGATAAAATAAATTTTTGTTTTCATTTTTATCAAATTATGATTGTCTGATGGCTTTCGGGTGAGAGTGCTACTACTAAAAAATGGAAATAAAATTCTCTATTCTTCAGGATTGTGTAGGGTTCAGTCCCTACTAGAACTCTGGTAATTTTCAGATAATTAGATTAAATAAATTTGGATGAAATAAATTTTTATTTTCGTTTTTACCAAATATTCATTGTCTGATAGCGTTCCGGTGATGGTGCTACTACTAAAAAATTGAAATAAAATTCTCTATTCTTCAGGATTGTGTAGGGTTCAGTCCCTATTAGAACTCTGGTAATTTTCAGATGATTAGATTAAATAAATTTGGATAAAATAAATTTTTATTTTCCTTTTTAACAAATTATGATTGTCTGATGGCGTACGGGTGGACCTGCTACTACTAAAAAATTCAAATAAAATTCTCTATTCTTCAGGATTGTGTAGGGTTCAGTCCCTACTAGAACTCTGGTAATTTTCAGATGATTAGATTTGTTAAATTTGGAAGAAATAAATTTTTATTTTCGTTTTTACCAAATTTTGATTGTCTGATGGCGTACGGGTGGACCTGCTACTATAGGAGAGGTGGAAACATTTATTTGCTGTCATGAACGAGTTAAAATTTTCTCAGGATGATTTAAAGAGGCAATTTGAATCTTACTCTAATATGCAGCAAACTATCACTAAGAGAGCAGATGGGCATGAGGCTAGGCTAATTCGGATTGAAGAAAACTTAAAATTTTCCAGCAGCATTTCAAGGTCAAAAAATCTGGTTTTATTTAATTTCGAAGATTCCGATGAAGTAAATAACGATCTATTCAAAACGTTATCGAAATTATTTAGAAAAGTGGGTCTGGATATTCCGGAACTAGCTTTTGACGATGCTCATAGACTTGGTAAAATCAAAGGAAATAGGCCAGTTTTAATCAAGTTCCTGGCTACCAGATGGGTAAGATTGTCTTTCAGTAAGGTGAAGGAATTTAAGGCAATTGGCATAATAATAACAAACGACCGCACAAAGGAAGAGAGAGACAGACGTAGAGATTTGTTGGGAAAAGTTAGAATTCTTAAAGCAGCTGGCTTGATAGCATTTCTTAGAGGCGAACAAATTTTCCTCGATGACAAACCTGTGAATTTTCAAGATGTTAACGATGTGTTGGTTTCTCTCGACAAAAACAAACCTACACACAGTAACGCTATTGATGGTGAGTCAACTCCTGACACAAGGAAATCTTCTGATCCCGATCGTACTATAGTTACTAGGAGTAGGGGTCGCCAGCGCAAGGATACTTCTACTCGCTCGAAGAAGAATACCTCCATAAAAAATACTCTGGATTCTTTCTTTGGTAGTACTACTCCAAAAGTCAATAAAGGTACTTTTAAGGAAATGCAAAACACATCGCCCAGAAGACTTTTCACACATAAAGAGATTGTCAATGCAGATGAGTAGCAACCAGTATCTTACAAGAAGATGGAAGATGGTACCGGGGAGTTAATTCGTCAGTTATCCTTCGATGTAGTTCCACCTAGGTTCATATTTTGGAATTCCAGAGGTTATCAAAATCTATCAGGCATTAATAGTTTGTTGAGTGGAAAAGATGTATTGTGTGTTTGTGAGTCATGGACTTTATATGAAAATATTATTCTGGAAAATAGTGATTTTAAAATTGTTTATTCTGCTGCAACGAAGGAGAAAGTACACGGTAGGGCGAAAGGAGGTTTGTTAATTGTCTATAACTCTAAATTTTACTCTATTGACATAATTTTTAATTTAAAAAATCTGATTTTTGTTCGATTGTATTTTGGAAATTTATATATCATACTTGGATTAATTTATATACCACCCGATGAAAATATTGACTCTTTTTTGGATAGTTTGAATTGTATTCTTATACAGATTAGAGAGCGCTTTCTTAATATTCCGATTAATATAGGGGGTGATTTTAATTGCAGAGTTGCTGACATGAATCAAATTGATCCAAATTTTTCTCAATCGTTATTTCCCTTTAGCATGGAGAGACGCTCATATGACCTAGTTTCAAACGCGAGAGGTAACAAATTGGTCACAAATATGGAGATCAATAACTTTTTATTGCTGAATGGTCGTGCTATGAGTGACTCTCCAGCTAATTTTACCTTCCTGGGTTCCCAAGGGATGAGTGTGATTGACCTGGTGTTTTGCACTTTTGATGATCTTGCTCTGTTTGATGATCTCGTTGTCAGTCCTTTAGCATCTCTATCAGATCATCTCCCTGTAATTTTGAGCATGTCTCCTCCCATTGATTTTTATCAAAACGAGAGAATTGATACACCTCTCAAACTTTTTTGGAATGATGATTTTATGAGTGCATTTACAAACGCTATGGAATGGAGAAGTGAGGTGGGGGAAGTAAACCTGGATGTCGATGAACTTAACGAGACTTTGTTGTTTACGATAAGAGAAGTGTCGATGAATCTGGGGATGACTAAGAAAATGGGGCCACGCAAGCTTTTAAAATGTAAACCGTGGTTTGATAACACCTGTAAACAAGCTAAAAAACAAATGTTGGATGCCTTGAAAACCTGTAAAAGGGAATGTTTTTCTGTTGAGTCTAGGTCACTTTTTTTCTCGAGAAAGCAAATTTTTTATAAAGTTCTTAAACAAAAGGAAAAAGATTATTGTATCAATAGATTAAATGTAATTGCAAATTGCAAAGATTCTAAACAATTTTGGAAAGTTGTGAATGCCCATCGCCCCAGAAATAAACAGAATTGCGGTATTACAATAAATGATTGGTTTGAGTATTTGTGTAAATGTTTTCCGCAACAGGATCGTAGCCCATCAAGTGAATGCGTTTTTTTGAGGATTTCTCACCCTATTTTGGATAGTCATATATCAACTGATGAAATCATTAAAAGTCTTTCTTCATGTAAAAATGGAAAAGCCCCTGGTTCGGATGGAATTAATTATAATTTTTACAAGAATCTGCCTTCGAATTGGGTATTTTATGTGGAAATACTTTTTAATAAAGTACTTGATAATGAAAAGGTTCCTAAAGAATGGGGGAAGACTATCACCACTATGTTTTATAAGAAAGTTAACGCTCTCGACCCTGAAAACTACAGACCCATTACATTGGTCAACTGTATAGCTAAAGTTTTTTCTCAAGTTTTATGTAATCGTCTTGTTTCGTGGTCCAATGAATTGGGTCTGATTCCCGAATCTCAGTCCGGGTTTAGAAAGGGCCGAAGCTGCACCGACAATTTGTTCACTTTATTAGCTAGTATTCAGATTCATTTGCAAAAACCGGGAGCCGTAGTATATGCATTATTTGTGGATTTCAAGGGGGCTTTTCCATCAGTGTCGCACCATCTTTTATGGAAAAAACTCCACTCACTGGGCATAAGTACGAAAATGATTAATTTGTTAAGAGATTTTTATTATGCTGCAACGACATGTATCAGAACGGGCGAGGGTTGTACAAATAACGTTAAAGTCACTCAAGGAGTACTCCAAGGGGAAGTCCTAAGTCCGTACGAATTTTTGCTTTTTATATCTGACATGGAGGCTCATTTTGTTAACTGTGGGTGCAGAGGTATCGCAATTGATAACATGTTGGATATTTTGCTACTTGGATTTGCTGATGACTATGTATTTCTATCGGATACTCCAATCGAGTTGAATAAAAAATTGGAGGCATTGCACTCCTATTGCGAGCTTAATAAATTGAGTGTCAATGTTAAAAAAACCAAGGTGCTAATTTTTACGAGATCGGGAAATTCTTCTGCTAGAAGATATAAATCTTTTAAATTCGGTGATGAGCGTATAGAGGTGGTTAATGAGTATATGTACTTGGGTATCCCGTTTGACAGCTTTTGTTCATTTTCGGCTGCGGCAAAAAAAGCATCCGGAGCGGCTAATATTGCAATTGGTTCCGTTTTGAGGGTCATCCAGGCTACCAAGGCCGACTCATGGAGCGCTTATGTCAGATTGTTTGAGAGTATGCCCCTAAGTGTTTTATTTTATGGTGCCCAAGTTTGGGCTTTAAAACATTTAGATTGTCTAGAGAAGACCCAGCAATCTTTTTATAAGCAACTTTTGTTTCTACCCACTTGTTCTCCTGGTTATGCAGTTAGATTGGATACTGGAATAATGCATTTATCCTTCTTAGTCCTCAAAAGAGTAATGTCCTGGATAACAAAAATCTTTGATATGGAATTTTCACGGTACCCTAGGCGTTGCTTTGAGAGGCTAAAGAAGTTGGCATTGAAAAATGAAAATTGTAAATTTAACTGGTTTGCCCAAACACGGTATTTTTTTGAGGTTTGTAACCGGGTGGACAGGTGGAGAAGTTTAAACTCTAATTCTATTGCTGTGGATAGTGGGATGATTCTCAAAGAGTATGGAACTTTTTTAAAAGATAAAGATATTCACAGTAGATCTCATTCTAAGAGTCTTTTATTTTATCCTCAAATTTCTCTGCAAACGGGAACCCAGCAATACTTGCTCATGAGATTACCTATATTAGTAAAGCGAATTTTTTCACAAGTCCGAATGCTAAATGGTCATGTTTGTAGGTTGTTTATGGGCAAAAGCAAATGTGTATTTCGTTTAAATGAAAGATGTCCTTTTTGCAATTTAGAACAAGAAAGTCTATATCATTTACTAATGTTTTGCCCAGCTTGCAGGCATATTTGTTTAAGATTTTTTCCTTTTGTTTATAATGAACCTGATTTTGAGAGTGGATGGATGTCAATTATATCGTCAAATGATCGCGCAACGATTACAAAATTCATTCACATGTTGCTACAGATTTTTAAGAATTTTTCGAATTTTTAATACTTAAGTTTAATTGTAACTATTTAATGCTCATATCTTGAAACTCCTCTTGTATTTACTTTATGTAATAAGGCAAGTGTAAATAAATAAATAAAATAATCCCTACTAGAACTCTGGTAATTTTCAGATGATTAGATTAAATAAATTTGGATAAAATAAATTTTTATTTTCCTTTTTATCAAATTATGATTGTCTGATGGCGTTCGGGTGATGGTGCTACTACTAAAAAATTGAAATAAAATTGTCTATTCTTCAGGATTGTGTAGGGTTCAGTCCCTACTAGAACTCTGGTAATTTTCAGATGATTAGATTTGTTAAATTTGGAAGAAATAAATTTTTATTTTCGTTTTTACCAAATTTTGATTGTCTGATGGCGTACGGGTGGACCTGCTACTACTAAAAAATTCAAATAAAATTATCTATTCTTCAGGATTGTGTAGGGTTCAGTCCCTACTAGAACTCTGGTAATTTTCAGATGATTAGATTTGTTAAATTTGGAAGAAATAAATTTTTATTTTCGTTTTTACCAAATTTTGATTGTCTGATGGCGTACGGGTGG
The DNA here is from genome assembly GCF_015476425.1 of Leptopilina heterotoma. Classification (NCBI taxonomy): domain Eukaryota; kingdom Metazoa; phylum Arthropoda; class Insecta; order Hymenoptera; family Figitidae; genus Leptopilina; species Leptopilina heterotoma. Next base: position 1,222,848 of record NW_025111022.1, read on the forward strand.
ACCTGCTACTACTAAAAAATTCAAATAAAATTATTTATTCTTCAGGATTGTGTAGGGATCAGTCCCTACTAGAACTCTGGTAATTTTCAGATGATTAGATTTGTTAAATTTGGAAGAAATAAATTTTTATTTTCGTTTTTACCAAATTTTGATTGTCTGATGGCGTACGGGTGGACCTGCTACTACTACAAAATTCAAATAAAATTATCTATTCATCAGGATTGTGTAGTATTTAGTCCCTACTAGAACTCTGGTAATTTTCAGATGATTAGATTAAATAAATTTGGATAAAATAAATTTTTATTTTCCTTTTTAACAAATTATGATTGTCTGATGGCGTTCGAGTGATGGTGCTACTACTAAAAAATGGAAATAAAATTCTCTATTCTTCAGGATTGTGTAGGGTTCAGTCCCTACTAGAACTCTGGTAATTTTCAGATGATTAGATTAAATAAATTTTTAGTTTCCTTTTTATCAAATTATGATTGTCTGATGGCGTTCGGGTGATGGTGCTACTACTAAAAAATGGAAATAAAATTCTCTATTCTTCAGGATTGTGTAGTATTTAGTCCCTACTATAACTCTGGTAATTTTCAGATGATTAGATTAAATAAATTTGGATAAAATAAATTTTTATTTTCCTTTTTAACAAATTATGATTGTCTGATGGCGTTCGAGTGATGGTGCTACTACTAAAAAATGGAAATAAAATTCTCTATTCTTCAGGATTGTGTAGGGTTCAGTCCCTACTAGAACTCTGGTAATTTTCAGATGATTAGATTAAATAAATTTTTAGTTTCCTTTTTATCAAATTATGATTGTCTGATGGCGTTCGGGTGATGGTGCTACTACTAAAAAATGGAAATAAAATTCTCTATTCTTCAGGATTGTGTAGTATTTAGTCCCTACTATAACTCTGGTAATTTTCAGATGATTAGATTAAATAAATTTGGATAAAATAAATTTTTATTTTCCTTTTTAACAAATTATGATTGTCTGATGGCGTTCGAGTGATGGTGCTACTACTAAAAAATGGAAATAAAATTCTCTATTCTTCAGGATTGTGTAGGGTTCAGTCCCTACTAGAACTCTGGTAATTTTCAGATGATTAGATTAAATAAATTTTTAGTTTCCTTTTTATCAAATTATGATTGTCTGATGGCGTTCGGGTGATGGTGCTACTACTAAAAAATGGAAATAAAATTCTCTATTCTTCAGGATTGTGTAGGGTTCAGTCCCTACTAGAACTCTGGTAATTTTCAGATGATTAGATTAAATAAATTTGGATAAAATAAATTTTTGTTTTCCTTTTTATCAAATTATGATTGTCTGATGGCGTTCGGGTGAGGGTGCTACTACTAAAAAATTGAAATGAAATTCTCTATTCTTCAGGATTGTGTAGGGTTCAGTCCCTACTAGAACTCTGGTAATTTTCAGTTGATTAGATTAAATAAATTTGGATGAAATAAATTTTTGTTTTTCTTTTTATCAAATTATGATTGTCTGATGCCGTACGGGTGGACCTGCTACTACTAAAAAATTCAAATAAAATTCTCTATTCTTCAGGATTGTGTAGGGTTCAGTCCCTACTAGAACTCTGGTAATTTTCAGATGATTAGATTAAATAAATTTGGATAAAATAAATTTTTGTTTTCCTTTTTATCAAATTATGATTGTCTGATTGCGTTCGGGTGATGGTGCTACTACTAAAAAATTGAAATAAAATTGTCTATTCTTCAGAATTGTGTAGGGTTCAATCTCTACTAGAACTCTGGTAATTTTCAGATGATTAGATTAAATAAATTTGGATAAAATAAATTTTTATTTTCCTTTTTAACAAATTATGATTGTCTGATGGCGTTCGAGTGATGGTGCTACTACTAAAAAATGGAAATAAAATTCTCTATTCTTCAGGATTGTGTAGGGTTCAGTCCCTACTAGAACTCTGGTAATTTTCAGATGATTAGCTTAAATAAATTTGGATAAAATAAATTTTTATTTTCCTTTTTATCAAATTATGATTGTCTGATGGCGTTCGGGTGAGGGTGCTACTACTAAAAAATGGAAATAAAATTCTCTTTTCTTCAGGATTGTGTAGTATTCAATCCCTACTAGAACTCTGGTAATTTTCAGATGATTAGATTAAATAAATTTGGATGAAATAAATTTTTATTTTCGTTTTTACCAAATTTTCATTGTCTGATAGCGTTCCGGTGATGGTGCTACTACTAAAAAATTGAAATAAAATTATCTATTCTTCAGGATTGTGTAGGGTTTAATCCCTACTAGAACTCTGGTAATTTTCAGATGATTAGATTAAATAAATTTTTAGTTTCCTTTTTATCAAATTATGATTGTCTGATGGCGTTCGGGTGATGGTGCTACTACTAAAAAATGGAAATAAAATTCTCTATTCTTCAGGATTGTGTAGTATTTAGTCCCTACTATAACTCTGGTAATTTTCAGATGATTAGATTAAATAAATTTGGATAAAATAAATTTTTATTTTCCTTTTTAACAAATTATGATTGTCTGATGGCGTTCGAGTGATGGTGCTACTACTAAAAAATGGAAATAAAATTCTCTATTCTTCAGGATTGTGTAGGGTTCAGTCCCTACTAGAACTCTGGTAATTTTCAGATGATTAGATTAAATAAATTTTTAGTTTCCTTTTTATCAAATTATGATTGTCTGATGGCGTTCGGGTGATGGTGCTACTACTAAAAAATGGAAATAAAATTCTCTATTCTTCAGGATTGTGTAGGGTTCAGTCCCTACTAGAACTCTGGTAATTTTCAGATGATTAGATTAAATAAATTTGGATAAAATAAATTTTTGTTTTCCTTTTTATCAAATTATGATTGTCTGATGGCGTTCGGGTGAGGGTGCTACTACTAAAAAATTGAAATGAAATTCTCTATTCTTCAGGATTGTGTAGGGTTCAGTCCCTACTAGAACTCTGGTAATTTTCAGTTGATTAGATTAAATAAATTTGGATGAAATAAATTTTTGTTTTTCTTTTTATCAAATTATGATTGTCTGATGCCGTACGGGTGGACCTGCTACTACTAAAAAATTCAAATAAAATTCTCTATTCTTCAGGATTGTGTAGGGTTCAGTCCCTACTAGAACTCTGGTAATTTTCAGATGATTAGATTAAATAAATTTGGATAAAATAAATTTTTGTTTTCCTTTTTATCAAATTATGATTGTCTGATTGCGTTCGGGTGATGGTGCTACTACTAAAAAATTGAAATAAAATTGTCTATTCTTCAGAATTGTGTAGGGTTCAATCTCTACTAGAACTCTGGTAATTTTCAGATGATTAGATTAAATAAATTTGGATAAAATAAATTTTTATTTTCCTTTTTAACAAATTATGATTGTCTGATGGCGTTCGAGTGATGGTGCTACTACTAAAAAATGGAAATAAAATTCTCTATTCTTCAGGATTGTGTAGGGTTCAGTCCCTACTAGAACTCTGGTAATTTTCAGATGATTAGCTTAAATAAATTTGGATAAAATAAATTTTTATTTTCCTTTTTATCAAATTATGATTGTCTGATGGCGTTCGGGTGAGGGTGCTACTACTAAAAAATGGAAATAAAATTCTCTTTTCTTCAGGATTGTGTAGTATTCAATCCCTACTAGAACTCTGGTAATTTTCAGATGATTAGATTAAATAAATTTGGATGAAATAAATTTTTATTTTCGTTTTTACCAAATTTTCATTGTCTGATAGCGTTCCGGTGATGGTGCTACTACTAAAAAATTGAAATAAAATTATCTATTCTTCAGGATTGTGTAGGGTTTAATCCCTACTAGAACTCTGGTAATTTTCAGATGATTAGATTAAATAAATTTGGATATAATACATTTTTATTTTCGATTTTACCAAATTTTGATTGTCTGATGGCGTACGGGTGGACCTGCTACTACTAAAAAATTCAAATAAAATTCTCTATTCTTTAGGATTGTGTAGGGTTCAGTCCCTACTAGAACTCTGGTAATTTTCAGATGATTAGATTTGTTAAATTTGGAAGAAATAAATTTTTTTTTTGTTTTTACCAAATTTTCATTGTCTGATGGCGTACGGGTGGACCTGCTACTACTAAAAAATTCAAATAAAATTATCTATTCTTCAGGATTGTGTAGGGTTCAGTCCCTACTAGAACTCTGGTAATTTTCAGATGATTAGATTTGTTAAATTTGGAAGAAATAAATTTTTATTTTCGTTTTTACCAAATTTTGATTGTCTGATGGCGTACGGGTGGACCTGCTACTACTAAAAAATTCAAATAAAATTATTTATTCTTCAGGATTGTGTAGGGATCAGTCCCTACTAGAACTCTGGTAATTTTCAGATGATTAGATTTGTTAAATTTGGAAGAAATAAATTTTTATTTTCGTTTTTACCAAATTTTGATTGTCTGATGGCGTACGGGTGGACCTGCTACTACTACAAAATTCAAATAAAATTATCTATTCATCAGGATTGTGTAGTATTTAGTCCCTACTAGAACTCTGGTAATTTTCAGATGATTAGATTAAATAAATTTGGATAAAATAAATTTTTATTTTCCTTTTTAACAAATTATGATTGTCTGATGGCGTTCGAGTGATGGTGCTACTACTAAAAAATGGAAATAAAATTCTCTATTCTTCAGGATTGTGTAGGGTTCAGTCCCTACTAGAACTCTGGTAATTTTCAGATGATTAGATTAAATAAATTTTTAGTTTCCTTTTTATCAAATTATGATTGTCTGATGGCGTTCGGGTGATGGTGCTACTACTAAAAAATGGAAATAAAATTCTCTATTCTTCAGGATTGTGTAGTATTTAGTCCCTACTATAACTCTGGTAATTTTCAGATGATTAGATTAAATAAATTTGGATAAAATAAATTTTTATTTTCCTTTTTAACAAATTATGATTGTCTGATGGCGTTCGAGTGATGGTGCTACTACTAAAAAATGGAAATAAAATTCTCTATTCTTCAGGATTGTGTAGGGTTCAGTCCCTACTAGAACTCTGGTAATTTTCAGATGATTAGATTAAATAAATTTTTAGTTTCCTTTTTATCAAATTATGATTGTCTGATGGCGTTCGGGTGATGGTGCTACTACTAAAAAATGGAAATAAAATTCTCTATTCTTCAGGATTGTGTAGGGTTCAGTCCCTACTAGAACTCTGGTAATTTTCAGATGATTAGATTAAATAAATTTGGATAAAATAAATTTTTGTTTTCCTTTTTATCAAATTATGATTGTCTGATGGCGTTCGGGTGAGGGTGCTACTACTAAAAAATTGAAATGAAATTCTCTATTCTTCAGGATTGTGTAGGGTTCAGTCCCTACTAGAACTCTGGTAATTTTCAGATGATTAGATTAAATAAATTTGGATAAAATAAATTTTTATTTTCCTTTTTATCAAATTATGATTGTCTGATGGCGTTCGGGTGATGGTGCTACTACTAAAAAATGGAAATAAAATTCTCTATTCTTCAGGATTGTGTAGGGTTCAGTCCCTACTAGAACTCTGGTAATTTTCAGTTGATTAGATTAAATAAATTTGGATGAAATAAATTTTTGTTTTTCTTTTTATCAAATTATGATTGTCTGATGCCGTACGGGTGGACCTGCTACTACTAAAAAATTCAAATAAAATTCTCTATTCTTCAGGATTGTGTAGGGTTCAGTCCCTACTAGAACTCTGGTAATTTTCAGATGATTAGATTAAATAAATTTGGATAAAATAAATTTTTGTTTTCCTTTTTAGCAAATTATGATTGTCTGATTGCGTTCGGGTGATGGTGCTACTACTAAAAAATTGAAATAAAATTCTCTATTCTTCAGGATTGTGTAGGGTTCAGTCCCTACTAGAACTCTGGTAATTTTCAGATGATTAGCTTAAATAAATTTGGATAAAATAAATTTTTATTTTCCTCTTTATCAAATTATGATTGTCTGATGGCGTTCGGGTGAGGGTGCTACTACTAAAAAATGGAAATAAAATTCTCTTTTCTTCAGGATTGTGTAGTATTCAATCCCTACTAGAACTCTGGTAATTTTCAGATGATTAGATTAAATAAATTTGGATGAAATAAATTTTTATTTTCGTTTTTACCAAATTTTCATTGTCTGATAGCGTTCCGGTGATGGTGCTACTACTAAAAAATTGAAATAAAATTATCTATTCTTCAGGATTGTGTAGGGTTTAATCCCTACTAGAACTCTGGTAATTTTCAGATGATTAGATTAAATAAATTTGGATATAATACATTTTTATTTTCGATTTTACCAAATTTTGATTGTCTGATGGCGTACGGGTGGACCTGCTACTACTAAAAAATTCAAATAAAATTCTCTATTCTTTAGGATTGTGTAGGGTTCAGTCCCTACTAGAACTCTGGTAATTTTCAGATGATTAGATTTGTTAAATTTGGAAGAAATAAATTTTTTTTTTGTTTTTACCAAATTTTCATTGTCTGATGGCGTACGGGTGGACCTGCTACTACTAAAAAATTCATATAAAATTATCTATTCTTCAGGATTGTGTAGGGTTCAGTCCCTACTAGAACTCTGGTAATTTTCAGATGATTAGATTTGTTAAATTTGGAAGAAATAAATTTTTATTTTCGATTTTACCAAATTTTGATTGCCTGATGGCGTTCGGGTGAGGGTGCTACTACTAAAAAATGGAAATAAAATTCTCTATTCTTCAGGATTGTGTAGTATTTAGTCCCTACTAGAACTCTGGTAATTTTCAGATGATTAGATTAAATAAATTTGGATAAAATACATTTTTATTTTCGTTTTTACCAAATTTTGATTGTCTGATGGCGTACGGGTGGACCTGCTACTACTAAAAAATTCAAATAAAATTCGCTATTCTTCAGGATTGTGTAGTATTCAATCCCTACTAGAACTCTGGTAATTTTCAGATGATTAGATTAAATAAATTTGGATAAAATAAATTTTTATTTTCCTTTTTATCAAATTATGATTGTCTGATGGCGTTCGAGTGATGGTGCTACTACTAAAAAATGGAAATAAAATTCTCTATTCTTCAGGATTGTGTAGTATTTAGTCCCTACTAGAACTCTGGTAATTTTCAGATGATTAGATTAAATAAATTTGGATAAAATAAATTTTTATTTTCCTTTTTAACAAATTATGATTGTCTGATGGCGTTCGGGTGAGGGTGCTACTACTAAAAAATTGAAATAAAATTGTCTATTCTTCAGGATTGTGTAGGGTTCAATCTCTACTAGAACTCTGGTAATTTTCAGATGATTAGATTAAATAAATTTGGATAAAATAAATTTTTATTTTCCTTTTTAACAAATTATGATTGTCTGATGGCGTTCGAGTGATGGTGCTACTACTAAAAAATGGAAATAAAATTCTCTATTCTTCAGGATTGTGTAAGGTTTAGTCCCTACTAGAATTCTGGTAATTTTCAGATGATTAGATTAAATAAATTTGGATAAAATAAATTTTTATTTTCCTTTTTAACAAATTATGATTGTCTGATGGCGTTCGGGTGAGGGTGCTACTACTAAAAGATGGAAATAAAATTCTCTATTCTTCAGGATTGTGTAGGGTTCAATCTCTACTAGAACTCTGGTGATTTTCAGATGATTAGATTAAATAAATTTGGATAAAATAAATTTTTATTTTCCTTTTTAACAAATTATGATTGTCTGATGGCGTTCGAGTGATGGTGCTACTACTAAAAAATGGAAATAAAATTCTCTATTCTTCAGGATTGTGTAGGGTTCAGTCCCTACTAGAACTCTGGTAATTTTCAGATGATTAGATTAAATAAATTTGGAAGAAATAAATTTTTATTTTCGTTTTTACCAAATTTTGATTGTCTGATGGCGTACGGGTGGACCTGCTACTACTAAAAAATTCAAATAAAATTATCTATTCTTCAGGATTGTGTAGGGTTTAGTCCCTACTAGAACTATGGTAATTTTCAGATGATTAGATTTGTTAAATTTGGAAGAAATAAATTTTTATTTTCGTTTTTACCAAATTTTGATTGTCTGATGGCGTATGGGTGGACCTGCTACTACTAAAAAATTCAAATAAAATTATCTATTCTTCAGGATTGTGTAGGGTTCAGTCCCTACTAGAACTCTGGTAATTTTCAGATGATTAGATTTGTTAAATTTGGAAGAAATAAATTTTTATTTTCGTTTTTACCAAATTTTGATTGTCTGATGGCGTACGGGTGGACCTGCTACTACTAAAAAATTCAAATAAAATTATCTATTCTTCAGGATTGTGTAGGGTTTAGTCCCTACTAGAACTATGGTAATTTTCAGATGATTAGATTTGTTAAATTTGGAAGAAATAAATTTTTATTTTCGTTTTTACCAAATTTTGATTGTCTGATGGCGTACGGGTGGACCTGCTACTACTACAAAATTTAAATAAAATTATCTATTCTTCAGGATTGTGTAGGGTTCAGTCCCTACTAGAACTCTGGTAATTTTCAGATGATTAGATTTGTTAAATTTGGAAGAAATAAATTTTTATTTTCGTTTTTACCAAATTTTGATTGTCTGATGGCGTACGGGTGGACCTGCTACTACTAAAAAATTCAAATAAAATTATCTATTCTTCAGGATTGTGTAGGGTTCATTCCCTACTAGAACTCTGGTAATTTTCAGATGATTAGATTTGTTAAATTTGGAAGAAATAAATTTTTATTTTCGTTTTTACCAAATTTTGATTGTCTGATGGCGTACGGGTGGACCTGCTACTACTAAAAAATTCAAATAAAATTCTCTATTCTTCAGGATTGTGTAGGGTTCAGTCCCTACTAGAACTCTGGTAATTTTCAGATGATTAGATTTGTTAAATTTGGAAGAAATAAATTTTTATTTTCGTTTTTTACCAAATTTTGATTGTCTGATGGCGTACGGGTGGACCTGCTACTACTACAAATTTAAATAAAATTATCTATTCTTCAGGATTGTGTAGGGTTCAGTCCCTACTAGAAACTCTGGTAATTTTCAGATGATTAGATTTGTTAAATTTGGAATAAATAAATTTTTATTTTCGTTTTTACCAAATTTTGATTGTCTGATGGCGTACGGGTGGACCTGCTACTACTAAAAATTCACATAAAATTATCTATTCTTCAGGATTGTGTAGGGTTCAGTCCCTACTAGAACTCTGGTAATTTTCAGATGATTAGATTAAATACATTTGGATAAAATAAAATTTTTATTTTCCTTTTAATCAGATTATGATTGTCATGATGGCGTTCGGGTGATGGTGCTACTACTAAAAAAGGAGGAATAAAATTCTCTATTCTTCAGGATTGTGTAGGGTTTAGTTTCCTACTAGAACTCTGGTAATTTTCAGATGATTAGATTAAATAAATTTGGTAAAAAATAATGTTTATTTTCCTTTTGAATCAAATTATGATTGTCTGATGGCGTTCGAGTGATGGTGCGACTACTAAAAAAAATTAAATAAAATTCTCTATTCTTCAGGATGGTGTAGGGTTCAGTCCCTACTAGAACTCTGGTAATTTTCAGATGATTAGATTAAATAAATTTGGATAAATAAATGTTTATTTCCTTTTTATCAAATTATGATTGTCTGATGGCGTTCGGGTGATGGGTGCTACTACTAAAAATGGAAATAAAAATTCTCTATTCTTCAGGATTGTGTAGGGTTCATCTCTACTAGAACTGGTAATTTTCAGATGATTAGATTAAATAAATTTAGAATAAATAAATTTTTATTTTCGTTTTATATCAAATTTATGATTGTCTGATGGCGTTCGGGGATGGCTGCTACTACGAAAAAATTGAAATAAAATTATCTATTCTTCAGGATTGTGTAGGTTCAGTCCCTACTAGAACTCTGGTAATTTTCAGATGATTAGATTAATAAATTTGGATAAAATAAATTTTTATTTTCCTTTTTAACAACATTCTGATTGGTCTGATGGTCGTTCGGGTGAGGGCCTGCTACTACTAAAAAATTCAAATAAAATTATCTATTCTTCAGGATTGTGTAGGGTTCAGTCCCTACTAGAACTCTGGTAATTTTCAGATGATTAGATTTGTTAAATTTGGAAGAAATAAATTTTTATTTTCGTTTTTACCAAATTTTGATTGTCTGATGGCGTACGGGTGGACCTGCTACTACTAAAAAATTCAAATAAAATTATCTATTCTTCAGGATTGTGTAGGGTTCAGTCCCTACTAGAACTCTGGTAATTTTCAGATGATTAGA